>NC_080423.1:51608555-52263555 GCF_029873635.1 Malania oleifera
AGAATAATCTCCAAACTTACAAGTGAAAATTATAACTCCAATAAATCTTTAAGAGTTAAAAGAAATAACTTTTTCAAAAAGGATTCGAGTTCCTCTTCTAAATCCTATGGTCATAATTATTTTTATAAAAATAGGTTTAACAAGCCAAATCCCTTAAACAAAACATGCCTATATTATGAAAAGAAAGGGCACATTCATTACACTTGCCCATTTAGAGGTGCTAGAGGCAAAGAAAGAAAGATGATATGGGTTGTCAAGAAAACAAACCCCTTAGGACCCAAGGAAAAATGGGTACCAAAAAGAATTACATAATTTTTAGAATAGTTCTTCCTTAGATGTTAGGATTAGTTATTTAATAAGAATTAAAATAAAAGGGGATAGTGATGACTAAGTACTTAAATAGTGGAGAGTGCTCAAAATGTTAAATCCTAGTATACACATTTAGTATACTGAGGACTTTAGAGAATTAAGCCAATATGAAAAATTCAAAGGATAAATCCAGTATAATTTTTTAGCTGTACATATCATTGTTGATTGGTTAATATATGAAAGTATTGTCTATAGCTCAAGGTTTGAGATAACATGCTAGCCTAGAACTAGAAAGGGATGAAAAAGCATATGCTTTAATAAGACATTTGTCTCCACATAAATCTATATCATTCCTCCAAAATGTCCAAAGTAAAGGTTAAGAGCTTAATTAGCCTATTTGAGGGTTACAATAGAAATATTTTTTTTTGAAACCTTGTATTTCTGAAATGAATAACATAGATCATCTACTCTTAAATAAAATCTCATAAGCATGCTCTTGTAAATCCACTTACAATGGAGAAAGGTGTCTTCCTTAGTTAATATAATTTTTAATGCTTTAAGCTTAAATATGAATATCTAAAGTATAACATATATTGTCCATTGTACAGATTTGAGCTTTAGGGAATTAATCATAACAATGCAAGTACTGTGTACCATCCAACCCTAAACTCATCTTGGAACATTAATGGTACGTCAAAATCCAAAAATGAAAATTCAATCATCACTTATAATTTAGCATGTTAAACTCTACTAGTAAAACCTTCCCAAACCTGATTATAAGCACTAATTATCATGATCAATTCTTAAGCGAAAATCAGCTAGTGCTTCCTAAAAGACATCCTACCATGATCAAATTAAAGGCATCTTCCAAGGAATTAAAGTTGTAATAAAATATTCCCCCTATGCTTAATCTATGAAAAATACCTTAGTCATTATTTATACAAGAGCACTGATCATTAAAAATTTATATACTCTTAAATGCTCAAAGTAGTTAGGACATACTCATCATGCTTAATCCACAAGCATGAAAATATTATCCTTTTTTTTTTATAATAAAAAAGTCCATACCCCTTAATCAACTTTCAACCCTCTATAAAATACTTGATAAATAATTACATAAGGTAACTCCTTGCTCTTCACTTTAAAACATAGGTGATTATTCTACACCCTTAGAGCCCAACAATGTTTTTGATGTAATTAAAGACGAAATGGGTGAAGAAAATTTTGGACATTAGTTCCTAGACATATTGATCATGTGATTATTGTTGACACCCTAATTTTTACCAGGGATTTCCTAGAAGGACCCGGTGTAATAAAAGTTTATTTCAAATCCTGTAATTGGAGGATCCTTTTTGAAAAGTCTGATCTCCTAAATTAACCGAGTCTCGGTATGCTTATCGAGCACCGGTGTTTTAAATGGAATCCCGATGCATTTCAAATCGAGTCCCAACATTTTCAAAAATAAGTCCATTTTTGTTTTTAAAATTGAAATTTTCAAGTTGAGCATTTTCAGTTTTCAAATTGAGTTTTACCAAAATTCTCAAATTTTTAGGAGTTGAGTCGTTTAATTTTTAAAATAAATTTTTATCGAGTCGTCTTTCCGAGTCTGGGTCCTTCCAATTTCTGAGAATAAAATATTATTAAAATTGAGAGTTTCATTTGTGGGAAATAAAATGGGATCAAAAGAAAAAAAAATAATAAAAACAAAATAATTCAAAAAGGGGCAAAAGCATGATACGTTGGAGAAAAAAAAAAAGCTTTAACAAACCATGCGCAGGTAAGGAGGTTAGAAAAATATTCCCTGCCAGGGAATTCTGTTAGGCCCAACAGTGCGGTGGGGAGGGAAATATTCCCTGTAACAAATTTTTCGCGCAAAAAGACTTGCCTACAGACTCTATAAAATGCTACTCAGCGCACCGGAAGGTGGGCACTACTCATTTTCCCGCGGGTTCTCTCCAGAAAGCAGGCTCTTCTGCGCTCTCTCATTCTCTTGGGAGATCCTGCTCTCCCCCTCATTCCCTGAGAGATCTCCATCCCGTCTCTCTCTCTGTTCAGCAGCAACTCTCCACCACCAACAGCAGTCACTTCATAACCCCTTCAACCTCCAGAGTTTCCGCCCTGCCCCAGTTCTGAAACCAGCTCTCACTCCCGCTCATATCCTCTCTCAACCCGCACGCCACCACTGTTCATCACCACCCGAACCTCCATCTCCCACACAGCCCCGACCACCTCTCTCTCTTTATCATCCCTGTCTCTTGGCCTGCCTCTGGCTCTCATCTCTCTGTTCGCCAACAGCCAAGCCACCCACAGCCTTGCAGCAGAGCCACCTCCACCATCCCGCTGCTCCTTCACTCCACCAGACAGATCCACAGCCATCTTCACAGCCATGACTACACCAAAATGTGATCCAACATCCCTCACTCACCCGTAGCCCCCACGATCGGCACCAACCAACCCTGACAGCCGTAACCACCTGCAGCTCCGTTCGTCTCCGGCCACCCCCTGTGACTCCGGGTGCCATCTTCGACCCACAATCCACCAAAGCTTGGCCACCATCGCCAACCACCAGCAATACCAGCCAACCGAACCTCCACAGTGCCGGTACCACCTCTGCAAACTGAAGGCTTCCCGCCCCGCTATTTAACACCGGTTGCTTCCAGCTCGGTAGGTAACTTTTCCCCCCATGAAGTCGTTTTTCATCTCAGGTTTTAGATGTGCTCATTTGCTTCATATCTCCCTCCTCAGTTGATATATCTGCTCTGTATTTACATAATTTCAATGGGTCTGGGATCACTTTGTCCTCTGCTCCGGTATTGCTTGCTTCACCGGTATTTGATTTGCAGGCTGTGTTGTCTGCATATGTTCGGGTTTGTTTACATTCACTAGAGTTTGCAGGCCTAGGTTCATCTTCCTTTCTGTCTGTGTGTTGTTCTCTACCACCGGATCGGTTCTTTGGGTGGAGGTTAACCCATACACTCACCCATGTGCACGTACGGTAACCCTCACATCCATAGCACCCACCTCACGGCCACACGCATGCATTTACACACACTGAACCGCACATATACACACATTGAAACTCACACTTAAGCACACCCTTGAACACACACAAACACGCCGCAGAGAGCCTCCACAATCCACTCCTCACTCTCTTCACTCTCCAAAACATAGCCTGCAACCCCACACCGAGCAGCGACAGCGACACCTACATCGAGCGGGGGTGGCAGCCAGCGAATCTACAAATCTATAAACATTCAGGACGTCTACGACCTCCAGCCTTCTCTCCCTCATTCGGTCGTCGTACTTGGTGGCGTAGCCTCCGATTCGAAATTCCCTGAACCACCTTTTGCCCTCGATCTTGCCTTCTCGCCGCAGTCACCAGATTTTTCTGCCACCATAACCGCACCAGTCTCCAATCACCTTTTGCCCCCCCGATCCCAGCCACAGGCACCACACTGCTCGCGGCCAACCTGCAAACTAATCCTCCCTTAATTGAATCAATCATCAAAGCACCAGCACGTTGTGAAGGGTGAAAGTCTTGAAGAATTTCATGCTCGCGGATCTGTTTTCTGTTCAGTCCCGAGCAGGCACCGATTTGGTTCTTGGTGTCGTTTATTCACCGGAGTGATGAAGCGTGTCTACAATCTGTTGCTCGTTTCTGGCCATTAGGAAGCCTGATTGATCCTTGAGCATTTCGCTGCTTGGGCCTTCGGTTGTTTGTGCGCAGGATTTTAAAATGACAGATTCACGTGCTTACAATTAATGTGCTGGGCATAAAGCCGCTCTTTCCGCTCCATCCTGTAAGGCGCAGCTCTGTCACTTACATGCACATGGACCAACTCCCACTTCACGCCCACTTTTTATTGGTTTTTGCTTGGCACGGATTTCTTTGATTTTTATAAGCAGCTTGGCCACATTTTGGTGAGGACTCCATCTTCCACGTGGCAAATCAAAACTCATTTTGCTATCCCTGCACATTTTTGCTTTGTGTGGAAAGTTCAATTCAAAAGCTACCCTGTCAATTTCAATGCCTACACACACACACATTTGCACAATGCACACCTGCTCACGCACATCCATGCATTTGATATGCATTTGATTTTTATTTTTATTTTTTATTTTTTGGGTGCATTTAGATTGTTAATATTGTTTGGTTTTTTTTTTTTTTTTTTGGAGTCCAGATTATTTCATATTAATTTTATTTAGGCTTTCTTTGAGGTTTAAATCATTTCATGACAATTTTTGTTTAAAGGTTTTTAGGATTTAAATTACTACATATTAATATAGTTTAGGTTCGGTACTTATTATTGTGGTTTAAAGTCTTGTTTAAGGTTTGTGTCGTTTAGGTATCTTTTTAAGATCTGATTATTTTACGTTGATATTTATTGGGATTTTAATTATTATCATTGCATCTTTGTATTGGCCTTGATCGGGCCTAAAACGGGTCGACCCTCCTTGGGTGGGTTCTTCCTTGAACCAGTTGGGTATTCTGAACCAGTATGGAACCGGTTCAGTCCTCCATTTTATTTCTCATCTTCTTTTTAATTTTTGTGGATTTCGCTTCTATTTCCCTTTTCATTACTTCAAAAAAATGTTGAAAAAAAAATCCCAAAAATTATGGTCCCGACCAAGACCTTAAATCGATTTTTCCCCGGATCGGTCAACGTTTGACCGTTTCGTTCCCCCTTGAACCGGTTCACGCTGATTTTCTCTATTTATTATGATATTTAGAAAATTCACAAAAAGCACCAAATTTCTAGAAAATCCCAAAAATATTTTCATACTTCGATTTTCATGGTTCTGTTTTGTGTTATTTTGAAGTTCGGGAAAAATCACAAAAATGTTTTCACACTTTGGAAAGATCACAAAAAATGTTTTTTACGCACAGAAAATCATTTTCATCCCAAAAAAATTTCAAAAATCTCCCGGAATAGTATTTTCCTACTTAGAAAAACCTACAACTTTCAAAACCCTCGGGAGAGTATTTTTTACTCTATTTTATTGATTTTCCTTCCCGATGATTGCAACAAAGGGCATGGACTCTTCGAAGTATTGGATTGCCCCGATTCTGAGGAATACCTATATAGTACTGTCATTCTTTTGATTTTTGAAAGAGAGTAATTTTACAAGGCTTATTCGATTTATTTCGGGATAATTTTTGATTAATCTGGTACCGTTCGTAAGAACAGGCATGTAGGGGGTGCTAATACCTTCCCCTCGCGTAACCGTACTCTTGAGTCCGACTCTGGTAACGCAGGTCGATTCTACCCCTAACGGAGTAGCAATTTAGTGTTCTAACCGCACTTCAAAAGGTTAGTGACGATTCCACCACACATTACTTTTTCATGAAAATATATTTTTCAAAATCACACATTTCCATCCATTTTCCCCCTGTTCGCTAGCCGAACTCACACATTTTTGGGTCCGAGACGTCGCGACAATGTTTTTGATGTAATTAAAGACGAAATGGGTGAAGAAAATTTTGGACATTAGTTCCTAGCCATATTGATCATGTGATTATAGGAACTAAATAGGATATAAAAATGGCATTGTTGTCTTCAACTAAGTTAGGTTGGTTGCACTAGGTTTCAAATAAGAAGAAGTTATCAATTTCAAAGAAACCTACGCACCAGTAGCTAAAACTAAAAAGCCATTTGCATATGATATTGTCTTTGCTTCCCATAAGGATTTCAAGTTTTATCAAATGGATGCTACTCAGGTTTTAAAATTCCTTACTCTTTACGCGAACATTCAAATTTTTAATTGAAGAAATTAGGCAAAGTAAACACATGAGCTTGGAGAACTTAAACTGAAAAATGGAGTTCTTATATGGAGTTCTGAAAAATAGAGATCTTATTTTGAGATAAAAAGGGAGAGAATTTGGAACAAAGTGCAAGATAAATAATCTTACATAAAAAGAAAGAATTTTGAACAAAACTACAAAAATAAATAATCTTGGATCAAAAATGGAGAGAATGTAGAGTAAAATGCAAAGTAGTTGACCTTAGATAAAAAAAAAAAAAAAAAAGGGGAGATCTTAAAAGCAAAATTTGAAAATTGGGTGAGCATAGAAGAAAAATTGAAAATCTTATGCTTTGTGAGTATTGAAGAAAAATGGAAATCTTATGCTTCGAAGTCAAAAGTTGAGTGATCATAAAAAGAAATTGAAAATCTTATGTTTTGAAATCAAAAGCTGGATGAGTATAGAACAAAATGAAAATTTTATGGCAAGAAAAGAATTTAGAAGAAAAATAGAAATGATATCTGTTGATTATATCAAAAGGAAAAATCTAGCTGCAAAATGGAAAATTAAAAGCATTCATGACATGCATTATTAGAAATATTATGAAGTTTAAATTTATGTCATGAAGTTCAAAATTCTAAGCTTACAAGAAATACTTGAAAATTCTTCTATAGTCATACTATAATCTTTGAAGATATATATGTTTAGATGACGCCTTTTGCTAATGTAAAAAGGGGGGAAATAATGAGCAAAATGATTATACTTGGAAGAACCATAAGCAAAATAATTTTGAATTCTAAGTCAAAAGGAGGAAATTTTGTATGGTAAAATTTGGGAGATTTATGAGCAAAATATGTTTTGAAAGCTAATGTAATCAAATTTGAACTTAAACGACTATAACTTGAAAATTTCAAAGTCTTAATCTCAATATGCCTAACATGCTTTACATTGCTTGTTTTTATTCTATGCATATTGTGAGGGAAAGCCTTGTCAAGGTAACCACATTTTGCTCCTTGTTTGTCATCATCAAAAAGGGGAAGATTGTTGGTTTTTCTAGGTTTCATCCAGTTTTGATAATGACAAACCAAGACATCTAATTGTGCTACTAAGTGTGTTAACAGGAATGAAGGTATTAAGCATAATGATGTGAATGATGTAATCCCAAGAGGGGGGTGAATTGGATATTTAAAACTTCCTAAGTTAATTTAACTTAATTTTAAGATTCACAATCAGTATACCACAACCTAGGGTCCTTTATTTATATGAACGTATAAATAAATTACACAGTTATTATAGTTCAAGTATAACCTAATAAAAAAAAGATAAATATATAAATTCAACAAGCAATAATATCAATAGATTAGTATGAAAAAGTATATATTGGAATGTAACAGGTGCAAGTGAAGGAGTGACACAAGATATGTTATCGAGATTCAGCAACTATGCCTACATCCCCGCCTCAAGAAAAAAACTGCTTAGAGGATTCACTACCTTTGCTCACTTATCGGGTGGAGTGATACCATTTACACCCTCTCCTTATGGGGCGAGGAATACCCTAGTTCACATTATAGGGCTGAGCCTAGCTTATACAACCACTCCTTCATAGGGCAGAGTACACCCTCTTCAGGTCACGCCTAAAATACAACAATATCAAAGGATTAGCATACAAATAAACTTACTTCTACAATAAGTAGATGATGTACAAAGTTAAGTTCAAATGCACTCTTGTATGATGTGAGTGAAAGCTCGGTAGAGATTATATGATTCCTCTCAAAGATGTATATGTAAAATATTGTGAGAGATGACGGTAAAAATAATCTTTGTGTCATGTATGTATTTTATGCTAAGTGTGTATCAAAGATCTTCAAAGCTTAAGTTAAATCTCAACAAAGTATTTTTCAGCAAGGAGTGTAGGAGATGAAGATTAGCTTTTCAAAAATATTTTTCAAGAAACACAAAAATAAACTAGCTTTGAATCTTGCAATAAATGTGCAAAGATTCCCAAGCCTTAGAGAGTTTTCCTAATAAAAATTATCAATGAAATAGTATGGGAAAAACTCAAACTCACTCTCTAAAAATGATTTATGAATATGAATGAATGAGAGAGTATAAGCTTTACAATGAATCTATATGATGCTCACAATACTCAATCTAACTTCAAGTTGCAATAACTTTGCTAATGAAGAAGATGAATTAAAGGCTCTTTTTCTGCAATGATATTAACAAGTAGATATAAAAAAGAGATGAAGTATATGCTTGAATATGAAAGTATTTGAAAAATATAGCACAAAAATTTAGAGAGTATTTTTTGCTAAACGAAAGTCCCTAATTGTGCTTTGGAATGGGCTATATATAGAGCTCCCACAAAATATGATTGTTGGGGACCTGCTCGTCATTTTTAGAAATGTTTAATTTCAAAATTAATGACGATTAGCGCTGAAAAAAGTCAGGCCAACCCGAAAGCCTCAGTCGACTAAGCACATTGCCAATCGGCTGAGCAAGAGCGATTTACAAGCGTTCGATACACGGTCAGCTGTTATTTTTACACAACTAGCTGAGTACTAATGGTCGGTCAGCTGAGCCCAAAATGTGCTTATTTCGTCAGTCGACTAAGCACTGAAATAAGGTCGAATGAAAACCTTGGGTCGACCGAGCAAAGTATCGGTCAACTAGCCAAAAAGTAAACTCAAATATTATAGGCCGTTAGTCGACTGATAAAGATGTGGTTCAAAAAGTGTTTGGTCGACTGATGGTCAGTCGACTGAGCTCAATAAGACTATTACGGGTTGTTCGATTGAGCATGAAATAAACTGGTGTATTTGGCCTATTTTGTCTTTGTGATTTGTCAAAAAGATTTTCTATAAAAACTTTGGTTCCTTAGGGTCAATCTATGGTCTTTACTTTGAGCATCCACCCACACCATGCATAATATGCAATTATTACAGATCAAAAATATGTAGTACTATTACAATTAAAACATGGTAATGTCTTTGTTCCTTGGTCACTGTATGTCCAAGGAATACACAAGTTAATATGATTTATGGCTTCCACACTTCATCATCACTTGTGCTATCTAAGTTTTTACCTGTTCATTCGCTAAGCACATTCATGAGGTGTTTTAGTTTGTCAAAATCAAAACAGGGATTGGACTCAAAAAGCCAACAATCTCCCCCTTTTTGATCATGAAAAATATAGCAGCAAAATTAGGTGTAGCCTAAAAAGGCTCCTCCTAAGACTATGCATATTTCAAAGAAATTGAATCAATAAAGTGCACACATATGTAAGTATGAAGACTTTAGCATATTTAAGTTTAGCATTTCAGTTTAATAGTTGTATTGTGCAATATATATTGAAGCTTACAATGTTTACTATTTAGAAATTTAAAAAAACAAAGGAGGGAGAAAAGTGAATTTTGCTCATAAAACTTCTCCTCCTTTTGTCATCAGCAAAAGGGCTGAAAAAATCTTTAGATAAGAATATTTTCGAAATAATCAAAGCCCTTAAGGTTTTGAAGAAAATTTCCCTTTTAATGTTATCATGAATTGCAAGGGATTTATGTCACGTCTTTGCTTAAAAAAAAAAAAAAAAAAAAAAAAAAAAAAAAAAAAAAAACTTCAAAAGAATAATTGAAGCAAGCCTGCATCTATCTAGTTAACCAATTAAGCACATGACATAAGAATATCTGACAAGAAAGAACAACCAACACGATCTTTAAAATCCAAAAAATTTAATGCCAAATCATATGGCCACAAAGGTTACGGTGGAAAAAAAGATTAATGGTTTAAATACATAAGCCATAGTAATTTGATGAACTTAAGCGAAGGTAGGTGAGCCAAAGAGGTATAAAATTTTAAATTTTAGAAGCTCCCCCTATCAATTTGAGAACCAAGCTTGGTTCCGAATAAGAATTTATGAAACACACAAACAATAAAAATTTTGAATTTGAGTCCTGCAAGGTGTTCATATGTCACCAAAACAATCCACACTAAATTTCTTCATGAAGCACATAATATGATGTTCAAGGAGCGCAGACAAACCTTGGACTAAAAAACAATACAATGAAGCATGTAGGTCCATAGGGTTTAATTTTTCTAAAAAAAATTAAATAAAAGATGTATACCGTTGTAGATAATTTTTTAAAAACATTTCGGCAGCATGCCGTTTGAAAATAGAATGTTTTCCCATAAGAACATGCTATCAAAACCTAGTTATTCAAATCATATAGATCATAAAGAGTTTTCATTAGCTAGATGTCTTTTAAAGGGAAGCATTTTAAATCACTCAATTAGTAATGAATTGAGTAGGATACACAAGCTTTAGATGGTACTTGTTAATTCAAGCTATGTGTTTAAGCATGCAAGCAATTCATAATCAATTCAAGTTCTATCTAAGCGTGCATCAATCTCAACACATGGTTTGATTACTTTAGGAAATGTCTTATGAAATTTTGGCATCATTCCATCTTTAAATAAGATATTTCTCATTGCTGCCAATCATGAAAGCATATGCACCAGATAATCTAGTTGATTCTACAACATGTAGTTCACAAATAACTACATCAGGCATGCAGGTGGCGTTCCAATCAAGACAAGCAATCCCAAAATCAACTACCAACAAGCATTTTTCAATACTGCTATTGATCTCACAAGGCTTAGAATCTTATTTTGAGGATACCAAATCAAAGAAATGTAACATATTTGGTTAAGTAAAGTTTTAGGTGACACAAGTGTTTTAGATCAAGATCAAGTGACTCAAGTGATCAATATCAAGTGTTTGACAAAGGCTGTTAAAAGCTCGAATTTAATGCTACAAGATCTTATGAAGCTTAGAGTCTATTGAAGATTGAAGTAAAGACAAACATAAAGAATCAAAGAAAATACATGAAGACATTTAGGGCAAAGCAAATACATGAAGACTTGGTGCTTAGAAAGTTATAGTCTTTAAAGAGTCTCATGTAAGAACTTCAAACGATTTCAATATGGATGCATGAAGCTCCTAAGAATCATTATTGACTTAGAGACATGAAAACTGAGGTGTAATTCCAAGAGGGGAGTGAATTGGGTTATTTAAAATTTTCTTTTAATTCTTTTAATGAATTCTTGACCTTTTTTGTTGATTTAACAACCACACAAAAACTTAGTTCTTTTTATTCAATCCACAATCACACAATAAAACTTAATCAACGAATCAAACCAATCAATATTCAAATCAAGATATACTATGCAACTTCTTTTGGCAATTTACAGCTTTTGAAGAATTCAAGATATTGAGTTGTATGCAGCCCTGTATATATGATTAATTGATTTAAGCCCTGTGGTTAATGTAACTAATCTTTCAATATGATCATCAATATAACATCCATACTCTTTCCAAAATTTAGATTTCAAATAAACCTTTCGTTAATAGGTTTTGGGTTGTTAACCAATCAATGTACTCCCTTAAAGTTTCCGCAAATTATTGATCAACCAATGCACTCCCTTTCAGTTTCCGCAATCCCAAAAATAAATTAAACTTCATCTTATTTAAAATCCAATCCACATAGTTTTTCTGATTAAGAAATATAAATCATACATACAATTAATTTATGCTGAAAATAAAGAGAGTAAGGGAAAGAGAGTGACACCGGGTTTTTAAGAGGTTTGCCTTATCCCCAGCCTATGTCCTCACCTTAGGCAAACCACTTAAGGATTACACTATACTAGTTCCTTTCTGGGTGGAACAAAACCTTACAAGCGATACCCCACACTTAAACACTCCTTCACTAGCTTAGAGCAATGCCTCTCCAAGTGATACCCCACGCTTGGGCAACGATCCAAACAATCCTTGAGTCGTCAAATTTACAAGAACAAGATCAATAATCTGTGTACAAAGAATAACCCTTAGATAAGGTGGATTAGTACAATTTCAAATACTATATACTTCAATCAAAATATCAATATGAAATACAATTAAAGCTCAAAAGAGATTTCACCAAGTTTTCCTTCTAGATGAAAACAATTCAGAAACATAGAGAAGGATTGATCAGTTGCTTCCAGAAAATCTCAGCAATTCAGAAGTGCAAAATGAGAGCATGAGAGCTTTGAGAGTTTCAGCTTTGAGAATTGATTTTCAATTGCTTAGGATAATTTGATTTGCAAAACCATGTATTTATAGAGTTTTTAGAGTGAGTTTCCCTATTTCCCAAGTTGCTTGGAGTGTTCCCCAAATTTTTATAATGTTTAAATTTGAAAAACAAATTTTTAGAATTTTTCCATTAAAGTTCAAAATTTAAATTTCCATAGGGTCAATTGGCTGGATAGACGACTAGGTAAGAGTTTATACAGGGTCAGCCGGCTGGACAGGCAACTGAGTCCATTCTGTCAGTCCAAGATTTTCAAAAAATAATTGTCAATCGGCTAACTGAACATAGTTTAAATTGATCAGTCGAATGACCAGTTAGTTGGCTGACAAAACCTAGTTTATTAGGGTCAATTGGCTGAGGTGCAATCAGCTTTGACCACCCTTTCGTATTATGGTCATAAATTTTTCTATATAACTTCAAATTGGACGTCCAGTATCAACAGAAAGCTAAAAGCAAATCCCATAACTTTCATGTTGAATGTTTTTTAAGATAAGTAGTGTTTGATAGAGAAAAATGTTCATCACTACAGATATAGAAAAAATAACAAAATTTGGAAAATCCTATTTAGGTGCTTTTCATTCCAAAAATAATTTTACCCTTTTTGAAATAATTTTTGACCTTAAAAAAATATTTTCCAAGTATTTTAAAAAGTATCTAGGTCCAAATAATTAACTTAAGAGTTTCATGTATCCATATTGAAACCAAATGAAGTACTTACATAAATACTTCTTAAGACTTTGACATTCTAAGCATTTAAGTCTTCATGCTTGTCTTTCTTTGGCTCCATCTTGTCTTCAAGTTTCAATATATTTTAAGCTTTTAGTAAGTTCTCTTTAATATTCACGCTCTCATATTCTTCAAGCTTTAATAGATCATCTTGCTTTGGAGTATAAGCTTCCAATGATTCTTGTGAGCACTTGACCTTTTATTCACATGCTTGATCCTTGTGAGTCCTGAAATATTATCACTTAACCAAATATGTTAAGTTCTTCTTGTTTGTTATCATCAAAATAAGATTTTAAGCCTTGTAAGGCCAACAAGACCTATGTTTAAAGACCCTAAAAAATATTTTCAAAAGTCTCATTTCAATATGTCAAGTATAAAAGCTAAAGAGTTTTTGGAAACAAATTTCTTAAAAGCATATGTGTTGCAAGATCAGGCTACTGACATTTTATGTGCTATTTTAAAGAAAACAAACATAACCGAGTCAGGCGACTGATCACTAAGGCTCAGGCGACTGACCTGATACTGACTTTTAAAACACGCTGTAATTTAAAGGCACATGTGACTAACCTTTGAGACTTTAAATTTATAACAACGAGGGAAAATTTCCAAATTTGATTGCTTGGCCCCAAAACTTTTAGAAAACTTAGGAAATACTCAAAGTAAGTCGAAATCAGAGTTAGAATTTGAGTCAGAAGAAAACATTAGTGGTTTGGCCAATGCTGCGTCATGGGTTGGTGCTATTTCCCGCAGGTAATGAAGCTGATGGAGAGAAAGTGGAGGTCGAGATTGATGTGGTTGTAGAACCTAGAGTGGCCTTGGTTGATCAGGTATGGTAATTGGCGGAAGGGACTGATATGATGGAAAGGGATATGACAATGATTGTAGGTCAGACCTGGGAGCCGAAAGCTTTATGGTTGGATCATCGGTGACCTTTGACGGTGGAATGTACAACATGGTAGGGTAGAATCTCTAGAATGGTAGTGGGTTCGAAAATTAGACCTCGTGCTGCTTAGAGGAGAGTCGTGGGGGTTGTGTAAAAGATGAAGGTGTAATAGAAGGTGGCGGCTATATCTGTGAGTTCCCGTTTAGAGTCCATGACATTCTCAGGGATTATGCCAAACTACTTGGTCATGGGACTAACCCCCCTTGAGACAATTGGCATAGCCATCTGTGTGGTGTTCTCACCATGTATGTATCCTCACTCACTACCCTTGAGTTTGGTTGGCTTGTTGTCGAGGAACCTCATCTTGGCAAAGTGCGAAGCTGTAGTCATTGAGCAGGAAGTTGAGACGAAGCTTGGGACGAATTCAGCGAAGATTTTGGGGAGGAACTTTGCCTTGGGGTTAGCGGGGAAGACATTGTGGTGAGGGAGATTATGATGAGGTCGAAGGATTGCAAAGGAGGTGGGAGAGGAAAATTTCAAGGACAACACCAGGTTTTAAATGAGTTCTAATTGTCTCGATCAAATCCCGCCAGCTCTTTTGGTGGTTATAGATAGTTGCACACTAGTTGGGTTAAGAGAAAGGTCTTACTTCCGCTCAGGTCACCTCTTGCCGGTAGAGCTGGTCAAAGACATGGTTGAACCTCTAAGTATTTACAAATCTCATAATAGCGCAAGGGCTAGACCAAGTCGCCCTTCTAGGTAGACCCCCAGATTATCCTAAAACCTACTCCAAAGACTTTAAATTCTAGTTATTCTACCCTAAACAACTTAAAGACTCAAAAAGAAAAGAAAAACTATCAAGTTGCCTCTCAGAAGTGCTAAGTTTATCATCTTTAGCCAGATGCATTAAAGCTTAACCCGAACTCATCCAAGTTCAAAATTAACATCGGTTTCCCCCTTCTCTTCCTCACACCCAAAGTTGTATACCCCCAACCTATTTTTAGAATTGGGGACCCAATCATGTGTTGTTGTAAATTGCTCAAAAGGGTCCCCTCTAGTTTAGCAGTGGTGGGGTTGCCGAGTTAAAGTGCATTATCCAAAGGGTCTTTCCATGGCATTGATGGAGCTGCTTCCTCAACAATATTGTTAATCATGTCTTCATCCACAGCTTGGACTACGTTAAATTAATGTTGGAAGGCATTAAATATATCCAGCCTAAGTTGTTTATGGCCCCATGAGATATCAATAATCCCCATCCTACATTGAATGTAAGCATTAGCTCTGGCTAGGAATGGCCATCCTAGAAGGACAGGGATCGAAGTTATAGAAGATTCCATATCTAAAATGATGAAGTCAACAGGGTAATGGAAATCTCCCACTTTGACTACCACGTCTTCTACCACACCCCACGGTTGCTTAAGAGATTGATCAGCAAGACACAAAGTGACCGAGGTGGGCTGCAATTCTCCTAGTTTAAGTTTCTAATAGGCTAAGTATAAAAGCATGTTCATACTCACTCCTAAATCTAAAAGAGTCATATCAATGGTGTAACTGCCAATTACATACGAAATAGTAGGCGAGTCGGGGTCTTTCAGTTTAGGAACAAGGTACATTAGTATCATGGAGCTCATGTGCTAGGCCTGCTTAACTAAACCATCCATGTGTCCTGCATTGATAAGTCCCTAAGGAACTCTATGAATGTAGGTGATTGTTAAATACAATTTAGGTGAGGCTTGTCAATTCTTACTTATTTGAACATATCCTAGATGGACTCTATTAAGGCCTCTTTCCTAAATATAGGAGGGGCAAGGGTGGTTGCGGGAGGTGCCATTGAGGAGCCACGAAAAGCCCTATGGGGGGCAAAGTGAGGTTTAGTCTTTCTAGTTGTGGGCGTGGGACTCAAGGGTTTGTATACCCAACTAGAGGAAAAGAGGGTGCATAAGTCAGTGTTAGGTACCACCCTCTTTTCATCTTTGGTTTCCCCTTGTTCAGTTGCTCCTTGCCTTGTTCATCTATCAACCTACGACTTTGGAGGGTGGTCACCACCTGGGCTTGCTCAGGGTATGATGAGGGACTAGCATCTGGCTCAGACTCCACCTCATATTATTCCTTAGGATTTACTATGGGCTGACTTGGCAACTTGCCCTTGTCTCTCCGACTCAAGGTAGCAGCTAGTTGCCCCAAGGTGGCTTCTCGCTTTGCAATGGATTGGGAGTGAGAGTGAAAGAGTTTCCAATCTTCTTGGTGATCAGCCTCAATATTCTTAAAGGTTCTCAGCACCATCTCCTAAAATGTGTCATATTTAGGCGGAGGCAAAGATGACCACTAACTGGTTGCAAATTTGGGGGCTGAATCGAGATGATTTTGGAAATTTTGGTATGGGTGTGGAGGCAAAGCATTAAGGGCTTGTGGAGGCCTTTGGGATTGAGAATCTGGAGCTTGCGGTCTCCAAGAGAAGTTGGGATGTTGTTTCCACCCATGGTTGTAGGCATTCAAATAAGGGTCATTAGATGGCTTATCATACCAATTATGGGTGGCCTTCACTTCCTCTCACACATGCTCAAGTTGGGAATGCGCGTGGGGCAATTATAACATGTATGGGAAGGGTCAGAACAAATTGCAGAAACCTCTACGCACGCTATTGTCTACAGTCCTAAGGACAAGCACTAGTCTAATTTTTTGGATATGGCATGCAGGGCAAGGGCTAGGTCCTAGCTTGTGGCTAACTCATAAACTCCCTTAGGTTTAGAGGTTGATGGATTGGGTAGTCTATAAGTAGCAGTCGTATGCTGCTGAGAATTTTCAGTTAAGTTTTCAAAGAGAACCTATGCCTCATTCTTGTGCCTAGTGAGGAAAGTACCTCCGCACGATGCATCTACCATGGACCTATCTCTCTTAACTAACCCTTCGTAAAAAGTTTGGACTAATTGCCACTTGGGAACCTAATGATGTGGGCATTTACGGAGCAGGTCTCTAAAACGCACCAAGGTCTCAAAGAAAAGTTCCCTATCCGTTTGTGTGAAACTTGTGATTGCCCTCCACAGCTGGTTAGCCTTCCCTATTGGGAAGTACTTTTTAATAAATTCATGCTGTATGGTGGCCCAGTTGGTTACCGAGTTTGGTCTAAGGATGTCAACCAATATTTGGCCTTATATTTCAGAGAGAATGGAAAGAGCCTAAAGACGAAGGGTGTCATCACTAAAATTAGGTATGTGGAAGGTGGAGCAAATCTCCAAGAACTCATCTAGATGCTGATAAGGATTTTTGGTAGAATTCCCATGAAAGTTAGGCAGCATCGAGATAATTGAAGTCTTAATCTCAAATTATGTCGCCTGAACATCTGGGAACTGGATGTAGGACGACATTGTGTATGTGTTAGTTACAAAGTAGTCCCCATGAGGCCGAAAGGGGTTGCTCTCCTACCACAGGTAAGCAAGGAGCTTGGGGTTCCTGGATTTGTTCAGCGAGAATCGGTGGGTTATTTTTTGCCATGACTTTCAACTTATACGACTCTGCCTTCTCTGGATTAGAGATAGGTTCCTAAGGGACCTACGAGATTTTTCAATCTCAGGATCTGTGGGAAGTATCACAGGTTTCAAAGAACACAGACCAAAGATACACACTTTTAAGTACAAAGATTTAGTCTTTAGAAACAATAAACAAAAAACAAAGAAAAAAAAAGTGAAAATGAAAGGAGAGAAAATCAAAAGAACAAGGTAGCAAAACCCTAATTTAGAAGTTGGTTCATAACCGTAGCCAAGTCCCCGGCAACGGTGCCAAAATTTGGTAAGCTTGCCAAGGCTTGGTCCTTAACTACCAAAATTAAAATTTATACTACCTAACTATCCCAAGTTCCTCTAGAAAGTGGGTAAGTTGGGTGTCGATCCTAAGGTACTTGAAGCGTAGTTTATAAAACCTCTTCCAAATCAGTTATTAGAACCTTGTTATGAAAAGAAGTAAAACAATGATATTTTTGGTGTTGTTTTCTATCCAACTATTGAAAATCATTTAAATGAAAGCATTTAAACTAACACTACTAGAAAGCAAGTAAATTTCTATGTTACCCTACTCCTACAAAGCGATGGTGATGGCTGAATTAAGCACTGGACGCCATGCCTCTAACAATGCTCCTTCAAGCTTCGATAGAAGTACTAACCTGAGAATCTCAGGCCAAAGCGGAAGACGGACGTACAAGGGCACAGGGTAGCAAGGGTGCACTAACTATCCGAAGCATAGTCAAAAACTGAAGTATACCCTGTCTTAACGATCACATACACCGCTAGGAAATTTGTAGCCAACTATTTCCCCCTGATAGAAATGTAGTAGTGATTATCCTTATCTGCAACCTTTCATCACACAAATAGCTATAAATCGAAATCAAGTAAAGAAAATAGTAATTAGAAAGCAAATAAAAAGATCGTTCCTTTGCATTCATCACATCTATCACTAACGCCAGGAAGTACAAAAGAAGACCATGTAATATACATTGGAAAACACACAAACACCACCGATTGACACAGACCATTGGTCACTTCTTGCACAACCCAAAAAACTACACTACTCCTAATCTAACTTGGCTCTCAATGACATCCTAGGTTTGTCACTAGCCCAAGAGAGGCCAAAGAGGAACCCAGAGCTTTTGTTCGTAGTGAATACTTATAGGCTCTAGGGTTTACAAAGTTTGTTTTACAAGTTAGGAAAGTTTGCAACAAATCTCGGGCAGAAGGTTGTTGCTGTAGACCAAGTCGCTCCTTTGTCATTCTTGTGCGCTCCTTAGTTGAGACTCGTGGGAAACCAGGAATTTGAATCTTCAATTTCTTTGACTACGTCGCACCTCAGGGTTTTGCTAGTCGAGATGATGGTTGAGACTTGCAGGATCTTAATCTTCAGGAAATCTTAGGAACTCGACATGGTCACCCCTTAAGGTTTCTTAGTCAAACACTTCATCGAGACTCTCAGTATTTTTGCTCTCATTTCTGTCTTAGTAGCTCAACATGGTTGCCTTGGAGAGTGACTTAGACGAGCACTTGGTCGAGCCTTGCAGCATTCTGATCTCAATCTGAACCTTGGAGCCTGCTATAGAAGACTAAGTTACCCCTGTGTGTTGCTGGTCGTGCCACATAGTCGAGCATCGTCTTCTTGTCTCCCAATGATCTGAAGCTTCCAGAGCTTGGCTGAGCATCTGATTTTGAGCTTTAAGTCTTCCAAATCCTTATTGGCTTCTCTTAATGCATAACCCCATGGTTTTAACTTGTTTTTCCTAAAAAGACAAACAAACCTTGCATAGCACTAAACAATAATAACTTTGGGCAATTGCATAGTAAAATGAGGATAAACAAAGGTAAATGAGGGTCTAAAATCATGTATTTTAGGGATTCATCAATGACCTAGGGTTTAGGGTTTGTATTTACAATTATTCTTGGCATTAGATCATTTTTTGACCGTTAGATCATTTAATTAAGAAGAAATTCATTCGTTCGGCACTGGAGTGTCGTTCTGCTCGATAGACTCGTCAATGACTGGACACATTCATTGACGAGTGTCCTTCACTCATTCATCGACGCGACCAGGGAATTCATCAACGGGACACTGTCTATAATTTTTGAGGTCTCAGTATTTTCTCATCGACGAGAGCATAACATTCAGCGACGAGTGGCCTTCAGTCATTCATCGACGAGATGCCTGTTATTCAGCCCTATCCAACCTAGGACAAGTGTATATGAATATTTCATGAAAAAAAATGCATCCTATGGTCAGTCTATATGTCATTTTGAGCTTCTCATCATATCTTATGAGACATGCAAATACAACAAAAACTAATTGCACATTACAACAGAAAATTTGGATTGCCTTTATCCTTCTGCTCTTCTACTTTCATGGATTGAGCCAAGTTAGATATGTTTCAAGTTCCTCTTAACTTCCATAGTGTACTTACCATCCACACATGCTAAGCCATGAACCTATTCAAAATCTCAATGCATAGGTAAAATACCAAGTGATTTGTCATTATCAAAGTAGGATTGGATTCATAGAGTCAACAATCTCCCCCTTTTTTACGATGACACGAGTAAAAATGGGTTAAGCCAAAAAGAAGGCTCCTCCTAAGATTATGCATGATTTATAATATAGCAATGTAATCCAGACACACTGTAGAATATGCAATTTGAAACGGTTAAAAAAAATGCAGTTTGAAATAATTTACGCTTTAGTCTCCCCAAATTTTCTTACTTAAAATATGCCCAATTTTGCAATATGCCCTTAAAATATTTCTCTATTTCTCCCCCTTACTTAAAAAACTATTTTTTATTTATCAACCAAATATCTCTCCCCCTTTTGACATCAACAAAAAAGGCAAATATATATATATATATATATATATATATATTTAAATAGTTCGAACATACAACAGTATGTCAATCAACATTTATATAGGCAAGCAAACAATTTCAGTTCAGTATAGTTCAAAAGTCATGTGTTTATCATCATGTATCAAATATCCATTAAAGAGGTTAACATACAGTTCTCGATGAATAGCAATTACTAAATTTTAAGTTAAGTTGCTCCCCCTTAGTTATGTACTCCAATATATCTCTAGGCAACTTCGCTACTATGCATCAATCCTAATTCATGTCTAATTTGGACAAATATATCCTCCAAAATTTGTTTTGTGAATTTATCATCCCATTGCACATTTGCGCACACAAACTCAAGTACCACATCCCCTTTTTGCACATGGTCATGAAGAAAGTAATGTCTAACTTCTATGTGCTTAGTTCATGAGTGTGATATGGGGTTCTTTGAGATATTTATTGCACTGGTATTATCAAATTTTATAGAAACAGTTTCATAGTGCAATCCATAATCTATGAGTTGTTGCTTCATGTAAAGCTTTTGAGCACAACAACTTCCAGCCACTATGTATTCAGCCTCGACTGTGGACAATGCAACTAAGTTATATTTCTTGGAGAACCAAGAAACAAGAGATTGTCCTAAAAAGTGACAAGTGCTACTCATGCTTTTTCTATCCACTTTACTACCGGCAAAGTCAACATCAGAGTAATTGACAATTTCAAAAGATGTGTACTTAGGATACCATAATTCAAGTTCAATAGTCCCAATAAGGTATATAAGTATTCTCTTAAGTACTAATAGATGTGACTTTTTAGGTGTAGCCTAAAATCTTGTGCACAAACATACACTAAACGTGATATCAGGCCTACTGGCAGTCATGTATAATAGGTTACCAATCATGCCACAATAGAGCTTAACATCTACCGGTATACCTTACTCATTTTTATCTAATTTTGTGGAAGAACTCTTAAGTGTTCCTAAAATTTTTTTACTGTCGATATTGAACTTCTTGAGAAAGTCTCTAATATATTTTGATTGGTTTATAAAAATTCCATGTTTGGCCTGTTTTATCTAGAGTCCTAAAAGGAAGTTAAGTTCACCCATCAATTGAAATTAAGAATAGCTTCCCAAGAGGGGGGATGAATTGGATTCTAAAAAATTTCTTTTGATTCCTTTTAAAATACTTTAAACTTCCTTTATTTCTTTTAACCAATTCTTGACTTGTTTGTTTAATTCTTTAATCAATCGAGAACTTAGTTCTTTTATTCGATCAATAACACAATTAAGCAACCAATTAATTAAACAATATTTTCAAGCCAAACAATCAATTTATTTTTCAAGTACAAGTTAAACAACAAACAATCAAACTAAGATATAAAGTATTCAGTACTTTGGTAATATAACAACTCAAGATGGTTGTTTGTTTATATTTGCCAAATTTGAACCAAGCCCTGTAGTGAATGAAAATTTATGCTTGCTGATGTAAAGCCCTGTATAGATGAATCAAATCACTCTTTCCAAATATTTAGAACTCAAATAAACTCTTGGTAAATTTATCTTTGGCATGTTAACCAAGTAACATACTCCCGTAGGGTTTCCGCAAGATATGGTGTAACCAACGTACTCCCTTTCGGTTTCCGCAACCCAAATCAAAATTAAACCTTAAGTTTGTCTGATTTCCAAATATTACGTAGTATATATGATTATCAAATAAACCATCCATGCAATTTAAATATGTTGAAAATAAATATTAAGGGAAAGAGAGAATGAGATGAAGATTTTTACGAGGTTCGACTTATACCCAGCCTACATCCTCACTTCAATGTTTTAGACATAACTTTTTTTGTATAACTCAAATTTAGGTGTTACTGGTGTCAAATTAAATCTAAGAGAAAATCCTACAACTTTTATGTTGATCACTTTTCAAAATAATGAGGTTTTAATAGTGAAAAATGCACCTGAATACGGCTGTATAAAAACTGACAGCAAATGGAAATACCCTTTTTGGTGCTTTTTATTCCAAAAATGATTCTAGCCCTTTTAAAATAATTTTTGACCTTATAAAAATATTTTCCAGGTATCTTAAAAAGAATCTAGGTCTAAGTTAACCTAAGAGTTTCAAAATATTTCAAACAATATTTTAAACATTAAAAGTACTTACATGAAAACTTCTAAAACTTTTCTCATTCTTAAGTCTTCATGTTTTGTTTCTTCAAGCTTCCATCTTTTCTTCAAGCTTTCATATTCTTTGACCTTTATCACTTTGCCTTTCTTTGAAACTTTTAATATTCCTTGGCTTTCAACAACTCATTCATGTCTTCATATTCTTCAAGGTTTAATATATCATCTTTAAATACATGCTTGGACTCTTTTAAGCTTCATTTGATCCTCTTGAGCACTTTGACCTTTGCTTTCTCATATATGAGCCCTAAAATATCATTACTCACAAAAATACATTAAATTTCACTTGTTTATTAGCATCAAAACAAGATAACAAGGTTTTAAGCCTTGTAAGGCCAACAAAGCTCATTTCAAATTCATTTTGCATGCAACTGGCAAGCTCATTACACAACTCTTTATTTGTTGCTCCAAAAATGATGTCATCTACGTATATTTGTACTAGAAGCATGCTTTCATTTTTAGCCTTTATAAAGAGTGTTGTGTCTATCTTCCCTCTAGTAAACCCATTATCTAGCAAAAAACCACTTAGACTTTCATACCAAGCTCTAGGAGCTTTCTTCAATCCATACAAGGCTTTAGTTAATATATAAACATGATTTGAGAATTTTTGGTTTTCAAATCCAAGGAGTTGTTCAACATATACCTCCTCATTTATATAACCATTTAAAAATGTGCTTTTAACGTCCATTTGATATAGTTTGAAGTTCTTAAAAGTAGCATATGCAAGTAAAATCCAAATGGATTCCATCCTAGCTATAGGTGCAAAGGTTTCCTTAAAATCTATACCTGCCTCCTAGTTATAACCTTAGGCAACAAGTCTGGCTTTGTTTCTAATTACTATCCCATTTTCATCTTTCTTGTTCCTATAGACCCATTTTGTTCCAACAACAGTGTAATCATCAAGTCTAGGAACCAAGGTCCAAACTTTGTTCCTCTTAAATTGATTCAACACTTCCTATATAGACATCACCCAAGATTGATTCTCAATTGCCTCACTCAAATTCTTAGGCTCCTCCTATGATAGGAATGTAAAATGGCTAATCGTATTTCTAAGGGATGATCGGGTGGCTACTCCCCGTGATGGTTCACCTAATATTTGATCTATGGGGTGATTCCTTACAAATTTCCATTCCCTAGGTAGTTCATGTACCTCACTATATACTTGATAATCCTCAGTGGGTGTTTCTTTTATTTTAGTACTTTTCTCAGCCTTATTCTCAATAGACAGATATTCTAATCCTTTTTGTAATTTCAAAATCATCCTCATCAGTATTTTTAGAGAAGGGATTGGACTCATCAGACACTACATGGATGGATTCAATTACAGTCAACGTTCTTTTGTTATACACCTTGTAGGCTTTACTGAGAGATGTCTCACCCCAGCTATATAAACATTTTAGGAAATCTTGGTAGAGGAGCAGATAGAGCTCCACGACAATAGAGTCCGATTGAGCTACCCTGTCAAAAAGGTAAATTGATGAGTTAGGGTTAGATTTATTTTTGGAAAGTGACCCTAGGCTACTTTTGGGATTTTTGTGGATGATGGTATATATATATATATAACAATTTTAGTAGGACTCTGGTATTGTGGTTGGTTGTATGGTATGTTGTAATTTACGTTTCCTGCTGCTTGGGTATTTGAGTTGTATTTTGGGTATATCCCTAGTAGCCATGGGTCTAGGTTGATTATCTTATTCAATTATACAGGATTATTATATTGAATGTTATCATAAAAAAAAATTCAAGTTGGTAAATTAGGCAGGTCATTACAGTTTGGTATCAGAACCTAATTTGCTAGGTTCTGTAGACTTTAGAGTGCAGTGGAAATGATACCAGAGTATAAGAAAAGGATTTAAGATTTCGTTCTGCAGTCTAGAGGCAGAACTTCCATGGTGGTTTCTGTGTCTTTCTTGGAGTGATGATTTCAGGAAAGTCATAGTAAACTATTGCAGGGTTGTGTTTCTATAGTGTAGGACTGAATCTTGAAATAAGATAAGAATGTCAAGATAGGGGATGTTGATTAGATGCGTAAGTTATAGGGATAGGGACCCTAAGTCATGCTTATTTTTTTTTCAAGATGGACCCTGGAGGAGGTAGTGTCCATGCGAGCGGTAGTGACAGTGCAGGGCCCTCGAGTTCAAGTTGGGCTAATTCTGATGTGGTATTACACAATGTGGCTCTGCAAGTTATGGCTGAGATCGCTAGGAGCTCTAGAGAGCAGGGAGGCCCGTATGCAGGCCATGGGTGCATGATAGAGAAATTTACCAAGATGAATCCTCTAGCATTTTCAGGAAGAGTTGATCCTACAGCCGCCGAGAATTGTATGCAGGAGATTGAAAAGGTGTTGGTGGTATTATAGTGTATGAAGCAGTAGAGGATTCTCTTCGCCACCTATAAACTAACAAGAGAGGCCAAGAGGTGGTGGACTACTGTGAAACTTCTTGAGCAGTAGAGGATGACACCAATAGTTATGATATGGGACCGATTTAAAGAATTATTATTTGACAGATATTTCCTAACCACTGTCAGGGAAGCTAAAGTGGAAGAGTTGTGGAAAGAGACACTTAGGAGAGTGTCAAGTGGGGAGGCCTGTCTGCTATTGCTGCGGTAGGTAGGGACATCTGGTGCGAGATTTCCCTACGCCACCTAATACAACTCCTGCTCCCATACCATACAAAGGAGGCTATCAAGCGCCCCGTGGAGGCTAGCAGAGGAATGTAGCTCTAGAGAGGGTCTATGCTTTAACGCCTAGAGATGCTGAGATAGCCAACGATGCGGTGACAAGTATGATTAAAATGCTTTCATTTAAAGTTATTGTGTTGTTTGATTCAGGATCCACACACTCGTTCATATCCATGGGGTGTATTAGATTATGTAGGCAGAAACACAGTTGTTAGATACTAAATTGTTAGTAACTACACTGACACGGTCAGTAGTGAAGTGTAGTAGAGTGCTCCGAGGCTGTCCAGTTGATACTCAGGGAAAAGTTTTGCCATCTGATTTGATAGAATTGGACATGCATGGGTTCAATGTAATTTTTTGTATAGACTAGTTGGCAGCTAATTACGCCAGTATAGACTATAGTTTGAAAGAAGTAATATTTAGACCCCCGGGAAGACTAGAATTCAGGTTGCTAAGGTCACGTGTGCAATCCCCGCCTCAGTTAGTATCAGTCATACAGGCGAGAAGATTACTCCTGGATGGTTGTCAGGGGTTTATAGCCTATGTAAAAGAGGTGTCAGAAAATGAATTGAAGCTGGGAAATACACCAGTAGTTAATGAATTTCTAGACACTTTTCCAAAAGATCTACTTGGGTTACCTCCCGATCATGAGGTAGATTTTGCTATTGATTTACTTCCCGAGATAGCACCGATCTCTAAAGCTCCTTACAGAATGGCTCCAGCAAAGTTGGGAGAGCTAAAGAGTTAGTTGCAAGACTTGCTGGATAAGGGTTTCATTCGGCCTAGTGTATCATTGTGGGAAGCTCCAGTGTTATTTGTAAAGAAAAAGGATGGGTCTATGAGGATGTGTATAGATTACAGGGAAATTAATAAGGTGATAATCAAGAACATGTATCCTCTACCCCGTATAGATGATTTATTTGACCAGCTTCTGGGTATGCGGGTCTATTCCAAGATTGACCTCAGATTAGGCTACCATCAGGTGAAAGTAAAAGCAGAAGATATCTCAAAGATAGCTTTTAGGATTAGGTATGGACATTATGAATTCTAGTTATGTCATTTGGTCTGACAAATGCTCTTGCAGTGTTCATGGACTTGATGAATAGTGTCTTTCACTAGTATTTGAATCAGTTTGTTGTAGTTTTCATTGATGATGTACTGGTCTACTCGAGGAGTTTTGAGGAGCATGAGACGCATTTACGACTGGCACTACAGATGCTTAGGGAAAAGAAATTGTATGTCAAGTTTAGTAAATGTGAATTTTTGCTAGAGAAAGTGTCGTTTCTGGGACATACTATTTCAGGGGATGGTATTTCAATGAATCTTAGCAAGATTGAGACAGTGTTGAATTGGGAAAGGCCGAAGAACGTTCAAGAAATTAGGAGTTTCTTGGGATTGGCGGGTTATTACTATCAATTTGTAGAGGGGTTTTCAACTTTATTAAGACCTCTCACATGGCTGACCAGAAAGAATGTTAGGTTTGAATGGGATGAGGATTGTGAGCAGAGCTTCCAGAAACTGAAACAAAGGCTTGTCACAGCACCAGTGTTAATCGTTCCGTTAGGGGGTGATGGTTATGTCATTTACAGTGACACATCTTTAAAAGGGCTCAGCTATGTATCAA
The DNA here is from genome assembly GCF_029873635.1 of Malania oleifera. Lineage (NCBI taxonomy): Eukaryota > Viridiplantae > Streptophyta > Magnoliopsida > Santalales > Ximeniaceae > Malania > Malania oleifera. The sequence goes on from NC_080423.1 coordinate 51,635,176, forward strand.
TGCAGCATGGTAGGGTTGTAGCTTATGCCTCCCGATAGTTGCAAGAATATGAATAGAACTACCTTACCCACGATCTGGAATTGGCTATAGTGGTACACGTGTTAAAGATTTGGAGGCATTACTTGTATGGGGAGAGATGCGAGATATTCTCTGATGACAAAAGTTTGAAGTACTTTTTCACCCAAAAAAAAGCTGAATATGAGATAGAGGAGGTGGTTGGAATTTATTAAAGATTATGACTGCACTATCAGTTACCACCCAGGGAAGGCAAACATGGTAGTTGATGCTCTGAGCAGGAAATCGGTGGGACCAGCACTGGTAGCTATGGAGATCTAGCATCCGATCCAAATGGATTTGGAGAGACTCTGTGTAGAGTTGGTAGAGAGTGATCCTCAAGAATTTATTGCAAGCCTAGTAGAACAGCCTACTCCACAGGAAAGGATTAAAATAGCTCTGAGAGATGACGCAGAATTAGAAGAGCTGATAGCTAAGGTGCAGGACGGACAAGGAAATGAACTCAGTATTTCTGATGACGGGGCCTTAAGGTTCCTTTCCAGGTTATGCATGCCTGCAAATATGAACATCAGGTGGACAATTTTAGAAGAGGCTCACAGGTCCCTGTACACAGTTCATCCAAGTAGTACTAAAATGTATAAGGATTTGCGAGAGTCTTACTAGTAGAACGGCATGAAGAGGGAAATTGTAGAGTTCGTACAGCAATGTTTGACATGCCAACAGGTAAAGGCTGAGCACCAGAGGCAAGCGGGCCAGTTTCAGCCACTTTACATCCCATAGTGGAAGTGGGATCACGTATCTATGGATTTTGTGACAGGTTTACCATCGACACCGCATGGTCAGAATGCTATTTGGGTGGTTGTTGATAGATTGACGAAGACTGCGCACTTTATTCCTATTAAAGTCAACTACCCCATAGAAAAACTGGTAGAGATTTATGTTCGGGAGATAATTCGTTCTCATGGTGTGTCAGTGTCTATAGTATCAGACCGAGACTCACGTTTCACATCACAAATTTGTAGAAGCTTTCAGGAGGCTCTAGGGTCTTAGTTATCTTTTAGCACACCGTTTCATCCTCAGACGGACGGCCAAACTGAGAGGGTGATTCAGATATTAGAAGATATGCTACGGGCATGCGTTCTGAATTGTGGGGATAGTTGGACTCAATATATGCTGCTAGTAAAGTTTGCATACAATAACAATTATCACGCCAGCATTGGAATGGCACCTTATGAAGCGCTCTATGGTAGGAGATGTCGTTCTCCACTATACTGGGATAAGTTAGGAGAGCGACGAGTTGTGGGGCCAGAGCTAGTGCAGCAAGCATATGATAAAGTTCGGCTCATCAGAGACAGAATCATTGCAGCTCAAATCTAGTAGAATAGTTTCGCTGATACTCGCCACAGGAAACTAGAATTTGATATGGGAGATCACGTGTTTCTAAAGACAACGCCATTGAATGGAGTTATGAAGTTTAAGAGGAAGGGTAATGAAATTAGGATAGCTTCCCAAGAGGGGGGTGAATTGGATTTTTAAAATTATATTCTTTTTAATACTTTGTTTTATATCAACAATCACAACAAGTAAACACAAACTCAAGTCAACCACAACCAATCAACAAAAATAATCAATATCTTAATCTTTGTATCAATAGCCCTATATCAAAGTGTTAAGCACACTGAATTTATATAAACCTGTTGTTATTCCACACTCACACTTCTTCTTTGTGTTTAGTTTTCAAACAAACTTTCAGATTAATAAGTTTAGGATGATCAGCCAACGTAGTCCCTTTCGGTTTCCGCAATCAATGTTGATCAAGCCAAAATGAATTATCTTCCTGTCTATTTAACCATACACTTAGAATTTAACAATTTAAAGCATACATGCAGGTTGTAAGTTTTTCTAAAAAATAAAGAGTAAGAAAGAAGAGAGAGACACAATTTTTTTCGAGGTTCGTCTTATACCCTGCCTACGTCCTCACCTTTGGCAAACCACCAAAGGACTCACTAGTTCAGTTCTATTGACGGGTGGAACAATATCGATTACAACCACTCCTTCCTTTAGGCTAGAGTCCACCTCTCCAAACGAAATTCCCTTGTTCGATCCAACAATTCTACAACCCTGAATCGTCTATAAACAATAACCAAGATAGAGAAAAGTTTTGTGTACAAAAGACACTCTCACAGCAGTGTAGGTTAGTACAACATTCAGTACAAGAATACTTTAAAGTAAATCAAATATAAAAGGATTGAAACTCAATACTGAATTTAGATCACCAAATATCTTCCAAGTATTGAAAGATTCAGACTTTGAAGACTCTACTTCAGAATTTGTATCAGCAGTAACTCGGTAGTTGAAGTACGAAGAACACAAGAGAGTTTGAGAGCTTTTAGAGCACTTTGATTTCTGGAAATTTCTTGGTGTAAAAATCTTTCAAGTTTGGGGCTATTTATAGAAGTTTAAAAGTAATTCCTTGCCCCCCAAGTTTCCTCGGAGTAATCCCCAAATTTTTCAAAATACTAGTGCCCAAAAAATCCATTTAAAAAATCTTTCCGTTGGTGTATTTTTTTAAAAATGTTCAAGTGGCAGTCGCCTGCCATGACCTAGCAGTTGCCTGCCAAAACCCAGGCAATCGAAAGGCATGACCACCTAGGCACCTGGTTGTGCTCAGGCAGTCACCTAGCACCCTACTACTTTGAAAATTCCTCATTTAATTTGGGCAGTCGCCTGCCACATGGAGGTAGTTGCCTGGCCCTTATGTATTTAAAAAAAATTTTCTTCTTTAAACCCTTCTTTTCTTTAATTTGAAAAACATACTTTAGGGTTTTTCTAAAAATACATTTTTAAGTTTCTTTTGATTTATAAGAGCTTCAATTCAGCTTATATTTGTAGTTTATTTGAAGTACTTACATACAATCATCCTTAAAACTCTATTCCCTTGATCTTCAAGTAAGTCCTTGTTCTTCTATCATCTTTGAGCTTATGATCATCTTTCTTTCTTGATCTTTTTGAATAGTATTTTCTCCTTAAACTTTATCATCCTTTTGAGCTTTGAACTCTCTCTAAGCTTTGTCGCTATCTTTAAGCTTTTCCCTTCTTCCTGAAAAACATTCACTTGAAACAAACCATATTAAACACATCATGATTTGTTATCATCAAAATAAGAATTGTAAGCCTTGTTAGGCTGACAATCTCTCCTTTTTTTATGATGACAAATCTAAAGTAAAAAATAAGAAATAATACTCATGGCTCCCCCCCCTTTCAACAAGCATATACCAAATATATTTATACAAATCATTTATACAAATCATATCAATAAGAAATAATACTTTCATTCAACAAGCATTCCATTACGTATGCATCATTACATACTTACAAGCCCATAACATATTTCTTTTTGCATTGCTTTCTCTTAAACACTCTCTCCCTTTGGACATCAATCAAAATAGAAAAGAGAACGATACAAACAAAAACATAGTGAAGAGCTGTAATACAGAGGATTTGTAGATCTTACAAACACAAGGAAATACTATCTGATGAAGTACTCAAAATTACTAATACATAAGCAAAAGTGTTAAATATCATATAGATGAAATACATCAATCGGAGGCTTCCATAGACCCACTTTCATCTTCCTCTTCTTCTTGTTCACCAGATTTTTCAACAGATTCATCATCACTAGATGGAGCAGAGCTAATATCCATCTGAGTTTTGCCCTTGGAAGAGCAAGTCAAATGTTTTTCAATCTTGTCAACACACTGAACAAGGCTTGAACAATGAGTTTCCACAGTAGAAACCTTCTCCCTAAGTGTACCAAGTCCAGATTGCATTCCATCACTGAAGGTCATATAGTGATTATAAAATGGAACGAACCAAGAAGGAGTTTCTGGGTCAAGTTGTACTGAAGGGACTGGCCTGGAAGGCTAAGGAGGTGGTGTAGATGAGATGTGACGATGTCCCTTGTGAAACCACCATTGAGGAGTTTGCTTATATCCCATACACTTAAGAATAGTATCAGAAAAGATATCGTAATGGGTTTTGCTAGTGAAGTTAAATGATGGTATGAGAACATTGAAATGGGAAAATACCATATTTAACATCCGAGCATATGGTAGAATGACACAAGGCTCATCAACTTTCATAATGATCCATTGGAGAAGTAAACTTGGAAGATCCAGCTTTTTTCCTTTGAGAATACACCACATTACAAAACAATCTCAGGAAATATGATCATGAGAACTGGAACGTGGTAGGATATTATATGTAATAAGTTTGTGCAGGATTAAAGCTTAGAGATTGAGCTATTTGTAAAGAGGTGGATGCCCAAAGGAGATAGGTGTATCAGTTATGACTAGGGGTAAAAATTCCTCTGGAGTAAATCCTTGGGTCATTATCCATTGTTTCTCAATAATGTGAACCTCAAAATCTCCTGGCTTGACTTGAAGAATTTTTCCCAAAGATATGGGAGTAAGATGAATATCTTGCCGTAGAAGATTTGTTTTGATTCCATTTTTAAATTTCTCCATGTTAGCATAAAAAATCCGAACCACGTTTGGATAGTACCCTTTTGCTTAATACGTAATAAACCATTCCCACTCAATTTCCTTAAAAAGATCCATGATTTCAGGAAAACCAAAACTGAAGAATATAACATCAAGCATTTTACCTAGGATGGGTTCGGCTGAAGTGAGTTGATTCTTATAGAGATTCTTAGCGTGAGGAGTTACTAACCACTTCTCTACTTCATCATTGTTGATCCTTGTAGAGGAGGAGGAACCCTTGTGACCAACCAATTTGATCTGTGGCATGTTTTTTTTTAAGAGGAAGGCTGATAAACCCTAGGTTTTTATGCGATTTGATGTGGAGGGTAGGTTTGATTCATGTTTTCAAGCTGATTCGGAAGAGGAATTTGGTTTGAAAAGAGTATGAATAAGGATTTTCAGAGAGAGAGGAGAAGTGGCAGGTGCCTGATGGAAGTTAAAAAGACATAAAACAAGGTTCTAAACCCTACCCGCCGCAAGGCAGTGGCTTGCTAGGATAAGGCAGGCGCCTGTCAAACAAAAAATTGAAAGTCATTAGCCTGGCAGTCGCCTGGCACCTAGGTGGCAGTCGCCTGCCAAGCAGAGAACTTGTTTAGTTTGCTTCTCATATATGCATCATTCCTAATTCTCTTCTAATGACTATGAACTACTCTTCAAAGAGTGGTTTTGTGAATATATCTGCTAATTGGTCATTTGTATTTACAAATCTAGCATTATGTCTTCGTTTTGCACATGATCTCTCAACAAGTGATGTCTTATGTCAATATGTTTTGTTCTTAAGTGAGATACGGAATTTTTTAAAATATTTATGGCACTTGTGTTGTCACATTTTATTGGAATAGTTTGATATTTTTGAAATCTTTTAGTTGTTGTTTCATATACAATGTTTGGCCACAACAACTCCCTGCTGTTATGCATTTTGCTTCTGCTGTGGATAATGCCACAGAGTTTTGTTTCTTTGAAGACCAGGAGACTAAAGAGTGTCCAAGAAAATAACAAGTTCCACTAGTGCTTTTTCTATCTATCTTGCATCCAGCAAAGTCTACATTAGAATAACTTATCATTTCAAATTCAGTTCCCTTTGGATACCATAAACCTAGTTCAAGTGTGCCTAGTAGATATTTAAGGATTCTTTTAACTGTTGATTGGTGTGATTCTTTAGGAGCAGATTGGAACCTAGCACACATACATACGCTAAATATAATATCTGGTCTACTTGCTATTAAGTAAAGTAAGCTTCCTATCATGTCTCGGTAATGCTTGGTATCTACTTGTTTCCCTTTTTTATCCTTGTCAAGACTAGTTGAGGTGCTCATGGGAGTTCCTATAGGTTTACTTTCTTTCATATCAAACTTCTTTAACATGTTTTTAATATATTTATTTTGATTTATGAAAATTCTATTTTTTGCTTGTTTGATTTGTAACCCTAGGAAGTAATTTAACTCTCCCATCATGCTCATCTCAAACTCTTTTTGCATTGACTTAGCAAATTCATTACACAAATCCTTATAAGTTGCTCCAAAATAATATCATCAACATAAATTTGTACTATAAGCATGTCTTTTTTTTTTTAATTTTTATAAACAAAGTGTTATCTATCTTTCCTCTTGAAATTTTGTTTTGAATTAGAAACTTGCTTAGTCTTTCATACCAAGCTCTAGGTGCTTGTTTCAATCCATATAAAGCTTTTGTTAACTTAAATACATGATCTGGATTTTTTAAATTTTCAAAACCTGGAGGTTGTTTGACATATACTTCTTCATTTATATATCCATTTAAGAAAGCACTTTTTACATCCAATTGGTAGAATTTGAAATCCTTATAGGTTGCATAAGTTAAGAGCATCCTAATTGCTTCAATTCTTGCTACGGGAGCAAAGGTTTCATCGTAATCAAAATCTTCTTCTTGATTATAACCTTGTGCTACTAGCCTAACTTTATTTCTTATAACTATCCCATTTTCATCCTTTTTATTTCTAAACACCCATTTAGTTCCTATAATTGATTTGTCTTTGGGTTTAGGTATAAGTTCCCACACTTGACTTCTTTCAAATTGATTTAGTTCCTCTTGCATAGCTATAATCCAAGAATCATCTTTTAAGGCTTCTTCAATATTCTTGGGTTCATCTTGAGATAAAAAGGTATAATGGTTGCAAATATTTTTCAATGAGGCTCAAGTGGTTATTCCTTTTGAAGTTTCTCCAAGAATTTATTCTTTTGGATGACTTCTAGCATATCTCCATTCTTTAGGTAGTTCTAGATTTTCTACAATGTTTTCATTTGAAGTTTCATTATTATTTTCTTCTTTTATTTCAAGATCTTCTTTTTTTTGTGGAATATCTTCTTTTTCATCAATCTTAATTTTATTTTTATAATTATTTGATTCATCAAATGATATATGTATTGATTCAATGATAGTAAGAGTTATTCTATTATAAACCCTATAGGCTTTGCTATTTGTAGAGTAGCCTAGAAAGATACCTTCATTAGATTTTGCATCAAACTTTTCTAAATCATCTTTAGTATTAAGGATAAAACATTTACATCCAAATACATGAAAGTAGAAGATATTAGGTTTTCTATCTTTCCATAGTTCATACGGTATTTTGTCTATGCTTGATCTTATAGACACCTTATTTACAATATAACATGTCGAATTTACAACTTCAGCCCAAAAGTATTTAGGTAGATTATTTTCGTTTATCATTGTTCTTGCCATTTCTTGTAGGGTTCTATTTTTTCTTTCTACAACTCCATTTTGTTGTGGAGTTCTAGATGCTGAGAAATTATGATTTTTTCCATATTCATTACAGAATTTATCAACCTCCTTGTTTCTAAACTCCCTACCTTGATCACTTCTAAAACTTGTTACATTATAGCCCTTTTCATTTTGTAATTTCTTACATAAGCTGATTAGCATGTCACAGGCTTCATCTTTGTTTGTTAGGAATAATACCCAAGTGAATCTTGAATAATCATCCACTATTACAAAAGCATATTGTTTTTCTCTTAGGCTTAAGGTTCTAGTTGGACCAAATAAGTCTAGGTGTAATAGTTCTAGGGGTCTTTTAGTAGATATATATTTTTTTCTTTTTAAAGCTTGTTTTAGCTTGCTTTCCCTTTTAGTAGATATATGTCAAACCCTTTGTCACTCAATTGGCTAATTCTTAAAAGATTGTGTTTAATCCTTCTACTAATAACACATTATCAATAGTAATAGAAGGTTTTTTACCTATTCTCCCGATGCCAATGATCTTACCTTTGGCATTATAGCCGAAGGTGACATATCCTCCATCCTTTTGTCTTAGAGAGGTAAACTTGGTCATATCACCGATCATGTGTCTTGAACAACCATTGTCCAAGTACCACTTGTCCGTTGACGATGTTTTCCTAAAACATACCTACAATGGAGGATTCAATATGTTAGTCTTAGGAACCCAAATTCTTTTAACTTTCTTTGTTTTGTTGTTAGTTCTATTATTAACTTTCCATTCTCCTTGTACTTTAACATACTTCCTTTTTAGTGGGCAATCAAACATTAGGTGACCTTTAGTCTTGCACATATAGCAAGTAGTGTGTTTATGTTTGTTGTTAGAGGAAGTGCTAGCATAGTGCTTGGCTTCCTTGACAAAGTATCCCATGTATAATTTCTATTCTTTTTATTTGTTTTACCATTATAACCTATTCCTTCTTTATTCCTATGTAGCCTTTGCTGTCCAATCATCTTTTCAAAATTATCTTTACCTTTTGTAAAGTTATATATAATTTTTTCTTTATCCTCATCTAATTTCTTAAGTTCATTCACTTCTAAATCCTTTTTATTCAAGTTTTCTTTATGAGTTTTGCCTTATTCTTGAATTACTTTACTTACTTCCTCCTCTAACTTCTCAATTCAAGAATTTTTTTCTTTTTCAATGGTTTTGAATGATTCAAGTTGCTTTAATAGTTCTTTATTTTGATCCTTCAAGGTCATATTTCTTTTGAAAATTTTTATGAATTTTTTATTTAGGGAAAACAATTTAGCTTGTAATTCCTTGTGTGAGGGCATACTATTACATGACTCATCACAAGATTCATTGTAAGATTCTGTTGAAGAGTAGTAGGAATTTACCTCTTCATCATTCGCCATGAAGCATATGTTTGCCATCTCTTGTCCACTTGAGTCGTTTTCCGTTTCGCTGGAGCTTGAGTCATCCCAAGTAGCCTTCATAGCTTCCTTCTTTTTCTTCTTGTCTTTCTTGAGCAATGGGTAGTCCGGTTTGACATGCCCTGGTTTCTTACAGTTATAGCATATAGGAGGTTCATTTTTACTTTTATTTTCTTTTCTACTTGATTCTCTTTTTTCAGTTTTTCTTTTGTTAAACTTTCTAGGAAATATTTTATTCCTTCTATAAAACTTACCTAGTCTCTTAATGATGAATGCTAATTCATCTTGATCTAAGTCACTTGTTTCACTTTCTTCTTCACTTAAACTGTGGCTAGATGCTTTTAATGAAATAGATTTCTTATGTTTTGGTTCAGAATTTCTTTCTTTTAGAGTCATTTCATAGGTAAGGAGTGAACCTATGAGTTCATCTAAGGAGGTGGTCTTAAGGTTTCTTCCTTCGGTAATTGCTGTAGCCTTTGGTTCCCATATGGAGGGAAGGCCTCTCAAAATTTTCCTAATCATTTCGTAGGTGGTATAAGTTTTTCCTAAGGCACTTAAGGAATTGATTATGTGGGTGAATCTTGTGTACATATTTGAAATGATTTCATCTGGATTCATCTTGAATGCTTCATATTTGCTTGTTAACATGTCTATCCTATTGTCCCTAACATCAATAGTTCCTTCATATGTAACTTCTAATTTGTCTCATATTTCTTTAGCTTTTTTACAAGCCATGACCCTATTAAATTCGTTAGTGTCTAAAGCACAATATAGAGCATTTATAGCACTTGAATTTATTTGAAGCATTTTATAATCTGAATTGATCATATCCTTTTTCTATTTTGGAATTTTTTTTCCATCTACTATTTTAGTGGGAATAAGGTCTCCATCCATTACTACTTCCCATGATTTCCAATCCAAGTATTGGAGGTAGATTTGCATTCTTTTTTTCCAAAAGGTGTAGTTCTGTCCACAAAAGATTGGTGGACAAGTTAAGGATTGGCCCTCTCCAAAAGGAGCTACTCCTATGCTTGCCATTTAGATATTTTTATAACTTCTTGTTATGAATTTGCTATTACTAGGCTCTGATACCAATTGAAATTAGGATAGCTTCCTAAGAGAGGGGTGAATTGGATTTTTAAAATTATATTCATTTTTATAGTTTGTTTTATATCAACAATCGCAACAAGTAAACACAAACTCAAGTCAACCACAACCAATCAATAAAAATAATCAATATTTTAATCTTTGTATCAAAGTATAAAGGATGTTGAATTTATATAAGCCCTGTGTTATTCCACACTCACACTTTTTCTCTGTGTTAAGTTTTTAAACAAACTTTCAGATTAATAAGTTTAGGATGATCAACCAATGTAGTCCTTTTCGATTTTCGCAATCAACGCTGATCAAGTCAAAACGAATTATCTTCCAGTCGATTTAACAACCATACACTCAGAATTTAACAATTTAAAGCATACACACAGATTGTAAGTTTTGCTGAAAATTAAAGAGTAAGAAAGAAGAGAGAGACACAAGGTTTTACGAGGTTCGGCTTATACCCAGCCTACGTCCTTGCCTTTGGCAAACCACCAAAGGACTCACTAGTTCAGTTCTGTTGACGGGTGGAACAATACCGATTACAACCACTCCTTCCTTTCGGCTAGAGCCCGCCTCTCCAAACAATATTCTCTCGTTCGGTCCAACGATTCTACAACCTTGAATCGTCTATAAACAAGAAACAAGATAGAGAAAAGTTTTGTATACAAAAGACACTCTCATAGCAGAGTAGGTTAGTACAACATTCAGCACAAGAATACTTCAAAGTAAATAAAATATAAAAGGATTGAAGCTCAATACTAAATTTAGATCGCTAAATATCTTCCAAGTATTGAAAGATTCAGACTTTGAAGACTCTACTTCGGAATTTGTATCAGCAGTAACTCAATAGTTGAAGTAGGAAGAACACAAGAGAGTTTGAGAGCTTTTAGAGAACTATGATTTCTAGAAATTTCTTGGTGTAAAAATATTTGAAGTTTGGGGCTATTTATAGAAATTTAAAAGTAATTCCTTGCCCCCCAAGTTTCCTTGGAGTAATCCCCAAATTTTTCAAAATAATAGTGCCCAAGAAATCCATTTAAAAAATCTTCCCGTTAGTGTATTTTTTTTTAAAATGTTCGAGTGGCAGTCGCCTGCCATAGAAGAATTTTAAAACACAAAACACTGGCAGTCACCTAGCATGACCACCTAGGCCCCTGGCACCCTACTGCCTCTTTGAAAATTCCTCAATTAATTTGGGTAGTCGACTGGCCCTTCTGTATTTAAAAAAACTTTTCTTCTTTAAACCCTTCTTTTCTTTGATTTGAAAAACATACTTTAGAGTTTTTCTAAAAATACATTTCTAAGTTTCTTTTAATTTATAAGAGCTTCAATTCAGCTTATATTTGTAGTTTACTTGAAGTACTTACATAGAATCATCCTTAAAACTCTATTCCTTTGATCTTCAAGTAAGTCCTTGTTCTTCTATCATCTTTGAGCTTCTGATCATCTTTCTTTCTTGATCTTTTTGAATAGTATTTTCTCCATAAACTTTATCTTCCTTTTGAGCTTTGAACTCTCTCCAAGCTTTGTCACTATCTTTAAACTTTTGCCTTCTTCTTGAAAAACTTTCACTTGAAACAAACCATATTAAACACATTATGATTTGTTATCATCAAAAGAAGAATTGTAAGTCTTGTTAGGCCAACAGGTAAGTTGAGCCCTAGGTTCATTGGCCCTTTCGAGATACTAGAAATAGTGGGGTTAGTGGCTTTTTGGCTAACTTTACCCCCAGCATTGTTCGGAATGCATGACGTATTTCATATTTCCGTGTTGAGGAAATATGTCATAGACCCCTCTCATGTGATCAGTTATGGTGAGATAGAGCCCAAGGATACTCTGGCCTATGAGGAGGTACCAGTGCAAATTCTAGACAGGAAAGAATATGAATTGCGTAATAGGAAGATTCCTTTAGTAAAAGTCCTATGGAGTAATCATGCGATAGAGGAAGCTTCATAGGATCTCAAGGTGCAGATGCGACAAAAGTACTCGTATCTCTTTAGCGGGGATCAGTAGTAATCAGGAAAAGTTACTTGTGAATATGTAAATTTTCTTTTGTGCTGGTTAGTTAGATGTAATAATTTTCTGGTAGTAGATAGTATTTTGGTTGTGGGGGAATTTTATTTTATGTATATGTAATCTCCTAGAGCCTTAAATGTAACCACAGTATTGTTCTGCCACAGATAGTAAATTTCGATTAAAAAGTTTTATAAAGAGTGGAGAATGTAAAGACCCGAAGAACTATAGTATTTAAATAATAAAAGAGGGAAAAAAGGAAATTTTAAAGAAGGTCATAGCAGGATCTCGTCAACGATCGCGAAGCGTTCATTGACGAAGCAGCTTATTGGGATCGTCGACGGGGACACATGTCTCATCGACGAGAAATTACCAAGAGGCTGTCTTGCAGGGCCTGAAGTTCGTCAACGATGAATAAGTGTTCATCAAAGAACTCTCTTCTAGGCCTCGTCGACGAGATGACGTGTCTCGTCGACGAAGGCTAGTGTATAAATAAGCTCAAATCCGATTTTTTGCGAGGAAATTCATGCAAATCCTTTTCTCTCTCTCTCTCTCTCTCTCTCTCTCTCTCTCTCTCTCTCTCCCAACTTCAGCACCCTCACCTTCTCTCTTCGATTCCGGCCTTATTCTTTGTCAGATTGACGATCGGAACCTACAACGTCACTCCTGGGAAGATTCTCCACACATCTGCAAGAGTGATTTGTTGGTTAAGCTAACTTGGGAACCATCTCAAAATTTGTGTAAGTTGATTATTTTAATATTTATTAACGTATTTTGTATTTCTAGGTTGAGGAAGGTATTAGATGTGTTTATTCTAAATTTTTGTTGGGAAAAGGGTGCTGAACCGGGGAATACACAGGTGTGATTTTGGGTGTTTTAGTGGGCTTCCCAGAATGCCAAGTAAGGGAATAAAATAAGTCAGTATTTCCATGAAACTATTTATTAATATTTAGCTTTTATTTTCAAGGAAATTATGTCTTTTATGGAATTGAGTTTGAAAATACTGCTATTAATAGGAAAATATTTTTAATACAGTTCAGTAGGGACTATGTTTTCATGTGGACTTTTACGAATAGAACAATATTCATTTTTGTGTGACATGAGTATAAAATTATATGATTTTACGTAATATTAGAATAATATGTTTTCATAATCAGCATGTTATTATTGTTTTCAGGAAGGTATTAAAATGATACGGAAACTATGTTTAAAGTATGGTAATAAAACAGTACAGATATTTCAAACTATGTATGTTAAATATATGTCGGCACAAGGGCCGTGATTTTAAGTGTGCTAATTGATTATTGAAAAATGGATTAAGAGCCTAATTATGCAATGATTTTAGTAATTAAGCTTAATTGATAAGAGCTGATATTTTGCAATTAGAAATATCTAAATTAAAGTTGTTGAAATAAATATTTAAAAAAAAAAAATGCATGTGACTCTCACCCTTAGAACCATCATTTCACTTTTGCCCTCAAGTTTATGAGCACTTACTATTAATTGTTGCAGAGTAACTAAATGGGAGAGATTGACGGCCAGCACATAGAGATTCACGGCCAGCAGGCCAGCAGAGGGGAGACAGTAGAACAGCTGGTGAGCAGGTGCTGGGTAATAACCAGAGTGCTGGGACCCGAGTGAAAACCAGTGCTGTGCTGAAATGGAGTGCTATGCTGAAATGGAGTGCAGTGCTGAATTGCAGTGCTGTGCACGTGAGCAAAGGGGTAACACCAGGCTGTGCTGGGATCATCAGGGATCGGCCAGGCAGTGCTGAAACATCAGGGAGTGCTGCGATTAATTTGTTCTGAAATATTCTGATTTTAAGCATGATAGGCTAGATTTTAAGTATGAGATTCGAGTAACCACTGTTTTGGGTTGAATTTTCTCTTTTTCATGGAGCTGTAATGTTTAATTTGTTGGGTTGTATTTCATTTTATTTTTAGAAAAAAATTGATGTTCTGTTCTTGGTCTTGATTAATTGTAGACTTGTAGGTAAATTGATGCGAGAACTAATAGTAAGACTTTAATGGTTTTCTTTCATTGCTTAAAATTATTATACAATCTGTTGAGTATTTTGAATTATACTGAAAATTGTGGGTTGATTGTGTTATTATCCAATCATAATCTCTTGGAATGAGAAAATTGTTAAGAGAAGAGGAAATTAGAGGTATAACCATTACCAAACTAAAAATAGGAAAAACTTGCACCTCAAGTGTTTGATTTATTGTCTCTTACAAATTCAATTCAATTTCTACTTGAACCTTATTTCTCTCTTTTTGGTTCATTATTTCAATTCTTTGGCTTATTGTTTTTGGAATTTCTTGTCACCATAAATGATAATATGATTTCTTGTGTTATAACTGAGATTTTAATGCTTGCATAATTCTCATTATCCCTGTGAATTCGATCCTAAGATTTACCCTTATATTATTTTGACAGCTTCTGCGTTTGGAAGTCGAAACCATTAGCTTCTGTGTTTGGAATTCGAGCCTCCCACTTTACTTGCCTATGTTCATGGCACCTCACGCATGGAGTCTGTTTACAAATTTCTACTTGAAAGGAATGTGGTGATTAGGGATGTCACCGCCAACTTGAAGATTACACAAGAAAGAATGTGGAAATATTATGATGAGAAGCGCATGGAGAGGAATTCCAAGTTGGTGAATTTGTCTACCTAAAATTGCGCCCATATCGCCAACTTTCCTTGACTCAATGGAAATATCTCAAGCTTACTCCCAAATTTTTCAGTCCATTTAAAATCTTATCCAAGATTGGCACCATGGCATATAAATTGGAGTTACCCCCGGAATCTAAATTACATCTAATTTTCCATGTTTCTCTCCTAAAAGAGAGGATTGGAACTTAAGAGGAAATATCTCCCACTCTGCCCGAATTACCAGTTGAATCTGCGCCCACCCACTTCCTTAAACCATTTTGGAAACTCGCAAGAAAGGGGGAGAAATTGAGGTTATTGTTCATTGGCAAAATCTCTCTCCTACTAAGGCCACATGGGAGAATCTTGCATAATTAAAGACACGCTTTTTCCATGAGTACAAGGAAATTTTTAAGGAGGGAAGAGTTGTCGGGGACCAAGAATCATGGGATGGGAGTGATTGATACTTACCATCAATCAATTAAAATCAATGTTATTTCCTTATGTTATTTCCTTTAGTCAATGTTATTTACTTTCAATAAATTTGTGTTAGAATTTTGCAAGTGTTATTTTCCCTAAGAATAGGTTATTGCTTATTCCAACCAGAGCGATTCAGCTATTTAATAGTTTGAGGGCATGAATAAAATTATCACATGATTATTACTCTCAACTTAGAGTTGACTTGGAGTGTAGTTTTCCTCGAATTAAACCAATCTAAGGAGACCTAAGATCCCTTGAAGTATCCTACAAAATTACCATGATAGGTAGAAAACACAAGAACAATCATTGTCCTCTACCCGTTCATAAACCCACCACGAGATCACAAACTATGGCATGTAACAGAGCTCATTCCATTAACAAAAATAGTTAAACTGACGGAATATTATAATGCATATGGCCCAAGAACTGTTAATAAATTTCTTAAATAAAATCACCATTATATAAGACTAAGAAATATTATTATTAATAAATTTTACTAAATGAACGTGATAAAATGCTCATAAGAGGGGGAAAAGAACAATAAATATTTTGAGATTAGACAATAAAAGAAAAAAAAAAAACAAAAGAAACAACATATTAATAATATTGAAAATTTAATTGAATTATAAGAATAAAAAAGGAATAAAGATTTAATGAATTAAATAATTAATTCAATAAAATAAAAATACATTGTAAATGGGTAGTATGCTAATAAAATTGCATATACTATATATTGCAAATTTTACTTATTCACATAACAAATAGAGTATGAAAGTACCTTGTCCAAGCCAAAAAAAAAACTTAATTAAAGAAACAATTTAAATCTAATAAATAATTTTTTTTATTTGTTTATAAAATTTACTGCATTTTATATATGGTGAATATAAATGATATTTGAAACTTTATAGCAATTCTGTGAGTCTTGAGATTGTTGCTATGGAGAAGTTGTTGTCAAGTTAGATGAAATGAAATTATGAAATAAAAGGGTATAAAAGTATCTTTTAGTATTTTAGTTGAAGGATATTGACTCTGTTACTCATTTGATACTTTAAGTGGTAATCGTCGCTTTTAAAAGTTTAACAGAGTATTTATAATGGGTTGTATAGTTTAGGGGATGTAAGTTTATTTTCCTTTTAATTTTTTCATTTTCCGTTACTTTTTTCATATTTTTTTAATTTTTTCATATTTTTATTTTTATGTTTATTATTTATTCATATACAATTCTTCTGCAGATAAAAAAGAAATGAGACCTTCCGGGATCAAAGGATTCTGAACTATTAGGGAAATATTACCAACTAATAATGAAATATCATCTCAAAACATTCTTCCTAGCTGTGCAGAATTAGGTGCATCTCCTCTTAATGAGTTTTAAAATAGAAGGATCGCCATTGTTTCAGTAATTAGGGCATGCAAGAATCTCCCAAGCTACAAAGAATCTCCCTCTTATGTACAAAAATTACCACCACCAGACCTAACAAGAGCCAAGAAATGGATAAAAAGGCACGAGACAGTTTCTGTATAAAATATAGTTGGACCCAAGCCCCAATTGGCATTCCACTTATGGGCAGGTTTTCTCACCTTCCGTCTCTGATAATCTCATTGAACAAAGGTTCAGTGAAATTTGGCGGAGAGGGGATCGGATCGTGTTCTCCAGTTGTAGGGGTAGGGGTAGAAGTCTCTGACTCGTTGATCCTGTGCTGGCTGTTAGTATTACTCTTTGATGCAGTGGACATTGAAGCAACTTCATCTATACTGCCCGTTATATCTTTGAAATCCCAATCTGTCAAATAACTGGGCTTTGACGTAACGGGGCTCACTTCAGTGTCTCCGGTAAGCATTGCCACAACACGCGACATAGGTGGCCGCAGCATGGGCGACGCTTGAGTGCACAGTAGCGCCACTCCTATCACCCGTTTGGCTTCATTTTCATGAAATGACATTAATGTCGGATCCATCAGCTCCAAACTTCGGTTATTTTCATGTAGATTCCATGCCTGAAAACGTTTATCATTTTTTATAAAGAGGATATAGGTAAAAAAAAATGGAAGAAAAAATAAATAAATTTGTTTCTGGTACCCATTCAAGAAGATATATCCTTGCAGCGTCCAAGCTATTGTCGGAGTTTGGTCTCCCGCACAGAATCTCCAAAGCAACAACACCAAAACCAAACACATCAGCTTTTTCCGTAAGATGTCCACGCATTGCATATTCAGGTGCCAGATAGCCGCTGCAAATTTATACAAACGACGTAATAAAAGGTTTGTAAAATATGATTTCAGTCTTGGAAATCTAGAAAACCAAAAATGAGACCTTTCTTAGCTTTCTTAAACCGATATGACGTAAAAAATAAGAGACCTTAATTAAAGATTATGCTGCCATTTCTAGCTGATCCAGTCAATTATTATGCACCTCGTGTGCACAAAACAGAGAATTTGTGCATCAATAGTGCCATATATATATATATATAAACAAATCAACTTCTGTGTATGTCTCAAATTTTGATTTTTCTGCTGATAAATACAATTTTTCTGCAGACTCATAAAATTTACATGAGATGTACTAGAAAAACAAAATATCACCAGGTTATGCAAAAATTTTAATAGTTGGGGGAAAACATTTTAAGTACATTGCTAAAGGAACTTACATAGTCCCTGCAACTCGGGTGCTGATATGTGTTTTCTTGTCATCATACAGCTTTGCCAATCCAAAATCAGATATCTTGGGGCAGAGTTCTGAATCAAGCAAAATATTACTGGCCTTGACATCACGATGTACAATCCTTGGCCTTGATTCTTCATGGAGATAAGTAAGTCCTCTTGCTGTTCCCAAGCATATGCTGAAGCGGGTTGACCAATCAAGATGCAGACCGTTTTTTCCTGCAAAGAAGAAGTAACTCTTACGATCAAAGGAAAATAATTAAGCATTTTAACAAATTTTGAATGAGACCATTATATGCGTCTATCAGTGAAACATTCGAAAGTATGAGTAGGGAAACGCAATCCAAGTTCTCCTTATTTTTTCCCACAAGGGGTTCTGGAAAAAAATAAAGCATATGATATTTTGCACAAGAAATCACAGGATTAGACATACATAATATTAAAAAATAATTTTATTGAAAATACTAAAGATATTCATTGGTTGTTGAAAAATGCACAAGACAATCATTTCATGTCTTTCTGTTTGTTTGGTATCTAGTAAGACAGCAATGAGCAAAAGTAATAAAAATAAATAAATGTATCAATTTTCCAACCACCAGGCAATGGAATGCCAGGAAAATATCCATTTTCCTTCCTTTTTTTTCCCTTTTGCTTTCCCTTCTCAGAAACTAATGAAATAGAGGACAAAAATGACAGATAGCCTTAAAATCTTCCATGGTTCCAAGAATTTTATTTTAAAGTTCTCGTACCAAAGAGTGCTTGATCAAGGCTTTTGTTCTCAAGAAATTCATAAACTAGAAGCCGTTTCTGTCCTTCAATGCAGCATCCATACAATTTCACAAGGTTTCGATGTTGCACTGCAGATATGGTTGCAATCTCTGTTATAAATTGATTCTTTCCTTGGTTAGATGCCACCAAGAGCTGCTTGACAGCTACTGGCCTTCCGTCAGTAAGTGTGCCCTATGAAAACAGTTATGAATCAGTTAATTGGAACTTTCTCAATCCTTACTTTGAGAGGATGCCCCCAAAGTCACTTCTTGGGCTGCTCAATGGTTTGGTCCTGAGACATTCTTGACAGAGGTCCCAATTTCAAACCATAGGAAGAGGTGGAGAAGGGCAAATCAATCCCAATGTGTAGCTCAAGCCCAATGACCCTCTCAATAAACCCAAAGAAAGAGCGCCCTAAGAAAATCAATCTTTAACTGTAGTTCTAGTAGATTGAACTATGCATGAAACATTTTGATAAACCATGCAGCTTACCTTGTAAACAGGTCCAAATCCCCCTTCTCCTAACTTGTTTTCTGGACTGAAGTCCTGTGTTGCAGTTCTCAAGTCAGCATAGCTAAAAGTGTTTTGTTTGGGGTCTATTCCGAAAAGCTCTGCAAATTCATTAGAAACAAAGATTCATAGTTATTATCTAGAATGGGAATACCATGAAATTTTGCAATGCATATAAGATCACCTCGGATTGTGGAAACCTTGTATGATGCAAGCTAGGAAGCATCGAAACCAACATGAGACACAGAAACAACACAATACTAATTGAAAAAAAAAATGAGGATACAACACTGCAGGGATATATTAATTAATATAAAAATATATATTTAGGCATGTTTTCCCTTTTAGATGACAAATATTGTGGTAGTTTTCATTTAAAATGAAAAATAAGCACCATTTATGCAAAATTATCAATTAAACATTTTACAAACTACACTTATACAATCATCAACTACATTCATATTATAGAGTATTGGTCCAACAACCAAAAAACAACTCGAGGGCATGGCTGATGATGGGCAATGGGCATGGATCATCAAGAGAGAGAATAAGAAGGTTAAAAGAAAAAATATCAACAGAGAGTAGCAGACTGGAGATAGCTTAGAGAAAGGGGGGAATTCTGAGGGCTAGGAGGTTCAACGGTGCTCAACAAGCCTAAAGTCCCAGCACTCCAATGTCAAACCTCTTGACTCTTAATCTCTTGATTTCTCATTTTTATTTTTATTTCTTTTTGGATTCTGTTAACAGAATTAAAGAGAATAACAAAATAGTGTTTCGATAAAATAAGTTTCCTGGAGGTTTCCTTGGCCATGTTAACAAGTGCTGGTAAGTGTCTCAGCTGTGTCCAAAAATAAAAATTAATTAATTAATTTTCAATGCATGTTGGATATATGTTGCACTGGCATCAGCCCTGACCTGCCAAGCTTCCAGAAATATCGGTGTTTCCTAGGATGCAAGATGCCATATATTTTTTTTCTTTACAGGTAAATGCATAAAGGAACTAGGGTTTTTAATTGGAATTCCTAGGACATTTTTTTTCTTAGACAGGGAGCCTATGTTTTACAATTTATTAGAAAAAACAAATAAAAAAAAAAGGCAGCCCGGTCAAGGTCTTTCTCACCTTCTTCATTATCAGCGTCTAACACTTTTATTCTCATGTAAACCACCAACAGAATCAATATGATGCTCGTGATCCCCACAGCAACTGGAACACCAACAATCCACCCAGTCTTGCTTTTTTTTGATGGGGGAGTATTTATAGGTGGAAGCCCACTAACAGTTGGCTTGAAATCTGAGCAAATTAAACTCATAATGAATGGTAGGTAGTAGTAGAAAAGCAACCCCAAAAAAAAAAAATCAATCTGATATGAAAGTAAAAAATTTACTGGCCATTGTAAGATGTGTACCTGAGACAACACTTAGAGCTGAAATGGATGGTCCATAGTAACCTTGCACAGGTATGCAGCATGTTCCCTTGCCAGCCCAAAACAGGTGAATTTCCAGATAGTTCTCTGATACATTAAATTTAAAATTCTTCTGAATTGCCCTTTCAACCCCACCTGCCTCCTTGGATATATCAAAGTCTTTCTGTTGCAGATGACCCTGGAGAATCATTGAGATTGCAGAAAAAAATTACTATATTTACACACATACACACACACACACATCTCTCGAACATAATAACATAATGTTGAAATTCTTAAGAGGAAATTTTTCCACAAAAAGGAAGAGGTACAAGCATTTTTATATTTAATTTTCGAACTTAAAATACCACAGCATTCTGACCTGAATATAAATGTCAAAAACACGCCTTCCTAGACTTTCCCAAGTCCGCGATTCCCTATCATTGAAAGCAGTTTCTGCAAACAGCAAGCTCACAGTGTAAGCTCCGTTCTGAAGACCAAGGCCATAGTATCTGAGTGATCCAGGGGATATCCTCGAAGTCTGGAAAAGCTCAGGAGTGCTGGTCGCAACAGCTTGGGCCAAGGTGTTTTGCACATATGTAGGATTACTGTTGTCAGCAAACAATCCCACATTGCTAACTCCCCATTTTTCTGTACTTGTTATGTAGTATGATGCTGGGCCAAGAGTTGAGTTTTCAGCCTCATATACAATGCCATTAGCAGGTCTCATCTCATTACCACCACATTTGATGGAGAAATTAGCATCTGTGAATCAAAAATAAATAACAAGTCCGTGACTTGTAGCTAAATGTATGCAATTTCATGCTCTTTTTCAGCTTTATTAGGTACCCCCCCCCCCCCCCAAGGTTGTAGTTCATAACATAATAAAAACTTATCCCTAACATAACAAAAGTAATAGACATTTCACATCTCCAATAAAACCTCCTGAAGCATATAACATTCAACTCATCTACTCATAAATCTCTCTCTTCTTTCCCTCATCATGTGGTTTCCAAAAGTAAATTTAAAGAAAATTGAAAAGCATGAAAGGAAGTAAAATGGAGAAGTTCATGCAATTATAAAATACTTGAGCATGAAAAAGAAATTATCAAATAGAAATGGGTATCAAGGGCTTTCATTGAATTCTGAGGGGAAGCTTCTTTGTTTAACATCCTAGGTTGGGTAGTGGACAAGATAGAAAATTTCCTTTGGTTGGGAGTAGGTAAGAGGGGGGCTTATTCATTGTTTGCGTGGAAATAGTTCAGAGGATGTCTCTCACTTTTTTATTCATTGTTCTTTTGCTTGGAATTTGTGGAGCTTTCTTTCTGAGGTGTTTGGACAATTATGGGTCAGTCCAAATTCAGTGGAAGATATGTTGACAATTTCTTTCGCTGGATGTGGAAAAGGTAAGGATGCTAAAAGGCAGTAGGTTGTGGGGAATTTTGCTGAAAAGAAACAGTAGGGTTCAGTGGGATTTATTTGGGACAGGATTTGATTCTTGGCTTCTCTTTGGGCTTAAAATGCATGCTGATGCTTTCAAGATGCTGTCAGAGACTGGAATGATTTATTAAGATGATGCAGTTTTTTGTTCATTTTTTTTGTTTAAGGACAACTTGTTTCTCCTTCTTTGTATCTTCTTCAGCTTTCAGGTAAAGTTTCTTTCTCTATCAAAAAAAAAAGTGAGAAGAGGGATTATTTGGTCAGTTGGGAAGAGTGTAGATTGTTTGGGTTATGAAAAGTTGATCTAAGAATGCTGATTTGATAGGTAAATGGTTATGGTGATTTCCCTTAGAGGCGATGCCCATTGGCAAAATTTGGCCTGTAGGAGAATGGCTAGGAAGTGGGAAAGGACATTAAATATGAGATACCTTGGAGGTTTATTTTGAAAATTTGTTCTCTTTTGCTTTAGTTCGAGGTATAAATTAGGAGATGGCCTTCAAATTCATTTTATGGGAGGGTGTTTGAGCAGATCATGTTTCATTTTCTATTATTTTCCCTAGATTATTTTTTTTCTTTTCTTGGTCCACAATATCCATATTTCTTCTTTCATCTTAATTGCTGGTTATTGGGTATCTAAGGTTTTCCATTTTCAAAGGAATCTTAAGGCCTATTTGGTATCGTTGTTGTTTTCTGTTTTTGCACAGTGAAGAAACAGATTATTAAAATGTGTTTATTTATGTTGTCAATTTTCTGCTATATGCAAAAAAATTGAAAACCAAATTTTCAATTGCCAAATTTTATGATTTTCAATTGTTTTGGCACCCTGTAGCCAAAAATTTTAATATCTGGAAATAGTTCTTTTGAATTAAATCATTTATTTTAAACATTTTGAAATTAAATTTAAAATAAATGATAATATGTAATTAAATATAATTGAAATAAAAATATGCATAAATTTCAAATAATACTAATAAATCCAATTACAAAATATTTTTACTATTTTTTAGTTGCCATGTCCAATAAAATTTTTATAATAAAGTAAATTTTGAAAGTATAAAAATTAAGTAAAATAAGTAAGTAATTTTTATTTTTATTATAGAATTTTCTAATGAGTAGTATTTTGCAATTTTATTATTTTAAACACACATTTATGATATTATTTGATTTAAAGATGAAAATAAAATTTTTAAATTAAGTTTTTAATTTATTTTAGTTTTATAAAATATTAATCAAACAAATTGCTAGTTTCTGATTTTTAGTTTCTGCTTCTAGTTTTTTGTTTTAGTTTCTGTAATTTTTTATAGTGATATCAAATGGCCCTAAATGATTGGGCAATTGAAGAGCTTCCAACTTTGCTTTCTTTGTTGGATGTTTTTATTGTCCTTCTAATAGGAGGGGTGCTCTCATGTGGATTTTGGATACTTGAAGGATGTTTTCTTGCAATTCTTTTTTTAATCATTTGATTGGCTCTTCCAAGTTTTTTCCTTTTCATTGTAGTATTTGGAAGGCCTGAGTTCCCTCTAAGAATTTAAGGCATTTATTTGGCTAGCAATTCTTAATAGAGTTAACACCATCACTCTGTCATTAAAAGGTCCTATACAGCTCCCTTGATGTGTGTTTTATGTTGTGAAAGTTACGAGATTGCCTCTTATCCCATCCTTTATTGTTTAGGGATTGTGGATTAGATTATTTCAAGAGAGTTGGGTTTGTCCAAAATTAAGGGAAGAGTTTCCACTTATTTGTTTCAAAGTTTAGAAAAACTAAAAAATTTAACACGGGGATAGGTCATTTCTCTATTTATAATACATGTCATGGACATCACAATGACCATCATATGCTCTCTAACTCGTTCTCATTAACATATGGCAATAACCCTAAACAACATGTAATTACTCGTAAAAATAAACCATAGATATCATATACTCCTAGCTTGTTACAAAAATATTTAGCCCTAGCACCTCCAAAAACCTTAGTAAACAAATAAACTAGTTGGTACATTGGATCTCGTATGAGGTATTGCAATTTGTTTCTACACAAGTTTCTCCAAACAAAATGACAATCAACTTCAATGTGTTTTGTCCTCTTCTAACTTGGATTGGAGGCAAAATGAATAGTAGCTCGATTTTCATTCATCAACTCCTTAAGTTGGGATAATGTAGTTCAAGTTAAAAGAATAGGGGATAGGATCATTAAAATCAGGATAAGCCTGGAAATAGTGAACCTCATTAGTGCATATGCTCCCCAAACAGGTTTAGTAGAAAATCTTAAAAGACAATTTTGGGAAGATATGGATAGTATTTTATGAGGGATACCAACGTTTAAAAGACATTCATAAGAGCTTATTTGAATGGTCACATTGAAAAGGATAATATAGGATATGAGAGGATACATTGAGGCTATAGATATGGAGATAAAAATAAGGCGAGTGATACAATCTTAGATTTTGCCATCTCATACAATTTGGTTATATTGAATACTTGTTTTTAAAAAGAGAAGAACACTTAATAACTTTCAAGAGTGGGTATAATTAAAGCCAAATAGATTTCTTCTTAACTAGGAACGAGGATCGTCTATATTGTAAGGATTGTAAAGTTATCCCAAGTGAAAGTTTGGCTACACAACATAAAGTCTTAGTATTAAATATACATATTAAAAAATGGAAGAGGAGTAACATAAATCAACACAAGAGAACTAGATGGTGGAACATAAAAGGGAGATAATAAAGAAAAATTCAAAGATAAAATGATCATAGAGTGTAATTGGATAGTAAGGGAAGGTAGATGCAAATACTATTTGGAATAAAATGGTTAATTCTATCATAAGAACAGCAAAAACGGTTTTAGGTGAGTCCAAAAGAAGATACTCGGGTAGTAAAGAAAGTTGGTGGTGGGATCAAGAAGTCCAAAAAGTCATTAATACAAAAAAGAAATTGGTATAAAATATGAAAAAAAAAATGTAAAAATATAGAAAATCTTGAAAAATATAAAGTGAGAAAAGATGCAAAAAAATCTATTAGTAAAGCTAAATATAGAGCTTATGATACTTTATATACTAAACTAGATACAAAAGAAGAAGAAGAAGAAAGACATTTATAAACTTGCTAGAGCTAGAGAAAGAAAATGAAAAAAAATTTAGGTGATGTAAAATGTATAAAGGACAAGAATAAAAATGTCTTAATTAGAGAATAAGACAAAAGAAAGGTGGCATAGATACTTTGATAAGTTGTTTAATGAAAACCAAAATAAAATATTGAACTTGAAAGTGACAAATGAGGAGAAGACTAAAAATAAGAGATTTAATTCGCAAAATTAGAGTCCTCAAATTTAAGATGGCATTAAAAAGATGAAAAAGGAAAAATCAACAGGACCAGATAAAATACCAATTGAAGTTTAGAAATATTTAGGAGATAAAGGAAATACTTGGTTAACTAATCTATTTAACACTATTATAAAAACTAAGAAAATGTCAGAAGAATGAAGGAAAAATACTTTAGTACCTTTGAACAAAAACAAAGGCGATATTCAAAATTGTAATAACTATCGTGGAATTAAGATTATGAGTAATACAATGAAATTATGGGAAAGGATAATTAAACATAGAATAAAAACTAGAAACGAAAATTTCAGGAAATCAATTTGATTTCATGCTAGAGAGATCAACAACAAAAGTTATTTATCTGTTAAGAAGTTTAATGGAAAAGTTTAGGGAAAAGAAGAGGAGGACTTGTATATGGTTTTTATTGACCTAGAGCAAGCATATGATAGAATACCTAGGGAAGTTCTTTGGTGGGTGTAAGAAAAGAACGGGGTTTGTAGTAGATATACTAAGGTCATTAAGGATATGTATGATAGGGTAGCGACCAACATTATGACTATAGGAAGGGAATATAGAGATTTTTTAATCACAACAGGTATACATCAAGGTTCAATTTTGAGTCATTATCTTTTTATTTTAGTAATTGACGAACTTACTAGGAATATCCAAAATAAGATCCCTTGATACATGTTGATTGCAAATGATATCGTGTTGATTGATGATAGTAAGAGTCGAGTGGAATCTAAGCTAGAACTTTGGAGAGCCAAATTAGAGTCTGAAGGGTTTAGGATAAGCCTATAAGGCAAAATATATAAAACGTAATTTTAGTAATGTAAGGAGTAACAATGAAGAGAAGATTAAACTTGATAATCAAGAGGTTAATAGCACTAATAGATTTAGATATCTTGGATCATTATGCAAGCTGAAGGGGAAATTAAAGAAGAAGTAGTACATAGAATTAAAATGAGTTAAGTAAAATGGAGGAGCATGTCAGGTGTGTTGTATGATCGTAAAATACCCTTACAATTAAATGTAAAGTTTTATAAGATGGCTATAAGGCCAACTATGCTTTATGGTTCATAATGTTGGGCAACCAAGAAACAACATTTACAAAATATAAAAGTTGTTGAAATGCAAATATTAAGGTGGATGAGTGCTTCAATATTAAAAGATAAAGTAAAAAACAAGCATATACGCAATAATTTATGTATAGCACTAGTTGAAAACAAGATAAGGGAGGGACAACTTATATTATTTGGGCATTTGAAACGCATACCTAGTAGAATACCTGTGAGAAGGAATGAGTTAGTTATTGTTTGTGGCATGAAATGGGGTAGGGATAGGCCTAAAATAAGTTGGAATGAGGTAGTAAAGATTTAATAGCTCTTAATCTAATACAGGAAAACGCTATCAATTGGGTGAATTGGCAAAAAAAGATTCATATAGCTGATCCCACCTAGTGGGACATAGGCTTGCTATTGTTGTTGTTTTGTTGTGTTGACTTTGAGTCCGATCTCTGGTTTTGATGCTAACGAAACACAAGGATGTTATGTGTGTATCTAGTTTGTGAGCAGGTTTACAATACAGAACACACATGAGAGTGGATTTATGAAAGCCTGAGGAACTTAAAGATCATACTCCTGGCATATTCAATGGGAAAATGAAGAGCAAAAGAATAAGACTTGTTTGTGCTTCACTTGTAAATGCATTTATTATATTTGGGTCTGTAATAATTTATATCGGTCTATAATAATTAATGCATGGCATGCATGGTAGGAATATAAGCTCAACGTGACCGTAGACAAACCATAGGGAACCACAAGACCTTAGGGATCACCCTTCGGTCCACTAGATTTTTGGGACCAAGTAAAAAGACCTTAGAAAAGACCCTAGGTCCTTGCACTAGCACTTAGAAAAGTCCCCATTATCACATATGCTATCAGGGGAAGCTTTTGATTTAAATCTGGATGTGAATACACATTTTTAGTGTGTTCGGTCGACCGAACCCCAACTGATGCGGAACCCCAAGAATGAACGTCCGGAGACCCCAAATCAAATTTATCAAAACCCCAAACCCAAAATAAGATTCGACGTGATAGTGGATCCTTGACCTATTGCTTGACATGAAGCACAAACCAAGAATATCAAATTAATGGATAAACGCCACAAAGGTAACACCTTTGATAAATTCGGTAAAAGTTCAATGATGAACTTGAAGAAAAATAAACCTCACTTGGAATTGTATTCAGCCAAAAAAATATTCCTTTCTAATACAACAGAGAGTAGGCTACTTATAGAAAATAAAAGAAACTCATGACATCAATTCGGCCAATAAAAATAAGCTATGACATCAATCTAACCAATAAAATAGCCCCACATAACCTTAAGCATGTCATGTCATTTAATGAAACATGTGCAAGTCGCATGCCATGAGCCATGTCATTTAATGAAACATATGTAAGTCACATGTCATGCTTAATTGATACAATTGGCCCACTATTTAGCCAATAAAAGTTCCCCAAACAGCCCTTATTGGCTTAAGGTTCCAGCTTCACACGTTTTTAGACAATTTACCATCTTAGGCTCTTCAAGAAAGTCTTTTTCTTTAGTGTCCATGGCCCTCATTGACTCTTGTTCAAGCAACTTCTCAATTAGTCCTTGCATAGCCTCCCTGACCTTCTTGGCTCTAACTCTTGTGATGGGTCCGCTTGGCATGTGCAGATCATCCTGTGCAATCGGAGCTTATTGGTTCATATCATTCCCCCTCTCCTCAAAAGGATTCGTCCTTGAATCATCACCTACATCAAAAGGGGATAAATCAGAAATGTTGAAAGTTGCATTGACCTTATACTCACCCGGTAGATCCAACTTGTATGCATTGTCGTTGATCTTTTCTAGCACTTGAAAAGGTCCATCACCCCTCGGGCGTAGCTTTGTTTTCCTTTTACTAGGAAACCTCTCTTTTCTTATATGCACCCATACCCAATCTCCCGGTTCAAAAGTAACGAACTTGCGCCCCTTATTAGCTTGAGATGAATATTTTCGATTCTTTTTTTTTATGTGCTGTCATGTTTGTTCATGGATCCTCTTCACCAAGTCAGCCTTGTGTCGTCCGTCTAAGCTAGCTATCTCATTCGCAGGTAGCAACATCAAATCCAATCCAATGGAGTCAAAGGATTAAAACCATAAACAATTTCAAATGGAGAAAAATTAGTAGAAGCATGCACAGTTCTATTATAAGCAAACTCAACAAGTGGTATGCCTTCTTCCATTAATGATATGAACCAACAAGCTCCGATTGCACAGGATGATCTGCACATGCCAAGCGGACCCATCACAAGAGCTAGAGCCAAAAAGGTCAAGGAGGCTACGCAAGGACTAATTGAGAAGTTGCTTGAGCAAGAATCAATGAGGGCCATGGACACTAAAGAAAAGGACTTTCTTGAAGAGCCTAAGATGGTAAATTGTCTAAAGACGTATGAAGCTGGAACCTTAAGCCAATAAGGGCTGTTTGGGAAATTTTTTTGGACTAAATAGTGGGTCAATTGTGTCAATTAAGCATGGCATGTGACTTGCACATGTTTCATTAAATGACATAGCATGCTTAAGGTTATAAAGGGCTATTTTATTGGACAGATTGATGTCATAGCCTATTTTTATTGGCCGAACTGATGTCATGGGTTTCTTTTATTTTCTATAAGTAGCCAACTCTCTGTTGTATTAGACAGGAATATTTTTTTGGCTAAATTCAATTCCAAGTGAAGTTTATTTCTCTTCAAGTTCTTGATTGAACTTTCACCGAACTTATCAAAGGTGCTACCTTTGTGGCGTTTATCCATTAATTTGATATTCTTGGTTTGTACTTCACTTCAAGCAATAGGTCAAGGATCCACTACCATGTCCAATCTTATTTTGGGTTTGGGGTCTTGATAAATCTGATTTGGGGTCTCCGAACATTCATTCTTGGGGTTCCGCATCATCAATACACAAAGCACTTCGATTGACCGAACCTCCCCAGGGTCAATGATTTGACCATTTGATCGACCAACCTTAAAATATGCTTCAACGTCCTGGTCGACCAAACTGACACGTGCGAAATCCCAACGCCCTAGTCGACCGAACTCCCAGTTGTAAAATGGCCCGGTCAATCGAACGTTCAACTTCAGTCAACCGAACTTAGTCCGGTCGACCAAACCTCGGAGGTTCTGAAATCGCCTTAAGTCTGGTCGACCGAACCTACAGTTCAAAAATGTCTCGGTCGACCGAACTTGGCAATTGGGTTGACCAAACCTTAAGTACGGTCAACCGAACCTCTCAGGTTGCCCAATTTTTACCAAGGTTAAAACGGGGTTATTTTTTATTAACTATACTTAATCTTTTCTAAAATTCTATCTACGTCTCCCAACGGTTATATTTTTATGAATGTCCATAAATACCAGTTCATTTGGAAAGATTAAGCATGGATTAGCAAATATCATTAGCCAAAACTCTCTGAATTTCAAAACCCTTGTTTTATCATATACAATCCATAAATCCATCTCTTCCTCATCCTACTTGCTAAAATCCTTTCATAAGAGTATTATTGAGATTGTTTATATTGGCTCACACTCTCATTGTGTGTGTTTGATGTTGATTTTTTGAGAGTGAGCTTGAGAGTCCCCTTGTGGTTTAATTCATAAGTCTTCAGTGGGAATACTCTCTAGAGCTTGTGAATCTTGCATTATTGTTGCAAGTATTCAAAGGCTTGTTCTTGTGCTTTGTGAAATATTTTTCAAACAAGCTTGATTTCAAATATCTCTTGTGCTAGAATTTTGAGAAAATAATCTCAGAGATATTTTGATTATATTCTCTGAAAATCTTTGAAACCCTACTTGTGGTTGAAATATATTTACATATTGTTCCAAAGATAGATTTGGAATACACGCTTGCATTAAATTGCTTATTGACATTAGATTGAGTGTTATTGCACATATCTGCACTGAGCTTATAGTTCTATCATTTGACATGCATTGATTATTGGTTGTGAGTATTGGTACATAATATGCTTGTTTTAGAAGAACATATCTTTGTACACAAAATTTGTATTGAATATCTGTTGTATTCTAGGCATGGCCTGAGAGGGGGTTGATCTAACCCGTAAGGATCTGTAGGGCCTTCTCCGCCCCGCAAGGAGAGTGTGTAAAGGTTGAGGTTAGCCCTGTGAATTTGACCTAATTGTAATTGGTACCGCTCCACCCGTTAAGTGAGCCGTAGTAGAATCCTCGGGCTTGCGAGCTAGAGGCAGGGATGTAGGCAGTATTGGCCGAACCCCGATAACATATTTTGTGTCGGCTCTCTGTTCAATCTCCGCACTTTCAATTCCGCACATGTATGCTAGAACTTGAACTACTGTGAATGTTTTAATAGCTTTAAATATTTGCATACATACTTGCTTGAGGAATTGAGTACATTTTAGAAAGACACTAGGCTGGATTAGTTGAACCTAGGGGAGAAATTTTTTAAATCTCCAATTCACCCCCCCCCCCCCTTCCTGGGATTGCACCAAAGTCAACAATTGGTATCAGAGCTTTGTTACCTAGACTTAATCCTTAGTTTGTAAAAAGATCATTATGGCTTGTGTTGGTGCATCTCCTTCGTGTGAGGGAAGGTTATTTACGAACCCTCTAGTGTTTTGTAGTGAAAATTTCGCCAAATGGAGATTTAGAATGACTATATTTGTTAAAGCCTTGAATTGGAGGTTGTGGAAAGTCATTACCCAGGGAGATAGTATACCAATAAAAGTCATTGATTGTGTTGATGTTCCCAAGTCAGAAATTGAGATGAATGATAATGATAGGAACTTAATGCAAATAAATTTTGATGTAATGAACACCTAACTACATGCCTTAGATTCTAACATTCTCCGTGAAGTTATGACATGTAATAGTGCTAAAGAGATATGGGAGGTACTTGAAAAGAAATATGGAGCATCTAAGCAAGAAAAAGCAATCACTCCTTGTGACTCAAGCTCAAAGGATCTTGAAGGAGAAAAATGGTGCTTTATAGGTTTAACCGACGATGAGGTAAATTCGTCTCCTTCTACCCTATCAAATAATCTTGGTAATGGTTCATGCAATAATTCTAATGATGCATCTGATACTGAATCATGTGATAGTGTTTTGGTAGTGAAAGCATGCCTACTTATGAAGAATTACAAATTGAATATGTTAAAATTCATAAGTCACTTGTTAAAGCTAACAAAAGATATATTGCATTGAAAAACAAGTATGAGGCATCTTTGAAAGAATGTGAGTCAAAAGTTCTTGTTGAAAGGGAAAATGATTTCAAAATCAAATAGTTAGTAAACAAAAATGAAAAGTTGGAAAAAGAGTTGAATGTAGTAAGATCTCAAACTTCAAGTGATAATGATAAAGATTTTCTCATTTCAGAACTTAAATGTAAAGCAAACAATATGACTAAAGAATTTGTGAAATTACAGGATGTTTGCAAAGGTCTAAAGAATTTAAAAATTCAAGATCTTGAAAGAAAATTAGAAGACCGGGCTAAAATCATCTACACTTTTACTAAAGGCAAAAACAACTTCAATAAGTTGTTAGGTTCACAAAAGATGACCTTAGATAAAGAAAGTATAGGTTATAATGGAATTGAAAACAGGAAAAGAAAGAACCTATACATGGGGTACTTTGTAAGAGAATCTAAACATTATGCTAGTACCTCCTCCGGTCCAGATACTCACACCACATGTGTCTTGCGTAAAAAGAAGGGGCACATAAAATTTGATTGTCTGTTTAAAAGAAAAGGTGTGAAACCCAAACGAGTATGGAAAGTCAAAGAATCTCCGACTCCTAACCCATCGAGAATGAAAGAAAGAAAAATGGTATGGGTTGTTAAGAAAGAAAAACCCTTGAAATTCAAGAAAGAATTTACTGAAATAGGAATTACATGATCACACAATTCTTCCTTAACATTTAGGATTAGCTATAGGGGGTAGTGATGACTATAGGCTTGGGAAGTGGTTTGGGCTTCAAATGTCAAATCCTAGTATATGCACTCACTACTATTATTATACTAAGAACCATATAGAAGCAAGCCAATACGAAAATTTAAGTGTTTTGTCCAAGCTGAATTTAATTCATATATATCATAATGATGGGGTAAAACATAAAAATATATTGGCTATAGCTAGCTAAAGTATACTCCACTTCGAAATGGACAAAGCATATCTGCCAAGTAATCAATTCTAAATGCTTAACTCATGCTTAAAGATAAAACATCTTAAGTTAAGCAACTGTTGTCCATTGCACAGAGATTAGCTTTAGGGATCTATCCTATTTTATATATCTTTAACCCTAATCTCATTGATCAAAATCCGGTCATCACTCTAGGTATAAGCACTAATAATAATAAATGTCCATTCCACGAAGTGCTTACTAAGAAGACATCCTTCATAACCAAATTAGGGGTATCCACCAAGGGAATCAAGTCCTCATCTAGATATCATAAAATTTTCCCTTTGAGCTTAAATTAAAAATCCTCTAATTTCGTTTTATCTCATCCACAAGAAAATTTTACCAAACCACGATCAAATTAGGTAAAGATCCATCTTCTCATTGGTTCGTATCCTTTCTCCAAAACAAAAAATTGTTATCATATTCGAAGGATATATTCCAATCACCAAAGAGCATCGATTACTAGTTATTCATATTCTCCACAATGCTCTTTGCCAAAATAAGTTAGGACATATTTCTTAGATTGCTTATCTTGTACAATGTCCTACTCATTCTAAATCCTCGTCTAACCTTACTAGAAATTTAATCCTTAAAAGTATTTATTCAAATGCTTCCTAAGCTCTCAAACATCAATCAAATCTTTTAGAACTTCAAATGATGTTGAATGGCTAATATGATTGCCTAGGTCTCAATCCAGATGAATGCATAAAATTCAAGTAGGCCTATGCATGTGCATTTTTAAATCGAAAGTCATTCTAGCTTGGGCCTCTCACTCGTTAGGATTCTCAAAGAAAAGAGGCAATGTAGGCTTAGTTCATTTAAAGAAATTTTCATTGTGACTTTTTGGTCCTCTAATCCTAAATATGATAAGCCAAGATTAAATCACGAAAAATCTAAAACACTTGGCTAAGTAATTGGGTAATGAAAAAGGCATAAAATGATTAAGTACATAACTCAGGGGGAGCATCTTCCTTTGATTGTTATATTAACTAAATGCTCTCATAATCAAACTACATGCTTGAATGCCTTAATGAATAACAGCCTGTGCTGAACTCAACTCTATCCTCTGCTCTCTACTATTTATATTCATTGATGGATGGATTATATGTTGATTAAGTTGTTGATTACTACCTGATTGCATGCTTAGTTTAGAATGCCTCCTACATGGCGGATGCAATGAATGTGAACTGCATGCTGGTAGTTGATTTTAGGTTGTTGTATGCCATATATGATCTATCTTTTGAGAACAATCATTTATTAGGTACAAGTTTTATGGGAAAATGTCTTATATACAAACGGCATGCTGCCGAAATTTCACCAAGATTTTCCCATATAAAACCTTATACAAAGATTATTATGAAATTATAAAAGTTAAAATTTTTTTTTTGAAAGGATGAGTGAAAACTAAATGAATATTAAATTTCATTCTTACATAATCACCAGGTATCTAGAGAAGTTAAGTTCCTTCCCTATAGAAAGAACATAAAGGACCCATATGCATCATTTTCGTTTCTTTTGAAATATTGAGGCTTTTCAAAGAATCACGAACATCATATCCAGTTCTTAAAGCTATATATTTAGATATAGATTGTTCTTGGTTGTGAACACAAAATCATGCCTTAATATATCTTTTCTAATGCATGTGCAATCTATAGAGACAATTATACTGATAAGGATAAATATAGTTGGTGGATAATTAGTATGGTTGGTTTCAAAGATTCAAAATGATGACCTATACTACCAAGCATAATGAAAATAGTCTTTAACTGGTATAAGTAGTTTATTTTATCTAAACTAGAATTCAAATTAATAGGGAGAGCATCCAAAATTAAATTTCTATCTTATTATGCTCACCAACTTGTTTAGCTTAGATTTGTTTTGGATATACTTTTTGTGGCACGTGCTAAAATGTAGTGACGTTATTGAAAATTTTGAGTTGAAATCTGTTTTTTTTTTTTTTTTTTTTTTTGCCACTTTCATCTATTTGCCATGTGATCTTTGTTTTTAACTTTCTGAAATATTTAGGATTTATATGGTTGTTTTTTGTCTGGTTATATTAAGAATGTGCTTAAATGCTTAACCAGATGAATGTTGCTTACTCAAGCTTAAAAATTAAAATTTCTTTTTCAGCAAGCACACCCTAGTGCCTTTTTGCAAACATTTAGTGCCTTTTTGCAAACATTAAAGGGGGATATATATATATATATATATATACATATATTTATTTATTTTTATATATTTTTACTATTTGGCAAGAAATGATTTTACTTGTGACACATCTTACATTCTTGCTTATGTGCCTAAATGCTATATTTTTCAAATAGTTGTCAAATTGTTTATAGCCAAAATACTATATGATAAAAAGGGGGGTAACCAATGACCAAAATTCTTTTGATTAGCTTAACCCTTTTGCTGATGCCAAAAGGGGAAGACGGAGAGCAAAATGGTAAAACTTTTAGCTATATTGCATGCTACACTGTATGTGCTTAAACGAAAAAACTAAATGCATAATTTATTTGAAATGTCTTCTGTCTTGGATATGCTTGAGGCTTACTGCTTATCTTTATATTACGCATATTCTTAGGGGGAGTCTTTCTAGGCTAAACCCCATTTTTCTCATGCGTGTTTGTCATCATCAAAAAGGGGGAGATTGTTGACCTTTTGAGTCCGATCTCTGGTTTTGATGCTGACGAAACATAAGGATCTTATGTGTGTATCCAGTTTGTGAGCAGGTTTACTATACAGCACACACATGAGAGTGGATTTATAGAAGCCTGAGGAACTTAAAGATCATACTCCTAGCATATTCAATGGGAAAATGAAGAGTAAAAGAAGAAGACTTGTTTGTACTTCACTTGTAAATGCATTTATTATATTTGGGTCTGTAATAATTTATAAAAATCATACTCCTGGCATATTCAATGGGAAAATGAAGAGCAAAAGAAGAAGACTTGTTTGTGCTTCACTTGTAAATGCATTTATTATATTTGGGTCTATAATAATTTATATTGGTCTGTAATAATTAATGCATGACATGCATGATAGGAATATAAGCTCAACATGACCGTAGACAGACCATAGGGAACCACAGGACCTTAAGGTGATATCACCCTTCGGTCGACCGACGCCAGATTTTTGGGACTAAGTAAAAAGACCTTAGAAAAGACTCTAGGTCCTCGCACTAGCACTTAGAAAAGTCCCCATTATCACATATGATATCAGGGGAAACTTTTGATTTAAATATGGACGTGAATACACATTTTTAGTGTGTTCAGTTGACCGAACCCCAACACACAGAGCACTTCGGTCAACCGAACCTCCCTAGGGTCAATGATTTGACGGTTTGGTCGACCGACCTTAAAATATGCTTCAACGCCCTAGTCGACCGAATTGACATGTGGGAAATCCCAACGTCCTAGTCTACCGAACTCCCAGTTGTAAAATGGCTCGGTCGACCGAACATTCAACTTCGGTCAACCAAACTTAGTCCGATCGACCGAACCTCGAAAGTTTTGAAATCGCCTCAAGTCTAGTCGACTGAATCTACAGTTCAAAAATGCCTCGGTCAAACAAACTTGACAATTGGGTCGACCAAACCTTAAGTACAGTCGACCGAACCTCTCGGGTTGCCCAATTTTTACCAAGGTTAAAACGGGGTTATTTTTTATTAACCATACTTAATCTTTTCTAAAATTCCATCTATGTCTCCCAACGGTTATATTTTTATGAATGTTTATAAATACCAATTCATTTGGAAAGATTTAGCATGGATTAGCAAATATCATTAGCCAAAACTCTCTGAATTTCAAAACCCTTGTTTTATCATATACAAGCCATAAATCCATCTCTTACTCATTCTACTTGCTAAAATCCTTTGGTAAGAGTATTATTGAGATTGTTTATATTGGCTCACACTCTCATTGTGTGTGTTTGATGTTGATTTTTTGAGAGTGAGCTTGAGAGTCCCCTTGTGGTTTAATTCATAAGTTTTTAGTGGGAATACTCTCTAGAGCTTGTGAATCTTGCATTATTGTTGCAAGTATTCAAAGTCTTGTTCTTGTGCTTTGCGAAATATTTTTCAAACAAGCTTGATTTCAAGTATCTCTTGTGCTAGAATTTTGAGAAAATCATCTTAGAGATATTTTGATTATATTCTCTGAAAATCTTTGAAACTCTACTTGTGGTTGAAATATATTTACATATTGTTTCAAAGATAAATTTGTAATACACTTTTGCATTAGATTGCTTATTGACATTAGATTGAGTGTTATTGCACATATCTGCACTGAGCTTATAGCTCTATCATTTAACGTGTGTTGATTATTGGTTGTGCGTATTGGTACACAATATGCTTGTATTAGAAGCACATATCTTTGTACACAAAATTTGTATTGAATATCAGTAGTATTCCAAGCGTGGCCTGAGGGGGTGTTGATCTAACCTATAAGGATCAGTAGAGCCTTCTCCGCCCCGCAAGGAGAGTGTGTAAAGGTTGAGATCAGCCCTGTGAATTTGATGTGGTTGTAATCGGTGCCGCTCCACCCGTTAAGTGAGCCGTAGTGGAATCCTCGAGCATGCGAACTAGAGGCGGGGACGTAGGCAGTATTAGCTGAACCCCGAAACATATTTTTTGTCGGCTCTCTGTTTAATCTCCGCACTTTCAATTCCGCACATGTATGCTAGTACTTGAACTGCTGTGAATGTTTTAATTGCTTTAAATATTTGCATACATACTTGCTTGGGGAATTGAGTATATTTTAGAAAGACCCTAGGTTGTGTAATACTGTTCTGGATTAGTTGAATCTAGGGGAGAAATTTTTTAAATCTCCAATTCTTCCCCCCCCCCCCCCCCCCCCTTTTGAGATTGCACCAAAGTCAACATGTTGTAACTCCTTAAGCTAGGAAATATGGAAAACAAGTTCAACATGTTTTCAGCCATACCAGTTCACATGCAATATGGACAATGGCCCTATAATCAAATTTGACACTTGACCAAGCAACCATAGTTTGCTTCAATCTTTTGTCAAACACTAACTCAACCCAATCTATCTGTATATCCCTAAAAACGAGAGTCAGACACTCATATTGATACAAGCAAGTCTAACGCTCATATTGATACAAGCGAGCTCTCCCAAGCACATTTGAGGCAATGTAAGATATGAATGACATCTCATTAACTTGTTCAAGGAGAATCATGAAACTAGTTTACTACTTGTTGCAAAAGATATGTGATCAGGGACTTTGAGGCAATTTATGGTCTATTTAGTGTCATTTATATTTTTTGTTTCTTTTATTTTTGTTTTCATATAGTAAAAGAAAAATATTATGACTTTGTATTTGATTACATTGCTAGTATTCTATTTATGTCAGTTTTCAGCTGTTTTTGAAAAACTAAAAATCAAATTTATGGTTTTCTATTGTTTCGACATCTTGCTAGAATACTTTAATATCCATAATTAACTTCTTAGATTAAATCATTCATTTTATACATAATTTTTAAATAAAACTAAAATTAATGGCCATGGAAGTTTAAAATATAATTAAAATAAGATACCGATAAATTTTCTAAAATTGTAAAAAAAGATAATAAAGTCATTAAAAAATATTTTTTATTATTTTATTTGTAATATACAATAAGATTGTTCTTGTAGCACAAAAAATTTAGTCTTGAAACATAATAATTAAGAAAAATAATAATAATATTTTTTTATTATAATTTTGTTTAATTTGTATTCTTTTTTATTTTTATTATTTTCATCATATTTTTTAGTTGTTATTTGATTCAAGTACAAAAATGTGTATTTGTTCTACCAAGTTTCTTTAATTTGTTGTAATTTTAGAAATATTAACAAGCTTGCTAGTTTTCTTTTTTTAGTTTTTGTTTCTAATTTTCAATTTTCACTTCTAGTTTCATTTTCATATTTTTTTTATTGTGATACTAAACAGCCCCTTAGCTTTACAACAAGTCTTCAGTAAAAAAGTCACCTAAATCTAGCATTAATTTCCTACTAGGATCCATAAGTGTGTCACATTTGGATGATCTAGATACTCTTATGCCCAAGATGTAATTTTCTAGTCCCAAATCACTACTTTGAAACCTTGTTCATATAAAATGTTTCAAAGGTTGCATACCCAAAATATCATCGCCAGTAATATTATCCAGATACACAAGAAGCAAAATCCTCTCAGCAGTATAGCAGTAGAATAAAGAGTGCTCTACCACACATCTTCAAAGGCCAAACTCAAGCACTACTACAGTAAACCCACCAAACCATGCCCTACGAGACTCATTCAGGCCATATAAGGGTTTTTTGGGATAATAAAATTTCCAATATAGTTTGATTTTCCAGTCCTGTAGTCCTGTCGAGCAGAAAAATAAGTTTTAGAGAAGTTTAGGTGGTGATCTCTTGTTTGAAAGAAACCTGGGCCACTGCTTGGCTTCTAAGATTTGTATGAAGTCGATAAAGCTAGAGAATGAATCAGCTTTTGATGTTTTCTACCCCTCTTTCAAGTTCCTCTGGTTTTCGTTGGCCATTCTTCAAACTTCTATGACAGAAAACATAAATCACTTGCTCCCACTGCCGACAAGATGCCCTACTCAATGAATGTGGTTGGGATTGTGCATTTGAGGTTTTTCCACTTACTACATAATAATAAAAAGCAATAAGAAAGGTTCCACTTCATTTATAGAAGAAAAAAGGGGGTCAAATATGTTATTCAGCTCAAACTCAAGACCTTTGAAGAACAAGATCGGCCCAATACTATCAATGTGGTGGATACTTCCCCTTTGAGATACTGCTATGTAGAAGAATACGGGAAGTACTTTATAGGAGTGGAAAATAAGTAAAAATCAGGAGAATGCTAAAAAAAAAAGAAAAAAACAACAACAACAACAACAACAAAAACAAAGCAAAACAGAAAAAAGAAGCCAAAAAAAATATTGATGGTAGTCCATTACACAAACATTGGATTTTTATTGCATAGCTCATGACGGGAAAACCTTCTTGTTTTAGTTTTTTTTCTTAATTATATATTTTTATTTGAGGAGGACTTCCTGCCCTCTGATGTATTGCATTATCCTTTTCTAATATGATTTCCAAAAAATTATATAGTATAGCAAGCTCTGATATGCAGGATAACCATATTGGATTTTTAGCCCAATTCAGCGCAACTATCTTCGGAAATCATCAATCGTGGAAGACAAATTGAGAAAGCAGAGCTAAGAATGAATAAATACAAAGACTTATGGAGGTGGCAATACGTCTTTTGATGCATTGGATGACAGAAAAACAGGTATAGATTCTTACAGCGAGGTTTGTTCCTATTGCATGGAAAGTTTCTCTGAAGACAATTCAATTCTGCAAATGAACTGCAAAAATACAGAATAATTGAATAACTACTGTCTACTGCTTAGGCACACTAGAGAATACAAAACAAGAACGTATAAAAATCTCCGCATAAAAGAAAAAGAACAGCAGTATATATGCCATGATTTTTGCTTTCCAGACATCCGATCAACTTTCTGGAGCAAAGACAATCAACTGACCTTATGTTTGAGCTATCAAATGTGAAGTTGTTGGCAACTAAATTCCTGCACACATGATTGTATGATTAATCTCATGTTAACACATAACAGAACTGAATTAATTGCAAAAGGAAG
Source organism: Malania oleifera (assembly GCF_029873635.1). Classification (NCBI taxonomy): domain Eukaryota; kingdom Viridiplantae; phylum Streptophyta; class Magnoliopsida; order Santalales; family Ximeniaceae; genus Malania; species Malania oleifera. The sequence goes on from NC_080423.1 coordinate 51,675,104, forward strand.
CAGCTGAAATAAATTTGACAATACAAATTTCACAGAATAAGAATGGCTACTCTAGAACTATTAACATGGCCGCGGAAGCTTGAACAGCTACGTAATCCCATTTCGAACAGCCAGCAGAAAATTGGGGTTGTTAAATTCGAGCACATATGTGGAGACGGAAATTGTGTAGCCAGGGGCAAATAGAAATGTCTCCGTCTCTGGCACCGATCTAATCAGCTCGAACAGCATTAGGGTTTCTATTTCTCAGGCATCCAAGGAACTGTTCTGTGCTTGGGTTCTCTTTGCTCCGTTTTGGCGCTGGGCTGTTCACTGTTGCACTAATTACCAATGGGGCGAATGGAGCAAATAATCCTCCACAATTTTCAAAATAAACTATTTATATCATTTGAGATTGGTTGAGCCTAAACTTGAGATTGTGTTTGTTTGAAAAAATAGGTAAAATAGTTGACTTAGATTTTTTAATATTCAATTCACCCCTTCACCCTCCACCTCTCTTGGGATTTCACCAAAATTAATAATTGGTATCAAAACCTTACTACAAAAAGCTTAAACGTAAAGATCACATGGCTCAACTTAGTGTATCGTCAAAAAAGAGGGACAATCATCTTCACGTCCTCCAATCTTTTATGGTGTTAACTATATGTTTTGGAAATAAAGAATGAGAATTTTTCTTCAAAAAAGATGGATTGGAGAGTGTGGTGAGTTGTTGCTAAGGGAGACTATATACCTATAAAAACTATTAAAAATAAAAGTGTTCCTAAAACCGTATGTTGTGTTGTTAAACATTCACTAGAGATAACTTTGCAATCCTTTCATTATAAATAATCTACCCTCCTAGTTAAGAAAAAACTTATTTGACTTTTATTTTGTCCACTCTTAAAGGTTATTAAGTATTCTTCTCTCTTATTAGAACAAGTATTCATTATAATAAGATCATATGACATGACGAAGTCTAAGATCATATCCTTAGATTTGTTTTTATCCCCATATCAAGTCCTCCATGTATCCTCCCATGATCTTGATTATCTTTTCTAATGGATCCATTCAAATAAGTTCTTATGAATATTTTCTCAATCCTCAATACTCATGCACAATACTATCCATATATTTTCAAAATTGTCTCTTAATATTTTTTACTAAGCCTATTTGAGGAGCATAAGCACTAATGACATTTATTATCTCTTGGCCTTAGACCATCTCGATTTTTATGATTTTATCCGCTACTATTTTATCATCTACAACACGATCTTTTAAGTCTATGTCTACAATGCATTATCTAGAGTGCCAAAGTTTGAACCCTGATTTTTCAATTTCTCTAGTTTTGAATAGAAGTTGATAAATCTACTTTAGGAGTTCACAAAATTGTTTTGCTTGGAATTATAATAAGCTCCCCTAAGCTTTAGAGACATTCAAGTAGGTAGAATGTTGTTTGGTTTGAAAAATGTAGGAGCAACCTACCAATTAGCCATGAACTATTTTTTTATGATATGATCAACCAAAAGAAAAAAAAAAGCAGTTATTACAATTATTCCCCATCTAGGTTACTTTCTTGTGATGATGCATCTCTAATAGAACAAGGTGAATGAAGAAATTCTCTTCACTAATGAAGCTGAAGTAGGAAAGTGAATTAATTTGGCAAAAGAAGCATTAAAGCACATTTCATTGGATGAAGGAATATTTATCTAGGTATCCACTTATGTTAAAACCTCTAAATCTTTAAAGGTTTTTGCTACTCTACTTCCTAATATCTAGAGATTCAATTGGGGCTTCAATTGTGTGGATTATGTTTGGAGCTATGAAGCCTACAAGAAACATGACCTTATCTGGCAATATATGAGTGGTTGAATTCCATCTTATAGTTAAGCCTTGGTCATTCATGGGTTGGGCCATGGATGTGATTGGAAAGATTTATCCACCATCCTTAAAGTAGCATGCAATAATTGTTATAGCCAAAAATTACTTCAAAATGTAGATTAACATTGTCCTTATGAAGTTGTGATATGGTTTCTCAAGGACCATATCATTTATAAATTGAAAAATTATGATCAACTAAGCCTCTATTTTCAAAGGGATTTGCTAATAAGTATGGCTTTAGGCTAATACACTTGACCCTATGTCATGCTTAGGCTAATGGATAGCCTAAAGCCACCAATGAGACACCAAAGGATAATATGGAAGAGGATGTGCAATGTTCGAAGTACTATGGGCATACAAAACAATATGGAGGACAATAGTTGGTACAACTACCTTTCCATTTAACCTTCATCATAATGTGACACTCCCACTGGAAGTCATTGTATGGTCCTTAAGAAGGGCTAATAAGATCAACCTTGACTTTAACCTCTATAACCAAGCTAAAAGGCTCTAATAGGAACATATTAATAACACTCATCCGAACCACCACTAAAAAAATAGTGTCAAGTGCATATACAACAAGTACGTTAAGGCTAAAGACTTCGAGCAGGGTGACTTGGCCAAGTAATTGATTCTTCTCATAAGTTAGAAAAGTCCAATTGAAAGTAAATAGTGCCCCAAATGAGAGGGACTATATGTGATTACTATACAATTAAAAAGAGGTGTGATTTAAATAATGTGGATGGGAACTCTCAAACTTGAGATGCTTAACAATTTTACAATGTTCCTTTTGAGATTGGAACAATTGGAGATGATGCCATTTGCTTGCATTACCATCTCAAAAAACTGAGCGTAAATCGAAGTTGGCCCATTGATGATTTGCTTTGTCCCATCATAAAGACTAACTTTAGCCAGAAGAGCGCCAATTAAATGATTTTCCCTAGACAATAATAAAATGGGAAAAGATGGTTGAATGGATAACACATAAAATGGGTAAAAATGTGTCAATATTGGATGGCTAAGTGAGTAGCAGTACTCAATGAATGGGAATGTGAATTCCTTTCATCACCTTTATAATTAGTTTAATTGAGCTAAGTGTAGGATCAATTAAGTCATCACTAATACTATAAATGGAAGTGAATAAAGTGGCAACCTCATTAAAGAAATTGTCCATCTCATTCAAGCACTCCTATATGAAGAAACACTCGAAGCTTAAGAATCCAAGGTTGCACAAAGTACTTGGGCAACTATGGTAATAAGAGTTTGGGGTCTAGGGTTGCAATTTGGTTTGTAAGATGGTAGAAATGTGTAGTTGGGGATGACCTTGGGCTCACTCTCGACTTGACTTCATGATAAAGCTTCTAGTGAGTGTTAAATGGGGAACTGTCAAAATGACCTTCATATCATGGAAGTCACAGGGATTTAACCTGTGGGCCTAGCAAGGCTTAGAATCTTATTTTGATGATAAAAAATCAAAGGAACTTAACATATTTGGTTAAGTAAAGTTTCAGGTGACTCAAGTGTTTTTAGATCAAATCAAGTGACTCGAGTGATCAATATCAAGTGGTTGACAAGACTATTAAAAGCTCGAACTTAATGCTACGAGATCTTATGAAGTTTAAAGTCTATTGAACCTTGAAGTCAAGTCCAATATAAAGAATCAAAGCAAATACATGAAGACATTGAAGAGCAAAGTAAATACATGAAGACTTAGAGCTTAGAAAGTTATAGTCTTGAAAGAGTCTCATGTAAATACTTCAAACGATTTCAATATAGATGTATGAAGCTCTTAGGAATCATTATTGACTTAGAGACCAATTTTTGAAAACCCATGAAAAATATTTTCAAAAGTCTTGACTCAATATGAAAAGTATAAAAGCTAAAGAGTTTTTGGAAACAAAGTTTTTAAAACCATATGTTTTGCATGATCAAGCGACTGATGCTTCATGATCAGGCGACCGACATTTTATGCTGATAAAAATTAAATAGACACCATTGGATCAGTTGACTAACCTCATATGATCAGGTGACTGACCTCATTATGTGTTTCAAAATACGCTAAAATTTAAAGGCACAAGCGACTGACCTTCGTGATTTTAAATTTATAATAGCGAGGGAAAGTTTTCAAATTTGATTACTTAGCCCCCAAACTTTGAGAAAACTTAGGAAATACTCCAATAACTTGGGTAACACGAAAAATTACTTTTTAACTCTATAAATACATGCTATTCATATGAAATAAAAAACAACTAGCATGCACATACATAATACAAATTCAAGAGTCTAGTGCTGAAATTTTCTAAACTTATTGTTGTGCTATTGCTGACAAAGCCAAGGTTTTTCTGATCTATTTACATTGAGAATTTCAATTCTAAATTAGAAATATGGTAACAATCATCTGAGTTTCATCTTTCTATATTGATTTTGATTGAAGTATATTGTGATTTTCAATTGTACTAATCTGCTCTTATTGAGAGTGTTGCTTGTGCACAAATTGTTTCTCTTGTTGTTGTTGTTGGTTTTTTTTTTGTTTTTCTTTTTATGATCCAGGATTGTTGAATCGTTGGATTAGCATTCTTGTTAGAGAGAGATTTTTTTTGACAGTTTAAGGAATTGAATCGTTGCCTAGCGAGAGGGGTTTCTCGTTAGAGAGGCAACTCAACCTGAGAAGGAGAAAAGTTGTAACTTTGGCCTAATAAAGAAAGTTGGAATCCTTACAGTGGTTGCTTAGGGCAAGGATGTAGGCTTCAGGCCGAATCTTGGAAAAATACAGTCTATAGCTCTTCTCCCTACTCTCTTTAATTTATTGCAAATATATTAACTATGTGTATATTTATTAATTGCTGAGAGCTGATTGTTCATTGGGAATTACTAGAATACTTATCAAAAGAACTATATTGATTGGTTGATTGAGTTTTTGATAAAGCTTTGAAATATGAATTGTTGAATGCACAACTGAGATAAAATCTTGAGTGATTGAATTAGATATTCTACAAGAAACACTTCAGATTGAATCATTGAAATCATATATTAAAGCTATTATTGTTCATGGCTGAGGAGAATTATTAATTTTGGAATTTGGTTATAAATTGAAGCATTAGATTAAAAATCTAAAGTGTTGAATGTTAAAGCTGAGATTAATCTTAAGAAAAGTTTAACTTTGTTATGATCTGGAAAGAAAAGCTAATTTGAATTATTATAAGTTGAATATCACAAGTCAAAGTTATTGTGCTGAGATTCATTATTCTGTTAAAGGAAAGTTGTAAGCTTGATTTATTTGATCATCTGAAAATCTTCTTAATATTATCATTATTCATTGATTCTGAGAATTTAATTAAGCTGATTGTTAACATAAAAGATTGAACTTGGAAAGATTGTTGGTTAAAGTTCAAAGGATTATTGATCATTGTGTTTGTGTGACTACTGGAAAGAAAGTTGGCTGGGATTAACACTTAACTAAAGGAACTTATAAAACAAAGAATTTTCAAAGAAAATTTTAAAAACCCAATTCACCCCACCCCCCCCCCCCCAACTCTTAGGAGTACACCTTACTTTTCATAACCTTATATGACTATATTGTTGACCTTATAAGTCACGTCCTGGTTTTGATAATGACAAATACTCTTGCATTTAACAAATATCTAGTTCATGTACAGGTTTATATTAGCAGGTCATTAATGGCATGTAAAAGATCAAAAGCTTCAAGAAAAATTCATATTCTTAATTGTAATATTTTTAGTGAAATCTGTCTGTAATTGTAATTAAGGTATTTGGTTTGTAATAAGCACACACGTCACATGCATGGTTAATCTTGTAAGCTTAAAACAAATCATAATGCAAAATCACCTTAGCATACCCTTCGGTCGACCGACACCGGATTTTTTTGGTGTCTCTATTTTGGACCCAAGTGCCCTATGACACTCACACTTCAACATATGTTTGTTAGGCACTTGAATAGGGCTTGTTTGCTTTAATACGAGACCGAAATGCACACTTGGTGCACTTTCGGTCGACCGGCCAAATCAGTTCATTTCTAGCCTGGTCGACCGAACCATACCTGGGTAAACAGTTGACCAAGGTCCTGGTCGACTGAGACCCTGTAGTTCATTTGACTCCGGTTGACCGAAACTCCCTGGGGTCAAAGTTTGACCACTCGGTCGACCAGCAAGGTTAGTTCAAAAGGCCCTAATCGACCGAAACCCTCCTGGGTCAACAGTTGACCATCTGGTCAACCGAGAACTTTTGTACTACAACTACCTAGTCGACCGGAGGGTTCTCGGGAGAATTCCCAGCAGTCTGGTTGACCAAACCAGGCAGTTCAAAATGCCCTAGTCGACCGAAACAAGGAAAATTGGGAAATCGCCCTCTCCGATCGACCGAGCCTTTCAATTCAAAAATCCCCTGGTTGACTGAACCATTTGAGACTTGGTCGACCGAAATATTTCTGGTCGACCGGACCTTTCGGGTTGCTCCTATTTTTACCGCGGGTTAAATATTTTTAAACAAGGTTAAATTGATTTAAATGTCATTAATCTTTTCTGACAATTCCTAATAGGTCCCCAATGGTCAAAATTTTTAGTATGTCTATATATACTCTTTCATTTGGTGGATTAAGTATTAATTAGCAAAAAGGATTAAGAAAATCTCTCTCAAGTAAAAATACTTTCTTTTGATTCCCATTTGCTCATACCTTTCCTAAAAACACTCTAGCTTACCTCTTCAAGTTCAAAATCATTTGTAAGTGCTTTAAGTGTATATTCTAATAGGTTTTGCTCTCATTGTTTCAAGTGGTTAAATCGATTTTTCTCTCTAGAGTATAACCTAAGTTTTCTTAGGAGGCTTTGCTAATAAGCCTACCCTAAGAAGACTTGTAGTAAACTTCCGAGTGTTGCATTATCATTGCAATATCTTTGAAAGTTTATATTTGTTTTTGGTTTGCAAAAACATATTTCAAGCTTCCTCAAATATCTTGTGGAATTTATTGAACTATTTGTGAAAAGATATTTGTGCTTGTTACACTAATCTTTGTGGTAATATTTATACAAGTATATATATCATTTGCTGAAAACAAAGATTATCTATTTTGCAATCCAAGCATATACACATTTGTGTGATTGAGATATTCTCTGATTGATATTCTTGAGGCTTGCTTGGTGGTATGTGTAAACATGTTTGATTGAATACTTTGAGATACACAGATTATTATTGATACACTCACGTACTCATTACATTGATAGAAAACATCTTTGAGAGTTAAACTACTTAGACCACATTGAGCTTACATTATTAAATCATCTGTGGTGTTTGTGTTTGTGCGCATTTGTGGTACAAATCTGCTTTACGTGAAAGCACTCATATATTGTACCGTTTGATTGTATACCTGAGAGATTCCAGACGTGGCCTGAGGGGGCGGTAATCCAACTCGGTAAGGATTGGTGTAAAGGTTGAGGTCAGCCCTGTAGTAATTTGACCTAGTTTGTATAGGTGACGTTCCACCCGTTTAAGTGAGCAAGTTATTGTGATAATCCTTGTGCTGGTTAGCCAAGGCAGGGACGTAGGCAGTTGGCCGAACCTCGATAACATATCTGCGTGTCATCCTTTCTTTACTGCTTTTTGGTGCTTGTGTGATTGTTTAAACTATTTTATTTAATTTTTAGTATATTTACATTATTTGCACTAGATTGACCATAGGCTTGTGAACATACTGCTGTTAGGAGGAATACCTAGGAGATAAATTTTAAAAATACCAATTCACCCCCCCCCCCCCCCTCTTGGGATCATGGTAAAGCTAACATATATGCTTCTTGGGCTAATGTGAGATATAAAGTACAAGAGTTCAAAACAAGTCTTCCTCATTAGGCACACTAATGGAGGGAGTAGTGATTGAACCTACATTAACCATTCTAACAAAAGAACTATCTAGGTTGATTAAAGTCATGTGCTTATTGGATGGCTTCTTTTGTTGTCAAGTAGTCAAAGGATCCTCAAGAGTGGACAACATCTTGGCTTCAATTATAATGGTTTGAGTGGGACATCTAGCCTCGAGATTGGCTTAGGAACCTACTCAAGTGGTAGTATTAGCTATACCTTCGAATTTAACCATTGTTGGGGCATCTAGCCTCAAGAATGGCTTAGGAGCCTACTCAAGAAGTAGTATTAGCTACGCCTTCAAATTTAACCATAGTTGGGGCATGTTGAGGCAATTGAGGATTGAATATTTCTAATCCACATCCAAATGGGGGTGCTTAGTCATGACATGAATGTTTTTATCTTTTTTTTTTAAGCCAACCATCATCAACTGCAAACTAGATCTTCTTCTTAGCCACATAGAGTTTGGTGGCAAAGGCATTAGCCTAAACAAGGTTGAGGTAGACTTGTCACTTACTATTAATTTGGAAAGGCTCGTTAATGAAAAGGTTTTAACATGTAGTGGATGTATATATCCTGATGGTTAAGTGAGTCGACATAGTTATGAATGCAAGGAAGCAGTAAATTGAAAGGAACCCATTTTTAGTGGAAAATTGGTAGGCAAATGAACAAAGGGATACATGCCTTGATGTGTGGCATTGTGGGTGAGACCTTTTTGGTGGATGCAACATTGAGAAGTAAATCAGAAGGGAAGTTAAAAGCTTGACAATGGAGGTGTAATAAAACAATGGTTGACCTCACCTAATTAATGTGAATAATCTTATTACTTCTTAAGGAAGAGCATGTTGCTATAAGATATTAGAGGAAATTATTTAGGCTTGATGAATTGCCACATGTCAAGAAGGAAATAAGAAATACAAGGAGGGGACTACATCTCCAATATATAAAGGGGTTTTCTCTTTAATTAAAACCAAATAGATTGAAAAGCAAAGATCATATCCTATGTTGTGCTGGGCACCCCACTTGTGTCAAACACCAATACTACAACTAATGTTATTGAATATATAAAAACTAAAGTAATGCAAAAATTAATAATAAAAAATAGTAAAAAAAACAAGACAAAAATTTAGCGAGATTCAATATAGAATTACCTACGTCCTTGGGTTCCGACGATCAATCCACTACTTCTTGACAAAGTACAACTTTGAGGCGTGTTTTACAAATGGAGAGTTGGGTTCTTTATATAGCTTCAACCTCAAGTATAAAAAACACTTCTCACCAATGTGGGACACACAAAGAAAAAATTCAAAACAACTTTTCTACAATGTGGGACAAAAAATAACCAATCTCCACGTTGATGATGAGTTTAACAAATTTTTTAGTCACCAACATTCTCTAAAATTTCACATCATCGGCGCCTTCCAAAAAATATTCAAACTTATAGGATATTGATCAAGTCCAAACAATGTTTGAACTTGATTGTTGTCATAATCTTTGTCAACATATATGTGAAATTTTCAGTTGTAGCAATCTTTTGAAGAAGTATTTTGCTTCCATCAATAATATCCCGCATAAAATGAAATCGAACATCAATGTGCTTCGTTTGTGCATGGTAGACTTGGTTCTTTGCCAAATGAATAGCACTCTAGCCATCAAAGAACATAACAATGTGCTTCTGAACAACTCCCAAAATTTCAAGTAAACCTTGCAACCAAATAGCTTCCTTAACAGCCTTTGAAGCTGTCATGTACTCTGCTTCTGTTGTAGACAAGGCAATGGTAGACTGTAAGGTAGACCTCTAACTCACTGGACCATTAGCAAATGTAAAAACATATCAAGTAGTTGATCGACGTTTATCCATATCACATGCAAAATCAGAATCCACATATCCAACAACCCGTTGTTCAATAGTATTATTTTTCTAAAATACTATACAACCATCAACCGTATTCATAATATATCTCAAAATCCATTTCACAGCTTACCAATGTCCTTTACCCGGATCATGCATATACATGCTCACCATACTAACAACTTGTGAAATATAAGGTCTAGTACAAACCATTGCATACATTAGACTACCAATGACACTTGCATAAGGAACCTGTGACATATACTTACGTTCCTCATCTAATTTAGGAGATAAAGATGCACTAAGTTTGAAATGAGGGGCTCTCATTTTGTCTCTGCGAATCTCCATGTCAAGTATCTTCTTTACTTTACCAAGATCTTTAATTTCAAACTCTTGATTTAACTAACTTTTCAACTTATTGATTTCTTCCATGCTCTTTGAGGCTATCAACGTATCATCAACATACAAGAGTAAATATATAAAAGATCCATTTTGCAGTCTGCGAAAACAAACACAATGATCATGTTTATTTCTGATGTACTTGTGACCTATCATAAACTGATGAAATGGTTTGTACCACTATCTTGGAGACTGTTTTAACCATACAATGATTTCCCAAGTTTACATACCCAATTTTCTTTTCCAGCAACCTAAAATCCATCTAGCTGAGTCATATAGATTTCCTCTTCTAAATCACCGTGCATCGAGCTAAACTAGTTCAAGATCAAATTGTGCTACCAAAGCGAACAAAATTCGAATGGAAGAAAGTTTAACAACTGGAGAAAATACTTCATTATAATCACTGTCTTCCTCATGTGCATAGCCCTTAGCTACCAATCTAATTTTGAAGAGAACATTATTTGCATCTGGAAATCCTTCTTTCTTTACATAAACTCATTTGCAACCAATTGCCTTCTTACCCTTGGGTAGCTGAGCTAACTCCCAAATATGATTCTGATGAAGAGACTGCATTTCTTAATCCATCACTCTTTTCCACTTGTCTGATTCAGAGTTCCACATTGCTTCTTTGAAAGTGCAATGAACATTATCATCCACAACTAAAAGTGCATAGGCCACTATATTAGTATACTGAGCATCTAGCTTTGAAAGAAACATTATTTGCATCTAGAAAATCCTTTTTTCTTTACATAAACCCCTTTAGAACCAATTGCTTTTTTACCCTTGGGCAGCTAGGCTAGCTCCCAAGTCTGATTCTGATGAAGAGATTGCATTTCTTCATCCATCGATTTTTTCCACCCGTTTGATTCAGAGTTCCTCATTACTTCTTTAAAAGTGCAAGGAACATTATCATCCATAATTGGAAGTGCATATGCCACCATATTAGTATACCGAGCAGGCTTTCAAATTTCTCGTCTTAGCCTCTGAGAAACAATTGATTATTGTTGCTGTGAAGATCCTCGAGTTGAAAGCTCCTCTTCTTGTGCACTATTCCCCACCGTAACTGGAAAGTTACCTTGTGTAGTCTCATTTCTCACTGGGTTTCCCAAAATTGTCTTAACCTCCACCTATTGTTGAGTACCACTGGTCTTTTCTTCAATTGGTGACTCTTTGCGTATTGGTTTCTTCGTCATCGCTAGTTCATCAAAAGTCACATCCCTGCTTAAAATCATTTTTTTTGTATCTAGACACCAAAGACGATATCCTTTGACTTCTACACTTATCCCCAAGAATATTGCTTTCTTGGCTCTTGGATCCAACTTAGATTCTTTAACATGATAATAAGTCATAATACCAAATACATGTAAAAATTCATAATCACTAGCAAGATTTCCAGACCATATCTCATAGGGTGTTTTTCCTCCTATTGCAGATGATGGTAGATAGTTGAAGATATGACACACATATCTAATAGCCTCAGCCCAAAACCTTTTGCCCAACCTAGCATTAGACAACATACATCGAACTTTCTCCAGTAAAGTCCGATTCATGCGCTCTGCCACCCCTTTCTACTATGGTGTATCTCTAACTGTGAAGTGTCGAGCAATACCTTCATCTTGACATACCTTTATAAACAGGTCACTCCTGTATTCACCACCATTGTCTGATCTAAGCCGTTTAATCTTTTTTGCCAGTTTGAGTTTCAATTAATTTTTTCCACCTAAGGAAAATATCACACTTCATTTTATGCTTCATAGAATACACCCAAACTCTTCTAAAAAAATCATCAACAAAGTGAAAAAATAATGCATACCACCAATGAAGCCGTTTTTGTGGCCCCCCATACATCTATATGGATGTACTCTAAAATACCTTCAGTTTGGTGAATTGCAGTGTCAAATTTCACTCTGGTCTGTTTTCCCATAATACAATGCTCACAAAATTCAAGTTTGAACACCTTTGCACCCTTAAACAAACCTTGCTTAACTAATTGTTGCAAAAAATTTTCTCCTGCATGTGCCAATCGCATATGTCATAGCCTAGTTGTATCTGAGCCTGCATTTTTTTCTCAAAAACAACAACTGCTGAGCCAATAACTATACTACCTTGTAAATAATATAAGTTATTTTTTTTTATTCCTTTCATCACCACCAGTGCACCTATGTTAGGTGGTCTTGGGCCTTCTCAACCTCAAAAGCTAGCTTATGGGGTGAGGCTTTTCTTTACACTTAATAATTGACCACCAGCCCCTTCCACAACTGATGTGTGCCAAGATAACCCCAAAAATCTCCCCCTCACACATTGGGTTCCAAATTGGCGGTCCCACATACCCGACATCTCGAGGAGAATGTTGAATCATGGCTCTGATACCAATTGTTGTGTCGGGCACCCCACTTGTGTCAAACACCAATACTACAACTAATGTTATTGAATATATAAAAACTAAAGTAATGCAGAAACTAATAATAGAAAACAGTAAAAAGAATAAGACAAGAATTTAACGAGGTTCGGTATAGAATTACCTACATCCTCGGGCGTCGACGATCAATCCACTACTTCTTGACAAAGTACAACTTTGAGGTGTGTTTTACAAATGGAGAGTTGAGCTCTTTATATAGCTTGAACTTCAACTCCAAAAAATACTTCTCACCAATGTGGGACAAACAAAGAAAAAAAATTCAAAACAACTTTTCTAACAATGTGAAACTTTTCTACCAATGTGGGACAAAAAACAACATCCTAAACGATTGACCTGCCAACCATTCATTCCCTTGATTCTTGGTTGAATCAAAAGAAAAAAACATATCCATCAGTTATCTTAAGATGATGATTATATCATGAAGAGATTGGATTTGGAAGCAGATGAAATTTATAAGAAAAAAAAAAAGAAATGATCAAAAATTTGACAAAGCTAAAAGAATCTTGGAAGATTGGTAACAATTGTAAAGAAGGGAAGACGAAAAGGATTTTCACCAACATTCTACTAGAGAAAAATATATTTCTACAACTTATTTTAGGTCTATATTTTAATTCCTAGTCCTTTAATGTCCAACCCCCTTTAGCTTATTGTATTCATTTACTGTTCCTCACCGTCAACATTATCCTTCCACTATTTAGTTTAGATTTTCATTGTCACTATAGTTCAAGCTGTGTCAACACCGGATTCTGTCTAGACTTGCCAATGAATGGGAGTTACATCGCAATCCCCCCTAAACAAGAAAACAAAAGGAAAAAAGAAGACTCTATTTACAAGACAGGATGATTGCAAAAGTGAAGTTGCCACCTTTATTTTATTTTTTGAAAAGTAAAATTAAAGGAAAAAATCCTAAGAGATCTACCAAATAGAGAAGAGGGTTCTATAGTATGTTTGTACAGAGGGAAGGTGGTTGCACAATTGTTCCAAGGGAGATAAGTCAACCAGCACCCTTATTGGCACCCATTTTAATAACGATTACTGCTAAGAATTCATGTGTATGCCTTTTAAATAAAGAAAAAAAGAATGAATGAATTCCCATTTTTGATCATTCGATGAAAAATCTTCATCCAAGATTTCCAAAAACTGGGTTAGACAATTGGAGAAAATGGAATTGGATAGAAAAACCTTGATTGTAGTTGATATGTCAAATGATGATTGGATTTCAACAACCAAATTATTTGAAAATGGAAAATGGAAAATTTTGGTTTGCTATCAAATTCAAGATGAGATTGGATTTGGCTGAAAAAGATGACTGGATCTTAAAACTAATTAATTTTTTTTTTGAAAAAATAAGATGTGAAGGAATTTGATTGGTAACCAAATAAAAGACCTAATTTGATTCGAAATCAAGGATCCAAAGTGGTTGGAATTGAAATCCCTTGATTAAAAATATGGAATAAGCAATTGATGCAAAAAAAAAAAAAAAAATCTATGATTAGAAATGGGGATTAATGGTGAATGAAAGTTTAAAATCATGATTGGAAGAGGAGGTTAACAATGATGGATTTGAAAATCACCGAATGAAATCGGGAATCAATGGTGCTGTAGATTTAAAATTCATGATTGGAATCAGGGGTTAAATGATGATTGATATGAAAATCACTTATTGAAATCGAGGATTAATGGTGATGAAGATTTTAAATCCATGATTAGAGTCAAATATTAAATGGTGATTTGAGATGAAAATCCACTAATTGATATCGGGGATTATTGGTGATGAAGAGTTGAAATCCAAGATTGAAATCAGAGATTAAAGGTGATTAAGAGGAAAATCCTCTGATTGAAATTGGGGATTTAATGCTAATAGAGAGTTAAAATCCAAGATTGAAGTAAGAGATTAAATGCGACTGAGAGGAAAATCCTCTAACTTGAATAAGGGATTTAATGTTGATGGAGGGTTGAAATCCAAGATTTGAATTAGAGACTAAATGGTGATTTGAGATGAAAATCCAATGATTAATATTAGGGATTAATAGTGATGGAATGTTGAAATCCAATATTGAAATCAAAGATTAAATGGTGATTAAGAGGGAATCCATTAATTAAAATTCATCATTTACTGATAATCAGGAAGATTTGATTTGTAATCTATCAAGAAAATAGATTTTATAAAAGGCATATTTGATTAGATACGAGATCCAAAAATGGGGATGTTTTCATGGGGAATTTTGAAAATGCTAGTAGGGTTTCATCATTGGCCTTAAAGGGAAAAAATTAAAATCAAGTCAAAAAAAACCTTTTTTTAAAAGGCGAGATTTTAAAAAATGGAAGAGGAATTCCAAGTTTGTTCTTCGCATATCAAACTCATGGTGCAAATACCTACTCGCATTCACCCATATGGGCCTAAGGGAGAGTACTTCCCTCATGTCTAGGGAGGGAATAGAGAAAGGCATTATTCGGTGAAATTCTCTCTTCCGTATCATCATAAGATAGGACGAATATCACCTTCGTCATTACCTAGAGACACTTAATTCTAAGATAAACTCCAAAATGTGCATTTAAAGTCAACCAATTCTCAATTAATGAAGGTTAATTAGATAGAATCAAATTAAAGCATAAATTATGAAATTAAACATACAAATTAACAAGTAATTATGCAATTCAAACAGGTGCACTTTCTTTTATTCCCAAAATAGAGCCATCAATCAATTAAAGACTTTCCTTTCCCTCTCATTTTGTTGACAATTTTCAATTTTTATATTTTTTGTCCTTTTTCAGATATGAGTACTTTTTTTTTCTTTTAAAAAAAGGAATTATTTCATTATAATACTAAAAAAACTTTATTTTTTCAAAGAGAAACACGCATTATTTTTTTTAAAAAAAGTTTAAAATACAAAAAAGAAATGAAAAATAGGGAGAAGAAGAGGCAAATTAGTCAACTTGGTCAAGATAGAAAGAGGAGGCAATTGATCGATTTTTTGGGATTTCTAGAGAATACACATTGTTTCTTACTATTTTGCATGCATACTAGGGTCTTTTCGAACCCTAGCTGCTAGCTACGCCCTCTACAACGTCTCCCCCCCCCCCCCTACACTTTTATTCCTTTATCTCATTTTGCCTCTTTATCTTTCTCTTTTTTTTTTGCACCATTGTTCTTGCTCAAACCAAACAAAATTACATTCTAAAAATATGAATATGAATATAAAAAATCCAAAGAGTCGAGCACGCAACATTTGCAATTATCACAGAATAAATTAGACCAAATATCAAATATAAACTAGGATTTTTTAACAAGACCTAAACTCATGATCCAACCAAGATAGCTATGCGGAATCTAAAGCGAATGTTGATAATCATACCTTGAATATGCTCCTCCCAACAATTAAGAAAGCCTTACAAATTCCAATAGGTTTGAGGATTGATCTAAGTTTGCTCCTTGTGTGTACTACTCTAAGGAAATTAAACAAACTCCTTGAATCTAAGAAAATTCAATGGATGGAATGGGAGACCATTCTTCCTTCGTACATTCCTTCTTGTAAAGATGAACGTAAATATTCTTCTCTCTTTTTATGTGAAGCTCTCCTCCTATTTTTTTCCCCTTTTTTCTTCTCCCATAATGTATACTCTCTCAAAAAACTAGCTCTCTCTCTCTCTCTCCCCTCCCCCTTCCCTTGCCCGATATTTTAAAATGTTTCTCCCTTCCTCCCAACTTTTTTTTCATCTCTTCTCTTCACCCCCAATATTGTTTTATGTGTCTTCACTTTACCCCCTAACTTCCTATTTATAGGCAAAGGCTAGGGGTAAAAACAAGTTCCACAGAGTGCCCTTAGGAGTAAGGAGGAATTACTTCCTTGTCTACTAGGGTGTTTGGGCCCACAAAAAGGATTAAAATAAATCCAAAAAACCCATCCTTACAAGGACAATGCCTTGAAATATCCAATTGGAGCTTAAAGAGGCTCCCTAAGTGCAATTGAACTAGAATAAAAACCAAAAATGGCACCGAAACCCTTTCTAGCCTACTAAGGTTAAAGAAAATAGCAACCCTGATCAAAATGGCCATCAACAAGTTGTAATTATTCTTCAAGAAGTTTTAGTAATAAAACTTTGTCCCTTTCTTTTCCCTAATTATTTGTGTCTTTCTGATAAAGGTGCCTTACCTCGATTCTTGAATCCATATTTCATATCAAAAATCCCTAATTCCTATGTTGAGAACAAAATAATGGAAACAAACACTTAAACAAATGTCGAAAAAGAATGTTATGGTGCCACATTAACTGTAAGGAATGTTGAAAGATTTTATGAACAAAATGACTCCTAAATGAGATGAAGGTTGTGATTTCTTTTTTTTGAAATAGTTTAATATAAATTGATTGGGTATATAATCCTTGTCATTTTTTAGAGTTAATAATAACACCTCGCAATATATAAAATTTCACCTCCATGATCAACAACAAATAAAGCTTATAAATATTTTAGAAATAAAAGAACCACCACACTCCAACCTGTAGTCTCAAAAGTGAAGCATCATTATCTTAGAGACTTACAATTGTAAATTTCCAGTTACCCATGAAGGAAAGCTTCCCGATAGTTGATTGTATGACAAATCTCTACATAGATGAAAAGACATTTTAGCTATCAACACATAACGAATCATGAAATCGGAATGTTGCTTTAAAAAATGAAAAAAAAATATTAGACACTATAGCTAATCAAATTTATTTTTAGGCTTTCACAATTTTATGGTTTTAGAATTAACAACTTACACACTATGATAAGAGTTTCATTAACCTAGAGCTCTACCTTATTTTGAATGCATTTTTTAAATTCATATAATATTCTAAATTCAAATTTTGGAATTCATGCTTTCATATGGAGCACTAGAGCAACAAACATCCATGGTCAGTGGTTATATGATTAATGATGACTTATGCTCAGTTTTGTACCCTTTTCTATTTTCAAATTCTTTTTTTCCTTTACTTTCCCAATTTTTGATGTCATACCTTCATTAGTAGGACCCTACTTTCTTGACTTTTATTTACAAAAGTTGCAACTAGGTGGAAATGTGTTATATTTAATCATAAATTCATTGAACATAAAACAGAGAACAAGCATTCATTACAAAAAATTGTTGTTAAAATATATATATTTTTAATGTAAGGAAGAAAATAAAAGAAAAAAGTGTTTAACAGTCATATATGGTTGTGTACATTGAATATAAAAGCATAAGTCATAATTGCGCAATCTAGGATCACATGTACCATGTCGATTCTTTATTGCAATGGTGTGTGGCAACCGTAAAAAGGATAAGAGATAAGAGAATACAATTGCCAAAGTCTGTGTAGGGACGACTCCGTGGAAACTGCTTAATGCGAAGCATAAATAGCGGTTATTAACCAATTAAGCGACTAACATAGCTTTGAGCTTCACATAGGAAGATGGCCATTTCATGTTGCGACATTGTTGACTTTAGCTTTAACACAATTGTTTGATCCATTCTTTCAAGTAAGAATACTTAGGGGTTAGAAAATGCCCTGTGAAACAAATATGTCTAAAGTAAATTTCTTATAGTAATCTTGGAAGGTTCAGAGAACTACATGGTATCTAAGGTTCTGCACGTAGTATTTGAGGGGGAAGAGTAACCGGTCACGCTATTATTTCCGAGAAATCTGTCCATGCGGTGGAATCACAAAATGATGTGTGTGTAATGTGCTGTGGTTGTGTAGCAATTAAATGCCAAAAGAAAAATCTCTCAACAAGGAAAGTTAGAGGGAGTGACAAAAATCTTTACACAGTAATTGAGAGAACTTCCAAATGAATAGTGCTCTTGGATTTTGACCTATCTAAGTTGCTTAAAACTGAGATTCCCTGAAAAGGAGAACGATGGCCATGAAAAAAAACACCATAAAATAGGAAAACAATTACTAAAGATACTTACAATTTTTGTAGAATTTGATACATTCTCCGATATTAGATTGGAATAATTTCCAGAGATCAATGCATTTCGTAAGAACTCTATTACAATGGTGCATATACAAAGAAACAAAAAATAATGTGATAAATTAACATTAATACTAAACATAACATAGTAAGCAAAAAAGTATTCGATTGAATAAATAAGGAAATGAGCATGCGATCTATCTTACAAATCAGTTAATTCGTTAGACCCCTGATGAATTAAGTAGATAACTCACTTATATAGTCCACCCTTTCGCTTCCTGATCAAGTATTACATAAATGATCTAAAATGATTCTTTATATCACAGAGAAATAGAAATAAATGACAATCAATATTTCATTAGACGCTTACAAGACGTTACTGACGTCAATTTGAAAGCTAGATGGTATAGTGCCCTCAAAAGAGTTCCCTTCAACCTTCCTGTGGTAAATTAAATTTCATTATAAAAATGATATCTCAATGACATCATGTATTTGATCCTAAAATGATTTCTAATTTCATGTAAAAGTCAAAGGGAAATAGTCACACTCATATGTGAATAAAAATGTTCTTTTACTTACAAGATTTAGTTTTGTCCCCAATTCCCTTGAATCAGGAATCTTGCCTGTTAATATGGAATGTCGACGCCACCCTTAAAACTCAATTAAATTTATACGAGATAACATAAAACTTAATCAACAGAAGAAAGTTAAAAGTATTTATTGTAATGAATGTGTTAAGGCACTGTAGCTATCATTCTTACTGTTTGGATATTATAAGGTTTGCAAATGTTGTCGGCAAGGCACCCACCCACTCCAGCGCTATTTATATAGCTATTAATTTCAAAACAAAATATAATAATTGTTTAAAATTATCTTTAATGTATCATGCATGGACTAACTTGCATTAAAAAGAAAATAGGTTGTGGTACTTACAGCTGTTCGGAATTACTAATTTTCCAAGCTTCAGACGGGAATAGTTCCTGAGACAGTATATATTTATCCAAGAGGGATCTACAAGGAGAAAAGTTCATAAAACGTTATAATTGATTGTCGCCATTTACGTTTGATTCCAAATAACAAAAGTGCAAATGATGTTCTATATCTGAGAAGATGAAAGTGACCCTTATAATCAAACAATGACCATCTATTATGGTTGATACTGTATATTTTCTAAGACTAGTCGACATTTTTGTAGGCATTTTTCAATTATTCATCCAATTGCCATACCAAATAGATCCAAAATTATTGCCCATCCAAATCTTAATGTAGGGAAAATTGTTTTTTATCTTATCCTTTATTTTAAGATTACCATTATGTTTTTAAAAATTTTTGTTAGAGGGTGACATTAGCATGACGTCATATTGCCACGTGGCAGCCATCGAGTGGCTTTAGATAGATGACAGGGATTGCTGATGTGACATAATCTACACTGTCCAAAGAAACATAGATCAAACGACTGGGGCTTGTGACACGTGTCTTCGTACGGATGGTGACACTTGTCCTACTATGATTTATATATATATATATATATATATATATATTTTTTTTGCCAAAAGGTGACGTCACCTTGCCACATGGTAGCCACCGATTAGCTCTAGACAAAGTTTGAGGATTGGTGGCATGGTGTAATTTGGATCATCTAATGAAACATAGATAGGACAATCTAAATAAGGCCATGCCTTTCTTCTCTCTTTTTTCCAAATGCTCTCTCTCTCTCTCTCTCTCTCTTCTCCCTTCTTTCCCTCTTCCCTCTCTTGTTCTTCTTCTTTGTGTTTCTCTATTCTACTCTCAGTTCTGTGAGGCTCTCTCTCTCTCTCTCTCTCTCTCTCTCTCTCTCTCTCTTATTTTGCTCTCTCTTTCTCTCTCTCTTTTCTATATCTTCTTTTTATTTTTTCCCAATTTTTTGATTTGGAGTTTTCTGTTTTGTAGATTTGAAAATTGGTTAGGGAGGTTCTAAGGCCTCGATGAAAGATAAGTTCTCTCCGCCTCCCCTTTCATTCTTATTGGTTTTTGATTGGGGATTTTATTTTATAGTTTGAAGCAGTAACCAATATAATGTGCAAAAACTTTGGTGTATATGATGAACATAAAAAAGACTCTTTTTTAGTACAATTACTATGTTTTCTTTAAGTTTCTATCTAATTTTTCATTTATCATCATGTTATTGTACATGTATAATATGTTGATTATTGTAAATAATACAATTGAAGTTAATCACTTTAAATTTTTTTTAAGGAATCTGAATAAATAATTTTTGGTGCTATAAGAAGGAATATTGAAATTTGTTTGTGTAGTCCTTATAAATTTCCCCAGAAGGTACTAAGAGGCTCAACGATAAGCCACGTGTTGTTTGGAAGGGCTAGATTGGTTATTACATTAGTCACAATATGAAAATATGGGGGTTGCCTAGGCTTAGCAAATTGCTAGGTACTGTCCAAAGGGAATTGCATCACCTAAGAAATTAAAATGAACTCTGCAATCCTCCCTAGTAAACTGCACTTGATGTTTTGTTTACCTTTCCTCTTTGTTCCAATTTTATTTTCATTTTTTACTTTTTGTCCTTGGACAATTCAAGAAGTCACACTCGCAACATAGCTCATATTATAGACTTCATCTTATCGCACATTTAATATTTTTATATATACCCCAAAAATATCCTCACTAAAGAGGAAGACTGGTTTTGATTCCCCCATTAAAACGTCTTCAATAACCAACGGGAAGACTAAATCACCCACATTGATTATAGGGGCGGTTACAAAAGCATATTCAAAAACCCCCAAATCAATGTCCATAAAGTCTAAAGTAACTCTTGTAGCACAATAATGCGCTCATAAATGCTAGATCATTGAAGGGTCGGACTCCAACACTATAGAAGGGGGACGTGGGGAAGAGGTAAGATCATCTCATTGATACCCATTCTTTTACTGTTGCAATTAACCTCTCAACGAGTCCCTTAGGCATCAGAGTGATCCCCCAGAGTACACCTCGGGTCCTCCAAGTCATCCTTACCTTCTCTCTTTCAAGTGGTCATGATCAAAGAACGTTTTCAAAGATCATTCAATTTCATTCAACAATAGTTGGGGCCGTCTATGAGAACTTCTTGAGAGGTTTTGTTTTCCAATGCTTGAATCATAACCACATCAAATAACTCAAAGTCAGAGCCTGCCATGAGGGATCAATCACCCCAATCTATACACTCTGCACCACGTGACAATTCTGACATGACAAAAGGTGAGTTCCTTGCTTTCCAGAAAAGGATGGAGGACACGTTCAGCATGATCCTACAGTAAAAAAATGATCATAAGGAACTTTTTCCCCACCCTAACCAAGTAGATCTCGAGTCATGTGGGAAGGCTGCAGTCCCACCAGAGATCGATGATAAGTCTGATCCCACAAAGAAGGTGGAGGATGCAAAAATTGTACAAATTAACGAATGACGATCGAATGAATTGAAGGAAAGGTTTAAAAGAATTGACCAGTTGGAGAAATAATGAAGGAAGCTCACAGCAACCCATCCTTCAGGGAGTCCTTGTTGAAATCTTCAGATCTGCCTTTCACTAGAGAGGTAATGAATGTTCCCCTGCCTAGCAAGTTTAAAATACCAAGTTTGGAAGGGTACGAAGGCTTGTCCGATCTTGTCGATCATCTAGACACCTTTAAAGTCTTGATGCAACTACAAGGTGCACCAGATGCAATCATGTGTCGAGCATTTGCAGCTACTTTAAAAGGGAACACTAGGGAGCAGCAATTCACTAGACACTTTATCAGCAGTCGAAGGATAGCAAAAACGTCGGCTCATCTGATAAGCCTTGTTCAAGGAGAAAGGGAAATGTTAAAGAATTTCATGCATCATTTCATCAACGCAACACTAGAGATTCAAAAATTAGATCACACAGTGGCAGTAGTAGCCCTGACAACGACTCTCTAGCTAAGGAATTTTCTAAATTCACTAGGGAAGAAGCCCTCGGTTGACAGGGGAGAACTGATGACACACGCCCAGAAATAAATCAACCTAGAAGAGGTGATGACCACAAGAAAGAGCCAAATCGACCTGAGAAGGAAGCGCCCAACTAATGAGTATTGCTTATGAGGCCTGGAGATCTTCCCATTTGATGAGCACAACATATGAGGCAAAATGAATACTGAGCACTGCTCAACAGAATGACCCAAGTGATAATAACTGCTCATGAGGCCCGAAGACTAGCCCACTTGATAGCACAACTCATGAGGCAAAACAAAGTCTAAGCACTGCTCAACAGAATGACTCAACTGATGAGCACTACTAATAAGACTCGAAGACTAGCCCACTTGATGAGCACAGCTCATGAGGCAAAAAAAAGACTGAGCATTGCTTAGCAGAATGACCCAACTGATGAGCACTACTCATTAGACCCAAAGACCAGCCCACTTGATGAGCACAACTAGTGAGGCAAAACAAAGACTGAGCACTACTTAACATAATGAGCCAATTGATGAGCACTGTTCATAAAGCCCGAAGACTAGCCCACTTAATGAGCACAACTCATTAGGAAAAGTAAGGACCGAGCATTGCTTGGCCAATTGGCCTAACTAATGAACACCACTCATGAGACCCAAAGACCAGCCCACTTGATGAGCATAACTCATGAGGCAAAATAAAGACTGAGCACTGCTCAACAAAATGACCTAACTGATAAGCAATGCCAATGAGGCCCGCAGACTAGCCCACTTGATGAGCACAACTCATGAGACAAAATAAAAATTGAGAACTGCTTATAAGAATGGCCCAACTGATGAGCACTGCTCATAAGGCCCGAAGACTAGCTCACTTGATGAGTACAACTCATGAAGTAAAACAAAGACTGAGCACTGCTTAGTAGAATGACCCAACTGATGAAAACTACTTATGAGGCCCAAAGACTAGTGCACTTGATGAGCACAACTCATAAGGCAAAACAAAGACCGAGCACTACTCAGCAGAATGGCCCAACTGATGAGCACTGCTTATGAGGCCTGAAGACTAGCTTACTCGATGAGCATAAAATATGAGGCAAAGCAAGGACCAAGCGCTGCTCGGCTAATCGGCCACTCTGATAAGCACCGCTCATAAGACCTGAAGAAACTACCCAGCAGATGAACACAACTCATAAGGCATGAAGAAACAACCTAGGAGATGAGCACTGCTCATCAGGCCTAAAGAAGCTGCCTAGCAAATGAGCACAGCTCATGAGGCATAAAGAAATTACCCAGTGGATGAGCACCACTAATCAGGCTTGAAGAAACTGCCTAGCAGATGAGCACTGCTCATTAGGCATGAAGAAACTGCTCAGCAAATAAGCATTACTCATTAGGTCTAAAGAAACTGCCTAGTAGATAAGCACAACTAATTAGGTATGAAGAAATTGCTTAACGGATGAGCGCTGCTCATCAGGCCTAAAGAAACTACTTAATAGATAAGAACAACTCATGAGGCATGAAGAAACTACCCAGCAGATGAGCACTACTCATCAGGCCTAAAGAAACTGCCTAGTAGATGAGCACTACTCATCAGGTAAGAAGAAACTATTTAACAAATGAGCAATGCTCATCAGGTCTGAAGAAACTACCCATTAGATGAGCACTGCTTATCAGGTCTGAAGAAACTGTCTAACAGATGAGCACTGCTTATTAAGCCTGAAGAAATTGATGAGGAGATAAGCACTGCTTATCAGGCCTGAAGAAATTGCCTAACAGATGAGAACAACTCATCAGGCCTAAAGTAACTACCTAGCAGATGAGCGCAGCTCATGAGGCATGATGAAACGATCCAATAGATGAGCACTTCTTAATAAGCCTAAAGAAATTGACGAGGAGATAAGAACTGCTTATCAGGCCTGAAGAAATTGCCTAACAGAAGAGAACGACTCATCAGGCCTAAAGAAACTGCCTAGCAGATGAGTGCAGCTTATGAGGCATGATGAAACGATCCAACAGATGAGCACTGCTCATAAGGTCTCAAGAAACTGGTTAGCAGATGAACACGACTCATGAGGCATGAAGAAACAGCCTAGCTGATAAGCAAAGCTCATGAGGCATGAAGAAATGACCCAACAGATGAGCACAACTCATGAGGCTTGAAGAAACTGCCCAACATATTAGCAGAGCTCATAAGGCATGAAGAAATTGACCATAAGATAAGTATTACTCATCAGGCCTGAAGAAACTGCCCAGTAGATGAGCACAACCCTTGATGCATAAAGAAATTGCCCAGGGAATGAGCACAAATCATGAGGCATGAAGAAACTACCTAGCAGATGAGCACTACTCATCAGACCTAAAGAAATTGCCTAGCATATAAGCACTACTTATAAGGCAGGAAGAAACTTCCCATCAGATGAGCATTTCTCATTCGACATGAGGAAACGGCCTAGGAGATGAGCACAACTCATTAGGCATGAAAAAACTACCCAGCAGATGAGCACTACTCATTAGACTTGAAGAAACTGGCCAGCAGATGAGCACAACTCATGAGGCACAAAGAAATGGTCCAAAAATTGAGCACTGCTTATAAGGCCTAAAGAAACGGCCCAGCAGATGAGCATTGCTTATGAGGTTGGAAGAAACAGCCCACCCAATGTGAACAACTCATTAGGTCTGAGAGGTTAGCTCTACTCAGATTATAAAAATCCAATAAGAAAAGCTGCTCCAATTATTGAATAATCCAACTAAAGGAGCTGCTCAGATTAAAGACTGCTCGAATTAAGGGCTGCTTGGATTGAGGCTACTCAAATTAAGAGTTGCTTAAAGAGCTGCTCGGATTAAGAAATCCAAGCGAAGGCTGCTCGGATTAAAAAAACTAACCAAAGCAGCTTCTCAGATTTTTAAGTAAACAACGGCTCGGCAAGCCAATTAGGCGGCTCAGACGAGTCGAGAATGCTGTGGATGAGACAAACGCGGGTTGGATGATATGGAACAGCATGGATGAGCCGATAATTGAGAAACATCGGCTCGGCAAGCCAGTTAGGTGGCTTGGATGGGCCGAGAATGCTTCTGACAAGACAAACGCAGCTCGGACAATATGAGAATGGCTCTGATGAGTTGATAACAAAGGAACATCGGCTCAGCAAGCCGTTTAGGCAGCTCGAACGAGCCAATAGAGATGCAAACATGATCGACCGGCTCGGATGGGCCGTTAAGCTGTTCAACAGCTCGAATGAATGCATGGCAAAAAAAACAAGGAGACTACCTTTCAAACAACATGCAAAGTTTTTGAACTTTGGAAATGAGTTTCAAAAATTCGAAACTTGAAGGGGTGGCAACTGATATACCCCAAAAATATCCTCATTAAAGAGGAAGACCGGTTTTGATTCCTCCATTAAAATGCCTTCCATAACCAACGGGAAGAATAAATCACCCACATTGAAGAGAGGGGTGGTTACAAAAGCATATTCCAAAATCCCTAAATCGATGTCCATAAAGTCTTAAGTAACTCCAGCAAGCCCAATAATGTGCTTATAAATGTCAAATCACTGAAGGGTCAAACTCCACCACTATAAAAGGGGGACGTGGGGAAGAGGTAAGATCATCTCATCGATACTCATTCTTTTACTTTTGCAATTAACCTTTCAATGAGTCTCTTACTTAGGCATCAGAGTGATCCCCCAGAGTACACCCCGAGTCCTCAAAGTCATCATTACCTTCTCTCTTTCAGGTGGTCATGATCAAGGAACGTCTCCAAATATCGTTCAATTTCATTTAGCAATAATTTTATAAAAAATCAAATATATAGCTTTATAAAATATTTATCTACCATTATGTTAAGATAAATTGCAAAATTTATCTTCAAGAAAAAAATATTTCAATTACTTCAAATACACTCACAAAGATTAACCACCTACTAACATTAAAAAAATAAGACAAGTTAATCTTATATACTATGAAATTTAGGTGTCATTTGGCTTGCGGGATTTAACATGCTTCCTTTGAATGATATCCTTAAGAGTTTTATTATTAGGAATGTGACGCCTATACCATGCAATTATTTTATTTGGTTCACATTATTGTATCCTTATGAATTCGCACTTGGTACCCATGTTTGTATTTGTTTTAGGATAGAAATCTTATTAAGTATTTAAATAAGATTAATAAAATACTCTTGATCTATTTATGTAACAATACACAGACACACACACTTGAAGAATAGTCTTTTCTTCATAGTATATAAAATATATTTATTATATATTGCATTCTACTATAATATTATAATATTTTAAGGCATTACACTCAATAATGTTATATTGCAACAATATTATATTATGTTGAAAATATGAAGTAATATTATATTATGTTAACATAATATAATATTACTTCATATTTTTAATATTGTAATATTTGTGTCTTGGTAATATATTATAAGATAAAGCTCATTATTATATCATTTTAAGAATATAAAAGGAAAAATATATCTAATTAATAATATAACACAATATAAGTTAATCTTATATTACATTATTATAACATTATAATAAAATTATTTTCATTTCTATTGCCTTGTATTTTTAATATTATAATAAATTATTATAACAAATATAAATATTGTATGATATTATAGTATAAGGGCATTGATATCTAGTCTATTATTACAAATATAAAAAGTGCATGATATTTTAATATAAGGGCATTGATATCTAGTTGGCTAAAATAGTGGAGACAATTTAGCCCAAAAATTGAAAAATGTGCATGGGAGTGAGATCCTCATGTAAGTTTCTCTTGGTGGGCATAACAAGAACTTGATTATTATATTTGATAGGAATCCTTCCTTCACAAGAAATGTGACACTGCAGCCACATTACTTTTTGGCCTCAAAATAAATTTGGAATTAAGATGGACATCTCATTCCTAGCAATGTTGAAAAACCTTGTAAATCAAACAAATCCTTAACAAGCTTTTCCTTCAATAGATGCCATATTTTCATTTCAAATTTTAAAATTTTTTTAAAAAAGGAATTAATTTGAGCTATATATTATAAATTTTATATTACAAGTAATTTAATCACAATACATCTATTTGTCAAAAGAAGAAAAGGTAAATAGAGAATACCAGATAATTGTATGAACATTCCAATAAAATAAGGTAAGATTATTTTGATGATGTTTAGTGTTAGGTAAACACACATACAATGCTTTAAAAATTTGAGCATATTACTATGTATGGATTTCCTTAGCAAGTGATATCTTCCAAGACCTACAAAATGAATTCATGTTTGAAGGAGTTCCAAAAATGGCTTTTGATGTCTATCTTGGTAAAATTGCTTAGGCATATTGTGAGTAGAGGGACTTGATTAGATTGCATACCTTAGTGTAGCTTGGGTTTTGCACATTTTTGTGAGGTATTCGACTTATGATATAGAAATTCCTATTAAGATATAAGTATATAAGAATTAATTCTTCCTTTATAATGTAGGAATGATGTCTACAACCCATGTTCTCTATTACAAAGGGTGTAGGATTATTTCAACTACTAATTTATATTATATTATTGGCCCTTTAATGATATTTTACATAATATGGCTTTCATAGCTACTTGAGATTTGCATTGAATGCTAAATTTTCTAGGCTTAATTGAGCATCTCATCATCCTACCAAAGGCATCAATCAGGTTTATATTAAAAACACTTTAGGCATTGAGTAGTCAATACATCAATGAACCACCACAATTGCAACCAGGCTTCCTCCAAGTCAACTATGCATGTCTTTACAGCAAGGTTCTTGACTAACTTGTTGTTGGCATACACATTATACTCCAAACAGTCCAAATAGTTATATCTAAGCTTTTTCAACTTATTTACCTCATTATTAGTGGCTTTAATATTCTCAAACACATGCTTTCTTTTCCATTTTTGATAGGTTGGAAATTAGGTTTGGGGACAACCTATGCACTATCACTTCCTTGTCAATGCAAGTTTTGTACACAACCTATGCACTATCACTTCTATGCATGTCTTTGCAGCAAGGTTCTTGACTAACTTGTCGTTGGCATACACATTATACTCCAAACAGTCCAAATAGTTATATCTAAGCTTTTTCAACTTATTTACCTCATTATTAGTGGCTTTAATATTCTCAAACACATGCTTTCTTTTCCATTTTTGATAGGTTGGAAATTAGGTTTGGTGATAGCCTATGCACTATCACTTCCTTGTCAATGCAAGTTTTGTACACAACCTATGCACTATCACTTCTATGCATGTCTTTACAGCAAAGTTCTTGACTAACTTGTCGTTGGCATACACATTATACTCCAAACAGTCCAAATAGTTATATCTAAGCTTTTTCAACTTATTTACCTCATTATTAGTGGCTTTAATATTCTCAAACACATGCTTTCTTTTCCATTTTTGATAGGTTGGAAATTAGGTTTGGTGACAACCTATGCACTATCACTTCCATGTCAATGTCAAGCATGTTTGCTGCTAACCATCTAAATACATTATTAATGAATCTCAACTAGTTTGATCATATAAGTTTTTTTAATCTCTAATCTCATATAGGGCATCTGTTCTTTTTTCTTGAAGTATATCTCGACTCTATTTAGTTCTTAATTATAGAGGATGTTTGGATCTAGGATTGTGCAATTGGTTAGTATGGTGAATAAGGTGAATTCATTAAAAAAATTGATTAATTATACATCTTAATCAAATCAAACTGAATAAAAGAGTGCAACCAAACATTGGCCAACCAATTTTTTCTTTGGGTAATTTAGGTTAGCTAATGTTAGCCAAAAGAGAAAACCTTACCTTTATGCTTTAGATGATTGATGAATTGGTGATGGTGAGTGGCTAGTGGCAAGTGAGCAACATAGTGACGCAACGATGCAAAAATAGGTGAGAATGACAATGTAGCGAGGCTAAGACTCAAGAATCAAAGGAGAGGAATAAGGGTAGAGGCTGGAGGCCTAAAGTAGCTGAAGCCCGAAGGAGACTGGAAATGGAGACGAGAGAGAGGAGAGGTTAAGACTTAAAACGAGAAGATTAGGAATAGAGCGAATGGAGTTTGGAGTTAGGGTTTTCCTCTTCTAAGTAATGAGAATATGAGTTTTGATTAAGGAACCTAAGACTCGAGAGGGAATTAGTAGGTAGCCATGGTGATTCTAGTGACAGGTTTCTGACAATGTTGATGCAACATGTTGTTGAAGGAGAGGGATGTGCTAATTGAGTAGGCCGATAGGGTGGAGGGGGTAGAGGGGTTAGGGGGTTTTATTTTTTTAGCCTATTTTGAATTTTGGTAAATTACAAAATAGTACACACGCATTACAAATATATTGCATGTATATTATTATAATATATATAATTCAATCGGTTATTTCGGTTAACCAAACAAAATTTACTTTACACCAAAAGATAACTAAACACCAAATTTTTTCAAAAAGCAAACCAAACTGATTAAACTCCAAATATTCACCAAATTGTTTTAACCAAACTATATTTATTCAGTTGGTGAATTCAGTTCTCATCGAATTATGCTCAACCTTATCGGGATCTTATCTTGCCTTCCCCAAAATCTTGGTTTTGGGAAATTCAATTCTCATCAAATTCTGCTTAGCCTTACCTGGATCTTATCTTGCCTTCCCCAAAATCTTGGTTTTAATCGAACTATAGAATTCAATTCTCATCGAATTCTACTAAGCCTTGCCTAAATCTTATTTTGCCTTCCCCAAAATCTTAGTTTTCCATTATCACAACCCATACTTTCATTTAAGGAATCTAACATTATCGAGTTGTACTATAATCTACTCGAACTTCATCAATCCTACTTTTATAGGAAATCTTATAAACAAATGGTAGGTTCATCTAGCAGCTCTCCTATGGTTTAGGCTAGCCAACCATGCTCATATTACATATGGAGCTTACCGACCAAAATGTTAACCATAATAGTTGTTTTTTAGTCTTAAACACTTCTTGCTAATATTCATCTTAACGATGTGGTAAAAAAATCACATATTTTAAGCTTCCACTATCATCTAGTATCCTATTCTCAATTTGGTAAGTAATCATTGAAATGATTACCAATACCAAAGCGTCATTATGAAGATAACACATTCTTCGAGCTACTATTGAGGAAGTTGGTCTCCACGTATTGCTCATGTATCATTGATTATTTATGCTTAACTTCATATCCTTACCCTTCTATACTTTCTTCTGTTGATGGGACACTCAAGATGTCATGGACTATACCTCTAGTAAGTTGATTCTTTATCATAGCATTCCTATCTCTTCCTTGGTCCTTAGTTAACCTATCTCTTATCACAAATCTTTTGGGATGACCCCTTTTTATGAAGCGCTCTATCTCATCCTTGTGGATTTAGCATTCATTAGTTTTACACCCGTCGTAGCCTTTAAGATGAACTCATTTCATGAAGCACTCTATCTTATCTTTAAGGTTTTATAATTCTTGAGTCTATGCCCATGATCTTGGTAGAAATGATCATATTTGTTAGTGTTGTCTCTGTATGACCTAAAATTCGTCTTTGGTGGCCAACTCAACTTATTATGTTCCCACATTAGCATTCAAATCTTTGAAGGGGGTTTTATAGGGAGTGAGGTGTAATAATTGTAGGTTTTCCTTGACTTTTCTCACTCCTTTGATTATTTTTTGCAAGAACCATTGGAGTTGATGGTTTTGACTCCTCTCGTCTCTCTTTCATTTTCCTAATATATGAGTAGAAGACCTCCTTTTGAGTCTTTTATTGCTTTGTAGCTTGGACATACTTTTCCACCCATTACAACATTTTATTGAAGTCACCTAGTGAGGCCTTTGGGATTAAAAAAAAAAAAACACTTAGAGTTCCTAAACCCAACTATAAATGTTATAATCTTCATGTCTTACCAAGTGCCTAATATATTTGGTAGACCTCTATGTTCAGTTTTGTTTGTTTTTTTTTTTTTTTTAATATAATCCCTTAAAGACTCATTTGGCATTTGTAAGAAAATCATAAAGTTGATAATATTTTTTTGTACTTCCTACAACACAATAAATAAGCCTCAAACATCTTGGGCAACTAATTAGAATTATTGATTAAACTAGGGGAAGGACTTAAAGACCAATTTAGTGCAACTCCTTTTAGTGTTGCAATAGAGGATTTGCACTTGAGCATGTCCAATCCGTAGGAATCAATAGAAAAGGAAAATCCCTTATGATACACCAGATCTAGCTCCATTATTGATAGAGTGAATAGATCTGCCATTTCTTATAGTCATCATCCTAGAATTTTCTTCCAAATCTATTGTATCATAAGCTCCAAACGTAGTTCGATATGATAGGCTACTGACATTCTTTAGCAACAATTTGTCTTACATACTTCATATAAAGGTTAAAGAGTATATGCGTAGATGATGTTTGAAAAACAATTTAATGCTCTTTGTTTAATAAAGGAAATTATTAACATCCAAAATTCATGCTTTTCATTCTACAAGGCATAAAATTATATTCAATTGCAAATACCTACAATATTGAAGTGGGAAAGGCTAACTTAGCCTAACTAACATGTCATTAATTGATGAATCTATGCAGCTGAAGCGACACTTGTCAATGGACCTTGTTTATTTTTCATGTTGGCTATCATAGATCTTAACTAAGTGATACATTGTAGAGACCCAAACCTTTAAAAACTGGATTTGTCGACGAAGGATCACATTCGTCGATGAAGTCCTTCAAAGCCTCGTCGACGAAATTCAGAGCCTCGTCGACAAGAGAATGCCGAGGGGTTTTGGCAGGTTCTCAAGAAATCCTCGTTGACAAAATTCAAGGCCTCGTCAACGATTTGTGTGGTGGATTCGACGACGAAGATGCCGCCTCGTTGATGAATTGGACTAGGTCAAAGGCCCTATAAATATCCCATTTGAGTTGCTTAGGAGCTAAGCTTCTCCCAAAAGCTCTCTCTCTCTCTCTCTCTCTCTCTCTCTCTCTCTCTCTAACCTGCGAATCTCTCTCTCTTTCTAGGATTCTTCACCGTTCGTTGTCCGTTTCCAACAATGGAGGGTACTGCGTGGATCAGAAGAGAAAACTCTACAAGTTTAGCAGATCGAATCGTCGTTTCGAAGATTTTTGAGTTTTTCCCAAAAATCGAGGTAGGGATCTGATCTTAGTTTTGATTAGATATTTGAATAGTATTTGAAGTTGTAGTAAGATTTTGTTCTGTTGTTTTAGGTTTTCGAGATCCTGGGTTGTCGATTTGGACCGTGTTCGTATGAAGTTTTATTTTGAGTATAAGGTAAGGGGAATTTGATTACAATAGCATTTTTAGAAAACTAAACCGCTAAAAAGCTAGTTTATGTTATTATGTATGATTTAACTGTTTATTTGTTAAATTCTATCAAGTAGAAATAATAGTTTTACAATTTTACGGTTTTTGGTAAAAACGAGGATTTCGGCGTATGATCTCCAAACTTTACAAAAATCAGTTATTTTGCATTTATAGTATAGTAGGAGATGCTCGAATCCTTTACTTATTCATTTAAATGATGTTTACTTGATTTCTATCATTTAGCGGGTTTTTGGATTAAACTTGTGTGATATATGTTGAAATGGAAATATATGAATTTTCTATACTATTGATATAGTATATGGGAATGAAGTTCCAATTTGTTGTACTGAGAATGTGATAAATGGAGGCCGGTGATACACCGAACTGAATCAGTAAACAAAAAGGGGTAAATCGAGTGGGAAGGCGCCGGTTTGAACCCAATGTGATTATCAGAATTTGTGAAAAATACTAGAATTGCACAGGTTACTATTTTGCTATAAATTGTATATATGATACTAGAACCACAACTTGTGACCAAAAGAGGTTGAAAGAAACTTCAGTAAAAAGGGGTTGAAAAACACTCCAGTTCAGGGGTTGAAATAAACTCCTAGGGCTAGGTACCGATGCCGGCAGTGCAGTGCAGTGCAACCATACATGAGAAATCAGTATGGGTACGTTAGATGGTTGACCTGCGAGGAGTTAGTAAGCTGCTGGTAAAAATAAACCAGGGGGCGGTCGGATCATAAAAGATGCTTGGCTTTTGTCTGCACGAACAGGACACTGTCAGAGGCAATCAGTGCACAACCCGTGCCACGGGGAAAATGGGCAAACTGTCATACCAAGTTGGAGTTGTTCTAATAGTCATATGCATGATTTAAATACTTTATGTGCAAATAAATGTTATGTGCTATAGTATTATAAACAAATGTTTTGAATGCATGAGTTCTTATTAAAATGTGGATGTATGCCGTCACACACTATTGTAACTCCTTCTTCCTTACTGAGAGGTGTCTCACCCTATCATACAACCTATGTTTTCAGGTCCATCAGGGTGTAGGTCCTAATAGCTAAAGGGACTAAGGAGACTATTTTTGGTCAGCTTACGTAAGCATATGAATCTTGTAATAAACTTAGATGAAGTTCCTTTTGAAGGGTTGTAATAATGAGAATTATTCTAAGTCTGGAATTTATGCAAATTTATGGATATATTAGTAAACTCTGGTATAAGTCTAGTAGAAATCCCAATGGATGTTTATGTTTTTCCGCGACATTTACATCGTGATTATGTATGATTTATACCAGTATGTCCCTGTTTAGGGCGGGTTGTTTCCATATCTTGAACATGTATACGTATTTGGTATGAGTGAGTGACACCTGGGTCTATATAAAGGGTTGGGCCGTTACAGTTGGTATTAGAGCCCGTAGCCAGTCAGAAGTATGATTTGTTTCATGCTGCCTATTTAGGGATATGTGCTAAACTTAGAAGTTGTTAGTTGTGGTAGTCTAGAATATACCAGAGTATAGGACAAGGATAAGACCTTGGATTTTTCTTTGTATATCTAGAGATGTTTAAAAAACACAACAATCCATTGACGATTTTCTTTCCTAGTAGAAGGGTGAAATTTGAGTTAGAATGAGGATGT
Source organism: Malania oleifera (assembly GCF_029873635.1). Classification (NCBI taxonomy): domain Eukaryota; kingdom Viridiplantae; phylum Streptophyta; class Magnoliopsida; order Santalales; family Ximeniaceae; genus Malania; species Malania oleifera. Next base: position 51,709,332 of record NC_080423.1, read on the forward strand.
CAAATCTATGGAGTATGTCAATGTTAAGAATGTGAACTTGGAGAATTGACCTTATATTGTGATAGTAGTAGTTGATGGGTAGGTTATTACCTTTCTAATGGGTTCTTGTAAATGTTTTCAGGATGGAATCCAGAGATATCATTGCCAATGTGGGTGGCAGTAGTAGTGAGGGTGCCGGCCTGAGGCTAGTAACGACTCTATTAGTGTGTTACGTGACTTCGCACAGTAGCTTATGGCTGAGGTAATGCGTTCGAATAAGGGGCAGGATCGCCCTACGACTGAGTTGGGTTGCTCCATTGAGCAGTTCACCAGATTGAAGCCCTCTACTTTTGTGGGCAGTGTAGATCCAATTTGTGTAGAGAATTGGATCCAAGAGATCGAGAAGATCCTTGATGAGTCGAATTGCACTAAGAGGTAGAAGGTCACCTTCACCACATTCAAGTTGGTAGGGGAGGCTGAGAGATGGTGGGTGTCTGTAAAGCAGATGGAAGAGCACCGACCGATACCAATAGCATTGACATGGGCCCGATTCAAAGAGCTCTTCTTTGAACGTTATTTTTTTGCCACAATTAGAAACGCGAAGATTGAAGAATTTATGAACCTGACGTAGGGATCACTGACGGTGCAGCAGTACGCTGCCAAATTCTAGGAGCTATCTCGATTTGCTCCATTCGTGATTCCTGATGAAGCAAAGAAGGCTTGGAAGTTTTAGAGGGGTATGAGGAGAGAGATACGCAAGCAGACAACAATCTTATAGTTGCAGGACTTTACTACGTTGGTTGATAAAGCCATGGTAGTAGAGGAGTGTGTACTAGAGGATGCAGAGGTTCAAGTTAAGAAGAAGAGGCCAGCGCCTCTTAATTATTCATTTGGGGCAGGACAGGGCAAGTGGAAGAAGAACAATGGTGGTACGTCCCATAATGCCACACAAGTTCCACGTTGCTCTTTATGTGGTAAGAAACACCAGGGGCAGTGTTGATTGTCTACGGGAGCCTGTATGCGGTGTGGTAGACAAGGACATCAGATGGGAGACTGTCAGATATAGAAGAATAATGGAGTCTCGAAACAGCAATATAGAGGGAATGGTCCAACACAGCGTGGCAGTCAGCAGGGGGGTACTGCCTAGGCTAGGGTGTATTCTTTGACTCCTGGTGACACTAAGAACGCTGGTGATGTAGTCACAGGTATTATTTACATGCTTCCTCATAAAGTTGTAGTATTATTTGATTACGGGGCAACACATTATTTTATTTCCCGAGGCTTTGTTAAATTGTGTGGATTAGAAGTGCAATTGCTAGGTGATGAACTAGTGGTGGCTACACCGTCTGGATCTATGGTCGGGTGTAGCAAGGTAATTCGAGACTTTTTGATTGAAATACAAAGGAGGATACTACCAGTTAATTTTGTGGTGTACGACATGTATGGCTTTGATATCATCTTAGGGATGGACTGATTGTTTGCCAACTATGCCAGTATTGATTGCCGCAAAAAGGAGGTGTTGTTTAGACCGCTAGGAAAGCAGGAATTTCAGTTCCCTAGATCGTGTGTGTGTTCTACACCACGTATCCTTTCTGCTATGCAAGCTAGAAAGCTACTTCATAGGGGGTGCCAAGGATATCTGGCAATTGTGAAAGACACACCAGTAGGAGAACGGGAATTGGAAATGATTCCTGTGGTACGCGAATTCCCTAACGTGTTTCCAGAGGACTTACCAAGATTACCTCTAGACTGTGAGTAGGAATTTGCCATAGAATTAGCTCCAGATACAACGCCGATATCGAAAGCTCTGTATCGTATGGCTCTAGTTGAGCTAGGAGATTTAAAGGAACAATTTCAAAAGTTATTTGACAAGGGGTACATTCGACCTAGTGTTTCTCCTTGGGGAGCACCGGTGTTATTTGTGAAAAAAGAAGTATGGGTCGATGAGGATGTGCAACAACTATCGAGAACTAAATAAGGTGACAATATAGAACAAGTATCTACTACCCAGGATCGATGATTTGTTTGATCAACTTCAAGGCACGCAGGTCTTCTCTAAAATTGACCTACGGTATGGGTATCACCAGCTAAAGGTGAAAGCAGAGGACATCTCGAAAACTACATTTCGAACCCAATACGACCATTTTGAATTTATGGTTATGTCTTTTGGTTTGACTAATGCACCTGCAACATTTATGGATTTGATGAACAGGGTCTTCCACAAATATTTAAACCGGTTTGTTGTGGTATTTATTGATGATATCCTAGTGTATTCTAGTAGTGCTGCAGAACATGAAGTTCATTTGAGGATAGTATTGCAAATGCTTAGAGATAAGGGGTTATATGCTAAACTAAAGAAGTGCGAGTTCCAGCTGGAACAAATTGCATTTCTGGGGCACGTAGTGTCTATAGAAGGTGTATCAGTAGACTCGAGTAAAATAGAAGCAATAGTGGATTGGGTAAGACCAAAGAATGTACAAGAGGTTAGAAGTTTTCTAGGTCTTGCAGGTTACTACCGACGGTTTGTTGAAGGGTTCTCCAGTTTAGTAGGTCCTTTGACGAAACTCACGCGGAAGAACGAGAGATACGATTGGACAGATGAGTGCGAGCTGAGTTTCCAGGAGCTGAAACAGCGACTGGTCACTGCTCCAGTTCTGACTCTTCCATCCAGCGATGGTGGTTTTGTTATATACAGTGATGCTTCGAAAAAGGGTCTTGGCTGTGTTCTAATGCAGCAGGGCAAAGTAGTGGCTTACGCTTCTCGTCAACTCAAAGAATACGAGAAGAACTACCCGACACATGATTTAGAATTAGCATCGGTAGTGTTTGCACTAAAAATTTGGAGGCACTACTTATACGGTGAAAGGTGTGAGATTTTTACCAACCATAAAAGTCTTAAATACTTTTTCACCCAGAAAGAGCTCAATATGAGACAGCGTAGGTGGCTTGAATTGATTAAGGACTACTACTGTGTTATTAGCTATCACCCAGGAAAAGTTAATGTGGTAGTTGATGCTCTAAGTCAGAAATCAGTTGACGCGACAGTCTCAGTAGTTCAGGTTCAGCACCAGATCTGCATGGACCTTGAGAGATTGAGTTTGGAGGTAGTGGAAGGAAACCATCAAGTTGTCCTTGCTAGCTTGGTGGTATAGCCAACTTTACAGGAGAGGATCCGTGTGGTGTAGAAGGAGGATCCCACATTGGTTGAGATTACGAAAAAGAGTCCAGAAGGGGTTAAAGCCAGATTTCAGTATCTCTGGTGATGAGGTATTGAGATTTCGCGGTAGGGTTTGTGTATCGAATAATGTCATGATTAAACGGGTTATTCTAGAGGAGGCACATCGTTCACTTTACACTGTACATTCTGGTAGTACGAAAATGTATCGGGATTTGAGGGAATCTTTTTGGTGGTCTAATATGAAAGAGAGATCGCCCGTTTTGTTGAGCAGTGCCTGACATGTCAGCGGATTAAAGCGGAACATCAGAAGCCGGCAGGACCACTTCAACCACTTAACATCCCTAAGTGGAAGTGGGAACAAGTCTCGATGGATTTTGTGACGAGTTTACCTGCGATGGTGCATGGGCAGAATGTCATATGGGTTATAGTAGATCGGTTGACGAAGATTGCACATTTTATTCCAATCAGAGTCAACTACTCTTTGAATAGGCTGGAAAAACTGTATGTGCAAGAGGTGGTACGACTCCATGGTGTCCCTATTTCTATTGTTTCAGATCGGGATCCGCATTTTACATCTTGTTTCTGGAAGAGTTTACAGGATGCCTTGGGATCGCGATTGACGTTCAGTATGTATTTTCACCTGCATACGGATGGACAGTCGGAGAGGACTATTCAGACGTTAGAGGATATGTTGTGGGCTTGTATACTAGATTTTGGTAATAGTTGGATACGATATCTACTACTTGTTGAATTTGCATATAACAACAATTACCAGGCAAGCATAGAGATGGCACCTTATGAGGCTTTGTATGGTCGTTAGTGTTGATCTCCATTGTACTGGGATCAGGTAGGTGAGCGGCAAATACTAGGTCCAGAAATGGTTCAGCAGACCTCTGCAAAGGTCGCATTGATCAAGGAAAGAATTAAAGCAGCTCAGAGTCGACAGAAGAATTATGTTGATACTCGTCGGCGAGGGTTGGAATTTGAAGTAGGAGATATAGTATTCTTGAGAATCGCTTCGATGAAAGGGGTGATGAGATTTAGGAAGAAAGGGAAGCTAAGTCCTTGGTATGTTGGGCCTTTTGAAATCCTTGAAAGGATAGGTTCAATTGCTTATCGAGTGGCTTTACCTCCAGCATTATCCAGAGTCCATGATGTGTTTCACGTGTATGTACTGAGGAAGTACATACCAGATCCATCGCACGTACTAAGTTACGAACCTCTAGAGATCAGTGATACCTTATTGTATGAGGAAGTACCAGTGCAGATATTAGATCAAAACGTACAGCAGTTACTGACTAAGGAAATACCTCTCGTGAAGGTATTGTGGCGTAACCATACAATAGAAGAACCTTCATGGAAATTAGAATCTGAGATACACCAGAAACACCCACAGTTATTTGATAGTACATGAATATATAGTAGGTAGTATAGATTAAATGGTAAAGTCCTTGGGAGAATTTTGTTTATGTAAGTAATCTTCCGATGTATCTTTTGTATAATCACTGTATTCCTCTGCCATATGTGAGGGTATGGAAAAAGTCACTTTGTAGGTGATGATCGACTCTTTTGTAAGCAAAATTATAAGAAAAGATTAGTAAGCTGCTGGTAAAAATAAACCAGGGGGCGGTCGGATCATAAAAGATGCTTGGCTTTTGTCTGCACGAACAGGACACTGTCAGAGGCAATCAGTGCACAACCCATGCCATGGGGAAAATGGGCAAACTGTCATACCAAGCTGGAGTTGTTCTAATAGTCATATGCATGATTTAAATACTTTATGTGCAAATAAATGTTATGTGCTACAGTATTATAAACAAATGTTTTGAATGCATGAGTTCTTATTAAAATGTGCATGTATGCAGTCACACACTATTCTAACTCCTTCTTCCTTACTGAGAGGTGTCTCACCATATCATACAACCTTTTTTTCAGGTCCATTAGGGCGTCGGTCCTAATAGCTAAAGGGATTGGGGAGACTAATTTTGGTCAGCTTACATAAGCATATGAATCTTGTAATAAACTTAGATGAAATTCCTTTTTGAAGGGTTGTAATAATGATAATTATTCTAAGTTTGGAATTTATGCAAATTTATGGATGTATTAGTAAACTCTGGTATAAGTCTAGTAGAAATCGTAATGGATGTTTATGTTTTTCTGCGGCATTTACATCTTGATTTTGTATGATTTATACCAGTATGTCCCTATTTAGGGTGGGTTGTTTCCATATCTTGAACAGGTATAGGTATTTGGTATAAGTGAGTGATACCTGGGTCCATATAAAGGGTCGGGTCGTTACATACATACGCGCACGCACGCACACACACACACACACACACACACACACACACACACACACACCCACGTGCACACACGTAGACATGACCTCATTCTAAAATTTAAGTTTTTAATGGTAATAAACTTTGTTTTTACTTTTAGCTATATATGCATTTTAAAATTTGTTGACCTTAAAAGGTCATATCCCATTTTGATTATGACAAAAACTTTAGTATTTAATGCTTGATGAGTTTGTGTGCACGATCAATTGGAAGTATCATATAGTGCTCATGGACTTGAAAGAAAATGAAGACCCAAAATTTTTGTTGTAATTTATATTTCATTTTATTTTGGGTCTATAATATTAATTATGGTCTATAATAATTATTGCATTACATGTATGATAGAACAGATAAGTTCAAAGACCATAGACCGACTTTAGGTCTCAAATTATCACATGAAAAGTCCCCAATAACTTAGAAGTTATAATTATGTGAACAGGGGTGACTTTAAATGAAAATCTGGACTTGAATGCACAAATTTAGTGTGTTCGGTCGACCAAACCCAAACATACATAGTAACTTTGGTCGACCGAACCTCCCTAAGGTCAACTGTTGACCATTTGGTCGACCACTTTTGAAATGAGCTTAGACTGCCCGGTTGACCGAAATGGCACATGGGTAATTCCCAACACTCTAGTCAACTGAACGCCTAGTTGAAATTTGATCTGGTCGACCGAACGTCAAGAATTGGTCAACCGAACATAGCCTGATTAACTGAACCTCAGACGGTTCAAAATCACCTCAAATATGGTCGACCAAATCCTCAGTTCAAAAATGCCCTGGTCGATCAAACAATTTAGTCGACCAAACCTTAAAAATGGTTGACCAAAAACTCTTGGGTTGCCCAATTTTTACCGAGGTAAAACAGGGTTAATTTTTATTAACCTCATTTAGACTTTTTCAAAAATACCAGATAGGTCCCAAACGGTTATATTTTTTGGGGTGCCTTTATATACCCCCCCCCCTCTCCCATTTGGTTTGATTAGCACTTGATTAGAAAACATCATTAGCAATATTTTCTCTGAAATTCCAAATACCCATTTTTCACAGTCAAGCTCTCCACTTCCATTCTTACTCATCCTTCTTGCAAAAATCGTTTAGTAAGAGTGTTTTAGAGATTATATTATAAAACTTACACTCTCATTGATTGTGTTTGATTGAGATCGATTTTATTTGAGAATAAGCTTTGAGTTTTTCCTTGTGACTTTGTTAATAAGTCTTCCTTGGGAAAACTCTTTAGAGCTTGTGAGTTTTGCATTATCATTGCAATACTTAAGAGGTTGTATTGTGTTTATTTGTGAAACAATTTTTACAAAATGATTTCAAATATTTTTTATGGTTCATTTTGAGAATTTTTTTTTAAGATATTTGCATGTGTTCTTAAAATCTTTATTGTTGCGCTTTGTGATTGATATTATCATCTTGACACAAAGATCCTAACTCATGCACTCTCACATTTTGATTGCTATACTTACATTATTTTTTTAGAGTAGACATTTAAACTACATTGAGCTTATCATATCCTATCATACTGTAGTGTGTTGATTACACCGGTACAAATCTGCTTATTAGAGAAGCACATATTTTATACATGAAATTTGTATTGATTACTTGTTGCATTCCAGGCGTGGCCTGAGGGAGCATTAATTCAACCCGGAAGGATTGGTTGTAAAGGTTAAGGTCAGCCCCATGTTAATTTGACCTGGTTGTATTTCGGTGCCGCTCCACCCGTGAAGTGAGCTTTAGTGGAATCCTTGCGCTTGTAAGCCAAGGCGGGGATGTAGGCACATTTGCTAAACCTCGATAACATATCTGGTGTCCTACTTGCTTTATTGTGCATGTTTGAGCAATTTACTTATGCAATTTAATTTCAGCTACATTTATTGATTCATTTGATTATCTGCTTTAGATTGACCCTAGGGTTGTATAATACTACTGCTCGATATCTGACCTAGGAGAGAAAATTTTTAAAATACCAATTCACCCCTCTCTTAGATTACAGTAAAGTCAATAATTGGTATTAGAGTCTAGTAGCTTAGACTTAACCGTTTTTCTACAAAAGATCTAGATAACTCATAACACTGTAACCTCTTTCCCTGAGGAACCCTCTTCCACACATCCTCCTATTTTTAGTGGTGTCAATTACACCTTCTGGAAACAAATGATGCGTATTTTCCTGCAGAACATTGACTGGAAGGTGTGGAGAGTTGTCTCTAAGGGAAACTATGTTCCCATGAAAATTGAAGGTGAAAATAGAGTACCTAAAACTGAAGATGAATATACTGATGAGGATATGAAAGCTCTTAGTATAAATGCTACTACCATGAATAATCTCTATTGTGGACTTGATGTTAATGAATTTAACAAAGTTATGGCATGTACTTCTACTAAGGAGATATGAGATAAGTTAGAGGTTACCTATGAGGGTACTAGATAAGGGTGGTATGATAGACATGTTGACCAGTGAGTATGAAGCATTTAGAATGAATACTAATGAATCCATTTAGAGCATGTACACTCCCTTCACACACATTATTAATTCACTGTATGCATTAGGTAAGACCTATCTCACATATGAAATGATTAGGAAAACCCTTAAGGGTTTGCCTCTTGTTTGGGAAGCAAAAGCTACGGCCATATCTGAGGGTAGAGATTTTAAGGCTATGTCACTATATGAACTAATAGGTTCACTTATCACCTATGAGTTAGCTATTAATGAGAGACTGAATTAGCACAATAGAATGAGAAAAGTGACTGCATTAAAAACGTCTACTAATACATCTAATGAGTGCAGTGAACCTGAATCTAGAAATGATATGGCTATGCTTACTAGGAATATTTTTCAGAAATAATAGTAGGTCATATAGAAAATTTAGAGATTCAGTATCTGAGAAGGGAAAGCTTAGTAAGAGAAAAGAAAAATCAAATGCTCCTATGTGCTACAATTGTAATAAGGTCGGGCATATCAAACCTAACTGCCTGTTGCTGAAAAAGGAGTTTAGGAAAAAGAAGAGAGTTATAAAAGCAGGTACCTCGTGGGATAAGCAAAATAACATTGATTCAGATTCAGACTCTAGTGATTCGGAGGTTGCTAACTTGTGCCTGATGGGACACGGTGATGAGGTACTATCTTCCTGCTCTTTATCTTCCTATTATTCTGATGATGATGATTGTCATTCTGATAGCATGCCTACATATAAAGAATTGCAATATGAATATATTCGTGTATCTAAATTGTTAAACAAAATGACCAAGGAAAATGATGTTTTGAAAAAGAAATGTGAGAATTGATAAAAGCTTGTTGAAATGGGAAAAACTGTTCATTTGGCTTGACAAGAAGAAAAGAATTTGAAAATGACTGAACTTGAAATAAAATTGGAGGATAGCTTCAAGATTATCTACAAATTTACCAAGGGCCAAAATAATTTTGAAAAACTTCTCGGGGCCCATAGAAACTCGCTTAGTAAAGAAGGTCTAGGATTTAATGGAATTGGAAATGTTAGGTGAAATGATCTTTATATGGGATATTTCACTTGTAAATCAAAATCCTTCATTCCACCTAAATAATTTGTCAGGAAAACAACATGTTATAAATGCAAACAGATAGGTCATATTCAGTTTGACTGTCCTTTTAAAAATAAACATGTAAGAATTAGAAAGGTATGGAGAGTCAAAGGTGAATCAAGAACTAACCCCTTTGGACCCAACAGAATTTGGGGACCAGTGTCAGTTACTTAGATTTTCTTGCAGGTGTGTTTGAGATCGTCCTCATCCAAGAACAAGTGGTACTTGGATAGTGGCTGCTTACAACATATGATCGGCGACAAGGCCAAGTTCGCATCCATCACTCCCGAGGAAGGAGGATTCATAACATTCAGGGATAACACAAAAGGGAGAATCATTGGAGTAGGTAAGGTTGGCAAGGAACCTTCCCCCGTTATTGATAATGTACTACTTGTTGATGGCCTGAAATATAATTTGTTAAGTATTAGCTAATTGTTTGATAAAGGGTATAAAGTATCTTTCAAAAATGATAAATGTGTTGTTGAGTGTAAATTTGATAACAAAGTACTTTTTTACTGCTAAATGTCATGAAAATGTGTACACCACTAGACTTGATAATTTAGCTTCTCAACAAGTTACATGTTTTTTTGCTATAAGTGAAGCTAGCTGGTTGTGGCATAAACGTTTAGGACATGCTAGTATGGATCTTTTATCAAAACTTATGAAATAAGATTTAGTTAAAGGCTTACCAAACATTTTGTGAAAAATAAGATTTGTGATGCATGTCAAATGGGTAAGCAAACAAAATAAAGTTTTAAGAAAAAGAAATTCATATCTACCACTAGAACACTTGAAATGCTATTCTTAGATTTGTTCGGTCCTAATCAAGTTCAAAGTTTAGGTAGAAAATTGTATGCTTTTGTTATTGTGGATGATTATTCTAGGTTCACATTGGTGTTATTTCTCTCTCATAAAGATGAATCATGTGAACAATTCACTAAACTATGTAGAAGAATTCAGAATGAAAAAGGCTACAAAATCACCCACATAAGAAGTAATAGGGGAATTGAATTCAAAAATGACGGCATAGAAAACTATTGTGACCTAGAGGGCATTTCACATAATTATTTTGCACCTAGGACCCCACAACAAAACGGAGTTGTAGAAAGAAATAATAGGTCCTTGCAAGAAATGGGTAGGAAAATGTTACATGAACATAAATTACCCAAATATTTCTGGGCCAAAGCAGTGAACACTGCTTGTTATGTAATGAACAAAGTATTAATCCAGCCCTCACTTAATAAGACTCCATATGAATTGTGGAACAGCCATAGACCTAACATTTTCTATTTTCATGTCTTTGGTTGTGAATACTTTGTACTTAGAGATAATGAGAACCTAGGGAAGTTTGACTTTAAATCTAACGAAGGTACTTTCCTAGGTTATTCACTTTACAGTAAAACATACAGAGTATTTAATAAGAGAACATTAAATGTTATTGAATCAATTCATATTGTGTTTGATGAATCTAATCCTTTTTCCAAAAAAGATGATGAAGATGACATTAAAATTAGAAAAGGTTTAAAGCTATCTATTGAAAATAATGTGGACATCAATTCAAAAGAAAATGATAAATCAATTGAAAATGATAAAGTTGAAAGTGATGTTCAAGAGCTGCCTAGGGATTGTAAATTCATTAGGAACCATCCTTTAGATCAAATCATAGGTGAACCTTCATGTGGTGTAGCCACCCAGCCTTCCTTAAGAAACCTAGTGAGTCATTTTGCATTTTTATCCCAAGAAGAACCCAAAAAATATTAAGGAAGTCATAGAGGATGAATCTTGGGTAATGTCTATGCAAGAAGAGCTTAACCAATTTGAGAGAAGCAAAGTGTGGACCCTAGTTCCTAGGCCCGATGATTATACTATTATTGGAACTAAATGGGTTTATAGAAATAAAAAGGATGAAAATGGGGTAGTAACTAGAAACAAAACTAAACTAGTTGCCTAGGGATACAATTAGGAAGAAGGGATAGATTTTGAGGAAATCTATGCTCCTGTAGCTAGAATGGAGGCTATCCACATGTTGCTTGCTTATGCCGCTTTTAAGAACTTTAAATTGTACCAAATGGATGTTAAAAATGCCTTCTTAAATGGATATATAAATGAAGAAGTATATGTAGAACAACCGTCAGGGTTTGAAAATCATAAATATCCTAATCATGTCTATCGGTTGTCAAAAGCATTGTACGAATTGAAACAAGCTCCTAGAGCCTCGTATGAGAAGCTTAGTGGTTTTCTATTAGAAAATGGCTTTACGCGGGACAAAATTGATACTACACTTCGCATCAAATCTAAAAATGATCATATGCTCCTTGTGCAAATTTATGTAGATGATATTATATTTGGAGCTACTAACGATGAGTTGTGTAATGAGTTTGTCAAATGCATGCAAAGTGAATTCGAAATGAGCATAATGGGTGAATTGAGTTTCTTCTTAGGACTGCAAATTAAACAAGCTAAATATGAGACTTTCATATACCAATCTAAATATGTTAGGGACTTGCTCAAGAAATTTAATATGGAAGAAGGTAAAATTCTTGGTACTCCAATGAGTTCTTCTACCAAACTTGATAAAGATGAGTAAGGAATCCATGTTGATGTGAAACTTTATTGTGGCATGATTAGTAGTCTCCTATATCTTACAACTAGCCGACCTGATATTATGTTTAGTGTGTGCATGTGCGCTAGGTTTCAAACTGCTCCTAAGGAGTCTCATCTGTTAGTGGTCAAAATAATTCTTAGGTACCTAGTTGGGACTATAGAATTAGGCTTATGGTACCCTAAGCATACGACATTTAAGATTGTTAGTTATACCGATGCCGACTTTGCCGGTGGCAAGGTAGATAGAAAGAGTACTAGCAGCACTTGTCACTATTTAGGACAATCTCTGATTTCTTGGTTCTCCAAGAAACAGAACTCAGTTGCCTTATCCACAGCCGAAGCAGAATATATAGCAGCAGGAAGTTGTTGTGCTCAAATGCTTTACATGAAGCAACAATGTATGGATTTTGGATTGCACTACGATATGGTTCCAATTAAATGTGATAATACTAGTGTAATCAACATTTCAAAGAATCCTATCTCACATTCACGAACGAAACATATTGAGATTAGACATCATTTCATTCGTGATCATGTGTAGAAAGAGGATGTAGCACTTGAGTTTGTGTGCACTAATGAACAGTGGGTTGATATTTTCACCAAATCTCTTCAAGAGGATCGGTTTATACAGATTCGACGAGAGCTAGGTCTATGCATAGTAGAGAGGCCACATAGAAAATTGATAGAGTGCACAAACTTAGGGGGAGCTACTCAACATAAAAATATATGGCTCTGAAAAATTTAATAAATCTATCATTGCTTTATACCTTGTAAATTTGTTTGTGGTTTGCAATGCATGGTTATCATATCTCTTGCATGTTGATCTATACTTATGTTTTTCTGTTTTGATTCATATTGGACTGTTTGAGTTAGTTATTGTGGATAATTGTAAATTTGAACTCGATCAAGTCATTTCTATACAGATATTTTTAGGAAATACTTTATTTTCAAACGACATGCTGCCTAATTTTCTAAAAATCTTCCCAAACCATATCTTGTATTTAAATGATTCATACTCAATGTCTTGCCTATATGCTTAAAATTTATCATGACCTTTTTTGTTGTTGCCAAAAAGGGGAGAAGTTAGGCAAATTTGGGTACTTTGGGGAAAATGTTTAAACTTTTAAAATCTTTAAAATTCTTATTATGCATATTGTCAGGGGGAGCCCTTCTTGGTTGTACCCACTTTTGCATGGTGTATTTTTCATCATGAAAAATGGGGAGATTGTTGACCTTATAGGTCATATCCCGTTTTGATTATGACAAATACTTTGGTATTTAAGACTTGATGAGTTTGTGTGCAGGATCAAATGGAAGTATCATATGGTGCACATGGACTTGAAAGAAAATGAAGACCCAAAGTTTTTGTTGTAATTTATATTTCATTTTATTTTGGGTTTATAATATTAATTATGGTTTATAATAATTAATACATTACATGTATGATAAGGCAAATAAGCTCAAAGACCATAGACTGATTTAGGTCCCAAAATATCACATGAAAAGTCCCCTATAACTTAGAAGTTATAATTATGTGAACAAGGGTGACTTAAAATGAAAATCTGGATTTGAATGCACAAATTTAGTATGTTCGGTCGACCGAACCCAAACATACATAGTAACTTCGGTCGATCGAACCTCCCTAGAGTCAACTCTTGACCATTTGGTCGACCACTTTTGAAATGAGCTTGGACTACCCGATCGACCGAACTGGCACGAGGGTAATTCCCAACACTCTAGTCGACCAAATGCCTAGTTGAAATTTGATTTGGTCAACTGAATGTCCATAATTGGTCAACCAAACATAGTCTGGTCGACTGAACCTTAGAGGGTTCAAAATATCCTCAAATATGGTCGACCAAATCCTCAGTTCAAAAATGCCCTGGTCAACCAAACTTAGTAATCTGATCAACCGAACCTTAAAAATAGCCAATCAAAAACTCTCGGGTTACCCGATTTTTACCGAGGTAAAACAAGGTTAATTTTTTATTAAGCTCACTTAAACTTTTCTAAAAATACTAGATAGGTCTTGAACGGTTATATTTTTTGGGGTGTCTATATATACTCTTTAGAGCTTGTGAGTTTTGCATTATCATTGCAATACTCAAGAGCTTGTATTGTGTTTGTTTGTGAAACAATTTTTACAAAAAGATTTCAAATATCTCTTGTGGTTGATTTTTAGAAAAATATTTTTGAGATATTTGCATGTGTGCTTATGATCTTTGTTGCTGCACTTTGTGATTGATATTATCATCTTGACACAAAGATCCTAACTTATACACTCTTTCATTTTGATTGCTATACTTGCATTATTTTTTAGAGTAGACATTTAAACTACATTAAGCTTAACATATCCTATTATACTATAGTGCGTTGATTACACTGGTACAGATCTGCTTATTGGAGAAGCACATATTTTGTACACGAAATTTTTATTGATTACTTGTTGTATTTCAGGCATGGCCCGAGGGGGCATTAATCTAGGCCGGAAGGATTGGTTGTAAAGGTTGAGGTCAGTCCCGCGTTAATTTGACCTGGTTGTATTTCGGTGCCGCTCCACCCGTGAAGTGAGCCTTAGTGGAATCCTTGTGCTTGTGAGCCAAGGTGGGGATGTAGGCACATTTGCCGAACCTCGATAACATATTCGGTGTCCTACATGCTTTATTTTCTTTACTGTGCAAGTTTGAGCAATTTACTTATACAATTTAATTTTAGCTGCATTTATTGATTCATTTGATTATCTGTTTAGATTGACCTTAGGGTTGTGTAATACTGCTGTTGGATATCTGGCTTAGGAGAGAAAATTTTTAAAATACCAATTCATCACTCCTCTTGGGATTACAGTAAAGTCAAAAAAATTCTATTTCTAAAATTCATCTCTCACGATAGCATATTTCATTTATTTGAAATAATTGACTTTTGGGTTGCTCTATTATGCGAAGCTCTTACCTTTAATAGAAAAACGGGGAAAAAACATGGCTAGTTTGCCCTATATCAATAGAATTGGGTGTCTATTGTGTTTATAAGGCACAATTGGTGCTCCAAAAACCCAACAATTTGGGTCATCATGAGATAATTCTTTACTATCAAATAGAATAACTCTATGCATTTATTTCACTAAGATATAGTGCAGCAATCTTAAAAGAAATTAATGCCCATTTCATATTCATAACAACAACCAATTTTTTGCATCATCTCAATCTCTACTTGTTGGATATCTAGTTGACTCATATGCTAATTACCATTCATCAACAATTACTTTCACACTAAATGACCTAACTAAAAGAGCTCAATGCTATTTGAATTGTGAAGCGAATAAAAAGCATCAAGGCATTGCACTATTGCTACATCTAAGCATGTTACTTATTTATTCATGAATAATTTTTTTATCAAGAAAAAAAATAGATATTTCGACAAAAATAATCTTTTATGTAGATTTACTACATTATCTTAAGAGATACTAAGTCAATATATTAAGCTCAAGAGGAAACTTACAGTAGAGTTAATTGCTTAAGGTTGCCGAGTTCTTTGGGGATGGGCCCAGAGAATACATTGTGGGCAATTGACCTTTTCAATATAACAAATGTAATAAAAAAAAAAAAGAAAATTAGCTGAAGATAATAAGGAAAATTCATTTGGGATGCTTGCATGACTTTATATCTGCCTCCATAGGCAATTTTTTTAAATATATATATATATATATTTATTTATTTAAAAAATTGCCTATGGAGGACTCATTAATGAAAGAAGTTTGTATCAAACAAGAACATGTGCAATGATGACAAATGCCTTCTACCCAATAATTAGATTTCCAAATATATAAGTGGCATAATTGAAAGGGGTTTTTTTTTTAAAAAAAAAATGTTAATAAAAAAGTGAGTCATTTCCTTTTTTTTTTGGTTCATAAAGAGGATAATTTTCTCCATAGGAGTATCTAGTTTTTAAATAAGATTGTTGTTAAAACATCTATTAGAGGGACATTACATTTTATTTTATAATAGAATTTACAAGCATTTAATTACAACACATAGTATGATTTGACAAAAAAAAGAAGAAGGATAAAATGGCTATCAAATTACTATAAATAAAAATGTAGAGCAATTTTAATACGATATAAGAAATGCATAAGCGTCTAAAATTTTTTTATTTTATAGCACAGTTCTCAAGCCTATTATCAACTAACTTGCGTACACTTGAAAATATTGAAATCTATCTTTGATTTGTTTTCAATGTGTGTGTAAAATTAAGATGGCAACAGGGAAGTATAACTGTGATGTGTACATGATAAGTGTATCACTACTATAAATAACGAAAAATCATTAACTAGTTAGTTATTCAAGTTTAGTTTTTGAAAAAAGTGTTGAAAGACAAATACGTGACAAAAAATCAAACATAAAATCTATTATTTTGTTTGGATCAATTGAACTCAAAATCAAAGAAATGAAATACACTTACCCTATGTTTGGAGAAATTTTGGATTTGAATTTGTATTGGATTTGGATAAGATGTAATATAAAATTGTATTGAAATTTATCCAAATTCACTCAAATCCAAATTCAAGATATGAAATTCATGCTCGCAAACACAATGTTGTATAAAACTCAAACTTACATAGCGGAAATCAAACGCAGCATGAAAGAACAAATATAGAACATAACCATAGCAAACAAATGATAGCAAGAACAACACAAGGAATTATGTGGTTCGGCAATGCCTATATCTATGGGAGCAATCGACAAAGAAATATTACTATCTTGTGTGAAAGACACTTCCAATGTTATAGATACATCATAATAGACATATATAAACACCACGGAGGCTTTCCCTCCAAAACCCCAAGCAACTTAATGTTCACATTCAAAATTTAAAATCAGCACCGCTACCCTAAACAAAACCATTAACTGTTTCAGCAAACCATCGACAATCTGAGATATTGAGAGCAAACCGTCTCAGCAAAGTTCAGTCAGCTGTCGACGGTTCTTTCGACGGATAAATATCGAGAGCTAGCATTTTGGAATTCAGTCAAAGTCGATGATGATATGGAGAAATCGTTAATGGTTTCCCTCAACATGCTGATTTTACTATGTTTTTCTCCTTGTGTATGTCATCCACTCGAAGATATGAGCCACAAAACACAACAATCTCTACCTTGGTGAACATATGCCCCTTAGGAGAAACCAAAAACATAGCCCGTTGCTCCACCTTGACCTTGGAATGTTAGGTTGGGTCCATCTCACTTCTAGCACTTGGAGACATAAAGTAAGTCCAAGCAATGCTTCAACTTTTCAGTAATAACAGGCTTTGTCAAGATGTCCGCTATGTTCTTAGATGTGTGAACTTTCTCAAGTACAAGTTCACCTGAAGAGATCAATTCTTGGACCCTGTGGTTTTACATCAATACGCTTGGTTCTAGCATGATACACTTGATTCTTCAATAAATAGATGACACTCTGATTATACCATATAGATCTGCTCCTCCAAGTCACCATGGAGAAATTTCGTCTTGGCATCCATTTGTTCCAAATGTAGGTCATAATGAGCTACTAATCCTAATACCACCCTAATGAAAGTGTGCTAGACCACAGGTGAGAAGATCTCATCATAATTTACTCCCTTCTTCTGTAAGTACTCCTTTGCCACTAACTGTGACTTGAATTTCTCTCATTCCTTTTCTAAAATTGCTTCATTCTTCCTATATACCCATTTGCAGCCTATCACCCTCTTCTCATTTGGAAGATCCATCAATTCCCAAGTTTGATTCTTATGCAGTGACTCAATTTCCTCAATCATAACACCCATCCACCTACTTTTCTCCTAGTCGTGCACTACCTCTTGAAAAGTAGCTGGATCCTTGCAACTAGTAATGAAAAATAAGATACTAGATCATCAAATCCATACCTAGGCATAGTTTGATAGTGTGTCTGGATCTCCATATAGGAACACTATCGACTTTTTGGTTTCCCGAGCTAGAACTCCCTACAATCGAGGAACATGATCATTGCCCTGATTTTTCTAACTCCACCTGCATAGCATGCTCATCTTTGCTCCAGTTTTATGGCTCCTGTTTCTCTTCATCAAATTCTTAAGCATGCTTCACCATAGCTTTTTCATCAAAAACTGCATCCCTACTGATCACCACCTTGTTTGTCATTGGATCCCATAGCTTGAACCCCTTCATACCTTTCTGATACCCTAAAAAACTGTAGCTTCTAAAATTTATATCAAGTTTCGATCTTTCCTCACTAGATATGTATACATAGGTTGGACAACCGAATACCTTCAATCTGGAATAGTCTACTGCATTTCTCGTCCATACCTCCTCTTCCATTTTCCTCTCTAGTGATGCTCTTAGTGATTGGTTTACCAAAAAACAAGTCATACTAACTGTCTTGGCCCAGAAGTTTTTTGCTAGCCCTGCATTTAGCCTGAGACGTCGAGCCTTATCAATTAGAGTCTGGTTCATCCTTTCACCGACTTCATTTTGTTGAGGTGTTCGACGAACAATGAAATGTCTTTTAATGCCTTGTTGCTCACAAAACTCCATGAACCTAGAATCAGCGTACCCGGTCCCATTGTCTGCCCTGAGGTATTTAATTCTCCTCACGGTCTGGTTTTCCACTTCAGTTTTCCACAACTTCAACCTAGCAAACGTATCTGACTTGTGCCGCATAAAGTATACCCAAACCTTCTGTGAGTAGTCGTCAATAAAACTCACAAAGTAAACATGTCCTTCCTGTGATGCTACTCTAATCGGCCCCCAAACATTAGAATATATGTAATCAAGAATACCTTCCGTTGTGTGAATAGCTGTTTTGAATTGTACCCTGTTTTGCTTCCCAAGAACACAAAACTTGCAAAAAATTAGCTTACATGTTTTCATACCGTTCAAGAGTTTCCTTTTGTGAAGTTATTTCTGGTCATGTTCACCCATATGCCCTAGCCGCATATGCCACAAGATGGTGTCATCAAATTCAGAATCTACAGCTGCCACTCCACCTACAACTGTAGTGCCCAGCAATACATAAGTATTTCCATCTAACTTTTGCCCTTTCATTACCATTAGATTGCCTTTGCACACCTTCATAACTCCACTTTCGGACTTGTAGCTGAATCCATTACAGTCCAAAGTGCCTAATGAAATTAAACTCTTTTGTAGGTCTGGAATGTGTCTTACAAAAGTTTTTACAGCACCATCAAACATTTTAATTCTTACACTTCCTATGCCAATGCACATAAGAAAGGTTGTATTTATGAAACAAGTGCAGATATAGATATTTATATTTCCATTTCTCTACTTAGATCTTTTCGGGGCAGTGTAGATCGTGCTCTATTTTCTATTCAATAGAAAATAGAGGCACGATAATTTCTTGAGAATCTCTTATCTCTATATAGATACATAGATAAGATATCCGATTAGATATAGATATCTATGTAACAATTTCTGTTTTGGGTATCCATAGACTCAGAATTGGTGTTTTACAAGAAACATCATTACCCATAAGAATTGAACCTGAATTTACTGATCTGTAAGTGCTGAACCACTCCTTGTTCGAAGTCATGTGGTAAAAACACGCCAAATCTAGGATCTAAGAGTCCGCTAGGCAATCCCACCCCAATGATACTGAGAGTATGTTACCATCACTACAATCTGAATTTCCTTTTTAAACTACATTTGCTAATTTTGAAGTCCTTCTTGCATTTCAGCATTCCCTTTCTTCCATTCTGGACACTCTGATTATATGTGCCCCTTTTTACCACACATGTAACATCGGATATCCTTTTTCTTCTTGGATTGAGTTTGAGATTTATTTTGACTCGATCCAATTCTAAATTTTTCTCTCCCACATTCATGGTTACCCTTCACCACAAGCCCTTCACCATGTGAAATTTCATCGCTGACTGACTTTCTTTCTTTGGTGAAAGCCTAGCAATGCGCTTGTCACCTTTTCCAAATTTAGGGTCTCTTTCCCCCATGTAAAAGTTGTAACCAAGTTCTCATACATGTGAGACGCTAGTAGGGAATTTAGTAGCATCAACGTCTTATCATCTTCTTCGAATGTTACATCAACTCGCATTAAATCACTTATGATTTGATTGAATGCATTGATGTGTTGGTTCAAATCAGAACCCTCCACCATCTTAAGCCAATATAGCCTCTGTTTAATAAAGAGTTTATTCGCAAGAGATTTAGACATGTACCGGCTTTCAAACTTTTGCCAAATAGCCGTAGGAGAATCCTCCTCCATGATGTGATATAGCACTTCATCGGCCAAACACAATCATGTTGTAGCAATAACCTTTGCCTCTAATTCCTTCAAATTAGCCTCATCCATGCCTTCCAGTTGAACACCATACAATGCCTTCACCATCTCTTGTTGCACAAGCAAATCCTTTACTCTTCTCTACCACGGACTGAAATTACCAGTTCCATCAAATTTGACAACATCAAATTTTGCAGAAGAAGTACCCAAAGTCATTACAACAAAGCTCTGATACCAATTTGTTGTATAAAACTTGAATTTTTATAGCGGAAATCAAACACAACAATCAATGAAAGAACAAATACATAATACAATCACAACGAACAAATGATAGCAAGAACAACACAAGGAATTACATAGTTTCCCCTTAACTTATTGATTTTACTATATTTTTCTCCTTGTGTATGTCATACATACAAAGATATGAGCCACAAAATATGAAACCCAACATTAACTCGAAATCCTTTTTAGAATATATATATATATATATATATTACCTCTCATATCTTAACGTTTTAAGTTGTACTAGATTTTATTGAATAATGTATAAATTTTTTTTAAAAAAAATCTTGGGATGCTTTCTTATTAACAATTTTGGATTTCAAAAGAAAATAGTATGGTGTTTCTTAAAAAAAATTATTGCTTATATAAACTTTAAAGCTAATTATTTTTTTAAAATCTATGTATTTTTTTAAAATAATTATGATTAGTAAAAATAAATTAGTCAAAGTGATAATAGCATAATAAGATTCAACTGTTGATTGATTGGCTTTCGATCTCAAAACCATGTCATTATAGAAATCCTTTCCTTTTGTTATAATAGGAAAACCCAACAAATTATTAATCACTTTTGGACTAACGCCTATCGGATAATAGTCTAGACATGTTAAATGAGCATGTATTAGTCAAAATGGTTAGGATCAAAATGGATAGGATCATTTAACCCATTGTCCCATTTATGAGTCATTTATATAAAATATCTAACTCTTGTGTGACTCATATCCATTTAGATACGGGTCAACCCATTTACTCACTTAATTTTGAAGCATACGAAAATAGTTTTTGAATACTATCAATTGAAACTTATAACTATCTTTAAACATTACCATTGTTACAACTTACAATCTTTGAAGGTTACTTGATCTATTACTCGATTGAAAAATATGTACGTAATTATGTCAATTATGTACATGCATGCATTCATATTAATTAGTTTGCATAACCGGCTCGAATCAATTGAGTATGCACATAATTACGCAATTACATACATGCATGCATATTACTTGGTTTAGAAAATTAAAATAAATCAAATTACTTACGTATACATAATTGTATAATTACATACATATTGAAACTAAGTCATCCATAATTATAAAATTATACATGTAAATGTCCTAATTACAGTAGTAATTACATTATTATATAATTTAATTACAAATAATAAGTATAGACAATACTATAATCACATATCGACATAATCACAGGCATGTATCTGAACCAGTTATACAATTACGAACAAATTATATATGTAGTTATATAAATATTCAAACCCAACAATACATAATTACATTACGTAAATAGAAATTTAAATTATGATATTAGTTCTTTAAACTTGTAATATATTTCTAAAATTGATAAATTAAATAGATTAATTAAGATTGAAAATTGAATGATAGCCCAATAAAATGCAAATGCAGATAAATAGATTTATAAATTGAAGGACTTACAAAGATTGCAATGCAGATAAATTGGCAATAAATGCAGGTAAAGGGCCAGAGAAGTAATTTTGGTCAATCTTTCTGCAAAGAGAAAAGAATAAATTAAAAGAAGCTCATTTTCGCTTTGTACCTTTTCATTTTAGGAGTGAAATTCACTTTTCTTTTCTTTTCTTTTTTTGGATCTACATTTATTAGCGTCCGAGGGTATGAGGAGTACCGTCTTTTCACATTTTTATGAAGTAAGAAAATAAAATTAGAGAAAAGTATCTTTACATTAGGGAGAAACATTGAATTTAAATTTGTATAGATTTAGACAATATGTAATACAAAATTATGTTAAATTTTATCTAAATTTACACAAATCTATATTTTAAATAGAAATTTATACTTCCAAATATAGTGTAAAAGTTATTTTTTGATTTTCTTATGATTCTGCAACATAGAGAGGATTAAAATTATTTAATGGTAAAAAATAAAGAGGTTTGTCCATGCATCTACATTGTAGAAGGGAGTAATTTATCCCAAGAATGCAAAGCAAAAAAGAAAAAAATACGGGAAAAGCTTCTTACAAAAATGTGAGAGAAGTCAAAGCTGTGATGACTTCCGGAATTTCTCCTCTTTTGTTCAAAGCATACACCCTCCTGTTAACATATACAAATTGAGAGAGAGAGAGAGAGAGAGAGAGAGAGAACCAAACTAAACTAAGTTATATGGTTGATATACACATGTCAATAATGAACTTTAAGAAGTAACAATTGTAACATGGTGAGAATATTAGCACACTTAAAGTTGAGTTCTACAAATGCAAAGAGAAGCCAATAGTAATTATACTTTTGAGAAGCTAATAGTAATATTTTAAAAAATTAGTTTTTCAGTTTTACTACAGTTGCATAAAATAAATAAATAAAAAAAAATATTTTAACACTATTTACATATGAAAATAGTTTTATTTTTATTTTGAATTTTTTAAATAATTACAATATGTCACCTTATTTTTAATATTTTTAAATTTAAAGAGAAGCTATAAAATATCTTTTTTTTTTTTTTTTAATTTCTAACTTATTGCTATAACTAGGTGAGTATGAAATTCAGACCTTAAACTTTGATTTGTATGGATTATGCACTCAATTTCTTCAAAATTCATAGAAATCAAATCCAAAGTCCCAAGATTAGTATTTTCAAATAATATTTTATAAAAATATTATAAAAAATTAGTAAATCTATTATTTTTTGTAATTATTCTAAAGTCTAAAAATAAAACATGAAAAACTTGTTTACATGGCTAAATAAACAAACTCTTTATTATCTACTCTTTTAATATGAAACTTGAAAATTAACATATAAATTGAGACTTTTACAATTGTTGAAAAAACTAGAACAACTTAGAAAGTTGAACATATTCTTAGGATTTGCTTAGTTTGGGGAATAAATTTTATTTTTATTTTTACCTTCTAATTTTTTTTTTAAAAAATAGCTTATTTTTTTACAACATTTATATAAAATAAATAAACAATTATAAACAATTTTTGACAATATTTGTTTGTGAAAATAATTTTATTTTTACTTTTAAAATTTTTAAATAATTTAAAAAAATCGCCTTATTTTTTAATTTTTTTAATTTTTATAGAAAAGTTTGAAACATCTTTTCATAAATTTTTTAAAAAAATTTTGAACTCTTTGCATATGTAAGGGATGAAATTTGGATCTTACACTTTAATTTATGTATATATCTATATATATTATATAGATATATTTAAATTTCTTCTAAATCTACACAAATCTAAATTTAAATCCTAAATTCATGATTGCAAATCTATCTTATATAAAATAAAAAATAATATTTACATGTTTAGATAAGTTATTTATTTATTTCATATTTTTGAAACAAATATTAGAAATAAAAAATAAAATTTTTATAATTATTTAAAAAAATTAAATATTAAAAATAAAATTTTTTACAACTAAAGTGAGTCCTTAATGGACCCTACATCCATGAATGGCACTATTGCTCTATATTTTGGTCAATTTTAATCCAATAATTATATAATTGACGCAAATTTTATTGCGTTCATCCACTCCACATTATGGACCCTACAATCTACATCCAATGAATGGTTTGAAAAGTCTGACACAATTGTTCTGCATTTATAATACTTTTCAATAAGAAATGCATGTATTATTGGTGTCATGTCAGATCTGAAAAACAACATAAGTTTTTTCCCATTTTTAACTTTTTTTTTAAAACTATATTAAATAATACCTCATTTTAGAAAATATTCCTAGAATGATTCTGATGTAATCTCGTATTCCAAATAGCGAGATTTAAACAAATCTCGCTACTTCAAGTAGCGAGATTTGCCACGTGTTACTCCAAAATATTTTTTAAAAAAATTATTATTTAAGATTATTTTTAAAAAAAACTGAATAAGCTTGTCAATCGCCATGCATGTCTACCCCTAAGCTGGGTTGGCTCATTCCGTTGTACTTGCCTTCACCATTAATTATCTGTTACCAGCTAAAAACAAAAATCAAGCAGGTGACAGAGGCAGGTGGCGGTGCATAATGCTGCCAAAACAAGTTCCAGATCCCAAGAGGGTAGGGTTGCAAAGGGTAGCTTTGATGTATGACCGTATGAGTTTGCCCCCCGCCCCCCCCCCCCCCTCTTTATGATTTGATGTTTTTGGAGTTCCTATTGTTAGACATAAAGGAATGAATAAGAAAAATTGATGGGTTTGTACACACGTCCGGGGGACGGCAATGGCCTAAAAGTTGAGGAGTCACTTTTGTTTTTTGTTGCGCCCACCCCCGTCACAAGGCAGCAGGGAGGACGCGAAGGCGAGAAGGGGGGGGAAAAAAAAAAAGGGCCGAAAAAAGAAATAAAGGAGCGAGAAGGGGGAAAGAGGGGGGATAACGAACGAAAGAAGCGAAAGGAGGGGGACAGGTGAAACGAAAGCGGAGGGTGGGGAAAAAGGGGCGAGAGAGAGAAGGAGGAGACGATGATGAGAGATAGAGAGCCCTAATGGGGACGGGGGGGTGAAAAAAAAGAGATGACAACAATACATTTCCGGAAAAAAAGAAAGGGATAAGGAGAGGGCAGTGTAGGGAAAAGAGGGGAGAATGAGGGGGGCGAGGGGAAAAAAAGAGGGAAAAAAAAGAGACGAAGGGTGCTATGGTTTAGAAAAATTTTTTTTTTAAATAAACTTAACAGTTAGAGTAGACATGAGTGCATTTTACTTTGTGCTCAAACAAAAAGAAAAAAAAGGGACACCTCTTAATTTTTAGCCATATGAACGTGTAAAAAAGAATGGCCTTGTCAAAAAAATATTTTTTTTATTCTATTATTGTTTTTTTATAAACAATAGGAAATCCAAAAACATCAAATCTAATGAGGGGAAAAATAGTTAATTTCAGACCATCAAAGTGCCCATTCTAACCTACCTCTTGGGATCTGGACTTTTTGTGGCAGCATTAGAAACCGCCACCTGCCTCTGCCACTGGTAGTTAAGGAATAGCTGTAGCGGATAATTAATGGGATGATTGAAGCAAGGAAGCAACGGGAATGTAAGACAGACCAGCTGGTATACGGATAGGAGTAACCGTCTTTTCACTTTTTATAAGTAAGAAAATAAAATTACATAAAAAGTAAATCTTTACATTAGGTATAACATTGAATGTACATCATTTTGCGTCATAGTCGGTGTAGACAATATGTCCTACAAAATGCCTTGTTAATTATATCTAATATTACACAAATTCTAGACTGTTTACATAGAAAATTTATACTTCCAACAAGTATTTTAAAGATTTATTTTGGATTTTCTTATGGGATTCTGCCACATAAGAGGATGAAATTATTTAATGGTAAAAATAAGAGTTTTGTCCATGCATCTACTTGCGGTGGAAGGGAGTAATTATGCCCCAGAATGCAAAGCCAACAAAGAAAACACGCCAATACGGGAAAAGCTTCTTACCAAAATGTGAGAGAAGTCAAAGCTTGGATGACTTCTCCGGATTTCTCCTCTGGTTTGTTCAAAGCAACACCCTCCTGTTTAACATATAGCAATTGAAGAGAGAGAGAGAGAGAGAGAGAGAGAACCAAACTAAACTAAGTTATATGGTTGATATACACATGTCAATAATGAACTTTAAGAAGTAACAATTGTAACATGGTGAGAATATTAGCACACTTAAAGTTGAGTTCTACAAATGCAAAGAGAAGCCAATAGTAATTATACTTTTGAGAAGCTAATAGTAATATTTTAAAAAATTAGTTTTTCAGTTTTACTACAGTTGCATAAAATAAATAAATAAAAAAAAATATTTTAACACTATTTACATATGAAAATAGTTTTATTTTTATTTTGAATTTTTTAAATAATTACAATATGTCACCTTATTTTTAATATTTTTAAATTTAAAGAGAAGCTATAAAATATCTTTTTTTTTTTTTTTTTAATTTCTAACTTATTGCTATAACTAGGTGAGTATGAAATTCAGACCTTAAACTTTGATTTGTATGGATTATGCACTCAATTTCTTCAAAATTCATAGAAATCAAATCCAAAGTCCCAAGATTAGTATTTTCAAATAATATTTTATAAAAATATTATAAAAAATTAGTAAATCTATTATTTTTTGTAATTATTCTAAAGTCTAAAAATAAAACATGAAAAACTTGTTTACATGGCTAAATAAACAAACTCTTTATTATCTACTCTTTTAATATGAAACTTGAAAAATTAACATATAAATTGAGACTTTTACAATTGTTGAAAAAACTAGAACAACTTAGAAAGTTGAACATATTCTTAGGATTTGCTTAGTTTTGGGAAATAAATTTTATTTTTATTTTTACCTTCTAATTTTTTTTTTAAAAAAATTAGCTTATTTTTTTTACAACATTTATATAAAATAAATAAACAATTATAAACAATTTTGACAATATTTGTTTTTGAAAATAATTTTATTTTTACTTTTAAAATTTTTAAATAATTAAAAAAATATCGCCTTATTTTTTAATTTTTTTAATTTTTATAGAAAAGTTTGAAACATCTTTTCATAAATTTTTTTAAAAAAATTTTGAACTCTTTGCATATGTAAGGATGAAATTTGGATCTTACACTTTAATTTATGTATATATATATATATATATATATATATATTTAAATTTCTTCTAAATCTACACAAATCTAAATTTAAATCCTAAAATTCATGATTGCAAATACTATCTTATATAAAAATAAAAAAATAAATTATTTTACATGTTTAGATAAGTTATTTATTTATTTCATATTTTTGAAACAAATATTAGAAATAAAAAATAAAATTTTTATAATTATTTAAAAAATTAAATATTAAAAATAAAATTTTTTTACAACTAAATGAGTCCTTAATGGACCCTACATCCATGAATGGCACTATTGCTCTATATTTTGGTCAATTTTAATCCAATAATTATATAATTGACGCAAATTTTATTGCGTCATCCACTCACATTTATGGACCCTACAATCTACATCCAATGAATGGTTTGAAAAGTCTGACACAATTGTTCTGCATTTATAATACTTTTCAATAAGAAATGCATGTATTATTGGTGTCATGTCAGATCTGAAACAACATAAGTTTTTTCCCATTTTAACTTTTTTTTTAAAAACTATATTAAATAATACCTCATTTTAGAAAATATTCCTAGAATGATTCTGATGTAATCTCGTTATTCCAAATAGCGAGATTTAAACAAATCTCGCTACTTCAAGTAGCGAGATTTGCCACGTGTTACTCCAAAAATTATTTTTTAAAAAAATTATTATTTAAGATATTTAAAAAAAAATGATAAGCTTGTCAATCGCCATGCATGTCTACCCTAGCTGGGTTGGCTCATTCCCGTTGCTTACTTGCTTCACCATTAATTATCTGTTACCAGCTAATCCTAGCCAGTGACAGAGGCAGGTGGCGGTTGCTAATGCTGCCACAAAAAGTCCAGATCCCAAGAGGTAGGGTTGAAAGGGTAGCTTTGATGGTATGAAATTATTAGGTTGCCCTCATTATGATTTGATGTTTTTTGGAGTTCCTATTGTTAGACAAATAATAATAATAAAAATTTATTTTTTTGTACACCACTTCCTTTTTACGTTCATATGGCTAAAAAGTTTAAGGAGTCACTTTTTTTTTTTGTTGAGCAAAAAAGTAAAAATGCAGCATGTCTACTCTAATGTTAATTTTTTTTAAAAAAAAATTTCTAAAAAATAAAAAATTAGCTAATTTTTAAATATTTTTTAAACTAAATAAATAATTAAATTATTTTTACATTTAAACTAAATCTTTATTTTTTTAAAGTTTTCATATATATATATATATATATATATATATATATATATATTCCCAATTTGTCCTTTTTTTTAAAAAAAATATATTAAACAATACATTTCTCGGAAAAATAATTGATAATCTATTTAGTTATGGAAAATATTTATAATATTTCTTTCTAGTTTAAAAAAAATATTTAAAAAATAACTAATTTTTCATTGTTTAGAAATTTTTTTTTTAAATAAATTAACAGTTAGAGTAGACATGCAGTGCATTTTTACTTTTTTGCTCAACAAAAAGAAAAAAGTGACTCCTTAAACTTTTTAGCCATATGAACGTAAAAAAGAATTGGTGTACAAAAAAATATTTTTTTATTATTATTATTTGTCTAACAATAGGAACTCCAAAAAACATCAAATCATAATGAGGGCAACCTAGTAATTTCATACCATCAAAGCTGCCCTTCCAACCCTACCTCTTGGGATCTGGACTTTTTGTGGCAGCATTAGCAACCGCCACCTGCCTCTGCCACTGGCTAGGACTAGCTGGTAGCGGATAATTAATGGTGAAGCAAGTAAGCAACGGGAATGAGCCGACCAGCTAGGGTAGACATACACGACATTTAAAAAAAAAAAAAAAAATCTAAAATAATAATTTTTTAGGAAAATAATTTTTGGAGTGACACATGGCAAATCTTGCTACTTGGAGTAGCGAGATTACGTCAGAGTCATTCTGAGAAATACTTCCCAGAATGAGATATTATTTAATATATTTTTTTTAAAAAAAGTTAAAATAGGAAAAAACTCACCCCATCCCCATCATGTATATACCCAAGGAAAAACTCCAGTTTGGTCCATCCTCGCGCATGCGCATGGTTGGAAAATTTTCGAAAGAAGAAAACTGAAGAGAGAGAGAGAGAGAGAGGTTACATACAGCTTGGTGATATGGCAGGTGGCGCCACTGCAGTCGCAGACAATGGCAGGATTATTAGAAGGGTCCTCGAACATGCTTGTGTTGACAGCAGATCCGGTGCAAGGGTTCCCGCTTATGTTCCACAGCGGCACTGCCTCTGCATCCCACTGCTGGAGTAGGGAGTTCAGCGCTCTCGCTGTCGCCACCACACCACAAACACACACATAAGCTTCCTCTGTCACTTCCAATTCAATTATGATCTCTTATATAATTCAGTCTATAGATTTAAGTTGAGGTAACACGATGTGAATTTATACTAGTTAATACTAATTAAGGCTGAAGGCGCATGCATGACAATATACGCCAGTTTAAATGCAAGCCTAGCCAAATTGCGAGGACACTGAACCTCAACATGATTTTCGAATGCGTCTGCCGCACTAAATGTATGCCTAGTTGAATTTATTGACAAGTAGAAGGGGACAAGCTATATTTAGAGAAGAGGGATAGAGCCCACATCCTACCACATTCAATGTGGAAGGAAGCTTCAGCAATGGACTTTAGCCCTTTAAAGGAGCCGCCTCAGCTCAGCTTATTAAATGAAGATATAATTGTTTTGTACAACCAGTGATTTACTTGAAAATTATTAGTTAAAGATGAAAATATATATTTTAATATTTGTTAAATAGAACTTTTAAACATTTTAATATTAGCTAAATTTTTACATTGAAAAAAAATGACAAATGATGATAATATCACATCATCTAAAAATTTCAAACAAAAATATTTCACATAATAAACGCCTCACTCTTGTAAATAAGATTTCTAATATATATATGAATATAAGGGACTTAGTTTTCAAAAAGTTACAAAAAAGTCACCTAACTTAACTCCCATTTGCAAATATATAGAAAAAATTTAGATTCTTTTTTTTAAAAACAAAAAATTCTTATAAAAAATATTTAAAATTTTGAAAATAATTATAATGGGACGTTTTTATTAGCATATAGAAAACTTAAAATTCAAAGGAGAAGTATTTCTACAACTAAACTTTTACAAGTCAAACTGAAATTTTATTAAATTTCACACAAATCAATGTTAAAGACTCCCAACTCGCAACAATTTCGCCGGTGCTTCAATGCTGTTGAAAAAAATTGGCACAAAAAGAAATACTGCTTACTAGGGAAGCGAGCTAAACAATAAATGACGAAACAAATGATGCATCCTCTCCTCATGCTCCCTGGCTGGCCGCCCATAGACGACAGCGACATCCCTTATATATATATATATATATATAAAAGAGAAAGGGCAGAGCCCGTTGATCATATGCATTTCAAATGTTAACGTCATTGTCATTCTTTCAAAGCTCCGACTCTTCTGAGTTCTGACCTACCACCCTTTGGTTTTTTTTATTTTTATCCTAAAGCCTGTTCTCACTCATGCCTTGTTTGCTGCCCAAAATTCTGAATGCATGCATGGTCTCGGCCTGTCATCTTAAAGTCATGTGTGGGGTTTTTTTGCACTCTTACAAGTGAATATATATGGATTATACTTTTCAAACTAAGATGCAAAAAATAATGGGGAAAAAAAAAAAAAGAAGGGAAGAAATTTACTTACTTTATATTCACATGTTAAAATAAGAGCGACTTGAGATGAAAATCTCAGGAGATAATTAATATATCAAAATTTGTCTCTTAAAGGCTAATGTTAAAACTTGAGACTTGTATGCGTCTTAGAGGTCCTAGGTTGGATGGAAATTTTAAATTGGAGATATCATATTCGAACCTTAGAAGAGGATAAAAAATAGATATATATATATATATATATATATATATATATATATATATATAATTAGATATAGAACTTGAGACATTCAGATTAGAAATTTTGAAAATAGAAAGGTAGTGAAAACGAGTGTAAAATGAGAGATAGAGTAGCTTTTATGGTGTAACTTATACTCACATTTTTATTTGAAAATGTGAATTTCTCAGTTTGCATTTGTGTATTTTGACAACTTTAATTAAACTGTAAAATTAAGGCTCAATTAAACAGTAAAATTAAGGCTCAAAAACACCATCTTGCGGTGGATGAAAGGATATTTTCACATGTCAAATGCATAAACTAAAGGGCTATAGCCTATAATAGGTTTTGACATCTATCTACCTATGCAAGGGATACAGCTATATATACGTGGCCTAAACATATTTTAAAAGTGGGAATGGTGCGAGTTGCGTCTCACATACATTAAAATTTTGGGACTCCTTTATTTTAATTTTCTCTTGGTCTTAGTTTACTTTGCATGCTTTTTTTTTTTTTAGTTGTATAGTTATATATAAATAAAAGCAAATAGATGCTCATTAATAAATTAGGAATTGAGGTCATATTTTAAGAATTAGGTTAATAAATTAAAACAACTTTAATCATATATTTTTGTTTTTTTTTTCTAAAAAATATAAAACATTAAAATATATATGAGGGGATAAAAAAAAAGAACAAAGGATTTACTAGATGAGGCATGCACCATGTGCGCTCTGATTGAGGACACAAATTTTGGCTGCTAGTAATTAAAAGGAAGCTCTGTATTCCAAAACAGCGTACTCCCAAAAAAGACAAAACGATTTTATAAATTATATTGAATTTGGGAAAAGTTAACGTATGTACAGAGTGACCCTTCACAATATGGGACCTAATTATAAATTTTTAATATTTTATTTAATTTTTATTTTTATTTAAAATTAATTTTTTAGATATATCAAATAATTTTAACCACCTTATCCACCAAATACATAAATTTCATAAATAATTTTAATATTATTATATTAAAAAAATTTAAGAAGTCCTAAAATTTTTGGAGCGTGGGCAAGGGATTAATGAAGAGCCGGCCATACATATTTCCACTGATAGCTTGTCAGAGGATTATCTGTTCCGAGCAACGTCACCCCTCTGCCTCTTTATCATTTTTCTAATCTTTTTTTGTTTGTTTACGAAATTAATTCATTATCTATGTTTTTCTATTGCATAATTTAATAAAAAATTTAGAATTTTATGTCGCCTGCCAACCTCATCAACACTTTGGAATTTCATGCAGCCATAATTATTGTATGGTGGGCCAACCTCATCAACTATGAATTCGCTTTTTATTGATATTTTTTAGAATGTCCAAAAGTAAACAGATTTATGGTAATTATGGATTAATTACAAGGCAATTATGCGATGTTTGCACGTTAATTATACAGATAATGACAGATAAAATTTCTATTTGCCACTTGAATTAGGTGTGTATGTTAATAAGTAGTATTTTTATATTTAAAATACTTATTTTTCAAAGTAATTCAAAGCTTTTTTCTAGCACCGATCTGATTAATTTACGGGGAAAAAAAAAAAAAAAAACAATCACGGAACTAGTTTTTCCTCAACTAATACCATTAAATATTTTTTTGACTTGTTTAATCAGAACGCTTTGAAATATAAGCAATTACATGTTTAAGAAAAGCAACTCACTCCGGTCACAATTACTCATAGAAGATGATAAGGTTTTTTGAAATTTTGTTTTAATTTTACATGTTTAAAAAATTTATGGAATGAAGACTCCACAAAAAAGAAAGTATATATAAAATATACACGAGAGAGAGAGAGGTACCTTCTGATGGGTCTGTGGTGGGAGTTTGAGCATTAGAACGTTGGGGAAACAGAGAGAAGAGGAAGCAGATGCAGCAGAAGATGGCAGCAGCAGCAGCAGCAGCAGCTGATGAAGGGCGATGTAATTTCAACACCAAATTCATCCTTTACTTAACTGATTACTACGCCGTACGATGAGATGAGAAGCGACTTCAAGCACAGGCACAGGCACAGGAGAGAGAGAGAGAGAGAGAGAGAGGATAGAACTTGACCTTTTGAAATGGCCACCTGCTTGCTTGTAGGAAAAAATTTAAGGGCAAAAATAAGAGAAGAAGAGAGTGGAGGGGTTGTTGGGAGAAGTAGAGATTATGTTTTCTCAAACGACCTTTCTTCATGTGTTTTTTATTTTATTTTATAAAATATTAATGCTAGTTGTTCGGCCCTCTGCACGTGGGCTGGTGTCCCCTCGAATTTCATACCAAAAACTTTTTTCTTTAAAAGGTAATTTCCATCATAGTAAAAATAAAAAAGATGGAAGTATCTTAAATGCTTTTTAACCTCAAATCTTCATTTAATTGATGACGAAATGTCATGTTAATACTTAAATTTATATATATAATTATATTTTGATGCGAGTTTTAATTAATAATGTGCGTCTTAGATTTGCTACTTTATCTGGAATAAGGAATTTGTTTTGAAAAATAAATAAATAAATAAGTTCATTTTTTATTTCTATTTTATTTTTTCTATCTAAAATATTATTACAATTTAAAAAATTTTCTAATTTAAATACAAAATTTTAAAAATTATATTTTAATAATGTGTGAAATCAAAATTTTTCTTTTATTTCTTAGAAGAATGAATTAGTTCAAATGAGAGAAACTCAAAGTAGAAAGAAAGAGAAAAAGAATAGTCATGTTGAACAAGAAAATAATACAAAAGAAAAATACAATATTACAAATGAAAAGAATAGGGAGAAACAACATGAGTTATGTCTTTTTGGAGTTTCTATATGTACAAACAGAGAAAATTAGTAGGAAAGACTAGAAGCAAGTGTGTAAGGACCCGAACCCGAGTGAGTTCTTACATAAATTTTTTTTTCAATGGACATAAATAAATTTAAATTATTTTTATTATCAGAACACTAATTAGTTTTATTACAAATATATGTATCAACTATTAAAATGCAAATTTCTAAAATTCTAAAATATACAAACATATTCTAAATTGTATTATACTAAATTTTTATTCTACTCTACTCTTTCTATTTCCGTCCATGCACTTTTATACCCCATTTGTTCTTTAAATTCTCATTTTTCTCCTACTCTTCTTTTATTTGAAAATCATTTTGGGAGAAAATATTCTTGGGGGTTTTATGTGAAGAGGTTTGAGCATATATCATATACGTATATATTGCTTGATGGTCTTCTTCTTTCATTTGTGATATATTTTCAAAGATTAAAATATCTCCTAGTCTCTTCTTTTGAGAACCATTTTTGGGGAAAATATTTTTGGGGTTATATTTGAAGAGGCTTGAGTATATAACATTCTCTATATGTATATTGCTTGAAGGCCTTTCTATTTTTCATGTTTTCAAAGATTAAATTTCTCTCATATTCTTTTATTTGGAAAAATATTTTTTGGAGAAATTTATTGTGAATAATGTCTTGAAAGCTTGGGCTAATATTCTTGCTCATATATTTTGCTTGAATGCCTTCTTGGGATTAATTTTACTAAGGACAATCATTTTGAAGAAAACCCTAATATTCTCCTACTCTTATTTTGACATACATTTGTTGGAGAATTTCTTTGGGTTATACAAGAGGGAGCCTTGAGCATATATCAATTTAATATATACTTGCTTGAGAGGCTTCTCCTTCTATATTATAAAGGTCAATCATTTTCCAAACTCTCAAGTTTTACTTGAAAAATATTTTGAGAGAAAACTCATACTCTACATGAGCTTCATTTCAAAATCATATGAGAATGCATATTAGATTTTAATGTTGTACATCTCTGCTTGTATTTCATAAGCATATTTTATGTACAAAATGATTTTATTGTAACGGTTCGGTTCAGCCCGTTAATTGAATTGGGGAGTCTCAGCCCCACATGTGAGACCGGTTCGGTTCAGCCCGAAATTGAACTGGGGAGTCTCAGCCCCGCAAGTGAGACTAGTTTGGCTCAGTCTAGTAATTGAACTGGGATTTTCCTCGCGCCATAAGGAGAGGATGTAAAAGGCTTTTGCTCCGCCCGGTTAAGTGAGCAGGTATGGTGGAATCCTTGGGGGTAAGCCCAAGGCGGGGATGTAGGCTGGTTTGGCCGAACCTCGATAACAAATCTGGTGTCGTTCTCTCCTTATCTTATTTAAATTCTTACACTTTAATTTTAGCATGTGTATGAATGTTTATTTAATGTCGAAATTATTTTTATGCACACATTTGATTTAAATAAGATACTGCACATGTGTATGTTTGCTTTTATTGTTAAACTCGCTTTACATACATGTGTATATGTTGAATGGGATATGCTACTGTGGTGAATCAGTGAATTGTTTAAATTAGTCAAAAAAATTTTAAAACCCAATTCACTCCCCCTCTTGGGATCACACTAATTCCAACAGTAAAATTTTATAAAACTGTTACTCTCTTCTATAATAGTAAAATTTTATAATCATATATTATAACTGTTAAATTGAACTTTTTAACTTTTAAAACTATAACTATAATACTCAATCATGTATATATTTCCTTATTAAATTATTATCTAGTCACAAAAATACCTTCATTCACATAAACATATACTTTTCCTTAAATTCATCAACAGTTCTATATACGTAATTAAATATATATATATATATATATATATATATATATATATATACACACACATGTACTGTAAAAATCACTCTTATGCCTATTAATCGTAAGTCATGTTTACCCCCATAATTGGATTGTGCGATTCGAAGACTGGACTTAACTGTCTTACCAGCCAAACTAAATCAACGTACATCATCATTAAGTGAGATTTTCCCTATTAAACTCTAGTCCGATCCAGATGTGCACTCAAGAGAAATCCACTATCATATAAAATCACTCTATAAACAGTGTGAGTGCACTCTGATCCGTTTAAACTTTAAGCTGTGGTATTGAACGTTCGTGATTTTTGGTATCGTCTATGTCATAAGGAGTTTTGAAAACATCTTACTATAGAATTTATGAAATTATTATAATATCATGAAAATCTCATTTTACTCATATTTTTCGTGAAATATGCAACGTAAAAATCAACTCATGTCATTTTTAGTCATATTTTCGTGAAATATATAATGTAAAAATAAACTCATGCCACACAATTTTCATGTTAAAAATATTTTCTTGAATAAAAATTAATGTTGTAAAATACCCGAGGGGTTTAGAATATTTCTTGACGCAAGTATATTAAAGATAAAATTAGTATAATTAAACATGCGTAAAAATAAATTTGGGAGAATTTTATGAAAATGACTAGCATAATCAAAATTTACTTACAAAAAATTTGGGTATAAATAAAAATCTAACATAGACAACTTTACTTACCAATAAACTCGAGTATAAATTTTAATAAAAATTTAACATAATCAAATTTACTTACAAATATATTTAGGTAAAAATTTTAAATAAAAATATAATATAATCAAATTTACTTACCTCTTACTTAACCTTGTACTACGATCACAACGAATATCTTTAAAAAATGAGATCGAAAAGAGTGAGTGAGTGAGAATTTTAATTATAATAAAAATTCTCCCTCCACCACTAATTCATTCACTCACTAATTCTTCTCTTCCTTTGAAATTTTTTTTGTGAAAAAATGAATGTTGAGAGCTTCCTATTTATAGGAAAATTTTGAGGAAAAAATTTGAATTTGTAAAAGTGTGGGGAGGGGTGAAATTATAATTTTTTTAAAATTACGGAATGAACATTGATGGGTTAGGTATAGGTTAGGTATGGGATGAGGATGAGAATTATGTGGGAAATGGGAGTACTTGCCGACACTCCCATTTGATTAATTTTTAATAAATTTACTTAATTAATTAATTAATTAATTATTTTTTTGAAATCATTATTATAATCATTGCTATTATTTTTAAGTTATGTTTTAGTAATTTTTTTTTTATGAAAAAGAATTAAGTTCGAATTTCAAAAACTCATGTGGGCCCCACACAACTTTGAGACCTAAGTGGGTCTTACGTAACTCCAATAGTTTTCACACAATTTTATGAATCCCACATGGCCTCAGGATTCATGTGAACCCCACACGGCCTCGGGATTCATGTGGGCCCCACACGGTCTTGTGGCCCCACATAGAATACCTATATTATTATTATTATTATTATTATTATTATTATTATTATTATTATTATTATTATTATATATTTTTATAAATTATGTCAGTCAAAACATTATTTTATGTATATGTTCTTATTTACGTGTACAAATAGTGTCTATCATATTTATCCTATGAAATTTCGCTTTGACCAATTGTCGACCTCCAGGGAGCGACTGAGTCGCAATGATTTCTGAGCATTCGCTAAGATAAGGTCTTTCTTAGGCATTAAACATGGAATCAAGGATATTACAGAAAGGCACTTTTGTATTGATATTAACTTAATGACCATTTTTATTATTTTATTATTATTATGCTTTAATCGTGTTGACCTAATTGGTCACACCGAGTTTTGATTATGACAAATACTCTTGTTATTAATGGTTGTATTGAGAATTGCTTGCAGGTTCACCTTGTGCGCGCTTCAGGACTAAAAGACTTATCATGATGACGTGCGGTGTTTGTGCTGATGAATGAAGAATCTTGTGCTGCATTTGTATTTATTATTCAGTTTCTTCATTCTGGGATGTAATTTTATTATGGACTGTACACCTATATGGCTTATAATAATTTTTAACATGCATGATAGGTAGGTATGCTCAAATCGACCTTAGTTGGACTTTAGGTACCTACACAGACTATAGAAAGACCTTAGGGAACATCCTTCAGTCGACTGAAGGTTGACCAACATCGAATTTTTTCGGTGTCTTCAAAAGGACCTAAAAATGACCATGGGACACTCACTATTGCACATGCATGTGTTAGAATTTTGAATAGGGTGTTTGTTGCATGAAATAGGACCAAAATGCACAAAATGTGCACACCTGGTCAACCGACCTATCAAGTATATTTTCAGCCCGGTTGACCGAACCAGTGTCTGGTCAACAGTTTGACCATGGCTCGGTTGATCGAACTTCTTAGTTCATTACCTATCAGTCGATCGAACCCGGACCAGGTCAACAGTTTGACCACAATCCGGTCGACCGAACTAATATAGTTCATTTATGCCCGGTCGACCGAACTCCCTTTGTATCAACTTGTTGACCTCCTGGTCAACCGAGCCCAAAATGAACGCCAAAGCTCTGGTCGACCAAGGGTCCTCGAGAGATGCCCTAACTACCTGGTTGACCGAACTTCTCAGTTCAAAATGTCCCGGTCGACCAAACCGCGCAAAATTGAAAAATCACCTCGAACACAATTGTTCGATCGACCGACCCTAAAGATCATTTTTGGCTCGGTCAACCGAACCATATGAACTTCGGTCGACCGAACCCATTCTGGTCGATCGGTGCTCTCGGGTTGCCTTGTAATTTTTATCGTGGTCAACTAATTTTAACAGGGTTAAAATAATTAAAATGTCATTAATCTTTTCTAATTATACCCATTGTGTCCCCAAAGGTCAAAAAATCCTCCTTGCCTATAAATACTTGTTCATTTGTCATAATTAGTGAGGATTAGCAAATTTGATTAGGGAAAAACTCTCTCAACTCTCAAAACCCTATATTAACCAAATACTTGTAAACACTTACATACTCTTCTATCTTGATTTCTCTAAGCATTGTGAGTATTTCTATATGGCTATAGTGCGTAATCTTTCTAGCTAATACTCTCTCTTGGTATAAAGTTTGATTGATTTTATTTGAGAGTATAGCCTAAAGTTCTTCCACGGATTTCATTTGATAAATCTTGTGTGGGAAGACTTTGAGGGTTGTGGTTCTTGCATTATAGTTGCAAGTTACCTAAACCTAAATTTTGTGTGCAAAAATCCTTTTGTAAAAAGCTAGTCTTTCAAACAACTCCATTGTGCTTTAGACATTGAAATATCCTATTAAGTTTGTTTGATTTATCTTGCTTAGCATATTTGAAACCCTGATATGAATTTGTGATATTCGAATATTGTGTTTCAAATCTTGCTTAGATACACACTCTAGATCTTGATTGATTATTATACTTGATTGAGTGTTTAGCACACATTAGAGCACTGCGCATATCTACATATCATTCGTGCTTGCTTTATTGATTAAGCTGTATTGGTGCACACATTTGCTTTTCTAGAAGCATATTTTCGTGTACAAATTTTATACATATTTGTTGTATTTTTAGGCACGGGCCTGAAGAGGGAGACTAGCCCTTTGAAATAGTCCCGGAATGGCTTAGACCTGGTTAGGAAACCTAGGTACGTCATCCTAGTAAGGCGTGTTGGTTGAGGTCAACCTCTTAATTGACCTAGTTGTAAAGGTTGAGGTCAGCCCCGAGCTAATTGACCTAGTTGTTTAGGTGCCGCTCCACCCGTTAAGTGAGCCTATAGTGGTAATCCTTGTGCTTGTTGGCCAAGGCGGAGACGTAGGCAATTTGGCCGAACCTCGATAACATTTCTGGGTGTCGTCTCCTTTATTTCATTATTGTTCATGCTTGGTTAAATGTTTATTATAGTTTAAATTCCACTGTATATTTACGTTGATTTATTTTACATGCACTAGATTGACCTTAGGCTTGTGTAATACTATTGTTACTGGTTTAACATTGGCGATAAATTTTAAATACCCAATTCACCCCCCCTCTTGAGATTGCACCAAAGCTAACAATTGGTATCAGAGCGTCACAACTTAGACTTTGACGTTATTTAGTAAAAGATCATGATGGCTCATGTTAGTGCATCCCCTTCATGTGAGGGAAGTTTGGTCACACACCCACTTGTATTCTATGGTAATGATTATGCTATATGGAAATTTAGAATGACTGTGTATGTGAAGGCTTTAAATTGGAAATTTTGGACAGTCATTAATTAGGGTGATTGTATGCCTACGAAATCCATTGGGTGTACCGATGTTCCTAAATCTGAGTGTGAAACGAATGACCATGATGGGAACTTAGTACAGGTAAATTTTGATGTAATGAATACCTTACTGCATGCTTTAGATTCTAATGTTTTATGTGGGGTTATGGCTTGTAGTAGTGCTAAGCAAATATGAGAAGAACTTGAGAGGAGATATGGAGCACCCATGCAAAACAATGTGATCTTGCCGTGTGACTCAAGCTCTACCAATCCTAAAGGAGCTAACCAGTGCTTTGTTGCCTTAACAGATAATGAGGTTATCTCTGTTCCTTCTGCTTTAGTAGATAAATTTAGTAATGATTCATGTGATGAATTAAATGATGCATCTGATACAAGTCTGGAGAGTTAAAGTACCACCTAGTCCTAACCCATCGAGAATAAAAGGTAGAAAAATGATATGGGTTGTTAAGAAAGAAAACCCCTTGAAATTCAAGGAAGAATTTACTCAAACAGGAATTACATGATCACATAATTCTTCCTTAGCGTTTAGGATTAGCCATAGGGGGTAGTGTTGACAAAAGGCATAGGAAGTGGTTCGGGCTGAAAATGTAAAATCTTAGTATATGTCTACTATTTAAAATCTTACGTACTAAGTATTTGGAAAATCAAGCCAATACGGAAATTCAAGCAAAATAACCAATTTGAAGTTAATGCATATATTCATTGGTTAAAATATGAAATCATTGGCTGCTTGAATAAAAATCCACTTCCAAATGAACATGACATGTTTGTCTTGTATTTAAATTCCAAATTGCTTAACTCACACTTAAATATGAACATCTAACGTTAAGCATATTATGTCCATTGCACACATTTGAGTTTTAGGGAATCCATCCTGATATATATCAGTTAAACCTAAACTCATTTTTGAATATAAAAGCCCTAACCTTAGTCTAGTCATCACTCTAGGCTTAAAACACTATTGATCATAAATTCCAAATATTTATGGTGCTTATTAAAAGAATTTAAAAAAAAAAAAAAAAAACTAGAGGCATCTACTGGGGGATTCAAGTTTCACTATTAAATCAAAAAATTCCCTTTGAGTTTAAATTATAAATCCTCTAATTTTGGTTTATGTCCTCCTTAGGAAATCTTTACCTTACCACGATCATATCAGGTAAAGATCCATCCTCTCATTGGTTTGTATCCTTACTCCAAATTTGTGATCATACCTAAAGGATACTTTCCAATCACCAAAGAGTAATATTCCAAATTTCATACTCCTCTTGTTGCTTTTTATCTAAATTGTTTTGGACATTTCCACTTTCATCCAAATATCTTGAATCATGTCCATTCATAATGAATACTCTTTGAGCATAACTTAAATTTTAATTTTTCAAGAGTATTAATCCAAAATTTCTTTTATGAGCTCTCAAACTTTATATAAAATCATTTAAAGCTTCATCCTCATGAATTAAGTTGAATGGCTAAAATGACTATTATATGTTTCAATCTAGATGATAGAACAAAATTCAAGGAGACCTATGCATGAACCTTGACATTCAAAGCCATTTAAACTTAGGCCTCTCACACGCATTGAAATTCATATCAATAGAGGCAATATAGGCTTAAACTCTCAAAGAAATAATCATTGTGACTCCTTAGTCCTCTAGGCCTATTCATCCAAAGCCAAGATATATAACATTGAAAATCTTAAAACACTTGGGTAAAGTACCTGAAAAAAAAAAAAAAAAAGACATAAAATGAATTAGCACATAACTCAGGGGGAGCATATATTCTTTCATGGCTATATAAATTAAAATGCTCTCATTATTTTTATTTCATTCCTAAATGTCCATATAAGTACTGCACTGAATTCCTAACTATCCATGGTTATTTATTGTTCATGATATCTAGTTGGATAGTTTACATTTTATATGGATAGTTGATTATACTACCTGATTGCATGCTTAGTTTAGAATGCCTCCTGCATAGCGGATGCAGTTGATGTGAATTGCATGCTGATAGTGGATTATAGGTTCTTGCATGCTCAAATTGAACTTTATATTGCTTACTTGAATCTATTAGGTACAGATTTTATGGGAAAATGTCCTATATACAAATGGCATGCTGCCGAATTTTCGCCAGGATTTTCCCATTAAAACCTTGTATTAAAGATGATTATGATAAAATTAACGCTAAAATATTTTTGAAAGGATGAGTGAAAACTAATTGAAAATTATGTTTCATCCTAACATAATCATTAGGCACTTAGAGAGTTGAGCACCTACCCTATAAAAAGAACTTATAGGACTCACATGCATCAATTCACATTTTTGAATATTGAGGCTCTTCAGAATACCCTAAACATTATATCCTACAGGTAAAGTTCCATGAATTGATATGAAATGCTCTTGGGTCATGAATTGCATAGAATGCCTTAATATCTATTTTTGATGCACTTGTTGTCTATAGAGATGACTATATTGATTAAAGATATATATTGTTAATAGATATTAGGTATAGTTGTTGAAAAATGGTTTGTGTGCTCACTTACACTTTGGCATGTTCAATGAAATCAGTCCCTCTCAAAGTATAAGTAATTTATAATTTCTAAGCAATAATTCAAATTGATAGGGGGAGCATCTAAAATTAGAATGCCTATCATATTATGCTCACAAACCATTTAGCTTAGATATGGTGTCAAATCAAATGTGGCATGTGCTTAATTGAAATGTTGTTGGTAAAAGTCTTACATTGATTTATAGTTCTTTGCCACATGTTGTTTGTGTTTGCCATATGATCTCGCATGTGAATTATTAAATCTTTAGGATCATCATGGTTGTGATTTTCTCGTTATACTTTTGTATGTACTTAATTGACAAACCAGAAAATTTATGCTTGCTTATTTTAAATTAAAGCTTCCTTTCTGCAAGCTACCCCTAGCACCATCTTGCAAACATCATAAGGGGGATATATATTTATGTACATATATATATATATGTATATATATATATATATATATATATATATTATTATAATACTTTATGGCAAGAACTATCTTCAAAACTCAAAACAATTTTTTGTTTTTGTCTTGCCTTATTATCATTATTATATACATATATGGTTTTAAAGTTGCATAACTGGTTCTAGTTATACTTTTGTATGTACTTAATTGACAAACCAGAAAATTTATGCTTGCTTGTTTTAAATTAAAGCTTCCTTTCTGCAAGCAACCCCCAGCACCATCTTGCAAACATCATAAGGGGGATATATATTTATGTATATACATTATATATATATATATATATATATATATATTATAATACTTTATGGCAAGAACTATTTTCAAAACTCAAAACAATTTTTTGTTTTTGTCTTGCCTTATTATCATTATTATATACATATATGGTTTTAAAGTTGCATAACTAGTTCTATACCTACACATAAAAATGCATGCGAACTAGTTAGATTGTGTTTATGCTCAAAC
Source organism: Malania oleifera (assembly GCF_029873635.1). Lineage (NCBI taxonomy): Eukaryota > Viridiplantae > Streptophyta > Magnoliopsida > Santalales > Ximeniaceae > Malania > Malania oleifera. The sequence goes on from NC_080423.1 coordinate 51,752,445, forward strand.
TTCCTATTTGGTATCATATGCCGTGTGTTTTTAATTCAAATATTTCACGGGTCTTATGATATGTGTCAATTGAAATGGTCGGTGCATATCTAAAGTCTAATTTTGTTTTTCATGACATTTAAAACATTTAAATGACCAGTTGTATTGTTTGTGTGCTTAATTGTTGAGGTTATCTTTCTTATTCTATTTGCATTATATGGCTATTATATTTCTTGAATGACTGAAAGTTATACCTCTATTTTGTGTGTTGAAAATACTGTACTGGTTAAGTTGCTTAATGAATATGTGCAATATGCTATTGTTTGAAACTCAACACAGGTCACTTAGGTACAAAGTTATGATTCGGAATGATCTATTTTCAAATGACATGCTGCCGAATTTTCAAAAATTCCTCCCAATATCCCTTTTGTATCTAAATGACATCCTTTGCCTTTGAGTTTTATTACTTATCCCTTTTTGCTGTTGCCAAAAGGGGGAGAAAAGGCAAAAGTGGGTAAAACAATGCTTAATCATGCTTAATCTTTAATTACCCATTACTTTAATTATCTTTATGCATAAAGTCAAGGGGAGCCTTTCTTGGCTGTACCTACATTTGCATAAAGTATTTGTCATCATAAAAAATGGGGAGAATGTTGACTTGATTGGTCACACCCAGTTTTGATTATGACAAATGCTCTTGGTACTAATGGTTGTATTGATAATTGCATGCAGGTTCACCTTGTGCGCGCTTCAGGACTAAAAGACTTATCATGACAGCGTGCGTTGTTTGTACAGATGAATGAAGAATCTTGTGCTGCATTTGTATTTATTATTCAGTTTCTTCATTCTGGGATGTAATTTTATTATGGACTGTACACCCATATGGCTTGTAATAATTTGCATCATGCATGATAGGTAGGTATGCTCAAATCGACCTTAGTTGGACTTTAGGTACCTACACAGACTATAAAAAGACCTTAGGGAACACCCTTCGGTTGACTGAAGGTCGACTGACACCGAATTTTTTCGATGTCTTCAAAAGGACCCAAAAATGACCCTAGGACCCTCACTATTGCACATGCATGTGTTAGAATTTTGAATAGGGTGTTTGTTGCATGAAATAGGACCAAAATGCACAAAATGTACACACTTGGTCGACCGGCCCATCAAGTATATTTTCATCCCGGTCGACTGAACCAGTGTCTGGTCAACAATTTGACCATGGCCCGATCTACCGAACTTCTTTGTTCATTACCTGTCGGTCGACCGAACCCCGACCAGGTCAACAGTTTGACCACTGTCCGTTCGACCGAACTGATATAGTTCATTTATGCCTGGTCGACCGAACTCCCTTTGTGTCAACTCGTTGGCCTCCTGGTCCATCGAGCACAAAATGAACGCCAATACTCTGGTCGATCGAGGGTCCTCGGGAGATGCCCTAACTACTTAGTCGACTGAACTTCTCAGTTCAAAATGTCACGGTCGACCGAACCGTGCAAAATTGAAAAATCGCCTCGAACACAGTTGTCCAGTCGACCGACCCTAAAGGTGATTTTTGGCCCGGTAGACCGAACCATATGAACTTCAGTCGACCAAACCCATTCTGGTCGACCAGTGCTCTCGGGTTGCCCTGTAATTTTTATCGTGGTCAACTAATTTTAACAGGGTTAAAATAATTAAAATGTCATTAATCTTTTCTAAATATACCCATTGTGTCCCCAACGGTCAAAAAATCCTCCTTGCCTATAAATACTTGTTCATTTGTCATAATTAGCAAGGATTAGAAAACTTGATTAGGGAAAAACTCTCTCAACTCTCAAAACCCTATATTAGCCAAATACTTCTTGTAAACACTCACATACTCTTCAATCTTGATTTCTTTAAGCATTGTGAGTATTTCTATAAGGCTATAGTGCGTAATCTTTCTAGCTAATACTCTCTCTTGGTATAAAGTTTGATTTATTTTATTTGAGAGTATAGCCTAAAGTTCTTCCATGGATTTCATTTGATAAATCTTGTGTAGGAAGACTTTGATGGTTGTGGTTCTTGCATTATAGTTGCAAGTTACCTAAACCTAAATTTTGTGTGCAAAAATCCTTTTGCAAAAAGCTAGTCTTTCAAACAATTCCATTGTGCTTTAGACATTGAAATATCCTATTGAGTTTGTTTGATTTATCTTGCTTAACATATTTGAAACCCTGATCTAAATTTGTGATATTCGAATATTGTGTTTCAAATCTTGCTTAGATACACACTCTAGATCTTCATTGATTATCATACTTGATTGAGTGTTTAGTACCCATTAGAGCACTGAGCATATCTACATATCATTCGTGCTTGCATTATTGATTGAGCTGTATTGGTGCACACATCTGCTTTTCTAGAAGCATATTTTCGTGTACAAATTTTATACACATCTGTTGTATTTCTAGGCACGGGGCTAAAGAGGGAGACTAGTCCTTTAAAATAGTCCCGGACTGGCTTAGACCCGGTTAGGAAACCTAGGTACGTTATCCTCATAAGGCGTGTTGGTTGAGGTCAGCCTCTTAATTGAACTGGTTGTAAAGGTTGAGGTCAGCCCTGTGCTAATTGATCTGGTTGTTTAGGTGCCGCTGTTAAGTGAGCCTATAGTGGTAATCCTTGTGCTTGTTGGCCAAGGTGGAGACGTAGGCGATTTGGCCGAACCTCGATAACATTTCTGGGTGTCGTCTCCTTTATTTCATTATTGTGCATGCTTGGTTAAATGTTTATTGTAGTTTAAATTCCACTGTATATTTACGTTGATTTATTTTACATGCACTAGGTTGACCTTAGGCTTGTGTAATACTATTGTTACTGGTTTAACTTAGGCGATAAATTTTAAATACCCAATTCACCCCCTTTATTGGGATTGCACCAAAGCTAATAAATCGTATATATATTTTTGGGTCATCACATTCTCCCCTCCTTATAAAAATTTTATCTTCAAAATTTGCTAATTTAAAATGAGTGCTTTATAATTGGTTGCGCTATTTGAAATAGTAAATTGATGAACGATTTGGAGTCTTATAATATATTGAGGGTCAATTTGGCGAAATATTTTATTTTGGGAACTGAAGTGTGAATTGTCAATCTAGTAGAGGTTGAAATGGAAAAGAAATTCAGAAGATGTGGAAAAGGATAATATATATATATATATATATATATATTATACATATCCTATAAATTAAAAATATATATAAACAAAATGAAATGAAATTTGGCCTTTAGAGCCTTAACTCAATGTCAACATCTATCGAAGTGCTAGCAGTGTCACTGCTAACTACTTGGATTCTTTCTTGCCAGAGTTGACCTTTTGTAATGTCGTCGGCTTGGGTCGAAAAAAGGAAGAGAACGTCTATTTGTTCGGCACGGGAGGACGAGCTGCCATCTTCCCCTTGTGGCCTTTGGTGGGGATGCTCATAACGAGTCATCGATGGCCCGTACATGAGTTTCAATGCTTTTTGGATCTCTTAGAAATGGTAGAGTAGGCCAACATTATCACAAATCCTTAGTGTGGTGACTGCGATGCTGCCATTGTAAGGGGTATGGCTCATTGGTGTGATGTTAATTGTAAGTTTCATAGACGGAATATTGTTGATAGAGATGAGGGTACAAGTGGTTGATAAAATGGCAAGGGCATTGCTCGGGGCGGTAGTGGAGGAGGAGGTAAGATGGATAATTGATAGGGCAGTAGTTGAAATTGTGGCTTCTTCAACTAATCCCTGCTTACGCCTATGGTTCTCAAACCTAAAGCATACATTTTTCAGTTCGATTGGACCATACTGTCGGAGTCGTGCTACAAGCAAGCTAGCCCGCTCCACGAAAAGGAGTTCCCTTTGACCGCTGCAGAAGGCCTCCTCTAAAATCTCCAGTTATGCCTTGATGGGTTTCCATCTTTAGATTGATGATCTAGTGCTGCTCTCAGCAACTTTGAGAGTTGGGTGATTTAGCAACATTTTCAGTTAAATGAAAGGAGTAATGAGACAACAAATAGAAAAGTTGGGAAGAGCTAATCTCTGCAAATCAAAATGTGGTTGTTCAAGATGGTAGAAAGCTATGATGCTTAGAGTTCGAGGAGGGCAGACCCTTTTTATAGGGGAATGGTCGCGTGTTGTGGAAATCGAGAGAGAGCGACGTGTGCCATGATAATCGAGAGAGAGCAATGTGTACTGCAAATATTGAGTGCGTGATGCATTTTTCCAAAATCGAGGGAGAGCGACATGTGTCACGAGATTCGAGGGAAGGCGATGCGTGCCGCGAGCGATGCGTTTTGCAAAAATCGAGGGAGAACGATATATGTCGCGAAAATCGACAAAGAGCGACGAGTACCTTAAGTGATGCATTTTGTAAAAATCGAGGTAGAGCGATATGTGTTGCGAAAATCGAGAGAAAGTGATGCGTGCTGCGAAAATCGAGCGAGCGACGCGTATTGCAAAATTTGGGAACTCAAGGTTCTGCTTATGTTTCTACATCTTTATTAATAATTTAATTATAATTAATCTCATCCTTAAGTCACCACTTGGGTGGGTGGCCTAGTGGTAGGGAGCTGACTGTGCATCCATGTGATCTCGGGTTTGAATCCCCACTATGTCCAAGTAGTCTCATGCCCTAACCTTGCTTCGGGGGTAAGTGAGCTATAGCCGATATTTTTTTTGTTTGACCGATCGATGATTTGACATTGGGTAGTTATTTGAAGAAGATTAGTTAATTTTTATTTTACTTTCATTAATATAATTTTTTTTACTATATAAAGTTTTTTTATATATAATATAGTAAAATTTAAGTTGTATTAACTTTTATAAATTTATATAAAATAAAAATTAAAGATTCCATCAAAATTTGTACTTCTAAATCAAACTTGGATACTTGATGGAAATTGAATATGCAATGAAAATATACAAACACACACACACACACACACACACACACACACACACACACACACACATATATATATATATATATATATATTCATATTTAACTTGCACATGCTAAGGGATTTTTTTTTGAATTTAAATATAATATAGTAACATTTAAATTGTTTTTAACTCCTTATAAACTAATACAACATTAAAATTAAAGATTTCGTCAAAATATATATTCCTAAATTAAACTTGAATGTTTTGATGAGAATTGAATATGCAATGCAAAAATACATTTTCATATCCAACATGCCAGATTTCAGAATAGACCGTTTGTTCATATCTATTTGTCTATGTAACACCTCCAAACCTAATAGGGTTTAATGTGCTACTTCTTATATTTTTAGTGAAAATAATAACAGCAAAGATAAATAAATCTTGGATATAATTATATTATTATATTTATATATATGAAAATTTTAAATTATTAATGCATCTGATCTAACAATTAATTATGAGTCATCAATATGGGTACGTGTTTCTACAAACATAAATAACATATTTAAATTAATTAACGTGTCTTCAATAATACTATTTTTTTTAGAGAATATAGGATTGTTACCTACCTTGGGAGTCTTCACGTTAGTCTCATTTCCTCTAATGTTACTATCTTTAGGATCAATTTTTAAAACAATGATCAAATGTTATTTTAAAATCATAAATCTATTATTAACGTATAATAATATAACAAACTAAAAGAAATATTCTAAACTACCAAATCCTACCCAAATCATTTTTTTATGCCTAAGTTATGGTAAAATCTATATTTTAGAGTATGCAGAACCTATATTCTATTATCTAATATCAATTGTAAGGACCCGAACCCGAGTGAGTTCCTACATATAATTTTTTTTAGCAGATGCAAATAAATCTAAATTATTTTTATTATGAGAGCACTAATTAGTTTTATTACAAATATATGTATAAACTATTAAAATGCAAATTTCTAAAATTCTAAAATACACAAACATATTCTATATTGTATTATACTAAATTTTTATTCTACTTTACTCTTTATATTTTCGCCCATGCACTTGTTACATTAGATTTCTGGTACACTCTTCAAAATGATCTGAAATGTAAAATAATGATCGGGATGAGATGACGCTCAGTAAGTAAATAAAATTTATTAGTATGTGGCCAAAATGAACTTTCATAATATTTTAATTTCGTAAAATAATATTTAATACTATTACTTCAAAACGTTTTTTAAATTAATGTAAATTTGAAAATTTCTGTATAAAACTTTTACCATCATCTATAGTAATAAAATTTTATAATCATACTATAACTGTTAAACTGAACTTTTTAACTTTTAAAATTATAGTTATAATACTCAATCATGTATATATATATATATACACATTTCCTTATTAAATCCCCGTTCACATAAACATATATTTTTTCTTAAATTCATCAATAGTTCTGTATACGTAATTAAATATGTATATACACGTACTGTAAAAACAACCCTCAGGTCTGTTAATCGTAAGTCATGTTTACCCTCATGACTGAGTTGTGTGGTCTGAAGACTGGACTTAGCTGACTGGTCGGTTAAACTAAATCAACGTATATCATCATTAAATAAGATTTTTCCTATTAAACTTTGGTCCGACCCAGGTGTATACTTAGGAGAAATTCACTATCATATAAAACCACTATGTAAAAAGTGTGGGTGCACTTTGATCCGTTTAAACTTTAAGCTGCGATACCGAACATTCGTAATTTTCTGTATCGTCTGTGCCATAATGTGACGCCCCGATTTTTGTACAATTTTTTTTTCTAATAATAAATAAATAATCACGTCATAAATCCACAACATCCACAAATCAGTTACGTCAACAATCCTACTACCATTCTTACAACCCGACCTGCATTGGGTACCGAGTAAAAAGTATTTTATTATATTTAACCTGACAGCGGAAGACAATATACACATATCAGTCAGAATACAATACCCAGAGTATCAACATACATACAAATATTCTCACTACCTTCCCATACTAAAAATATCTACTCAACTCTAGGGGAATTACATCTCCCCTAGTCCAAAAACTCACCCTGTGTATTAGGGTCTCAGCTCCCTAATATCACAGAGCTTTATCACCTAGACGGTCTCTATTCCCTGAAAAATTTAGATAAATTGGGTGAGACACATCTCAGTAAGAAGGAATAAATTATTTACAGTGTGTGGCCATATGAGTACAATTATAATACACTTTACTTTTCAAATCACCATTTCATCTGAGAAAAACACTGATATACATAGTCTCATAATCGTATAGATATACAACACAAGTTTCTATAAGCTTTAAAATCATTTATCAAATTCAATAGTTTCCAACACATATTTATCTACGAAGTTCCTGAGAATAAGGAAGATTACCCCCCCATACAGGTAGTTTCCCTCTGCCCTAACATGTTATGCAACCACGTATGGCCACATCTGATATCTACCAGGGCACTCACCTTACTTAGTAAGCCCTCAGGCGGAGAGTTTCACTTCGCCTCAATAATTTATATTATTAACTCACATGGTTCCATTTCTCAATTTTATCATTCTTTATTTCTCACTTTTCATTCTTTCTTTTATTTCTCATTTTTGCCAATTTTATCATTCTTTCACTTTTCATTTCCATTTTACTTTCCGGCTCATGAGTATCCTCGGTATCAAATACCAACATCGTGTCTGTAACTCATGGCCACCCTGAGGATCTTTTTATAAACACCATGCTTCCCCCCATGGTCAAGGTTGTGCGGCCCGAAGGCTGGATCTAACCGCGGTTGGCCGACCCGGTTAGATCAAATATCATATCACATATCGCGTCTGTAGTACGACTGGTCGGCCTATACCCTGATCCGGACTCAGGGGGCCTAACAACCCTACACAATGGCACAGTCGACTGTCGCGCCACACGCTCCAAGAGTCCGTGTGGTTGCACTAACACCACTCGCAATGGTACCGTGTTGAATATCATAACCATCCAATAGGGTTTACCACCACATACCTGCAATCATTATGCGGTATTGGCATTTCATCAATTATATTCCAGTATATTATAATTCAATTCAATATAAATATTCTTATCATTTTCTATGCACATTTCATCATCTCGTAATATCATATATCATATTTCATGCATTTTCACATTTTCCCAAAATACTCATATCAACAATTTGTATAAACTCATTTCTCATGCAAATAATTTCCACTCACAAATAAATACCACTTTTCATTATTTTCCAATATCAGTATTTCACAAAATCTCATTTTCCAGGCACAACATTTCTACTCATATAATAATACCATATTACATTATTTTTCACTAATCAGATTAGTAATTCTCATTTCAATATTTTCTCAGAAATTACACATTATTATATTTTACACTCCAAAATATCACAATTTACAATTACTCAAATGCCACACAATTTATCTGATATTTATATCATAATAATTTTTAGACAAAATATCATATGCTTAATTTCACATATTCATTCAAATAATAATTCTAAAAATACTGTTATAATTTATTCCCCTTACCTGACTTACTGAGAGTCTCCCTAGAATCCCAAATTCTACGCCCTTGACACTTGAAATTCAACTCTTGCAATTTGCATTTTTCCCCAAATTAATTAATATATTTCTCCAAAATAATACCCATCTAACCTTCCTTAGACTCCATATACCTCAAATTAATATTTAAACTATTATTTAAAATGCCCACTTAATTTTCTAAATTTGGCTTGCGGGTCTCAAAATTACACCCGCAGTGCTCACCCGGCCTTAAATTCCAGAAATCATACTTCAACCCAAAATGCTCAATATTTTAGCATTTCTAAATTAATACTAATTAATTAAAAATAAGCCCCTTAATAACCCCTGCACCCCAAATTTGGGGTTTTGGTTCGACACCCCCACGAGAATTCCGTCCCAATCATCCCTAGATTCTCATGGTGGTGTCCGTTCGTCAATTGAACTTATAATTTGTAAGAAATTAAAGAAAAAGGGGAAAATGGCTTTCCCCAGGGACTACACCTACGCCGCTCCTACCACCGATCCGCTCTAGTAGAAATGACGGCAGCGGCGAATGGAGTCTAGTGGTATCTTCGGATTTTCGATCAGGCGACAATCCGTCATGAAATCGAGGAGAGGGGGAGAGAGAACGTGAGGAGAGAGAGAGAGAGTTCAGAGATGCGTGTAAAGAAAAGAAAAGAAAAGAAATAAAGAAGAAGAAGAAGAAGAAGAAGAATCCTGAAGCTTTCAGCTTCAGGATAACTAATAATAATAATAATAATAATAATAATATATTTAATTAATATTAATAATAATATATTTTTATTAAAAAAATAAAAATAAATTTTAAATATTTTATTCATTTATTTATTTTAAATCCAATTAATTAATTAATTAATTTTTTTTGGAAATCATTATACTAATCTTCTATATCCCTTTTTGGGGTTATTACATTCTCCCATTCTTATAAAAATTTCATCCTCGAAATTTGTCATTCCCTTATTTCCCTTTCTTAGCAAAACACTTTTAATTTTTATTAACTACCCTCACTTATGGCGGAGGAATACCGTGATTACAACGAGGATTCTAGGAGATTACAACTATTCAAAATTCTCCCAAAACCATTCATGTTTCAAAACTAAAAACTCTATCTATCCTACGTTACACTATACAAATAAAACTACAATACTATTCCATTCACTTGACTGGCTCAACTCTAAACTCCACTGAATAAATGCAGATATCTCTGGTGCATCTGATCCTCTAGTTCCCAGGAAGCCTCCTCAATGTCATGGTTCCGCCACAGAACTTTTACCAGTGGAATCTTCTTCGTGTGTAGCTCCTGTTCCTTCCAATCAAGAATCTACACTGGCACTTTCTCATAAGCTAAAGTGTCTCTCAACTCCAGTGCCTCATATCTGATCACATGGGAGGGGTCTGGGACGTATTTCTTCAGAACAGAAATGTGGACTTTATCTTGAGTCTGTTGTAACAACTCTAGCCCCAATACCTGTCTCTCTCCAACCTCATCCCAATACAACCGGGATCGGAACCTCCTGCCATACAGTGCCTCATACGGTGCCATCCCAATGCTGGCCTGGTAGTTGTTGTTATACGCAAACTCAACCAGTGGAAAATATTGCATACAACGACCTCCAAAGCCCAGCACACATGCTCGTAGCATATCCTCCAGAATCTGTATCGTTCTCTCTGTCTGTCTATCTGTCTGAGGATGAAAAGCTGTGCTAAAGACAACTGAGAACCCATGGCCCCTTGCAGACTCTTCCAAAAATGAGATGTGAACCATGGGTCTCTATCTGAAACTATGGACACTGGGACACCGTGGAGTCTAACTATCTCCTGGATGTATAACTCAGCCAATCTATCCATGGAGTAGCTAACTTTGATCAGCAAAAAGTGGGCAGTCTTCATCAATCGATCCACCACTACCTAAATAGCGTCCTGTCTATGCAATGCTGGCGGTAATCCTGAGACGAAATCCATCGCTATATGCTCCCACTTCCACTCAGGAATGTGGAGTGGTTGTAATGATCCCGCTGGTCTCTGGTGCTTAGCCTTCACTTGCTGGTACGTCAAACATTGATTTACATACTGAGCTATCTCCCTCTTCATGTTGCTCCACCAGAAGGACTCTCGAAGATCCCTGTACATTTTAGTGCTACCTGGATGTACAGTATATAGGGACTGATGCGCTTCCTCTAGAATGACCCTCTTGATCTCATGATCGGCAGGAACGCATAACCTGGTGCAGAACCTCAAGGCTCCATCATCTGAAATGCTGAACTCTGGTTCCTGACCATCCTGTACCTTTCCCATAAGCTCTACTAGTTCTACATCATTCCTTTGGGCTGCTTTAATCCTCTCCTGTAGAGTCGGCTGCAAAACCAAGTCAGCAATGAACGCCTGGTGATCGCCCTCTACCAGCTCCACATCGAGCCTCTCCAGATCCATTTGAATTGGATGCTGAATCTCCACTGCAGAAATAGATGAATCCACTGATTTTCAACTCAAAGCATCATCGACCACATTAGCCTTTCCTGGGTGGTAGCTGATAGTGCAGTCGTAATCCTTTATTAGCTCCAGCTATCTCCTCTGCCTCATATTCAATTCCTTCTGCGTGAAGAAATACTTTAAATTCTTATGGTTAGTAAATATCTCACACCTACCCCCATATAGATAGTGCCTCCAAATCTTCAGCGCATAAACAATCGCCGCCAACTCCAGATCATGGGTAGGGTACTTCTTCTCATATTTTTTCAACTGTCGTGAGGCATAGGCTGTAACTCTCCCTCGCTGCATCAACACGCATCCGAGCCCTTTATGGGACGCATTACTATAAATTACAAACCCCTCTTCTCCTGAAGGAATCGTCAACACAGGCGCAGTGATGAGTCACTGCTTCAATTCCTGGAAGCTCTGTTCACATTCATCAGACCACTCAAACTTTACTCCTTTCCTGGTCAATTAGGTAAGTGGGTTTGACAATCTAGAAAAGCCCTCAACAAACCTGCGGTAGTACCCAGCCAATCCTAGGAAACTCCTGATCTCGTGCACGTTCTTTGGTCGTACCCAATCTACTACCACCTCAATCTTACTCGGATCAACAGAAATACCACCCTTGGATATGACGTGTCCAAGGAAGGCAACCTGTTCCAACCAGAACTCACACTTCTTGAGCTTCGCATAAAGCTTCTTTTCTCGCAATACCTGAAGCACTATACTCAGATGCTCCTCATGCTCCTCTGGGCTCTTCGAATACACCAGTATATCATCAATAAATACTACAACAAACTGATCCAAGTACTGGTGAAAGACCTTGTTCATAAGATCCATAAACACTGCAGGAGCATTCATCAACCCAAACAGCATAACTAGAAATTCATAGTGACCATACCGTGTTCTGAATGCCGTCTTCGGAACATCTTCCACCCTGACTTTCACCTGATGGTACCCGGAGAGTAAATCTATCTTCGAAAAGATTCGTGTCCACTGTAACTAGTCAAATAAATCATCAATACGTGGGAGCGGGTATTTATTCTTGATAGTTACTTTATTTATTTCTCGATAGTCGATGCACAACCTCATCGAGCCATCATTCTTCCTCACAAATAAAACCAGAACAAACCCCTTATCTAACAGTTCCTGCAATTGCTCTTTTAATTCTTTTAGCTCTGTCGGTGCCATTCTATACAGCGCCTTCGAAATTGGCGATGTCCTCGGAACCAGATCAATAACGAACTCTACCTCACGATCAAGAGGTAGTCTCGGCAAATCCTCAGGGAATATATCAGGAAAATCTCTCACCACTGGGATATCCTCCACCCTCAGCTCCCCTCCTGATACTGCCTTCACATAGGCTAAATATCCCTGACAACCTTCTGATAACAATCCACGTTCCTGAATAGCAGATAGTAACTAAGGTGGGGTGCGCACACGTGATCCCATGAATCTGTACTCCTGTCCCTCTAGAGGTCTGAATACTACCACTCTCTGATGGCAATCAATGCTAGCATAGTGGACAGCTAGCCAATCCATACCCAAGATTACCTTAAACCCATGCATGTCTAAAACCACCAGATTAGCCAACAAAGACCTCCCCTGAATATCCACTGGACAGTCCCTGAGTACCTTTCTACATACCCCTATGGCCCCAGTTGGTGTAGCAATAGAAAAACTAATTTCTAACTGCCGAGGCTCAAACCCACACAATTTAACATATTCTCGGGAAATAAACGAATGTGTCGCTCTAGAATCAAACAAGATAGTAGCTTTAAATGATAGTATTGAAATAGTACCTGTCACCACATCTCCTGCCGCCTTAGCATCTCCCGGGGTCAGTGCATAAACTTGCGCCGGCGCAGTATTCCTCTGCTGTCCACCTCGAGGTGCCTAGTAGCCTCCTCTGTATGGTCGAGGAGCAGCCGTTACCGCTGGTGGTGCTTGGTAGTTTCTCGCGATATGCCTAGGCTGGTGGCACTGATAGTAGACCATCTCTCTCACTCGGCACTCTCCTGGGTGCCTCCTCAAACATCTGGGACATGGAGGGAGCATCTGTCTGCCCTGTATTGCTCGCTCTCCTCCTCCCTATAGTCATCCTCCTCCGATATAAAATCTCCTCTATGGCCCACGACTGGGCCTTGCCTGAAAATTAGAAGGCGCGGGCCTCTTCCTTTGGCTCTGGGTTGCTGCGCCTCTCTGTATGCTGCTCTTAATCACCGCAGCCATATCCACTATCTCTACTACCAGTGGGTCCGCTTCTGCAGAAAAAACGGGGGTCGCATATGCGTGAACTGCTCAATCATGCAGCTCCGCTCCCCCGAGCTCCTAGCCATCTCAGCCATCTCCTGCTGAGTGACACTACGCAACATCGCGTTAGGGTCTCCACCTCCCATACTTGAAGGTCCTACTCCATCACCTCCTGTACTCGTGTTACTATTCCCCGAATCCATCCCACAAAGGATACAACTAATCTCACCATACAATTACTATCACACAACCCATACACTACAATAACTCATAAATTATTCTTCTATCCATACCTTAATCCCTATTTAAAATTCAGTCCTACCACTCAGAAACAAGACCCAGTGGTAGTATCCATGATTTTCCTGAAATCGTCACCCCAGGAAAAACACAGAAACAACCTCGGTACCCCTGCCTCTATGCCGCAAGATAGAATCCTAAATTCTCACCTCATCCTCAAACAACCACTAACTCACATGTCAGTCTACTCATCACCTATTTTCGTCAAAATCCACTCCTATACTCTAGTATTGTTTTTTTGCTGTCTACTAAAGTCTGCAGAACCTAGCAACCTAGGCTCTGATACCAAACTGTGGCACCCCGATTTTCATACAGAAAGAAAAAAATAGAAATCAAACATGTAGGAGTTTACATAAGAAACATGTGGGTGAATTATGGTTTAATGCAAATACAAATTGATCAATTCAATTTAATTTTGATTGATTAATTAAATTTTGGTTGATCAAATCAGAATTGATTGAAATGATCCCCCAAGCCTATAAATAGTGGGCTTAAAAAGGGTAAGGACAGAAGTGGACACAGACACAAACATAGACAGATAGAGAAGGAAAAGAGGAATTGCTTACTAGAAATTTGAGAGAGGATCAGGAGGGGGAGTCTGAAGGTTTGAAATCGAGAAGGTGAAGAAAGATTAAGAAGCAAAAGGCTAAGGGTAGAAATAGTAAAGGCATTAGCAATGGAGATTCAAAGTAGCAGACTTAAGGATTGGAGGGGATAGAAGACAGAGGTCAGTTTATTTTTTTAAAATTTTGTGTTAGTTAGTTTAATTTTTTTTTAAATTTTAGGCATGTATAAAAATTGAATTATGTAATTTGATCATAAATTTGAAGAAGTCCTCAAATAGAAGTCAATTTTAAACCAAATATATTTAAGAATTCTTTCAGAGTCATAAAAGAGAAGCTAGGGTATTTGGCTCAAACTTGAGAGCTTAGATTTTAGATTTGGATCCAAAACCTTAGACTCGAATATTCCTAGATCTGACTCAAAAAAAATAAAAAAAAATAAAAAAATAAAAATTTGAGTCAACTTGACCTAGGTCCAAGTCAACTAACCTGAATACTCAACCTAGGTCCAATGACCCGGGTCTAACCGGAAAACTTGGACTTAAGACAATGACTTGGTTCAGCTAAGCCTTGAATCCATCTACAATTTGAGCCCAAAATACATAAGGCCCAATTGATCCTGACTCAATTTAAGTCAACCGATTCATAGACTAGCCCAACTAGTTAACCCAAAGCCCATATCCAAAAGAAACTTAAAGTAAGCTCAAAGCCCGGTCCAATCCTAATGCTCAAGCCTAGTTGGTCTTGGCCTAACCCGATTAACCCAGCCTAACTGAACCCCTAAGACCCAATTAATCCACAACCCAATTGGGCATGTCTTCAACCCAAACTTAGGTCAATCTACATTAACCTAAGCCCAATTACCTTGGTACAACTCAACCTAGGTTAAGTTAATCTAACTTAAGACCCAAAATCCATTTGGTTCCTAAGAAAATCTAGTAAGATCAGACAAGAAATTGAAACCATTTTTTTTTTTTTAAAAACAAAGAAACATAATTACGTTTTAGTTGTTTAAACTTGCATCTTAGAGAGCTTGATGTTCTCTGTTCCCTAGATAAAAACCTGCAAGAATGAGGAAAAAAGTGAATGAGAGAAAATAGAGAAGAGAGAAGAGATTGAAGATAGAGAAAACAAAGATGAGGGTTTACCTCTTTAAGAAATCCAAGCCTGGATCTAAGTGTAGTTGTAACAACCCGATTTTTCCTACCACTTTTTTTTATAACCATAATAATAATAAACATAATACTGATTGATAAATATATCTTGTTCTCTGATACCCAAAAACATAATTTCCAGGTAGCGGAAAACATAAAGTGTGCAATTAGGAACACAATACCAGAATTTTCACCATTTATGTACATCACTCTAGTTTAAAAGTCCAGATCCCCTAGGATCTATACAAAAATACATCTCACCCAAAACTACTTACCCTATAAATAGGGTAGAACTAATATCTCTTCTATCTACGAGCTACTGGGATGAGACAACGCTCAGTAAGACAAAATATTCTATTTCCAGTGTGTGGCACATGAGTTTCTTAAAACCATATGCATATACTGTAATTAACTGATTCTAAATTAACATGTAATAGTAATATATACCATGTAACTCACACCTGCGGTTCTCAAAATATATCTGTTACAGAACTTTCTATTTGAATATACTTTTAATAACTACAAGTAGTTCTGTTGTTTCTTGTACATATATAATAGCTTTGAAAACTTCCCTGGATGGATAATTGAATGTCATGATTCAAATCCCCTCATGACAGGGTTGTGTGGCCCAAAGGCGGGACTTAATCCTGGGTGGCCCTCTAGGATTAGTCAACTATAGCTCCACTAAGGTATGATTGGCCCCTAAACCTGGGTCTGTCCAGGGAGCACTGTAATCACTCCCCTCCACCTAGATCAGATTACCAAGGAGTCTGCAATCTCTCTAATGGCACAATTGACTATAAAATGCCACACTCTAATTGAGATGTGTGGTTGCACTCTCTCCACTATATAGTTACGGTACCTGCTCTGCTATCTGATCTGTAATGGTCCATCAGGATTTGATACAGAGTATATATATATATACTCTGGTATATACATGTATTTTACTGTTTACCATGATTCTGTTTTTGCTGTAATAGCCATAACACTGTAATAATTATTCTGTATAAACTGTACAATCTGTTTTGAACATAAATTGTAATAATTGATCTGTAAAATTATATAACTGACTGTTATGGTCCTGAGATCTGTATATAACATGCTCACTGTAAAATTGTACATTATGCTTTCTATTAAACCATGTTAAACTGTGTAAATACATAATTTTATAAAATATTGGATAATCGTGTCTCTGAAATAAACACCGTATAATCTGCTCTGTAAATGAATGTATATCATAATTCTATAAAAATTGTATAAACTCAATACTGTACTCTTATTACTCATGCCACACAAGAATTGATAGCTCATCATATATAATTTGTAAAACTATATAATATTTGTACTGAAAAACACCCATAAACTTATACTATATTTACTGATAAAATTCTAATTTATCTGGCATACCATATTTCCCTTACCTTGTAATTAAGCTCGCTTACTAACATTCTAAATTACACCTCTAGAATTTATAATTCCATAACCTTGAAAATATTCTTGTCAATCAACTAAATACCCAGAATATTCTTCATTTTTCCATTTTTGGAATTATAAACTATTTATTATTTACTTGGGTTTTTGAAAAGATATCCATTGGGTTCCTCAACCCATTCCTGCAGGGTCCCAAAACACCCTATTCCTGAAAATAAAATACCCTAATTTTACTTTACAAACTCTAGTGTATTCTTATATAATACAAAATTTAGGCTCATATGAACTTGGTAGTACTAGAAATACTCAAACAATCCACTTACCCTAGTTTTCGGATGGTTCCCAAACTTCTCAAATCAACATTTTGCTCCAGCTATATTGTAGAGAATCTCCCCAGAATCACCGTGGTAGCTTCTGGTCATCGAACCGGGGAGAATTGGAGCCAAAAACCTAGAGAGAAGGAGGGAGCACTGACTTTTAGAGAGAGAGAAGGTAAATTGGACAAAATTCTGTGCTAAAAACCCAAGTTTGAGCTATTTATATTCTTAGCTTCATCGACAAGACACGTACTTCGTCAACGAAGCCTAGAAGGGAGTTCGTCGATGAACTAATAACCTTCGCCAATGAATTTTAGGCCCTGAAATAGCCCTCTTGGTAATTCCTCGTCGACGGGACACGTGTCCCCATCGACGATTCCAATAAACCACTTCATCGAAGAACGCTTTGCGTTCGTTGATGAGATTTTGTTGTGACCCACCCCCTTAAAAAAAATTTCCTTTTTCTCTCATTTATTTTGTTATTTAATTATTATAATTCCTCGGGTCTCTACGGTAGTAGAGAGCTTCGTTCAAAGCTATAATAGATAGAGATCATGTGAGAGAATCGAAAGAAAAGAGCAAATGAAAATAGAGTAACTAGAGAGGATGAGATTTATGAGAAAACAAAGAAGGAGAGAACAAAAGACAAAAATGTTGAAACATAGAGAAAAAAGAAATACAGAAGCAGAGAGAGAAAGAAAGAGAGAGAGAGAGGTCTGTGAGAGAGTGTGAAGATAAAGAAGAGAACGTGAGAGAAAGATAAAGAGAGTGTGAAGAAAGAGAACAGAACGAGAGAGTGAGAAGAAAGAGAGAGAAAGAATAGAAGCAGAAAGAAAAAGAGATAAATAACATAAGCAAAGAGAAAGAAGAAAAGAAGAGAGTGAGAGAGAGAGAGAAAGAGAAAAAAAATGGGGCTTTTATATTTATACAAGTGGGACATGTGTCACCGTACGAAAGGTGATATATCAGGACCGTGTGTTCGGAGAGCGATGTGGTGCAATCCTAGCCATCCAATATGTGTTTTCTCTAGATGGCCGGATGTTGCCATGTCAGCGATCCGTGCCAAAGCTCCTGGGATCAACTAGGACTTGCCACATGGCAGGTGTTGTCATGCTGACGTCATTTTGCTGTAGAAAATTCAAATAAATAAATATAATAAAAATAAAAAAAATAATATAATAAGAAGTGCCATGTGTCGCCACCACTGGCTGACATGTGGCCACTTTTTCCTAATCGAGTGAACCCCGGTTTGACTCAGGTTGACTCGGTTCAAAATAGTTAAATCGGTCTAACCCATCTCTAATCGCGTATTTTTTAAATTATTTTTAATTTTTAAAAATTGGGAAATTAAAATAGTAAAGAAAAATAAAAAATAAATAAAAATGATTTAAGTTACTTTGACTCGAATAACAAAAAAATAGAAAATAACATTATTAAAAATGAAGGAAAAAGTCTTTTAAAATCCCATAAAACTACAAAAACATAAAGGAAAAATTTTAGAAAATTTTAAAAAATTTTGAAAAAATATAGAAATGTTTTGAAGACTCTTTTTGATCAATATTATGAATATGTTTAATTTATATATATATATATATATATATATATATATATTCTTTTTTTGTGCGTGTGCATCCCAATGATTAAACAAAGGGTAAAAAGATATTTTAGACCTCATTTATATTTGTTTTGAGGGGGGTTTATCTAATAAGATCCCCAACTGTGGAGGTCTTATTAGACATTCCTAAGTCTCACCATATTTTATATTTTATTTTAAAATTTTAGAATTTATTTTTTAAGGAGTTAATTAAAGACCATTGGATATGTACCGTTTGTAGAACGACTGTGTTGGGGGTGCTAGTACCTTCCCTTCGCATAACTGAATTTTCGATCTCAATTCTATTGAGACTACTAGTTTTATAGCCTAGGATTAGTCTAGAGAGCAATTAATAAGTAGTAATTAGGTGAGCTAACCACCCCTAGGAAAATAGCTTGGTGACTCCACTGCGGACTTAGAGAGTCGAACCATTAATTAATAATGAATTATCCCAAATATGAATTTAATGGTTCTTTTGATTACTCCATGATATTATACTTGTAAATATGAATAATTGTTGTGTACTTGTGAATATTTTACCTATGTATATAACTCATATATGTATGTTGTGAATGAATGGATAAGCATGTGTAGGATGTGTTGGGATTAGGGGATAGACTTTTCAATCTATCTGAGTACACACGCTTCCACGAGCCCTATACCTGTGCTTTACCCTTTTAGGAATAGATAAAGGTATTGTACTGTTAGCTCCCATGAGACAAGGTCTTTGTGGGCACATGAACCACTTTGCTCAGTCTGTACTCTGTTCAAGCCCATTGGATAAGGAAGGGAACATTTTGGGAACCTGTTGTTTATAGGGAATAGAACTTGAACCAATTATATTTGACTCTAGCTTTCTCCCTTTGGATGAAGCCTTAGAGAAACTTGTAAGTGATAAATCCATTGGGGTTGGGACATGAGTTTCATCCTTCTTCACATGAATTAGTACATTTTTTTGTTATATTTGTTTGAGTCTTATAGGCATACATATTACTTTGCCAAAATTATAGAGTAGCCCCAAATCACGCCATGGATAGCTTAGTAGTGGTGTACAAAGAGGAAGAAACCGAAGTACAGTTGTATTCTAAGATTAGCAAAGAGATCAAAGTGACAGTTTGAGTAAAGGAACTAATGTGATACTACTAGCTCGGGTCAAGGTTGATATTCGATCAAATTCTCTAAAGGAGTTGAGCATAATTTGGGCAGGATGGATAGTTGAAATATGATTGAAATTCTCTTAATTATACAACCACATTGGATTCTTATTACATATAATAGTGATCCTAGAAGTAATGAGCATTATGGTGGATTTTTGGAATCCTTTTTATTATTGCTTCATCCTTGAGGGGATACATATCATTGAAGAATACACACCATTGCTGTATTTAATAAAGCTTCATACACCTTATAAGATGTACAGATACAATCCTAAAGTATCATTCAGAAGGGGGATATATAAGGTGATAGGGATCAAAGCTCAGAAAGTAAATCAACAAATTGAAAAAGGTGCCAAAAAAACCACTTGGGAATTCTTGAGGACCCTAATGGAAGGAGAAGAAAAAAAAAAAGTTCATATGGGTGTTTTGGCTCTTGTTATTTATGGAATGGTTATTTTTCCTAAACAATTAGGATTTATTAACCAAGAAGTAGTCTCTTTTGTGGCCCAAGTTTAGGACAAGACTAACCCAATACTTGGTATCCTAGCAGAAACGTTCTGATATCTTAATTATTGAATAAAAGGAATGGTAGGCTAATGATGTGTTCTGTTGCTATATGTCTAGTTCATAAGCCATTTACCACGCAGAGAGGGTTACTTCTATCCCATGTTCTCAGGGGTTTGAATTCCTTTAACTGATTTTGAGAAGGCTGAGTGGGAGGAGCAACCAAAAAAATTTGAATGGAGTTAAAGGATATGAAACTGGGTAACAACAAGATTTGTGTGCCAAGCACCATGGATGGGATACAATCACATGGAGAATTTTAGTGTGTCCCATTATTAGGCCTGTGGGGAGGAATAACCTATGCTTCCCCTATGTTTAGAAGACAAGTAGGGTCCTTTCATTTAATACCAATGAAGCATGGTTTGGCTGATTCAGGATTTGATTATGATAAGGAAGAGGCTCAGAAGTAGATTGGAAAAATTTGTAGGAGCCTGAAAAGTCATTTATTTGATAGATTCAAGTAGTCATATCACCAGGGTCCAGGGAGATTATGATAGTTAGTGCACTAATAGGGTTAATCCTTAGGTTCTAGATTTCTAACCATAAAGGACTTAGGAGGCTTTTACTTTTTGGACAAAATCCTTAATTGCTACTTAGTATCGAATGAAAGACAAAGCTAAAAAAAATATAATTGTGAGGATTGGTGTAATCCCAAGAGGGGAGGGGGTGAATTGGATTTTTAAAAACTTTTGCTAACTATTTGCCCGATTCACAAATGATATCCCAATCAAAATTAAAAGCGTGTATGTCATAACAATATATAAATAATCATACACGTGCGAAAATATAAAGACTATAGGGAAAGAGAGAATGACATTGAGATTTTTACGAGGTTTGGCTATCCCCGCCTACGTCCTCGCCTCGAGCAAACCACTCGAGGATTTCCACTATAACACTATTTTAAACCAAGTGGAGCAACTGTTACACACTCTTTATAGGCAGAGCTACCTCTCCTAGCAATATCCCCTCACTCGGTCCACTCTTTATAGGCGGAGCCACCTCTCCAAATGATATCCCCTCGCTTGGCCTACTCCTTATAGGCGGAGCCACCTCTCCAAGTGATATCCCCTCACTTGGTATGATTCACAATGCAAATCGTAAAGGCAATGATTTTAAAAAAAAATTATGTACAAGGAATGCTTCTTCAAAAGCTAATTTGTACAATGAAAAAATACTTCTAAATGTACTCTCAAATGATTTTAAATATGAAGCTCAGTAGAGTATGGGTAATCCTCTCAAAAATATTTTTGTAAGAAAATGAGAGCATGGAAAATGATTTCATTAAGATTGACCTTTGAAAAATCAAATGCAAGAAGGCTTTCAAGCAATATATATATATATATATATATATATATATGAGTGTAAATATATGCTCAAGCCTTTCAAGAATAAGCCAAAAGATTTTCTCCAAAATATTTTTCAAAAAGAAAGTAGCAGAAATATGAGTTTTATCTTCAAAATGGGTTTCAAATATGAACAAGAATCAAAGAATGTGTAAATATGTTCCCAATATGATTTCCTAACCTTCTCCTAGTGTTTAGGCTTAGTATATATAGGCAAAAACCAAATATAGCCATTATATGGCCATTGGGGAAATAAAATATAAGTTTATTTTGAAAAGTAGCCATTTTCCAACCGTTGGCGTTCAATTCTCGATACGAATCGTCGATGAGTGCTGTTTAATTGTTGACGAGTGACCTTCAGTCGTCGATGAGTCACCCTTGTTTGTTGACGAGTCACCTAGGCTAAAAAACATATTCGGCTACAGGAGTTTTTTGTCGATAGGGACAGGTGACTGTTCAGCAATACGCCACCCGATTTGTGGAGTTGTCACGTTTTGCTCCCTATATGGTACCTGACGAGTCCACGAAGGCTTGAAAGTTCAAGAGGGGTCTAAGGCAGGAGATTATAAAGTAGGTGGCTGTGTTGCAGGTGTAGGATTTTGCTACATTGGTGGATAAGGCCACTGTAGCAGAGATTAGTCTATAGGGAGATGTGGAGGTTTAGAGCTCGAAGAAGAGGCCGATGCCTTCTAGTTCTCATACGGGTGTGAGGCAGGGTCCTTGGAGGAGGTAGGTAATGGATGAGGCTAGCGACGAGAGGTGGGTGGTGGAGCATTTTAGGGTACCCCATCATTCCCTATTTGCCTTAAGTGTGGCAAGAGGCATTCGGGAGAGTGCAAGGGTGGACCAGGTGGCTGTTTCTAGTGTGGAAGGCCCGAACACGTGGTGTGAGATTGCCACATGTGACAAGTACTATTTCCATTTTATCAAATAGTGCTGTAGTGTTGTTTCATTCAGGTGTGACACACTTTTTCGTGTCTTGGGGATTGGTTAAATTGTGCGGGGTAGAAACACAATTATTAGATGCCGAGTCAAGTGTGGTCACGCCGACAGGGTTAGTGGTAGTCTGTAGTTAAGTGATCTGAGATTTTCTAGTGGAGATTCAGGGGAGAATGATGCCCGCTTACTTGATTATCTTTGACATGCATAGTTTTGATATCATTTTGGGGATGGATTGGTTAGTAGCCAGCTATGCGAGTATTGATTGCCATAGAAAAGAGGTTGTGTTCAGATCTCCAAGGAAATTGGAGTTTAAATTTGTCAGATCATTTGTGCGCTCTACACCATGGATTCTTTCAGCCATTCAGGCAAGAAGGCTACTTCTGGAGGGATGCTAGGGATACCTAGCGTTTGTGAAAGAAGCACCGAGGGAAGAACTTAAGCTGGAAGATATCCCCATGGTTAGGGAATTCTTAGAAGTTTTCCCAGAGGACTTACCGGGATTGCCTCATCATTGCGAGGTGGAGTTTTCCATTGAGTTGATTCTAGGGACAACATCGATTTCGAAAGCTCCATGCAGAATGGCTCTAGCGGAACTGAAGGAGTTAAAGGAGCAGATTCAGGAGTTACTTTACAAAAGGTTTATCAGACCGAGTGTATCACCCTGGGGAGCATCAATGTTGTTTGTAAAGAAGAAGGATGGGTTGATGAGGATGTGCATTGAAGAGAAAGAGATTAATAAAATGACATTAAAGAATAAGTACCTAGGTCTTCTCTAAGATCGATCTGCGATCCAGGTATCATCAGGTGAGGGTTAAATTAGAGGATGTACCAAAGAAAACTTTCAGTACTAGGTATGGCCATCATGAATTTCTGGTTATGCCTTTCGAATTGACCAATGCTCCTGTAACATTCATGGACTTGATGAATAGGACGTTTCACGAGTACTTAGATTAGTTTGTGGTTGTGTTCATCGATGACATCCTGGTTTATTCGAGGAGCCCTAAGGAGCATGCAACTCATTTGAGGTTGGTACTTTAGGTACTTAGAGGAAAGAAGTTGTATGCTAAATTTAAGAAATGCGAATTTTGGTTAGAGCAAGTGACGTTTCTGGGACATGTAGTGTCTAGAGAAGGTATTTCAGTGGACCCGAGCAAGATAGAAGCGATAGTTGATTAAGAGAGACCAAAGAACGTGCATGAGGTTAGAATTTTTCTTGGGTCTAGCAGGATATTGCCGTCGGTTCATAGTGGGATTTTCTAGACTATAAAGTCCACTGAAACAACTCACAAGGAAGAACATGAAGTTCGAGTAGACTGGTGAGTGCGAGCAGAGTTTTTAGGAGCTGAACCAGCGACTAGTTACTGCCTTAGTGTTGACCATTCCATCAAGAGAGGGTGGATTTGTGATCTACAATGATGCATCTCAAAAAGGACTCGGGTGTGTCTTTGTGTAGCAAGGAAAAGTTATTGCATACGCTTCTCGCCAACTCAAGAAGTATAAGAAGAACTATCCCACACATGACATGGAATTGGTAGCGATAGTTTATGGGTTAAAAATCTGGAGGCACTACCTATACGGTAGAAGGTGCGAGATCTTTACTGATCATAAGAGTTTTAAGTACTTTTTCACTCAGAAGGAGTTGAACATAAGGCATTAGAGATGGCTTGAGTTGATAAAGGACTATGATTGTACCATTAGTTACCACCCAGGAAAAGCTAATGTGGTAACTAATGCTTTGAGTCGGAAGTTAGTGGATGCTTCAATCGCAGTAGTTGTAGTATAGCATCAGATTAGGATGGACCTAAAAAGGTTGGGTGTGGAGTTAGTGGAAGGAAATCACCAGGAATTCATTGTTAGCATGGTAGTTCAACCAACCTTACGGGACAGGATTAGGACAGTTTTGAAGAAAGATGCAAAGCTGGTAGAGATTGTGAATGGAGTACAGATCGGATCGAATTGAATGCAGATTTCAATGTCTCAGACGATGGGGTGTTGAGATTTTATACTAGGATATGCGTACTGAATGATCCTGAGATTAAAAGGACCATTATGGAAGTGGCACATCGCTCTCTATATACAGTGCATCCAGGGAGCACAAAGATGTACAAAGATATGTGGGAATCTTTTTGGTGGTCAAACATGAAAAGAGAGATCGCTCATTTTGTTGAGCAGTGTCTGACATGTCAGCAGGTGAAGGCTGAGCACCAGAGGCTAGCAAGACCATTGCAACCACTTCTCATTCCTAAATGGAAGTGGGAGCACATTTTCATGAACTTTGTCATAGGAGTGCCATCGGCACTTCATGGACAGAATGCTATCTGGGTAGTTGTTAACAAATTGATGAAGACTGCCCATTTTGTTCTACTTAAATTCAGTTACTACATGAATAAGCTGACAGAGCTTTATGTTCAAGAGATAGTAAGATTGCACAGGGTACTTGTGTCCATCGTTTCAGATAGGGACCTGCGGTTTACTTTCCAATTTTGGAAGAGCTTATAGGAAGCATTGGGATCTTAACTCACTTTTAGTACTACTTTTCACCCATAGACCAATGATCAGTCAGAGAGGACCATTCAAATCCTAGAGGATATGCTACGGGTGTGTGTACCGGATGATTACGCGTCAAAGTTGTGTGGTTAAGTATTTAAATGCATTGACTAAGTGTTACTATTTTAATTAAATACTTAATTATGTATAATATTTTAATCATTGAACTCATTTGATAATTTCAAGATAATTATCCTAATTTTACCGCAAATTTATGAAAATCTATGTTTAATTATTGTTGCAGGATAAATGAAGTTGGGAGTGGACCGTTCATGCATGCAAAATGCACTTCGTGAGACGTGTGCATGTGTGAATGAGCCGGGTGTTGTGTATTTAAAATTTAAATCCATGAAGCCATGCACGGCTGTTTGTTTGTTCACTGAAGACTAGCTGGAAGGAACCAAAGGAGATCCATGTGAAGCATGCATGATGATGGGTCTGGGGTGCCGTACGCAGAATTGAAAAAAGAAGAAGAAGGGAGTTGGGCTTAAAGTTAAAGCAAGGGGTTGGGCTTCAACCATGGGCTGACAATACAAATTGAGCTGGGCCTAAATTGTGTGAGGATTTTTTTTTTCAAGCTAACAATAGGAGGGGCAAAGGCTAGATGAGGTGCTAGAATGAAAAAAGGGGGAAGGCTGGGTCATGATGTGACTCGGCCATGCAAAAAAGGAAAGGGCCTTACTATGTGATTGTAGGCATTGGTTTGATGTGCTAAAGGGAACCAACAAGAGGGCAGTTGGGAAAGAAAAGGGAAGGCAGCTAGGAAAGGAAAGGAAAGTAGCTAGGCATTTAATAAAATTGGAGGCTAGAATTGTAAAAGGAGGTAGCTAGGGTTTAAAAAAGAAAGAAAGAGGGAGTTTATGTGTGGGAGTCTTTTGGGGTCTCTTGTTGGAGCCCTCACCGCACACAGCAGCTTGCTGTGCCTCTCCTCACGGCCAGCCGCTTTCTTCCTCCATCTCTCCCTCTCTCTCTTTCTCTTTCTCTCTCTCTCTCTCTCTCTCTCTCTCTCTCTCTCTTGCACTTAAACACCTATTTAAATGATTATTAATTTCAGCTGTATTTTATTTAAAGTATTGAAAGTTTTAATTTCTATTAGATTATCATATTAAATTTAGTTTTGTTCAGTTCTTTTTTTTTAATATCATTGTTTTAATCTCTCTCTCTCTCTCTCTCTCTCTCTCTCTCTCTCTCTCTCTCTCTCTCTCTCTTTTGCATTTAAATTCTTGTTTGAGCATTATTATTGTTAATTTCAGTTGCCTTTCCTTATTTAAAGTTTTTGTAGGGATTTAGATATTTTCTTTGGGTGTTTTTATTATTAATGTTAGTGTTTTTATTTAGTTAGAATTTATTCTTGTTTGGGTTTTATGTTTAAAGTTAGTATTTTTATTTAGTTGAATGATTGTAGGATGTGTTTCTTTCATTATTTTGGAATTGAATATAGCATTCATTTGAGTTATTTTGTGTATGTTAAATCTTTAGTGAGGTTTTAAGTTCCATTGCAAAATCTCAAACATCTCAGGAAACTAAATCTAAATTGTGTTCAGTAAAAAATTCTTTTCTTAATTTCTTTTGGGATTACACAAAGATTGGAATTAAATTACATTTCCTGAGGAGACGATTTGACCCTTGAGCTAATTATTACACGACTGAACTCCTATACTCAAGATAGCTTCCGAGTTGCTCATTTTTAGAGTGAGATAATTTTTTGGCGCCGTTGCTGGGGAATTTCAGTTTTAGTTTCAAACTTGTGTTTTTTTCTGTTATTTCAATTTTTCTAATGAAAAGGAAAAAATAAAAAAAATAAAAAAAAAAGAATTTTGAAGAAAATATGATTGCACCTGTGCCACGTACACTTAAGATTTTTTGCAACCCACATGAACCATGCAACTATCTTGCATCATATTGCCTGAAAATGCATAGAACTTTAACATTAAGCCTGGAATGATATCTATGATTCCTCAATTTTATGGGATGGAGTGTGAAAATCCATATCAACATTTAACTAATTTTGAGCTTGCATGTGTTACATTCATAGATGGAGCTACTACTAATCAGGCAATTAGATTGCGTCTATTTCCTTTTTTATTGAAATACAAGGCTAAGACGTGGTTTAATTCTCTTAGGCTTAATTTTATCTCTAGTTGGGCTGGTATGCAAAAAAAATTTCTACATAAATTTTTTTCCCTTACAGAGAACTCAATTTGTGCAGGAACAGATCAATCGATTCATGCAAGGAGTTGATGAGACATTTCATGAAAGCTGAGAGAGATTTAGAGATTTGGTTAACATGTGTCCCCATCATGGATTTGAATCATAGCACTTGGTCAACTATTTCTATACTGCGTTGACTAATAGTTCATTCATACTATGCATTTAGGATATTTCTTCGACAAGGAGTGTGATGAGGCATTGGATTTTCTAGATTATTTAGCTAACTATGCTCAGTAGTGGAATGCTAAAATTGATAGAAGTCCAATTGCAACTCAACCATTAAGAGTAATATGTAGTGGAGAGTGGTATGAACTGAAAGATGATTTTTATATTGAGGCATGTATGGCTGAACTCACCAGAAGAGTGGAGGCTATGGAGATGGAAAATGAGAATAATACAGAGAAAATTTGGAATCAACCATCTCAGTCCTATGCACCCCCTTATCAGCTGTCATATCATCAGGTTGCCTTTCAGCATCAGTATCAGCCACAATAGATCTCTCAGAGCTATGCACCTTTAGGATTTTAATCTAATGCAGCACTTGCTCCACCGGAGAACTTACTTGAGGATGCTCTTCAGCAGCTCATGTAGATTAATACTCAGACCATGAATGAATCACAAGACACCATAAATGAGACAAGCACGTAGTTGAATATCTTAGAAAAAGGAAAATTTCTGGTAAAACCTCAGCCTAATCCTCAAGAATACCAGTACCAATGGTAATAATTACATGATGTTTCTTTTGAGGTAGCAGAGGCTGTTATTACTTCGAGAAGTGGAAAAGAAGTTTCTTGACTTGAGATACTCATTGACAAACCAACAGTTGTTCTGACACTTGAAGTTACAACTAAAATAGATGAGGTCAAAGAAAAATCAGAGGAAGCAAGCTCAGAATTGAAGAAGTCAGTTAACGTGGAGACCGAGACCAGTAAGGAGTACAATCCTGTGGTACCTTACCCTAAGAGATTGATAGTCATGGAACCATCACCCCCTACTGGAGTAAATGTCAAGGAGTGCAATGTTGAAGTAAATCCCTACAGTGGTAAGGTGATTGGTACACCCGACGATAAAGAGGATGGGAAGAATGGTGGGAATTTAACTTTAAAGGAACCGGGTAAAAATTTTAATGTTAATGCTTCTAACAAAGGTAACTATTCTGAAACCTTCGCCTCAAAGACTGGTTCTTAAAGAAGTGAATTTCCTAAAAAATATACTAAATAAAGATCCCTTCTTGTTAAAACAAGGGAGACAATCTGCACATGTTTTTTCTGGTACCTTAGAACACATTGATTTATTTGAGGCTAACTTTTGTGCAGTTAACAAGACTGATTCATTGTGGCGACTCAAATTTGGAGACTCACTAGTTCAATTTATAGACTTGCACCCACCAGATGAAATTCCTCCTGAGCCTCCTTCAGACATACTGTGATGTTTTTCTTTCCTTTGTTTTTCATTTTTTTTATTTTGTATTATTTTTAGTTTATTAGCACGTACATTTTCCTTTAGTTTTATTTTTTCTTTTCCCTTACTACTCTACCCAAGTACTCTTCTACTTCCCGCATTATCATTCTTTTGCTTCTCTTTTCAAACATTGAGGATAATGCTATATTTTAGTTAGGGGGAGAGAATTTACATGTGATATTGTGTGCTTCCACCTGATGAGTTTTAATTTGATATTTGCATATTATAGATGTTTGCATGTTACCTTGGTCCACATTTGGGAAATACTGGTATTGAGCTCAAAGCATGCTAAATTCCTTATTTGTGAACATCACATGCCAAAATTTTTTCTTTCTCTTTTTGAGGATATGGAACATATAGGATGTAGCGCAAATCAAATTTTGAATTAAAAGAAAATTTTCTCCATTTCACTTAGTTTCAACCAAGGGAAGGATGTTGAAAGTTTTGCTACACACACTACACAGGTTAAAAGACTTAGAAAGACTACCTTAGATCATTTCTAGTTGATATACACTTCAATTGTTTGGGACTCTAATGAACTATATCCTAATGGCTTAAAAAAAATGTTTGAAGCAAATGAAAATAAGAAACAAGCCAGCGATCAGTTGCAAAAGGAAGAAAAAGAGAGAGAAAAAAGAGGAATGAAAAGAGGGGAACAATTAAGTATTGAAAAGGGCTACCTATTTTAGGGGTCCTAACTAAACAAAAAAAGTGGGTACCTTTTAAAGTGTAGTAGACTGAAAGCCACCTTTGTACATTCATGCACTAGAAATGGCTACCTACTACCAGGGTTTTAACTAATCAAGAAAGTGGGTGCCTTTTAAAGTGTCATAGTGTGAAAGCCGCTAGTACAATGGATTTGAATTAGAGTAAGATCATGCGGTTGTCTTAGATTTATTGGTGTGTTTGAACCGTTAATGTTTGTTGGCGGTCAATCTTGGAATTCTGATCCTCTTTTGTACACGTGAGCTTTGTTACTCTCCATTCCTGTAGTTGATTTACTAAATGGTATATACATTTCTCAGTTGATATGTAACTTGGATTAATTTATGTCCTGTGTTACTAAACTCATTAAGCTTATCTTTCAGGGCATTTGATTTTCATAAGTATTGGAATTTTAGTTGCTACTCTTCTAATATGAATGCATTCACGTTATTCGCTAGAGACTAGCAAAACGTTAGTCGGGGGGGTGTGATTATGCGTCAAAGTTGCTTAGTTAAGTATTTAAATGCATCGACTAAGTGTTAGTATTTAAAATAAATATTTAATTATGTATACTATTTTAATCATTGAGTTCGTTTGATAATTTCAAGACAATTATCCTAATTTTACTACAAATTTATGAAGATCTATGTTTAATTATTGTTGTAGGATAAATGAAGCTGGGAGTGGACCGTGCATGCATGCAAAATGCACTTTGTGAGATGTGTGCATGCGTGAATGAGCCAGGTGTCATGTATTTAAAATTTACATGCATGAAACCATGCAAGGCTGGTTGTGTGTTCACTGGAGACCAGCTGGAAGGAACCAAAGGAGATCCGTGTGAAGCATGCATGAAGATGGGCCTAGGGTGCTGTGCCCATAATTAAAAAAGAAGAAGAAGGGAGTTAGGCTTAAAGTTAAAGCAAGAAGTTGGGCTTCAACCATGGGCTGGCAATACAAAGTGAGCTGGTCCTAAATTATGTGAGTTCTTTTTTTTTTTTTTCGCTAACAACAGGAGGGGCATAGGCTAGATGAGGCTTGGAATGAAAAAAAGAAAAAAAGGGGGGGAAGGCCAAGTCATTATCTGAGCCGACCATACAAAAGAAGGGCCTTACCGCGTGAGTGTAGGCATGGCTTGATGCGTTGAAGGGAACCAGCAAGAGGGCAGCTAGGAAAGATAGGGAAGGCAGTTGGGAAAGGAAAACAATTGGGCATTTAATAAAAGTGGAGGCTAGAATTGTAAAAGGAGGTAGCTAGGGTTTAAAAAAGAAAGAAAGAGGGGGTTTGGATGTGGGAGTCTTTTGGGGTCTTCTGTTGAAGCTAGCGCTGCACACAGCAGTCTACTGTGTCTCTCCTCATGGCCAACCACTCTCTCCCTCCATCTCTCTCTCTCTCTCTCTCTCTCTCTCTCTCTCTCTCTCTCTCTCTCTCTCTCTCTCTCTCTCTCTCTCTCTCTCTATCTCTCTCTCTCGCACTTAAACACTTGTTTAAATTATTATTAATTTCAGTCGCGTTTCATTTAAAGTATTGGAAGTTTTATTTTTTGTTGGATTATCATATTAAATTTAGTTTTGTTAAATTCTTTTTTTTAATATCATTGTTTTATTCTCTCTCTCTCGCTTGCATTTTAATTCTTGTTTGAGCATTATTATTTTTAATTTCAGTTGCCTTCTCCTTATTTAAAGTTTTTGTAGGGATTTAAATATTTTCTTTGGGTGTTTTTATTATTAAAGTTAGTTTTTTTATTTAGTTAGAATTTATTCTTATTTGGGTTTATGTTTAAAGTTATTATTTTTATTTAGTTGAATGATTGTAGGATGTGTTTCTTTCATTATTCTGGAATTGAATCTAGAGTTTATTTAAGTTATTTTATGCATGTTAAATCTTTAGTGAGGTTTTAAGTTCCATTGCAAAATCTCAACCAACCCAAGAAACCAAATATGAACTGTGTTCTGTAAAAAATATCTTTTCTTAATTTCTTTTGGGATTACACAAAATTTGGAATTAAACCACATTCCCTGAGGAGAGGATATGAACCTTAAGTTAATTATTACACGATTGAACTCGGGATAAATTCCAAGCTGCTCATTTTTAGAGTGAGTTACTGGACTTCGGGGGTAGTTGGATTAAATATTTGCCATTGGTTGAGTTCGTATACAATAACAATTATCAGGCCAGTATCGGGATAGCACCATGTGAGGCACTGTATGGTCAAAGGTGCTAATCTCCATTGCACAGGGATGAGGTTGGTGAGCAGCAAATTTTGGGGCCAGAGCTTGTTCAGTAGACTTCTGAGAAGGTCCAACTTATCAGGGAAAACATTAAGACAGCACAAAGTTGGCAAAAAAGCTATGCGGATATACCCCAATGAGTGCTGGAGTTCGAGATAGGTGATGCGATATTTTTGAGGATTGCTCCGATGACAGGGGTGATGATATTTGGGAAAAAGAGGAAGCTAAGCCCTAGATACATCGAGCCATTCAAGATTCTGGAGAGAGTTGGTTTGGTGGCATATAGAATAGCATTACCCCCATCATTGTCTAGGATCCACAATGTGTTCCACGTGTCCATGCTGAGGAAGTACATTTCGAATCCTTCGCATGTGATTAGTTACGAGTCTTTGGAGCTCGGGGACACTTTGGCAGATGATGAGATACCAGTTTAGATTCTAGACCATAAGGAACAGGAGCTACGTACTAAGAGGATTCTACTTGTGAAAGTTGTTTGGCGTAATCACATAGTGGAGGAAGCTTTATGTGTATTAGATATGGAAATACGTCAAAAGTATCCATAGCTATTCAGAGGGGCTCAATGCTAATCAGGTAGGTATAACAGTAGGTAAGTGTTGGTTTTGTATATAGCTTTATCAGTTGTTTACTATTTTAGTATATGGTTGGTCTTTGGGAGAGTTTTGTATGGGTATTGTAATCTCCTAAAATATTGTGTGTAACCATGATATTCTTCCACCATAAGTGAGGGTAATTAATAAACTTGGGATGGGGTTGCTATGTGGGTGGCCGCCGGTTCTTCCTAGAGTCAGATAAGCATATTAGTAATCATTCAGTGGATGTGATGGAAATTAGTTAGTAAATTCCAAGGACAAAATTTTTGTAAGGAGGGGAGAATGTAGTAACCCAAACCAAAAAAATAAAGAAATAAATAAAGTAAAAGAGAAAGGAAAAAGAGGAAATTGGTTTGGCACTGGACCAAATCGTCGACGGTTTTAGGAGGCTTAGAAAAACTTTCGACGATTTCAGCTGTGGGGAACGAATTAAGTGCCAAATTGTCAACGGTTTTCTTATAGGTCTGTTTACTTAAGGGCTAAGTTATTTTTATTTTTCATAACTCTCTCTCAACTTTATTTCTTTTTCCCTCTAAAAAATTAGGGTTTTGACCCTCTCTCTCTCTAGCCCTGGGAACTCTCCACAAGTGCTCTCTAGTCCTCTCTCCCTTCTCCCAGCACGTAGGCCATCGATATTCGGTAGATTTGTGTGGTTAGGTTTTCGTGGTTTTGAAGGTTTTATGCTTTTTCTTTAGGAACAGGTAAGGAGATTATATTATGTCAGTTAATTTTGTAAGTTTCATCAATTAAAATGTAGTATAAATATATACATATGATTACGACTTTTACTTTCCAATCCAATCGTTCAAATTGAGGCTTTTGAGCCTATCCGTTAATAGATATTATTTTCAAAACCAATCGATTAAATTTGAATATGAGATTACTGGATTTAAGTACTGGATTTTCTGAATGTTTTGACCGATTGAAATTATTGATTCTGAATTATTATGTGTGTTTTATAAAGAATTAAAGTGAGTAGGGTTGATTATCTCCGTTTTTCCTTTACACATATATATATATATATATATATTGATTATCTCCGTTTTTTCTTTACATATATATATATATATATATATTAATCAAATAAAATATGTGGAGATAATTAAACCTGTATTTTCAACTAAGCATATGTGTTGTATGGTATGACCAAATTTTCAGTAGATGATATAATTATAAGAATATGACAAATATGATATACTGATTTATGATTTATCAGATGAAAATTGTGTGTCATGTGAATGGGTTAAACGACATAAATAAGCGGAAGATTTATATAGTATAATGTGTCGGCTATAGGCTGTGTGATAATGTGGCAACTATAAGCCGTGTGATGATGTGCTGGCTATAAGCCGATATATGATATGACGACTATAAGCCAAGATGTGAGGTGACGACTATAAGTTGAGATTTGATATGACTGCTAGATGCCGAGATTTGATATGCTAGTTTTATACTGAGACAGAATATGACAGATGTTTTACATATTTATGAACAACTTATGTTTTATACAGTGTTATGAAAAATGAATTATGATTTCAGTATTATCATGTAAATTGCCATATATGATTTAAGAACCCTATGAAAATGAGATGTTATGTTATGAGCACGGTACTTAACGAGTTTTGGGAGGTGGTGCAATCACACTGGGATGATAGTGTGATGATGGATGGACGATTGGAGACTTGGGTATAGTACTACCCTGAGGCAGTTCTAGGGACCTCATCCGATGTAGTTCTGGGTCACCCTTCCTGATGCAATTCCGGGTTAAGGGTAGGCACAATCATACTTACTACCTTTTTTAACTCAACTGTGGTCGGCCGACTATATGCTGAGTCCAGGCTTCAGGCTGCACAACTCGTCGTGGGGAGACACATGTCATATGAGTGTGTGAAAATGTGACAATGCTAGTTTAACAGTCCAGGTTGTATCTTCTAAACATATAAGACCAAATTTACTATAAAATGGGCTATATTGAGCTGATAGTTTATTATTCTGAAGTTGTGTATTCTTAGATTTATAGTGTAATACATTTTTAAAATGCCATTTTAGATACAGTTAAATCATGACAGTAGTATGTTTACATGAAACCCCATGGTAGTCACACACTGATAATAATATAATCTGTCTTACTAAGAAGTGTCTCACCCCATTATACAAATCATTTTTCAGGTCGTATAGGGAATCAAGCCTAGCACTATAGGGTTGGGATTAGATAGTTAATAGTAATTGTTAGAGCTGGTGAGGCATTAGACAACATTTTTTGTTCCTTTTGAGTTATCATATTGTGATATGGAGTTATGTATGTATGTATTTGGGAACAGTTAGAACTTTGGTAAAATGTTCGAGGTATTTTCTTTCATTGTATGGTTTTATTTTTAGTAATGATAGGTGCACCCGAGATTCCCTGGTTAGGGTGGGTTGTAGTATTTATGGTGTCAGAGAGACGTATATGTTTTAATAGCACTCCAAGCCCACTCTCGGGTTCAGGGCGCTACAAGGTGTACATAGGATACTATAATCCAAGTTTAATGGTTCTAATAAGGTATCTAACTATTCTTTTTACAACTAATAAATGTGATTCTTTAGATGCAACCTGAAATCTTGTGCATAAACATACACTAAACATAATGTCAGGTCTACTAGGAGTTAGATATGGTGAACTGCCAATTATTCCACGGTATAGCTTAACATGCACTGGTATACCTTACTCATCTTTATCCAGTTTTGTGGAAGAACTCATAGGTGTTCCTAGAGTTTTACCATCTTCCATATTGAACCTTTTAAGCAAGTCTCTAATGTATGTAGATTGATTTATGAGAATTCCATGTTTTTCTTATTTGATCTGAAGTCCTAGGAAGAATTAAGTTCTCCTATCATGCTCATTTCAAATTCTTTTTACATACAGCTTGCAAACTCATTGCACAACTCTTCATTTTTTTCTCCAAAGATGATATTATCTACGTATACTTGTACTAGGAGCATATTATCATTCTTAGATTTTATAAAGAGCATTGTGTCTATTTTCCGTCTGATAAATCCATTATCCAGTAGAAAACTGCTTAGCCTTTCATACCAAACTCTAGGAGCTTGCTTTAATCCATACAAGGCTTTAGTCAATCTATAAATATGATTTGGATACTTATGCTTTTTGAACCCTGGGGGTTGTTCTACATATACTTCTTCACTTATATAGTCATTTAAAAAAGCGCTTTTGACATCCATTTGATATAGTTTGAAATTCTTAAAAGCAGCATATGCTAATAGCATTCGAATGGCTTCCATTCTAGCTACAGGTGCGAAGGTTTCCTCAAAATCTATTCCTTATTCTTGGTTGTATCCTTGAGCTACTAGTCTGGCTTTATTTCTAACTACTATCCCATTTTCATCTTTCTTGTTCTTGTAGACCCATCTGGTTCCAATAATTGTATGATCATCAAGTTTAGGAAATAACAAGGGAAGAACTCTAGCTTGCTCTCCAAAAAACAATATCAAATATGGATGAACAATGAGAGTGTAAGCTTCTAAGTATATAAGATCCTCAATAATGAAAGTTCAATCTATCTACAATTTGAAAAAAATAATATGAGAAAGGGTAAAAATGTGCTTGTATGAATGAGAGTATGAAAAATAGCACAAATATTTTTGAGAGGATTTTTGCTAATCTATCGCTAATCTCTTGGCTAATTAAGGGAAATGAAAGAGTATATATAATTTTCTCAAAAAATATAATCGTTAGGGACATGACCAGTATTTTGGAAAAGTTTAACTAAAAATTAACCCTCATTACCACGGTTAAAAATTGCTGAACCTGAGATGCTCGATCGGCTGACCTTCAGCGTCGGTTGACCGAAAAAGCATAGAATTTTTAAATCAATTCTTGGGTTCGGTTGGCTGTGGGAGGCGACTGGTTGGCTGACCAAGGCGATTTTCCGAACCTTCGTAGGTTTGATTGCTCGATCTTAAGGCCGGTTTGCCTGTTCATGAATGTCGGTCCGCCGAGGGAAATTTTAGTTAAATGGCAAGTCGGCTGAGGCATAATAAACAGGTCAAAATACAAGGTCGGTCGACCGAGGTGATTATAAAGCTATAGGGCCAGCCGACCGATGATTTTTAATTAATTTTGGCCCTACTTTGCCTTTAAGCTAACGAACTTCAGGATTCCACTAAGTTCTCACTTAACCAAGTGGAGCAACACCATTTACAATTACTACTTGCAGGGCGGAGTGTTGACCCTATGGGTCGTACCCTGTTTTAATTATGATAAATACTCAGGTATTTAATGTCTTCCGAGTTGATGTGCATGTTTATCTTGGCAATTTCATATGATGGCACTCGGAGACTCGGAGGAAAATGAAGACCCTAGTTGAATATTCATTGTTGTAATTTATATTAAGTTTAATTCAGGTCTGTAATATTTAAAAAGGAATGGTTTGTAATATTTAATGCATATCATGCACGTAGGAACTACAAAGCTCAAAGGCCTTAGAACGACTCTAGGTCCTTACACATCACTTGAAAATCAAATGACTCTAGACTGACCATAGGGAACCGAATGTCATTAGGGCACCTTTCGGTTGACCGACGTCAAATTTTTTTAGTGTCCCCAAGAAGACATAGACTGACCTCAGGACACCCTATAATTTATAAAAATATGCCCTATCTTCTTAAATTTAATCATCATATGAATAAGGTTAAGGTATAAGGGACTTAGAACCGAAATGTATGAAAAATGAATGTTCAGTCGATCGAACTTAAAAGCATAATTTCTCATGGTCGACAGAACCGGTCACTAGATGAACAGTTTGACCACTGCACGATCTAACAAACCCTGCCTAAATCATTCTACCTAGTCGACCGAACTCCCTCCAGGTCAAACATTTGACCATACGATCGACCGCACCTAAATCTTAAGCTAATCACCTGGTCGACCGAGTTCCCATGTGTGTTTGGCCAACTGTCTGGTCGACTGAACTACTTAGTTCAAAACCACACGGTCGACCGAACCACGTGGAAAAGAAAAAATCTCCTTAGAACCCTATTGACCGGTCGACTGAACTTCTAGTTCAAATCTCACCCGGTCAACCAAACTTGGACACTCGGTTAACCGACCCTCACCTTCGATCGACTAGTGCTTTTGGGTTGCCATATTATTTTTACCGTGGTTAAAATATTTAAACGGGGTTAATTGTGTTAAAATGTTTTAAAACATTTGTAATAATTCCTTATGTGTCCTGGACGACTATAATCAAGGGGTAGTCTATATATACCCCCTCATTTGCAAGGAGTAGCTAGGGATTAGCAAAAGTGATTCGGAAGATTTCTCTCAAATATTTTATACCCCTTTTGTTATATACTCAACATTCCAAGAAAATTTTGTAAACTCTCTTTGATTCATCTTTGCAAACCATCTTTGATAAAGAGAGCGTTTATTGTATCCTCTTCATCTGCATTATTGTTGCAACTTGAAGAGTGAATATATTTGTGTGTTTTCATACATTATTTTAAAGCTAGTATACTCTCTAATTTATTATTGTTGAAATTATTTTTAGAGAGTTGACTTGAGTTGACCCAGATTATTTCATTGATAAATATTATTTTGGGATAACTCGTTTGAGTTTGTGAATCTTGCATTATTGTTGCAAGTATTCAAAGGCTTTTTCTTGTGCTTTGTGAAATATTTTTCAAACAAGCTTGATTTCAAATATCTCTTATGTTAGAATCTTAAGAATATAATCTTAGAGATATTTTGATTACATTCTCTGAAAATCTTTGAAACACTATTTGTGGTTGATATATATCTATATATAGTTTCAAAGATAGATTGCAAACACACTCTCACACTTGGATTGACTAATGACATTATCTTGAGAGTTGTAGTATTTTCCGCACTAAGTTTATAGTTCTTATATTATTGATGCGCATTGATTGATTGATTATACTGTGCTTAGTGGTAT
Source organism: Malania oleifera (assembly GCF_029873635.1). Classification (NCBI taxonomy): domain Eukaryota; kingdom Viridiplantae; phylum Streptophyta; class Magnoliopsida; order Santalales; family Ximeniaceae; genus Malania; species Malania oleifera. The sequence goes on from NC_080423.1 coordinate 51,790,730, forward strand.
ATAATCTTCTTAGTGTAAGAAGCATTTCTGTGTACGCAAAAATTTATACACATTTGTTGTATTCCAGGCATGGGCCTGAAGAGGGAGACTAGCCCTATTGAATAGTCCCAGATTGGCTTAAACTCGGTCAGGAAAGCTAGGTGCACCATCCTGGTAAGGCATGTTGGTTGAGGTCAGCCCCTTGAATTGACCTAGTTGTAACCGGTGTTGCTTCACCCGTTAAGTGAGCCATTAGTTGTTAGCTTTGGTGCAATCCCAAGAGGGGGGGGGGTGAATTGGTATTTAAAAATTTATTGCCTTAAGTAGATCCACTAACTACAGTATTGCACGATCCTAATGTCAATCTAGTGCATGTAAAATAAATCAATGTAAATATACAATGGAATTTAAACTGCAATAAACGTTTAACCAAGTATGCACAATAAAGCAGTAAAGGAGACGACTCCTAGAAATGTTATCGAGGTTCGGCCAAATTGCCTACGTCCCCGCCTTGGCCAACAAGCACAAGGATTACTAGTATAGGCTCACTTAACGGGTGGAGCGGCACCTAAACAACCAGGTCAATTAGCACAGAGCTAACCTCAACCTTTACAACCAGGTCAATTAACACAGGGCTGACCTCAACCTACACAATCCTTCCGGGCTAGATTACCACCCCCTCAGGCCACGCTTGGAATACAACAGATTTCGTAATAAAATCAAATGGTACAGTGATTATACTTTCATGTAAAGCAGATATGTACCCCAATACGCACAGTATAATCAATATACTACCGAAAGATAGGATTTGACAAGCTCAGTGTAGTCTAAGTGTTTACTCTCAAATAATTATGTGAGCGATGTAATTAGTGTGTGAGAGTGCAAATGATATGATCTTTGTATCACAGAATATATTCAGTCACAATGTACAAGAAAAGATCACAAGCACACTTCAAATATCTCAACCAATATTTTTGTCAATATAAATCACAAGAGATATTAAAAAATGGTTTGCCAAATTTATTTGATCTTTGTATCAAAATAAAAAGATATAGCAATGAAGATCTTCAATATACTAACAAATATCTCAAAATATTTTTCTCAAGATAAATCACAAGAGATATTTGAAATTTTTTTGTAAAATATTTAATCTTTGTGTCAAGATAATATTATCAATCAAAAGGTGCAATAACAAAGATCTTCACAAGAAAAATATCCCAAAAGTATTTTTCTCAAAAATAATCACACAGGATATTTGAAAGTGGTTCGTAAAAAATTATTTCACAAACAAAAAGCAATACGAACTCTTGAGTATTGCAATGATGATGCAAAACTCACAAGTTCTACGTAGTTTTCCTACGGAGGACTTATTAATGAAGTCTCCTAGAAAAACTTCAAGCTTACTCTCGGATAAAAAAATATATATCAATCATTCTAAAACTAGCGAGAGTGTAAGCTTTACTAGATACTCACAATAGCACTCTTACTTAACAAGATTTGCAATGAGGATGAGTAAGAATGAAGAAATAAAGCTTGGATGTGAGAAATAGAGCTTTTGAAAATCATAGGATATTTTTCTAATTATTTTCTTAATCTTGTTGCTAATTTTTGCAAATGAAGCCTTATATATAGAGACAGGAAAAATCATAGTAGTTAGGACATGTAGGGTATTATTAATATTATTTTAAACCAATTTAACCCTAATTAACCCCGTTTAAAAAATTTAACTCCTGTAAAAAATATGGGGCAACCCGAGAGCACTGATCGACCAGGACAATTTTGATCGACCGAAGTTTTTGAGGTTCGGTCGACCGGGCAAGAAATGAACTATGAGTTTGGTCAACCGGACTCGGAGGTCCAAAGGTGATTTTTTAGCTTTATTGAGGTTCGGTCGACTAGGCTGATTTTGAACTGAATCGGTCGGTCGACCAGGAGAGGCGATTTTTTTAACTTGCGCGGTTCGGTCGACCAGGGATATTTGAACTAGGTGATTTGGTCGACCAGAAAGTTGGTATTCATTTTTGTCTTGGTCGACTAGATGGTCAATTTGTTGACCTCAAGGGGTTTCGGTCGATTGGGGGTATTTGAACTGTAATGATTCGATCGATCGGGACATGGTCAACTGTTGACTTGGACCTGGGTTCGGTCAACCGGGCTATAAATGAACCATCTGGTTTGGTCAATCGGGCTGAAGTCAAATTGTTGACCCAAGCCAGATTCGGTTGACTAGGGCAAAATAAACTACCTTGACCGGTCGATCGAAAGTGCACAATGAGTGCATTTTGATCCTTTTTCCCTATGCAATCACCCGAATCAAATAATCAATCATATGTATGCATGAGTGAGTGTCCTAGGGTCTTTTTTAAGCCTTTTTCAAAACATCGAAAAAATCCTGTGTCGGTCGACTGAAGGGTGTTCCCTAAGGTCCATCTATGGTCTTGAGCTTATCGATCCTACCATGCAGGTAAGACATTAATCATTGCAGAACATATTCTCCTAATTACTGTTACATACCCAAATAATAATGAAATACAATGAACATGATCTTTAGGGTCTCTAGGTCTTCACTTCATATGACATGTGCGTGCACCATATGTTACGTTCAATTGGTCCTACACACAAACTCATTAACCATTAAATATCAGAGTATTTGTCATAATCAAAAACAGGGATATGACCTATAAGGTCAACATTAGTGGAATCCTCGGGCTTGCGAGCTAGAGGCGAGGACGTAGGCACAGTTGGCCGAACCCTGATAACATATTGTGTGTGCATTTTATTTTTCCATAATTTATTTATCGCACGTGTATGTTATATTGTGAATGTCGCACATGATTTAATTTTTGAATGTTATATTTATTTGCGCATTTGAAACTGTATTGATAGACCCTCTGTTGCAATTATACTAATGTTAGATTAACTAAACCTAGGAATAAATCTTAAAATTCCAATTCAGCCCCCCTCTTGGGAATACACCAAAGCTTACAATTGGTATCAGAGCCTCGTGACATTGACTTAAATGTTTTTGCTAAAAGATCGATATGGCTGTCATTGGTGTATCCCCATTCGGAGAGGGACAGTCACCTACTAGTCCTCCATTGTTTTGTCGTGTTGATTACACCACTTGGAAAATTAGAATGAGTGTATTTATAAATTCAATGAGTTGGAGGGCCTGGTAGGTTATTGTCAAAGGAATTTGTATGTCAGTAGAAAATGATATTAATTTGATTCATGCAAATTCATGTGCCATGGACATGTTATATCTTGCATTAGATTCTAATATTTTTTTTTTGAGTTTGTGGCATGTCATAGTGCACAAGAAATCTGGGATGGACTCAAAAAAGAAATATGGAGAATTCCTGGAAAAGGAAACCATCACTTTAGAGATGTCATGTTCAGATGATCGGGGAGTCATAAGTGGTATGGATAGTGCATCAACAGAGCATGAGTTATATGATTCTCACTCTAGCTCGTTTGAGGATTCATTTGAGGATTCATGTGTTGAATGCTACGTTGCTTCATGTGCTGAATCATCTATTGAATATTGTGATAATCTTGTTATTAATGCATGTGATGATTCTTGTGCAAGATATTGCAATATACTGTATGATGAATCATCTGGTATTCTTTGTGAAAATACTGTTGTTATTGCATGGAATGATTCATGTGAAAATTATTGTGTTAATTCTTTTGATGAATCATGTGCTGAATTGATAAATGAAAGCATGCCTTCGTGTGAAAAACTGGAAAATGCTTTATTGAAAATAAATAAGTTTCTAGTTAGGGTGAACAAGAAGAAGGTATCTCTCAACAATGAAAATGAAAGGATAACTCAACAATTAGAAAAATTGAAGGAATATCATGCTATCCTTGGAAGAAAAAGATTAAAAAAGTCTTGAAAATCATTTACTTAGAAAGAAAGATTGAAGATAGTTATGAAATGATTTTCAAATCCAAAGATGGGAAGTATAGTTCAAATAAACCCTTAGGAGTTAAAAGAAGTAAATCATTTAAAAATGGTTCATTTTATAAATCCCGTAGTCATCAAAATTTTCATGCCTCATTAGGTAAAAACAGAATAAATAAGCATAATATTTTATGTATTTTCAATACTTGCTTATTTTGAAAAACTACGTGGCACGTATGGTTTAACTGTTTACTCAAAAGTGCCAGAGGCTTAGAAAAGGAAACGAAATGAATAATCATGAAAGCAAACCCCGTAGGTCCTAAGGAAAAATGGATTTCAATTAATATTACTTAATTATTTAATGCTTCCTTAGATCCTAGGTTTAGGTTTAGGGGGTTGTGATGACTGTAGGTTTGGGAAGTGATTGTTGCTTAAAATGAAAATTTTAGTATACACACTCACTAAACTATCTTGTTATACTAAGACTCTTTATCCACTTCTAAATGGACATGACATCTATGCCTAGTACTTAATTCTAAATGCTTAGCCCATGCTAACATGAAAATCATAAAGTTAAGCAACTATTGTCCATTGCACAAAATTGAGTGTTAGGGTTCTATCTTATATCGTATATCACTATACCCTAAACTCACTTTTGAATGTGAAAAGCCCAAATCAAAATCAAGTCATCACTCTAGGCTTAAAGCACTATTGATCATAAATGGCTAATATATATTGAGTGCTTCTCATAGTTTTTACCAAATTAGAGGCATCCACTAGGGGATTAGTCCTTTTGAGTTTAAATTGTAAATCCTTTAATTTTGGTTTAATCGCTCCATAGGAAATCTTTACCATATCACGATCACATTAGGTAAAGATTTACTCTCTCATTGATTCGTATTCTTGCTCCAAAATTGTGATAAAATCTAAAGGATACATTCCAATCACCAAAGAGCGTCATTTATTTTTTTTATATTCTCCACAACGCTTTTTGCCAGAATAAGTTAGGACATATTCTTTAGAATGCTTATCTTGTACAATGTCCTACTTCTGAATACTCTCTTGAACTTAAATAAAATTTTTGATCTTTAAGAGTATTCATTCTTCACTTCTCACTCAAAGCTTTCAAACATTAAATCATATCCTTTAGAGCTTTATATGCTTAGAGATGAGTTGAATAGCTAATATGATCGCCTAGGTCTCAATCTAGATGAATGTATAAAATTCAAGTAGACCTATGCATATGTAATTTTACATCGAAAGCCATTCTAGCTTGGGCCTCTCGCTCATATTGAGATTCATAAGAAAAGAGGCAGACATAGGCTTAGTACACTTAAAAAAATAATCTTTGTGACTTTTTGGTCCAATAAGACTAAAGCATTCTTTCCAAGTCTAAATTCATTGAAAATCTTAATAACCTTGGCTAAAGAAAGTAGAAAATTAAGAAATTGCATAAATTAAATAAGTGCATAACTCAAAGGGAGCATTTCTCTTCATGAAAATATATAACATTAGATGCTCTCATGATTTTCATCGTTTATGCCCATATGCCTTCATATGAAAAGCATTGAATTCCTACTATTCATTATGCATTAAATGAGTATCTCTTCTAATGGATAGTTTATCTTTTGTATCATTTGTTGATTATACTACTAGATTGTATGCCTGTATTGAAAGCGTCCTGCATGGCAGATGCAGTTGATGTGAATTGCATGCTGGTAGTGGATATAGGTTCTCGTGTGCCTTGAACAGAATTATAAATTGCTTATTTGAACCTATTAGGTACAAGTTTTAAGGGAAAATGTCCGATTTACGTCGGCATGCTGCCGAAATTTCGACAGGAATTTTCCAAAAATAAAACCTTGTACTAAAAATGATTATGATAAAATTAATGTTAAAACATTTTTGAAAGGATTAGTGAAACCAAATAGATAATTGAACTTCATCCTAGCATAATCATCAACCATTTGGAAAGGCTCAGATCCATCCCTATAGGAAGCACATAAATGATCCATATGCATCACTTTCGTCTACTGAATATTGAGGCTTTTGAGAATACCCTAAACATTATATCAAGTACTTAAAGGCTTATGATTTGATATGGAATGTTCTTGGGTCATGAGTATTATTGCATGCCTCAATATATACTCCCTGATGCATTTATGATCTATAGGGACAACTATACTATTCAAGTGACAAATGCAATTGACAAATACTCAGTATAGTTGATTTCAAAGATTGATTGAAGCTTATACTACTAAGCATAGTGAAATTAATCTTCGGTTAGTATAAGTAGTTAAAGAATCTAAGCACGTACTCAAATTGAAAGGGGGAGCATCTCAAATTAAATTCTTTCTAACAAGCCCTCTAATATTTTTAGCTTAGATCTATTGTGAACTCACTGTGGCATGTTGTAATAACTCGGGATTTTTGCACATGGTTTGTCGACGAATACATGGGATTCGTCGATGAGTGCATAAGGGACTTCGTCGACAAAGCCACGTCTCGTCAATGAGAAAATACTGAGATGGGTTTTAGGACATCTGAAATTCGTCGACTAGGGAGCAAGGTTCATCGAAGAAATTACTAAAAGATTCATCGATGAGATGACATGTCTCGTCGACGAAGGCTGCAGTATAAATAGTGTTTAACCCAGATTTTTGATGAAATGAAGAGGGAGATAGCCGAATTTGTTTAGCAATGCTTGACGTGTCAGCAGGTTAAAGTTGAGCACCAGATATCGACAGGACAGTTGCAGTCATTGTTCATTCCAGAGTGGAAATGGGACCATGTTTTGATGGACTTTGTTGCAGGGTTACCACCAGTACGACAGGGACTGAATGCAATTTGGGTGGTTGTAGATCGTTTGACAAAACTGCTCATTTCATCCCTATTAAAGTTGGTTATTCCATCACGATTCTGGAAAAGTTTTTAGAAGGCTATGGGTACGTAGCTGGCTTTTAACACTGCTTTCCATCCCTAGACAGATGGTCAAACTAAGAGAACAATTCAAACATTGGAAGATATGCTTTGTGCTTGTGTGCTTGATTTTGGAGGCAGTTGGATTCAGTTTATGCAGATAGTTGAGTTTTCTTATAATAATAGCTATCAGGCTAGCATCGGCATGACACCATACGAGACATTGTTGGTAGGAGATGTCGTTCTCCTCTTTTCTGGGATTAAGTAGGTGAAAGGCGAGTTTTGGGTCCCGAGATAATACAACAAGCATCCAATAAAGGCCAATTAATTAGAGAAAGAATCAGCACAACACAGAGTCGGCAGAAACGCTATGCAGACACTCGCCGCTGAGAGTTGGAATTTGATGTGGGAGATCGAGTATTTTTGCAGATAGCTCCCCTGAAAGGAGTTATGAGGTTTGGAAAGAAGGACAAGTTGAGCCCTAGGTATAATGGCCTTTTTGAGATACTTGAGAGAATAGGGTCATTTTCCTATAAGCTAGCTTTACCGCTAGCTTTGGCTCGAATTCATGACGTGTTTCATGTTACTATGTTGAGGAAATACATCCCAGACCCATCCCACATCATTAGATATGTAGAGATAGAGCTTAAGGATTCATTGGCATATGAAGAAATACCAGTACAGATTTTGGACATGAAGGTTCCGATTTTATGCACTAAAGAAATACAATTAGTTAAAGTTTTATGGAGGAATCACGCTATAGAGGAAGCTTCCTGGGAGCTCGAGGAGCAGATCAGACAGAGATACCCGCAGTTGTTCCAAGAGGAGGTACTCAGGTAAAGTATTATAGTTAGATAGGTTTCTTTTGCAGGTACATGTATTGATTTTAGTTAGTAGATAGTTTTTAGTTTTATATATGTAATCTCCCATGACGTAAATGTAACCACAGTATTCCTCCGCCACAAGTGAGGGCAAGTAATAAAATAAGTAGACTTTTTTCCTTTACAGAATGATGGAGTGTATAGATGGAATACATATAGTAAATTTCAAGGACGAAATTTTATAAGGAGGGGAGAATGTAACAACTTAGGATTTTTGCACAGGATTCGTTCACGAATACATGGGATTCGTTGATGAGTGCATAAGGGACTTCATCAATGAGCCACGTCTCATCGACGAGAAAATACCGAGCGGGGTTTTAGGGCATCTAAAATTCGTCGATGAGGGAGCAAGGTTCGTCGACGAAATTACTGAAAGATTCGTCGATGAGATGACGTGTCTCGTCGACGTAAACCGTAGTATGAATAGTGTTTAACCTAAATTTTTGATGAAAAACATTGCAAGAAACCCTTCCCTTTCTCTCTCTACATCCCTTTCTCCTTCTCTCTTCATTTTTGGGCCTGTTTTGCGTCGGATCGAAGATCTGAGGCTACCACGACGCTATTTAAAAAGTATTCTTAACTTAGTTGCCACACACTAGTTATAGCATATTTCCACTTACTGAGCGTCGACTTATCCATTACATTACCATTTTTCAGGTAAGCTAGTTGGGCGAGCAAATCAGGCTCGTAAATAGAGAGTATTTTGATTACCCTGGTTATAGGGTGAGTTTTGACAGAGTTTTGTACTTTTAGGGTAATTGATGCTGGAAGAGTTATTTTGTATGGCTATGGTCTGTGTATACTAGTTTCTGGTATTGTATAGTATATATGTAAATGGTAAGAATTTTGAGGATGTTACATTTTGGTATCGGAGCTTAGGTTGCTAGTTTCTGTAGACCCTAGAGGGTAGCGGAAAACAATACCAGAATATAGGAGGAAGATTTGAGGTTTATTCTGTGATCTGGATATAGGATTTCGTGATTGTTTCTATGTTTTTCTTGGGGTGACGATTTCAGGAAAAACTTAGTAAACTGTCGATGAGTCATGTGTTTGGGTTGCAGGAGTGGATTTTGGGGCTAGAATCAGGAGGGATAGTTAATAGAGGATTTGGGAGTTTTAGTTGAATAAGTTGGGTTGCAGAGAAATAGAATTATGAAACGGTGTTCTATGTGTTTGTAGGATGGACCCAAGAGGCAATAGCGCTCACGCTAGTGGGGATGATGGAGCAGGTCCTTCTAGCGCAGCAGGTGGGGATTCAGATGTTGTGCTACGTAGTGTGGCTCAGCAAGTTATGGTTGAGATAGCACGGAGCTCTAGAGAGTAGGGAGGTACATCTTTATTTCAGGGATGTACCATATAGAAATTTATGAAGATGAATCTGCCAGTTTTTTTTGGAGCGATTGATCCCGCAGTTGCGGAGAACTGGGTGCAGGAGGTAGAGAAGATTCTGACAGTACTTCATTGCACCGATGAGTAGAGAGTTTTATATGCTACGTATAGGCTGGCGAGGGAGGCTGAGAGATGGTGGGCAGCCACTAGGTTGTTGGAGGAGCAGAGGGCTTTACCAGTGCCAATGACCTGGGCTCGTTTTAGGGATGTGTTCTTTGATAGATATTACCCTACCTCAGTTAGAGAGGCTTGAGTACATGAGTTTTTGAGTTTGTCCCAGGGATCATTAACTGTCCAGCAGTATGCATCGAGATTCATCGAGCTCTCGCGTTTTTGCCCATATATTGTTCCCGATGAAGTAAAGAAGGTTAGAATATTCGAGAGGAACTTGAGGCGAGAGGTTCACAGACAGGTGGCAGTACTGAGGATCCAAGATTTTCCAGAATTAGTTGACAGGGCCACTATAGCGGAAGAAAGTCTATCTAGAGAGACGGAGACACAGAGTTAGAGGAAGAGGACTGCGCCCTCGAGTTTTCAAGTGGGTTCCAACCGAGGCCCTTGGAGAGGAGATAGATCTGGCGGAGGCCAGAGGTAGATGATAGAGCATAGGGGATTTCAGGGTGTACAACTTCTTGCCATTTGTCCTAGATGCAGACGGAGACATCCTAGTGAGTGCCGACTGGGGGAAAATGTTTGTTATTGATGTAGGAGGCCCAGTCATATGGCTTGAGCGTGTTAGATGCTGTCAAATTATACACAGGCTCCCAGACCATTTCAAGGTGGATATCAGGCACCCCGCGGTGGTCAGTTGAGGAACACTGTGTCGGCGAGGGTTTATGTGTTGACATCGGCAGACACTGAGACGGCTGGAGACGTAGTCACAGGTAATCTTACTGCTTTACTGTTTTGTTTGATACAAGTGCCACCCACTCTTTTATATCGGCGGGATATGTGAAAATAGCTGGAATAGAGACACAACCATTAGATACAGAATTTTCTGTGGGTACACCGATGGGATCTGTGGTTAGATGCAGGAGGGTACTTCAGAATTTTCTAGTAAGTATTCAGGAGAGAGTGCTTTTAGCCAATTTTGTGGTCCTGGATATGCAGGGATTTGATGTGATACTGGGTATGGATTGGTTAGCCATTTATCGCGCTAGTATTGATTGCCATTAGAAAGAAGTAATTTTCAGACCCCCGGGTGCGCCAGAATTTAGATTTATAGGTTCACATGTGCGTGCCTTGCCACAGTTGGTGTCGGCTATTCAGGTGAGGAGACTGCTACTTGCCAGGGGTATGTCACATAAATAAAAGAATTTCCAAAAGAAGAATTGAGACAAGTTGACATACCAGTAGTGAGGGAGTTTCCAGATGTATTTTTAGAAGAATTACCTGGTTTGCCTCCTGATCATGAGATTGAGTTCACTATAGACTTGTTGCCAGGATTTGCGCCAATATCTAAAGCACCGTACCATATGACACCAGTCGAGTTGAAAGAATTGAAAGATCAGCTACAAGAATTACTGGATAAGGGTTTCATCAGGCCCAGTGTGTCGCCCTAGGGAGTGCCAGTTCTATTCGTCAAAAAGAAAGATGGAACCATGAGATTATGCATTGATTATAGGGAGATAAACAAACTGACAGTCAAGAATAAATATCCTCACCCTAGGATCGATGATTTATTTGATCAGCTCCAGGGGACCCAGGTTTACTCTAAAATTGACCTACAGTCAGGTTACCATTAGGTGAAAGTTAAAGCAGAAGATATTTTGATGACCGCTTTTCTTACCAGGTATGGGCATTACAAGTTTTTAGTGATGTCATTTGGGTTGACTAATGCACTAGGGGTTTTCATGGATTTGATGAATCGGGTGTTCCACCAGTATTTGGACCAGTTTGTGGTTGTGTTCATTGATGATATACTGGTCTACTTAAGGAGTTTTGAGGAGCATGAGCATCATTTGAGGCTGGTATTGCAGATATTGAGAGAAAGAAAATTATATGCAAAATTCAAGAAATGTAAGTTCTGGTTAAGATAGGTTACTTTTCTCGGTCATGTAATCTCAGAAGTAGGAGTATCAGTTGATCTAAGTAAAATAGAGGCAGTAGTGAGTTGGGAAAGGCTGGGAAATGTTGAAGAAGTCAGGAGTTTTCTGGGATTAGTAGGTTATTACCGGTGCTTTGTGGATGGTTTCTCCAGGCTATCAGGTTTATTAACATAACTTACGAGGAAAAATGTAAAATTTGAATGGACTGATGATTGTGAGCATAGTTTTCAAGAGTTAAAGCAGCGGTTAGTTTCAGCTCCAATACTGGCTATCCCTTTAGGGGAGGATGGGTTCGTAATATATAGTGATGCCTCTTTGAAGGGTCTTGGATGCGTGTTGATGCAGTACGACAGGGTTATTGCATATGCGTCCGGACAACTTAAAGAATATGAGAAGAATTATCCTGTCCATGACTTAGAGCTTGCTTCAGTGGTGCATGCTTTTAAGATTTGGAGGCATTACTTATATGGTGGAAAGTGCGAGATTTTCATAGATCACAAGAGCCTGAAATATTTCTTTATCCAGAAAGAGCTAAATATGAGGCAAAGAAGGTGGCTAGAGCTTATTAAAGACTATGATTGCATGATTAGTTACCATCTAGGAAAAGCAAATGTAGTGGCAGATGCTCTGAGCAGGAAATCATGGGGACCTATACTGGTAGTTATGGAGATTCAGTACTCAATTTTGATGGATCTGGTGAGACTCAGTATAGAATTGGTAGAGAAGAGTCCTCAGACAGTTATTGCCAGTCTAATAGTTCAGCCTACATTGTACGAGAGGATTAAAGCAGCTCAGGGTGATGATGCAGAGTTGACAGAGGTGATGGCTAGAGTGCGGTATGGTCGGGGAAAGGAGTTCAGCATATCAGATAATGGAGCTCTGCCATTCCGTACTAGGCTATATGTTCCTACAGATACTGAGATCAGGAGAACTATATTGGAGGAGGCTCACAGATCCCTATACACGGTCCATCCCGGCAGTACTAAAATGTATAGGGACCTGCGAGAGTATTTCTGGTGGAGTGGAATGAAGAGGGAGATAGCCGAATTTGTTTAGTAATGTTTGATGTGTCAGCAGGCTAAAGCTGAGCACCAGAGATTGGCAGGACAGTTGTAGCCATTGTTTATTCCAGAGTGGAAATGGGACCATGTTTCGATGGACTTCGTTATGGGGTTACCACCAGTACGAGAGGGACTGAATGCAATTTGGGTGGTTGTAGATCATTTGACGAAAACTGCTTATTTCATCCCTATTAAAATAGGTTATTCCATGGACAGATTAGCAGAGATATATGTTCAGGAGATAGTTCGAGTTCATAGAGTACCAGTATCCATAGTCTCAGATAGACATCCTTGGTTTACTTCACGATTGTCGAAAAGTTTTCAGGACGCTATAGGTACGCAGCTAGCTTTTAGCACTGTTTTCCATCCCCAGGCAGATGGTCAGACTGAGAGAACAATTCAAACATTGGAAGATATGCTTCGTACTTGTGTGCTTGATTTTAGAGGCAGTTGAATTCAGTTTATGTTGTTAGTTGAGTTTGCTTATAATAATAGCTATCAGGCTAGCATCGGCATGGCACCATACAAGGCATTGTATGGTAGAAGATGTCATTTCTCCTCTTTTCTGGGATGAAGTAGGTGAAAGGCAAGTTTTGGGTCCCAAGATAATATAATAGGCATCCGAAAAAGTTCGATTAATTTGAGAAAGAATCAGTACAGCATAGAGTCGGTAGAAAAGCTATGTAGACACTCACCGCCGAGAGTTGGAATTTGATGTGGGAGATCAAGTGTTTTTGAACATAGCTTCTGTGAAAGGAGTTATGAGGTTTGGAAAGAAGGGCAAGTTGAGCCCTAGGCATATCGGCCTTTTTGAGATACTTGAGAGAATAGAGTCATTTTACTATATGCTAACTTTGCCACCAGCTTTGGCTCGAATTCATGATGTGTTTCATGTTGCTATGTCAAGGAAATATGTCCTAGACCCATCCCACATCATTAGCTATGTAGAGATAGAGCTTAAGGATTCATTGGCATATGAAGAAATACCAGTACAGATTTTGGATAGGAAGGTTCCGATTTTACGCACTAAAGAAATACAATTAGTTAAAATTTTGTGAGGAATCACACTATAGAGGAAGCTTCTTGGGAGCTCGAGGAGCAGATCAGACAGAGATACCCGTAGTTGTTCTAAGAGGTATAGAGGTACTCAGGTAAAGTATAATAGATAGATAGGTTTCTTTTGCAGGTACATGTTTTGATTTTAGTTAGTAGATAGTTTTTAGTTTTATATATGTAATCTCCCATGACGTAAATGTAACCACCGTATTCCTCCGCCACAAATGAGGGCAGATAATAAAATAAGTAGACCTTTTTCCTTTACCTAATGATGGAGTGTATAGATGGAATACATATAATAAATTTCGAGGACGAAATTTTATAAAGAGGGGAGAATGTAACAACTCGGGATTTTTGCACAGGGTTCATCGACGAATACAGGGGATTCATTGACGAGTGCATAAGGGACTTCGTTGACGAAGCCACATATCATCGATGAGAAAATACCGAGAGGGGTTTTAGGACATCTGAAATTCATCGATGAGTGAGCAAGGTTCGTCGACGAAATTATTGAAAGATTAGTCGACGAGATGACATGTCTCGTCGACGAAGACCGTAGTATAAATGGTGTTTAACCTGTATTTATGATGAAAAATAGCGCAAGAAACCATCCCCTTTCTCTCTGTACATCCCTCTCTCCTTCTCTCTTCGTTTTCGGGCCCGTTTTGCACCGGATCGAAGATCTGAGGCTACCACAACGCTCCTGGCGAAGTTCTTTGTAAGTCTGCCGGAGCTGATCGTTGGGAAAGGTTGTTTGGATTTCGTCCCATTCTCAGGTAAGGAATTTTATTCAGTATTTGTCTTTCCCTCAGTTATGAGAAATGTTGTAAGTAAGAAAATACTGATATTTTGTTTTAAGGAATTTTGTTTTCAAGATGTTGAGCTAGGAACCCTGCAGGTATAGAGCCAGAATTTTATTGGGTCTTTTCAAAGTTAAGGTAAGAGAAATATACTATGCTAGGAGTTTTATAATGATATAAGAGATTTCATAGACACATATATATACCAGTTTATTATATAGTTTTACAGAATATAAGTTTAAATACTTGTGTGGCCTGAGTAGATTTTCATGTGATGAAGAACTTATATGACTTTTATAATATATCATACTATACTGATTACACAGATATAGATAGTATATACAGTTTACATAGTTTTTCCTAGTATATGGAGTTGTACAGAATATACAGATATAGTTATACATTCACAAAAATTATACAGAGAGAGATACATGCATATACAACTTTTATACGAATAGTTTCATAAAATAGATACGTATATATATATATATATATATATATATATATACATATATACATATACATGTAAACAGCTTTACTCAGATAAGTATATATTGCGGTTTTATATGGAACAGTATATATAGCCTTTACAGTATGCCATGTTTCCTATTACCATAACATACAGAGTATATAGACAGAGTATATAAACAGAGTACACAAATAGATATACATAGATAGCATTAAGATGCTACGAATACAGTATATAAAGTTTACATTATTTATAGTACAGAAAGATAGTGTTATGGTAATTTTGGAAACATGATGAAAATAGTAAAAGAGTATATATATAAATGCATATAGTATCAGATCCCTGTGGAAAGATTACAGACAGATACAGTACAGATATAGAATACAGAGCACGGTATCATTGCTAGATATAGATAGAGTGCAACCACATATCTCAGATAGTGTGTGGGTATTGTCAGCCATGCTCAGAGAGTATGCAGCTCCCCAGTTCACTGGATGGAGGGGGCCAATTTGACGAGGTAGTAACCAGTCTTGAACCTAGGAGTGAATGCAGTTTGACCGGGCTGAGGTAGTGTAGAGTATATTGACTTATCTGGAGAGCCGACCAGATGAAGTCACGCCTACGGGCCGCACAACCCTGTCATAAGGGGTCAAATTATGACATACAAAGTCTTAGGGATAAAGCACAGTTATGTATATGTATACAGTTTTACCGTATATGATGAGTATAGTATGATATTATTAGTATGAAAAGTAGAAAATAAAGACGATACAGTTATATTTTAAATTGAGAGAAGAAAGATATGCTTTACAGATTATTTTTTGCATTACATTTCAGTTGCTATTTAAAAAGTATTCTTAACTTAGTTGCCACACACTAGTAATAGCATATTTCCACTTACTGAGCGTCGACTCATCCATTACATTACCATTTTTCAGGTGAGCCAGTTGGGCAAGCAAATCAGGCTTGTAGATAGAGAGTATTTTGATTACCCTGGTTATAGGGTGAGTTTTGACAGAGTTTTGTACTTTTGGGGTAATTGATGCTGGAAGAGTTATTTTGTGTGGCTATGGTTTGTGTATACTAGTTTCTGGTATTGTATAGTATATATGTAAATGGTTGTATGATTTGTGTTTCCACTGCTTAAATATGGATGTAGATACATGGATATATATATATATATATATATATAGATTTTAAAAAAAATGGTAAGAATTTTGAGGATGTTACACATGTACTTAATCGAAATGATCTTTGTGAGAATCTAAAGTTGATATATATATTTTTTGCCACATGTTGTTTGTGTTTGCTATGTGATCCTTGCTTTAAATTGTTTGACATCTTTAGGATCATTGTGGTTGTGATTTTCAGGTTATATTTTAGTATGTACTTGATGGACAAACCAGAAAACTTGTACTTGCTTGCTTTAAAAGTAAAATCTTATTTTTCCAGCAAGTAACCCCAGTACTTTTTGTAAATATCAAAGTGGATATATTTTTAATACCTGTATATATATTATATATATATATTTACTATATTTTTGCAAGAAATTCTTTTAAATTAAACATGTTTTAGTTCTTGCTTGTGTGCTAAAGGCTTTAATGACTTGTGCTATCTATGCTTTTAAATTTTAAGTTATGAAGTTATTCTTTTTGTTTGTTTAAAAATTTACAAAGGATGTTGCATAACTGATTCATGGATCTTACATGAAAATGCATGCAAACTTGTTAGATCATTTTTATGCTCAAACCTACTATTTGGTATCATATGCTGTGTGCTTTTAACTTAAATCTTTCACGAGTCTTATGATATGTTCAATTGCAATGGTTTGTGTATATTTTTGGTCTAATCATGTTTGTTATGTCATTTGAACTTCTATATGAACAATTATACAATTTGGGATCCTCATTGCTGTATTTCATGCTTTATGAATTTTTTTATGCTTTAAAATGCGTACTATCATATCTCTTGCATGTTGATAGTTATACTCTTGTTTACTGTTTTTGATCATACTGGACTGTTTGAGTTGATTGTTGTGGATAATTGAAAATTTGAACTCTATCAAGTTATTTCTATACATATATTTTTGGGAAATTCTTTGTTTTTCAAACAACATGCTGCTGAACCCTATCTTGTATATAAATGATATTTTTCCTCTTATTTGCCTACATATACTTAAATATTTATCTAGGCCCTTTTTACTATTGCCAAAAGGGGAAAATTGTTGACCCTATGGGTCATACCCTATTTTGATTATGACAAATACTCAGGCATTTATTGTCTGCCGAGTTGATGTGTAGGTTTTTCTTGGCAATATCATATGATGGCACTTGGAGACCTGGAGGAAAATGAAGACCCTAGTTGAATATTCATTGTTATAATTTATATTAAGTTTAATTCGGGTCTATAATATTTAAATAGGAATGGTCTGTAATATTTAATGCATATCATGCACGTAGGAACTACAAAGCTCAAAGGTGAAATTAGGAATAGCTTCCCAAGAGGGGGGGGGGGTGAATTGGACTTTTAAAAAATTTCTTTTAATTCCTTTTTCGAATTCTTAAACTTATTTTATTTCTTTTCACCAATTTGTGACTTGTTTGTTTAATTTGTTAAGAACTCAAGAACTTAGTTTCTTTATACAAACATCTAATCATTCAACCAAACCATTCAACTATAATTAGAAAGCAAACAACCAAACCAATACATAACACTTATGTAATATAAAAACTCAAGATGGTTGTTTATTTATGTTAGCCAAATTTGAACCGAGTCGTGTATAAATGAATTTGCTTCTTCAATATGATGTGCAATATAAAATCCAATCACTCTTTCCAAATATTTAGAATTTAGATAAACTCTTAGTTAATTTCTCTTTGGGATGTTTAACAAAGTAACGTACTCCCGTATGATTTCCGCAAGATATGATATAACCAACATACTCCTTTTCGGTTTTTGCAACCAAAATCAAAATAAAACTTTAAGTTTACTTGATTCCCAAATATACGTAGTATATATGATTTTCAATTTAAACCATCCACACAATTTAAATATGTATTGAAAATAAAGAGTAGAGAAAGAGAGAGTGAGATGGAGATTTTTACGAGGTTCGGCTTATACCTAGCCTACGTCCTCGCCTTTGGTAAACCACCAAAGGATTCACTAATCCTATGCCTTTAACGGGCGGAACAAACCTTTACAACACTCCTTGGTTAAGGCTAGAGCCCGCCTTCTCCAATCGATATCTCCTCGTTCGGTCACTCCTTAACTAGGCTAGAGCCTGTCTCTCTAAGCAATATCCCCTTATTTAGACAATGATCCAAACAACCCTTTGTATCATCAATCTACAAGAAATAAATCAAATAGATGTGTACAAAGAACTTGCTCCTCAAAGAGCTGGTCAGTACACGGATTACAGCACAACTAATATACTTCAAAGTAAATCACAATATGGAAATTAACTTGAAGCTCAAGGAAGTATATCACCGATTAATTCTTTCAATGATTGAAAGATATAGAATTTGTAGCACAATTCCATTGGAAGAATATTAGCAACAACTCAATTGAATTCGTGCACAATATGTGAGCTTGAGAACAAGAGAGAGCCTTAAGAATTTGAGAGCAATTTGAGAGAGACTTCGAATTTTTTTAGAATTTGAATTTTTTTTTGTGTATGATTCAATGATATTTGTAGCTTATTTATAGACTTTAAAAGGTGTATAACTTGATCCTAAAGTGGTTTGAAGTATCCCCCAAGTTTCCATAAATGTTGAGCCACAAACAACCCCATTTAAAAATTTGACCGTTATGAGAAAATTCAAAACAGCCGCGTGGTAGTAGACTGTCCATTTTGGGTAGTCATCTGTCTAGTTAAAAAAAAGGGTAGTAGGGTGTTAGTCATCTATCCAAATATGCACAGACATCTCATTTTGCTTTGACAGTCGTTTATCAAGTTCTTGACAGACGTCTGTCATGCTGTCAGCTTTGAGCACCCTTTAGTAATTTGGTCATAACTTTTTCTGTATAACTCCAAATTTGATGATCTTGGTGTTAAATGAAATATAAGATAAACTCATAAAACTTTCATGTTGAACATATTTTAAAATAAATACTTTTTGATGGAGAAAAATGTGCATTGATGCAGATGTAGAAAAATTGACAGCATTTGAGAAATCCTCTTTTTGGTGATTTTCATTCCAAAACTGATTCTATCCTTTTTGAAACAATTTTTGGCCTCATAAAAATATTTTCCAAGTATGTTCAAAGGTATTTAGGTCCAATAAATTTACCTAAGAGTTTCATGCATCCATATTGAAATTCTTTGAAGTACTTACATGAAATTTCCTAGACTTTTTCAATTCTTCAATTCCTTGAGGCCTTTATACTTGTTTCATCTTTCTTTTAGCTTTCCATGTTGATCACTTGGCCTTTCATTCTTTGAAGCTGTTTCTTTAATATCAACGCTCTCATGAGCTTCAAGGTTTTAAATTTAAATCCATGGCTTGATATAACCTTCCTTTTCTGAGGTACAAGCTCTCATGAACTTTTTAACCTTGCATTCTTCATTTAGTCTTGAAAATACATCACTTAACATAGCATGTTAAGATCCACGTGTTTGTTAGCATCAAAATTGGATATTAAGCCTTGTAAGGCCAACAAAAGGCCATAGAATGACTCTAGGTCCCTACATATCACTTGAAAATCAATTGATCGTAGACTGACCATAGGGAAGTGAATGTCATTAGGGCACCCTTATGTCATATATTTTCAGTGTCCTTGAGAAGACCTAGATTGACCTTAGGACTCCTTATAATTTATAAAAATATGCCCTATCTTCTTAAATTTAATCATTATATGAATAGGGTTAAGGTATAAGGGACTTAGAACCGAAATGTATGAAAAATGCATATTCGGTTGATTGAACTTAAAAGCCTTATTTCTCACGGTTGATCGAACCGGTCACCAGGTCAACAGTTTGATCATTGCATGGTCGATCGAACCCTACCTAGTTCATTCTACCTGGTTGACCGAACTCCCTCTAGGTCAAACATTTGATCATACGGTCGACCGCGCCTAAGTTTTAAGCCAACCACCTTGTCGACCGAGTTCCCACGTGTGTCTGGCCAACTGTCTGGTCAACCGAACTACTTAGTTCAAAACCTCACGGTCAACTGAACGACATGGAAAAGAAAAAATCTCCTCAGAACCCTGTTGACTGGTCGACCAAACATCTAGTTCAAATCTCTCCTAGTCGACCGAACTTGGACACTCGGTCAACCGAACCTCACCTTCAATCGACCGGTGCTCTCAGGTTGCCATATTATCTTTACCATGGTTAAAATATTTAAACGGGGTTAATTGTGTTAAATTGTTTTAAAACATTTATAATAATTCCCTATGTGTCCTGGATGGCTATAATAAAGGGTAGTCAATATATACCCCCTAATTTGCAAGGATTAGCTAGAGATTAGCAAAAGTGATTAGGAAAATTTCTCTCAAATATTTTATACCCCTTTTGTTTTATACTCAACATTCCAAGAACATTTTGTACACTCTCTTTGATTCTTCTTTACAAATCATCTTTGATAAAGGGAGCGTTTATTGTATCCTCTTCATTTGCATTATTGTTGCAACTTGAAGAGTGAATATATTTGTGTGTTTTCTACATTATTTTAAAGCTAGTATATTCTTTCATTTATTATTGTTGAAATTATTTTTAGAGAGTTAACTTAAGTTGACCCAAATTATTTCATTGATAAATATTATTTTGGGATAACTGGTTTGAGCTTGTGAATCTTGCATTATTGTTGCAAGTATTCAAAGGCTTGTTCTTGTGCTTTGTGAAATATTTTTCAAACAAGCTTGATTTCAAATATCTCTTGTGTTTGGGAATATCATCTTAGAGATATTTTGATTACATTCTTTGAAAATCTTTGAAACACTATTTGTGGTTGATATATATCTATATATAGTTTCAAAGATAGATTGCAAACACACTCTCACACTTGGATTGACTAGTGACATTATCTTGAGAGTTGTAGTATTATCCGCACTGAGTTTATAGTTCTTATATTATTGATGTACATAATCTTCTTAGTGTAAGAAGCATTTTTGTGTATGCAAAAATTTATACACATTTGTTGTACTCCAGGCACAGGCCTAAAGAGGGAGACTAGCCCTATTGAATAATCCTGGACTGGCTTAGACCCGGTTAGGAAAGTTAGGTGCGCCATCCTGGTAAGGCGTGTTGGTTGAGGCCAACCCCTTGAATTGACCTAGTTGTAACTGGTGTCGCTTCACACATTAAGTGAGCCATTAGTGGAATCGTCGGGCTTGCGAGCTAGAGGCGAGGACGTAGGCATAGTTGGCCGAACCCCGATAACATGTCATGTGTGCTTTTTATTTTTTAGTAATTTATTTATCGCACATGTATGTTATATTGTGAATATCGCGCATGATTTAATTTTCGAACGTTATATTTATCTGCGCATTTGAAAATTTCCTATATCGCTGTAAAAAAAAAGGCATACATCCACATTTACTATACCAAAGTTTCAGTATTCCCAAAATATACATACAATATGATTATTCCCAAAAATATTCCATCCGATCTCCTTGGGACCATTCAAAAATGCATCTTTCCCAAAAATACCCACCTTACAAACAGGGTAATATTGTAGTTCCCCTACCTCTGAGCATGATCTATTTGTCCATCTGGTTCATCTGAAAAGTGATAAATTACTAGGATAAGACAACTCTCAGTAAGAAGAAATATGCTATTACAAGCGTGTGGAAGATGAGTTTGTATAGCTGTAATATTTGATTTAAAAGTACTATATGCTGTAAACAACTGAGTCTGAGAAAACACATAAATAATACGCTGTATAACTCACACCTATGTTGCTTAACATAAATTGTTTCTGAATATTCTATTCAAACATACTTTTAATATCTATAGGTATGACTGCTGTTTCTATAAATCTAAATATATAGTAATAATAGTAGAGAAAACTTCCCTAGATGGATAGCTGAAAGTCATGATTTAACCTTTAATGTTAGGGTTGTTCGGCCCGTAGGCGGGACTTAACACTGGTTGGCTAACCAAGATAAGTCAACTGAACTTTGATAGTCAAATCGGCCACCTCAACCCTAATTAAAGGGTAGCCTATCCACAACAAAGGCACGTTCGATTGCTGAAAATCCACATCCTATCTGAGATATGTGGTTGCACTCTGAACTGAAATAGCTATGGTACCATGCTCTGAAAACTGATCTGGTCCATCAGGGTCCGATACTATATATATAAACCTGATATATCTATATTACTGATTAACCATGATTCTGTTTACCTAAAGTAACCATAACGTTATAATAACTGATTTGAATAAACTGATATATCTAAATGTTATGGTTCTATAATTTGAATATCATGGTTTACTGAAACTAAATTTCATATTTCTGTATAAGCTGTAAAAATCATAATCTGTACAAATTATAATTCTGGCTAATACTGCATATCGTGCATTCTGTATAAACTATATAATCATGGTACTGAGAAAACTGAATATTTTAACTATGTAAAATGACATAAATTCTGATAACATGAAAGCTACATAAATTCTGTGTTGTACTAAAAAGTTCTCATGCCACACAATTAATTAAATAAAACACATATAATGAAATCTATAAAACTATATAATTTTCTTACTCTGAAAGCACCCATAATAATATATCATATTTTACCGGTAAGTATTTCTAAATCAGTTGGCATAACATATTTCCCTTACCTTTTTGACTGAGAGGCTTGCCTCTAATACAACCCTCATACCCTCAGTGTACCAACCTCAAAATCATGCAATTACATATATACAAATTTCCTTGTAAAAATACTGAATTTCTTAGAAAATCATCACACCCATATTTCCTGAATCAACCCACTCGTAATTTCCTAAACTATAATTTACCTGGGTTCTTGGAAAATAACTATTGAGGTCCTCAACCCATGCTTGCAGGGTCCTAAAAACACTCTAACCTTGAAATCATAACACCTTGATTTTACTCCACAAAATTCCAGTATATTCTCGCACAACACAAAATCTGGCCTCAGATAAACCTGGTAATATTGGAAATACCAAAATAATCTACTTACCCTGAAATGTGGATGGTGCCTAAACTTCTCAAATCAATATTCTGCTTCGGTAAGGTTGTAAAGAATCTCCCCAGGATCACCATGATGGCTTCTGATCATTGAATCAGGGAGAAATGAAAGTCGAATTTGTAGAGAGAAGTCAGAGTAGCCGAATTTTAAAGAGAGAAAATAAGGGAGAGAAAGATTTTTCACACTGAATTCCCGATTCTATGTATTTATAGGTGTCTTGGCACGTGGCTTCATCGATGAGCCACATGTACTCATTGAGGAGATGAAGAAGGTTATTTATTGACGATGGTAAGAATCTCATCGATGAACCACTGGGTCCAAAATACCCCCTCTCGGTATCTCTTCGTCGATGAAACACTGAACTTTGTCCACAAACGTACGAGGGGGTTTGTCGGCGAAGCCAGGGCATTAGTTGATGAACCTTGCTTTACCTTCTTTAAATTCTTCTTTCCTCTTTATTCAATTACTATTATTTTTCGAGTCTTTACATTCTCCCTTCTTTATAAAATTTTTTCCTTGAAATTTGCTATCTATTAAACACCATCCTCTGAGAAAATTAGCTATTTATTTTATTACTTACCCTCACTATGGCAGAGGAATACCGTGGTTACAACTAGGGTTTTGGGAGATTAGAAATATATACATAAAAATAAAATTCTCCCAAAACCAAAAATGCTATCTATACTATAATATAATACACAATTCATACCTTAACTATTCTGCACTAAAATAAATAATACTAATTTTCTCTAAACTATCACCCCGACTACTACTGATGCTCACCAAACAGTTGTGGGTACCTCTATTGTATCTCCTCCTCTGGCTCCCACAATGCCTCTTCTACTGCGTGATTTCTCCACAAAACTTTTACTAATGGAATTATCTTAGTGCGCAATACCTACTCTTTTCTATCTAGGATCTGCTCGTGTCTCTTCATATGTCAGTGAATCTCTGAGCTCTATCTCTGCATAATTGATCACATGGGAAAGGTTTGGGACACATTTCCTTAACATGGAAACATGAAATACATCATATATTCGGGACAATGCTGGCGGTAAAGCTAGCTTGTAGGCTACTGGACCCACTCTCTCAAGTATTTCGAATGGGCCAATGTACCTAGGGCTTGGCTTACCCTTCTTCCCAAGCCTCATAACTCCTCTTAGTGGAGCTACCTTTAGAAATACCCGATCTCCCATGTCAAACTCTAATTCTTGGAGGCATGTATCAATGTAACTTTTCTACCAACTCTGAGCTATACTGATTTTATCTTTAATTAGTCGGACTTTATCATAAGCCTGCTGCACCAACTCTAGTCCTAGAACTCGCCTCTCACCCATTTCATCCTAATACAAAGGTGAACGAAAGCTTCTACAATACAACGCCTCCTAAGGTGCCATGCTGATGTTGGTATGATAGTTGTTATTATAGGAAAACTCAACTAGCGGCATATACTGGGTCCAACTACCCCCAAAATCCAGCACACATGCTTGCAACATATCCTCAAGTATCTAGATCATTCTCTCTGTCTGCCCACTAGTCTGAGGATGATATGCCGTGCTGAATGATAATTGAGACCCCAAAGCCTCCTACAAGCTCATCCAAAATGGTGATGTAAAACGTGGGTCACAGTTTGAAACAATGGATACTGGCACTCCATGGGGTCGAATTATCTCCTAAAGGTATATCTCTGCCAGTCTATACATAGGGTAGCTAACTTTAATAGGTAGAAAATGGGCTGTAATCAATCAACAATCACCCATGTAGTAACCCGACCCCAAGAAAAAAAATAAAAATAAAATAAAATTAAAAAAATAATAATAATAATTGTTGGCCTTACAAGGCTTAAAACGTTGTTATCTTGTTTTGATGCTAACAAACAAATGAAATTTAATGTATTTGTTTGAGTAATGATATTTCAGGGCTCATATATGAGAAACCAAAGGTCAAAGTGCTCAAGAGGATCAAATGAAGCTTAAAAGAGTCCAAGCATGGATTTAAAGATGATATATTAAACCTTGAAGAATATGAAGACATGAATGAGTTGTTGAAAGCCAAGGAATATTAAAAGATCCAAAGAAAGGCAAAGTGATAAAGCTCAAAGAATATGAAAGCTTGAAGAAAATATGGAAGCTTGAAGAAACAAAACATGAAGACTCAAGAATGAGAAAAGTTTTAGAAGTTTTCATTTAAGTACTTTTAATGTTTAAAATATCGTTTGAAATATTTTGAAGCTCTTAGGTTAACTTAGACCTAGATACTTTTTAAAATACCTGAAAAATATTTTTATAAGGCTAAAAATTATTTTAAAAGGGTTAGAATCATTTTTGGAATAAAAAGCACCAAAAAGGGTTTTTCTATTTGCTGTCAGTTTTTATACAGTCACATTAAGGTGCATTTTTCACTATCAAAACCTCATTATTTTGAAAAGTGGTCAACATGAAAGTTGTATAATTTTCTCTTATATTTCATTTTACCTAAGGAAAACATAATTTGGAGTTACAAATAAAAAGTTATGGCTAAAACATTGAATTAGGGTCACTGTTGACAAAAGAACAAGACAGAATAGGAAGAGAGTTACACCAGCAAGTTCAGATGACTGAACTTGCAACATCAGTCGACTGAACCTGTGACATAAGATGACTGAACCCTGATTTCAGTCAACTGACCCTGCATCCAGTTCTATTTTTTTAAGGGGTTAAGAAACTTTAGTCGACTGACCTCGACACTTCAGATGATTGAACACTGTTCAATGGGCAAAAATTTTAAAACTCTTGTTTTAAAATATAGCCGTTTGAGCTTCAAATTTTCTAAAAACTTGGGAAACTCTCTAAGGAAGCTTTTGAAACATGGAAACAAGTTTGAAAGCCTACAAATACATGGTTTTGCAAATCGAAACTCATCCAAGAATTGAAAAATCTGCTTGTAAAGTTGAAAGCATTCTTGTTCTTCCAAAGCTTTCTTGCTCACTCATTGGAAATCTATTTTACTGAGATATTCTGAAGTGCTAATCCTTTCTCCTCTGATTTTTTACTATTAATCCTTATCTAAGAAGGATATTGGTAAATTCTACACTTGAGCTTCATTGTATTTCATATTGGTATTTTACATTCAAAGTACATAGAGCTGAAATTGTACTAACTTGCTCTTTGAGAGAGTATACTTGTATGCATATTATATCTTGTTTCTTGTAGTTCTTTGAAGATTCCAAGGGTTGTTTGGATCATTGGCTAAGCAAGGGGATATTGCTTAGAGAGGCGGGCTCTAGCCTAGAGGAGTGACCGAACGAGGGGACATCATTTGAAGAGGTGGGCTCTAGCCTAGTGAAGGAGTGTTGTAAAGGTTTGTTCCACCATCAACGGAACAAGTTTAGTGAATCCTTTGGGGGTTTTGTCAAAGGCGAGGACGTAGGCTGGGTATAAGCCGAATCTCGTAAAAATCTCCGTCTCACTCTCTTTTTCCTTTACTCTTTATTTTCAACATATTTAAATTGCGTGGATGTTTTAAATATTTAAATTATACATATTACGTAATATTGGAAATCAAACAAACTTAATGTTTAATTTTGATTTGGGTTGCGGAAACCGAAAGGGAGTATGTTGGTTACACCATATCTTGCAGAAACCTTACGCGAGTACGTTACTTGGTTAACATCCCAAAAATAAATTTACCAAGAGTTTATTTGAGTTCTAAATATTTGGAAAGAGTGATTTGATTTATCTATACAGGGCTTTACATCAGCAAGCATAAATTCTTATTTACTACAGGGCTTGGTTGAAATTTGGCAAATATAAACAAACAATCATCTTAAGTTGTTATATTACATAAGTGCTGTGTATTGGCTTGCTTGTTTCTAATTTTAGTTGATTGGTTTGGTTGAATGATTGGATGTTTGTATGGTTAAAAATTAAGTAAAGAAATTAAGTTCTTGAGTGCTTAACAAATTAAACAAATCAGTCACAAATTGGTTAAAAGAAATAAAATAAGTTTAAGAATTCTAAAAAGGAATTAAAAGAAATTTTAAAAGCCAATTCACCCCCCTCTTGGAAAGCTATTCCTAATTTCAATAATAATAATAATAATAATAATAAATAAATAAACATAAAATAAATAAATAAATAAAGAGATATTTTGGAGAAGATATTTTGAAAAGAGATATTTTGAGATATTTGTATATAAATATCATGGAGGAGATATTTATTTAGATTACTTAAGGGCTAAGTTAGGTTTTATTCTATAAATTCTCTTATTCTCCTCTCTCTCTCTCTCATTCTCTCTCTCTCACATTTTCTCTTTCTCTCTCTCTAAGATCCTTCACCGTTCGTCGTCTGTTTCCAAAAACGGAGGGTACTGCGTGGATCAGAAGAGGAAACTCTACACTTTTAGTGGATCAGATCGTCGTTTTGGAGAATTTCGGGTTTTCCCAAGAATCAAGGTAGGAATCTGATCCTAATTTTGATTGGATATTTGGATAGAAGTGGAAAACATAGTAAGATTATATTTTGTGGTTTTAGGTTTTCGGGATCTCGGGTTGTTGATTTAGACCGTTTTCATACGAACTTTCATTTCGAGTATAAGGTAAGGGGGACTTAATTACAACAGTTATTTTGGAAAACTAAATCGCTAAAAGGCTAGTTTATGTTATTATGTACGATTTAACTGCTTATTTGTGAAATTCTTTTGAGTATAAATGCCAGTTTGACGATTTTACGATTTTTGGTAAAAAATGAGGTTTTCGACGTGTAATCTCCAAATTTTACAAAAATCGTTTATTTGTGTTTATACTATAGGTGAAGAGGCTCAATTCCTTTATTTATTTAGTTAAACTATGTATATTGAATTTCTATCATTTAGCGGGTTTTTGTATCAAACTTGCGTGATATATGTTGATATGAGAATGAATGGATTTTCTATACTACTGATATAGAATATGGGAATGAAGTTCTAAATTTGTTATACTGAAAATGTGATTAAACAGAGGCTGGTGATACACCGAGCTGCATCAGTAAACAAAGAGGGGTAAACTGAGTGGAAAGACACCGATTTGAACCCAATGCTATAATGTGAATTTGTGAAAAATATTGGAATTGCGCAGGTTATCATATTTGTATGAATTGAATTTATGATACATGGAACCACAGCTTGAGAGTCCCGGGAGGGTTGAAAAATACTTTCTTTGCAGGGTGAAATGAAACCATTGTTATATGATATGACACGATATCGTAGCTAGATGTACACGTGCAACCACACGTATTAAACGATGTGGGTACCAAGATGGTCGGCTAGTAGGGTGAAACCATTGGTTGATATTGGGCCAATGGAGGCAGTTGGATCGTATGTAGGTACTCGGCAATGTCTACACGAATAAGGCATTGGGCGAGTACCAGTGCACAACCCGAGCTACGGGGTAAAACTGGTTATAGGGATATTTTGCTGTTGGTCATATGATAAATCATTAAATGGTCGAAAGACAGATGTGGGAATTTTGTAATATGAATAATGATATACCTGATGCATTACTGTATTGAAAATATTTGATTTATATTCTAGATATTGAATGAAAATATGCATGTATGCAGTCACACACTGTTGTAACTCCTTCTTCCTTATTGAGAGGTGTCTTACCCTATCTTACAACCTTTGTTTTCAGGTCCATTAGTGTGTCGGTCCCAATAGATAAAGGGACTGGGGAGGTTATTTTGGTTAGCTTACGTAAGCATCTAAATCTTGTATTAAACTTGATGAAAGTCCTTTTTGGAGGGTTGTAATATGACGATTGTTCTAAGTTCGAATATATGTAAATTATGGATGTATTAGTGAACTCTGGTATAAGACTAGTAGAATTCCCAATGTATGTTTATTTTTTTCCACGACATTTACGTCATGATTGTGTATGTTTTACACCCGTATGTCCCTGTTAAGGGTGGGTTGTTTCCATATCTTGAACAGGTATAGGTATTATGTATGAATAAGTGACACTTGGGTCCGTATAAAGGGCCAGGTCGTTATAGTTGGTAGCAGTGGCCATAGCCAGTCGGAAGTATGATTTGATTCATGCTGCCTGGTTAGGGATATATGCTAAACTAAAAAGTTGCTAGTTGTTACAGTCTAGAATATACCTGAGTATAAGACATGGATATGACCTTGAGTTTTGTTTTGTATACCTAGAGACGAAAGCAATTGGCAGACTTCTATGTTTTTCTGGATCATTCAAAGGATTCAAAATCATGGCAATCTATTGATGGTAATGTTTCCAAGTGGAAGGGCAGAACTTGAGTTAGAATGATGATGTTAAATTAATGGAGTACATCGATATTCAGGATGTGGATTTAAGGGAACTGAGTCTATAGTATGATAGTGTTAGTTGATGCTTAGGCTATTATCTTCTAATGGATTCTCATAAATGTTTTCAGGATGGAATCCAGGGATATCACTGCCAATATAGGTGGCAGTAGTAGTGAGGGTGCCGGCCCCGAGGCTGGTAACGACTCTACTAGTGTGTTACGTGAATTCGTACAGTAACTTATGGTTGAGGTAGTGCGTACGAATAGAGGGCAGGATCGTCCTATGACTGAGTTGGGTTGCTCCATTGAGCAGTTCACCAGATTGAAGCCCTCTACTTTTTTGGGCGATACAGATCCAGTTCGTGCTGAGAATTGGATCCAAGAGATCGAGAAGATCTTGGGTGTGTTAAACTGCACTGAAAAGTAGAAAGTCACCTTTTCCACGTTCAAGTTGGCAAGGGAGGCTGAGAGATGGTGGGGGTTGGTAAAGCAGATGGAGGAGCATCGACCAATACTGATAGCGTTGACATAGGCCCGATTCAAAGAGCTCTTCTTTGCACGTTATTTTCTAGCCACAATTAGAAACACAAAAATGGAGGAATTTATGAATCTGACGCAAGGTTCACTGGCAGTGCAGCAGTATGCTGCCAAGTTCTAGGAGCTGTCTTCATTTGCTCCATTCGTGATTCCTGATGAAGCAAAGAAGGCTTGGAAGTTTCAGAGGGGTCTGAGGAGCGAGATCCGTAAGCAGACGACGATTTTGTAGTTGCAGGATTTTGCTACGTTGGTTGATAAAGCCACAGTAGCAGAGGAGTGTTTACTAGAGGATGCAGAAGTTTAGGTTATGAAGAAGAGGCCAACGCCTCCTAATTATTCATCTGGGGTAGGACAGAGTAAGTGGAAGAAAAATAGTGGTGGCACGTCCCAGAATGCCGCAAGTGTTCCACGTTGCTCTTTATGTGGTAAGAAACACCAGGGGCAGTGTTGGTTGTATACGAGAGCCTGTATGCGGTGTGGTAGACAAGGACATCAGATGAGAGACTGTCTGAGGTAGAGGAATGATGGAGTCACGCAGCAACAATACGGAGGGAATGCTTCGACACAGCGTGGCAGTCAGCAGGGGGTATTGCCCAGGCTAGGGTATATTCTCTGGCTCCTGGTGATGCTGAGAACGATGGTGAGGTGGTCACAGGTACTATTTATGTGTTTTTTCATGAAGCTGTAGTGATTTTTGATTCTGGAGCTAAGGATTCTTTTATTTCCCGTGATTTTGTTAAACTATGTGGTTTGGAGGTGCAACTGTTGGATTATAAACTGGTAGTGACTACGCTGTCTGGGTCTGCAGTCGGGTGTAGTAGGTTAGCCCGTAACTTCCCTGTGGAAATTCAAGGGAGAATACTACCAGTTAACCTAGTGGTTTATGACATGCATGGTTTTGATATCATCCTTGGGATGGACTGGTTGTCAGCCAATTAATGTAGTATTGACTGCCGCAAGCGGGAGGTGTTGTTTAAAACACCAGGAGAGTAGGAATTTAGATTCTAGGGGTCATGTATGCGTTCTGCACCACAGATCCTTTTAGCTTTGCAAGCTAGGAGGCTACTCCTAGATGGTTGCCAAGGGTATCTGGCGTTTGTGAAAGATACGCTGGTTGAAGAAAATAAGTTGGAAACAATTGCTATAGTGTGCGAATTGCCTGACGTGTTTCTAGAGGACTTGCCAGGGTTACCTCCGGACAGGGAAGTGGAATTCGCGATAGAGCTAGTTCCAGGTATGACGACGATATCGAAAGCTCCATACCGTATGGCTCCAGCTGAATTGAAAGAACTGAAGGAACAACTTCAGGAGCTTCTAGACAAGTGTACATTCATCCTAGTGTTTCTTCTTGGGGAGCGCCCGTATTGTTTGTTACAAAGAAGGATGGGTCGAAGAGGATGTGCATCGACTACAGAGAACTAAACAAGGTGACAAGAAAGAATAAATATCTGCTACCTTAGATCGATGATCTGTTTGACCAGCTTCAGGGCACGCAGATCTACTCTAAGATTGATCTACGATCTAGGTATCACCAGCTGAAGGTAAAAGCGGAAGACATTCCTAAGATGGCGTTTTTAACTTCATATGGCTATTATGAATTTATGGTTATGCCTTTTGGTTTAACTAATGCACCTGCAGCATTTATGGATTTGATGAACAGGGTCTTTCACGAATATTTAGACCAATTCGTCGTGGTATTTATCGATGACATCCTAGTGTGTTCTAGGAGCGCTGCAGAGCATGAGGGGCATTTGAGGCTTGTCTTGCAAATGCTTAGGAATAAGAAATTGTATGCTAAATTGAAGAAGTGTGAGTTTTGGCTAAAGCAGATTGTGTTTCTTGGTCACGTCGTGTCCAAGGAAGGTGTATCCATGGACCCGAGTAAGATTGAAGCAGCAGTGGACTGGGTGAGACCGAAGAATGTTCGGGAAGTCAGAAGCTTTTTGGGTCTTGCAAGTTACTACTGTCGTTTTGTGAAAGGGTTCTCCAGTTTAGCAAGTCCTTTGACGCGACTCACGAGGAAGAACGTGAGGTACTTTTGGACTGAGGAGTGTGAGTTGAGTTTCCAGGAGCTGAAACAGCGACTAGTTACTGCTTCAGTCCTGACCATTCCTTCAGGGGATGGTGGATTCGTTATTTATAGTGACACCTCTAAGAAGGGTCTTGGCTGTGTTCTAATGCAGTAGAATAGAGTAATTGCTTACGCTTCTCGGCAACTTAAAAAGTATGAGAAGAACTACCTGACACATGATATGGAATTAGCAGCGGTAGTGTTTGCATTAAAAATTTGGAGGCATTACTTGTATGGTGAAAAGTGCGAGATTGTTACTGACCATAAAAGTCTTAAGTACTTTTTCACCCAAAAGGAGCTGAACATGAGACAACGTAGGTGGCTAGAGTTGATTAAAGACTATGACTGTGTTATTAGCTATCACCTAGGAAAGGCTAATGTGGTAGCTGATGCTCTGAGTTGGAAGTCTGTTGATGTGTCTATTTCAGTGATTAGAGTTCAGCACCAAATTTGTATGGACTTGGAAAGGTTGGGCTTGGAAGTGGTAGAAAGAAATCATCAGGCTGTCCTTGCTAGCTTTGTGGTGCAACCGACCTTACAAGAGAGGATCCGTGTAGCGCAAAAAGAGGATCTAGAGTTAGTTGAGGTTATGGAAGGAGTTCGAAATGGTTTAAAGCCGAACTTCAGTATTTCTGGTGATGGGATACTAAGATTCCATAGCAGGGTTTGCATTCCGAATGATGCCGTGATTAAACGGGTTATTTTGGAGGAGGCACATCGTTCGCTCTACACTGTACATCCTGGTAGTACGAAAATGTAACGGGATTTGAGGGAATCTTTTTGGTGGTCTAATATGAAAAGAGAGATCACCCAATTTGTAGAATAGTGCCTGACATGTGAGCAGATCAAAGCAGAACATCAGAAGCCGATAGGACCACTTCAACCACTCGACGTCCCTGAGTGGAAGTGGGAACATGTCTCGATGGATTTTGTGAAGGGTTTACCTGTGACGATGCATGGAAAGAATGCCATATGTGTTATAGTAGATCGATTGACGAAGACTACACACTTCATTCCAATCAGAGTTAGCTACTCTCTGAATGGGCTGGCAGAACTTTATATGCAGGAGGTGGTACGACTCCATGGTGTTCCTATATCTATTGTTTTAGATTGAGATCCACATTTTACATCTCGTTTCTGGAAAAGTTTACAGGATGCCTTGGGATCACGATTGATGTTCAGTACGTCTTTTCACCCACAGACGGATGGACAGTCGGAGAGAACTATTCAGATGTTAGAAGATATGTTGCGGGCTTGTATACTAGATTTTGGTAATAGTTGGATACGATATCTATCGCTTGTTGAATTTGCATATAACAACAGTTACCAGGCGAGCATAGAGATGGCACCTTATGAGTCTTCGTACGGTCGTCGGCGTCGATCTCTGTTGTACTAGGATCAGGTAGGTGAGTGGCAGATACTAGGTCTAGAAATGATTCAGCAGACCTCTGCAAAGGTTGCATTGATCAGGGAAAGAATTAAAGCAGCTCAGAGTCGACAAAAGAGTTATGCTGATACTCGTCGGTGAGAGTTGGAATTCGAAGTAGGAGATATGGTATTCTTGAGAATCGCTCCAATGAAAGGGGTGATGAGATTCGGGAAGAAGTGGAAGCTAAGTCCTCGATATGTTGGGCCTTTTGAAATCCTTGAAAGGATAGGTTCGGTTACTTATTGAGTAGCTTTACCTCCAGCATTATCCCAAGTTCATGATGTATTTCACGTGTCTGTACTGAGGAAGTACATACCGGATCCATCGTATGTACTGAGTTACGAACCTCTAGGGATCAGTGAGGCTTTATCATATGAGGAGGTACTAGTACTGATATTAGATCGGAAAGTTCAGCAGTTACGGACTAGGGAAATAGCGCTAGTGAATGTATTATGGCGTAACCATGTAGTGGAGGAAGCTTCATAGGAGTTAGAGTCAGAAATAAGTCAGAAGTACCTGCAGTTATTTTCGGATGGTACGTAGTTATGTATAGTAGTATAAGTGGTATGGTATTCGGGAGAGTTTTGTGTGTGTGTGTAATCTTCCGAAGCATGACATTGTAACCACGGTATTCCTCCGCCATAAGCGAGGGTAGATAATAACTTGGGGCCGGAGCTGCTTTGAGGGTGGCTGCCGACTCTTTTGTAGGTCTCCGACGTAAGGTAGAGTATGCTTGGTATTAGTTGATGAATTTCGGGGACGAAATTTTTATAAGGAGGGGAGATTGTAGTAACCCGACCCCAAGAAAAAAATAAAATAAAATAAAATAAATAAATAAGTAAAATAAAATAAATAATAATAATAATAATAAAATAATAAATAAGCATAAAATAAATAAATAAATAAAGAGATATTTTGGAGAAGATATTTTGAAAAGAGATATTTTGAGATATTTATATATAAATATCTTGGAGGAGATATTTATTTAGATTACTTAAAGGCTAAGTTAGGTTTTATTCTATAAATTCTCTTATTCTCCTTTCTTTCTCACTCTCTCTCTCTCTCTCTCTCTCTCTCTCTCTCTCTCTCTCTCTCTCTCTCTCTCTCTCTCTCATTTACTCTTTCTCTCTCTCTAAGCTCCTTCGCCGTTTGTCGTTCGTTTCCAAAAACGGAGGGTATTGCGTGGATCGGAAGAGGAAACTCTACACTTTTAGTGGTTCGAATCGTCGTTTTGGAGAGTTTCGGGTTTTCCCAAGAATCGAGGTAGGAATATGATCCTAATTTTGATTGGATATTTGGATAGCAATAGAAAACATAGTAAGGTTATGTTCTGTGTTTTAGGTTTTCAGGATCTCGGGTTGTTGATTTGGACCTTTTTCATACGAACTTTCATTTTGAGTATAAGGTAAGAGGAACTTGATTTCAACATTTATTTTGGAAAATTAAACCGCTAAAAAGCTAGTTTACGTTATTATGTATGATTTAACTGCTTATTTGTGAAATTCTATTGAGTAGAAATGCCGGTTTGACGATTTTACGATTTTTGGTAAAAAACAAGGTTTTCGACGTGTAATCTCCAAATTTTACAAACCTCGTTTATTTGTGTTTATACTATAGTAGGAGAGGCTCGATTCCTTTATTTATTTAGTTAAACTATGTATATTGAATTTCTATCATTTAGTGGGTTTTTGTGTCAAACTTGTGTGATATATGTTGATATGAGAATGAATGGATTTTCTATACTATTGATATAGAATATGGGAACGAAGTTCCAAATTTGTTATACTGAAAATATGATTAAACAGAGGCTGGTGATACATCGAGCCGCATCAGTAAACAAAGAGGGGTAAACTGAGTGGAAAGACACTGGTTTGAACCCAATGTTATAATGTGAATTTGTGAAAAATACTGGAATTGCGCAGGTTATCATATTTGTATAAATTAAATTTATGATACACGAAACCACAGCTTGAGAGTCCTGGGAGGGTTGAAAAATACTTTCTTTGTAGGGTGAAATGAAACCACTGTTATATGATACGACATGTTATCGTAGCTAAATGTACACGTGCAACCACACGTATTAAACGATGTGGGTACCAAGATGGTTGGCTAGCAGGGTGAAACCATTGGCTGATATTGGGCCAATGGAGGCAGTCGGATCGTATGTAGGTACTCGGCAGTGTCTGCACGAACAGGGCATTGGACGAGTACCAGTGCATAACCCGAGCCACGAGGTAAAATTGGTTATAGGGATATTTTGCTGTTGGTCATCTGATAAATCATTAAATGGTCGAAAGACAGATGTGGGAATTTTGTAATATGAATAATGATATACCTGATGCATTACTGTATTGAAAATATTTGATTTATATTTCGGATGTTGAATGAAAATATGCATGTATGCAGTCACACACTGTCGTAACTCCTTCTTCCTCATTGAGAGGTGTCTCACCCTATCTTACAACCTTTGTTTTCAGGTTCGTCAGTGCGTTAGTCCCAGTAGATAAAGGGACTGGGGAGGTTATTTTGGTTAGCTTACGTAAGCATCTAAATCTTGTATTAAACTTGATGAAAGTCCTTTTTGGAGGGTTGTAATATGATGATTGTTCTAAGTTCGAATATATGTAAATTATGGATGTATTAGTGAACTCTGGTATAAGACTAGTAGAAATCCCAATGGATGTTTATGTTTTTCCGCGACATTTACATCATGATTATGTATGTTTTACACCCATATGTCCTTGTTAAGGGCGGGCTGTTTCCATATCTTGAATAGGTATAGGTATTATGTATGAATGAGTGACACCTGGGTCCGTATAAAGAACCGGGTCATTACAGTTGGTATCAAAGGTCGGCTGGTAATACCTTCTATTGAATGTCCACTAGATAGTTTTTAAATACCCTCCTAAACCTCACTATTGTTCCAGTCGGCGTAGCTACATAACTCTCAATATTTAGAAACTATGTCTCAATCCTAGACAGTTTAACATATCCTGATGACACAAACAAATGGGTGGCACCTAAGTAAAACAAAAAAAAAACAGCTTTATATGGAAAAGTAGTAAGAGTAACTGTCACAACATCTCTGGAAGCCTAGGTGTCTCTTGGTGTCAATGCATAAACCCTCGTCAGGGCTGTATTCATCTATTGGCCACCACAGGGAACCTGATATCCTCCCAAGAACGGTGTAAGAGTTGGTGCATGGGTCGGTGGTCTTGGACATTATCATGCGATATGGCTAGATCTCTCACAATTATAGCAGATGTCTTTCCCTATTGGGCACTCTGCCAGATGTTTCTTCCCGCACGCCTGACACAAAGGGTAGGTTTGCACACCTTGATTCTCATGATGTCCCATCATCTACCTCTGACCTCCACTATATTGGTTTCCTTTCCGTGGGCCCCAGCTTGAACCGGTCTAAAAACCCGAGGGAACATACCTCTTCTTCTAGCTCTATGTTCTTATATCTCCTTGTTTGCTCTCCTCTGTTGTTGTGGCCCTATCCACTAACTTAGAGAAATCCTGCACCTTAAGAGCCGCTATCTTTTTTTAAATGCCCCATCTCAAACCCCTCTTGAACATCTTGGCCTTCTTAGCTTCATTTGGGACAATATAAGGGCAAAAGCATGACAACTCGATCAATTTTTGCATACCTCTGAACTATCATCTATCCTTGGGACAAATTTTGAAACTCCTGTACTTTAGTCTCTCTGATAGCGGTGGGAGAATATCTATCGAAGAATATCTCTCTAAATCGGGTCCAAGTCATAGCCACCGCTATGTGTCTCTGCTCCTCCAATAACCTTGTAGCTATCCACCACTTCTTGTCCTCGCCGATCTATTTATATGTAGCATACACGACCTGTTGCTCATTGTGCACTAGAGCACTGTCAGAATTTTCTCAATCTCCTGTATCCAGTTTTCAGCAACTACAGGATCAACTCCTCCTGTAAATGCTAGAGGATTCATCTTCATGAACTTTTCTATGGTACAACCTGGGCCTTTAGAGGGGCCTCCTTAGACTATGGAGCTCTTAGCGATCTGAACCATAACCTGCTAAGCTACGTTGTGCAAAACAGTGTCTGAATCATCTCTGCTTGCCCTCGAGGGCCCTGCGCCCTCATCACCACTAGCATGGGCACTAGTATTCCTAGGTCCATCCTGAAAAGATAATGAACATGGTTTGAGGACCCTATCTCCATACATATCTAATGTATTTCATCAATATGAAATCCCATAACTTCAATTAACATATCATCATTGATCTTAATTCAAGATTCAATCGTGCAGCCTAAACACACAATTCGACAATAGTTTCCTATGGCTTTCCTGAAATCGTCACCCCAGGAAAGATACAAAAACCACCACGAAAATCCTGTACCCAGACTACAGAACAAAACCTCAAATCCTTTTCCTATACTATGGTATTGTTTCCACTGTACTTTAAAGTCTACAGAACTTAGCAACATAGGCTCTGATACCAAATTGTAACGATCTGATTTTTCATGCAAATTTTGTTTTTATAGATCAAAAAGTTATACTACTCTGATACCCTGAATAAAATCTATAACTTTATCCCAATCTAAGTGGGGACTGGCAAGCCTGAACATCCATAAAATTTCCTATGCTGCGGTAAAGAAAAAGGCATACATCCACATTTACAATACCAGAGTTTTAGTATTCCCAAAATATACATACAATATGAACATTCCCAAAAATATTCCTTTCGAACTCTTAGGGACCATTCAAAAATGCATCTTTCGCAAAAAACTCACCCTATAGACAGGGCAGTACAGTAGTTCCCCTACCTCCGAGCTTGATCTGCTCGTTTATCTAGTTTACCTTAAAAGTGATAAATTACTAGGATAAGAAAACTCTCAGTAAGACGAATATGCTATAACCAATGTGTGGCAGATGAGTTTGTATAATGTAATATCTGATTTAAAAGTACTGTATGCTGTAAACAACTGAGTTTGGGAAAACACATATAAATAATAAACTATATAACTCGCACCTATGTTGCTTAACATAAACTGTTTCTGAATATTCTATTCAAACATACTTTTAATGTCTATACGTATGGCTGTTGTTTCTATAAATCTGGATATATAGTAATAATAACTGAGAAAATTTTCCAAGATGGAAAACTGAAACTCATGATTTAACTAGTCATGACAGGGTTGTACGGCCCGTAGGTGGGACTTAACACTGGTTGGCCGACCAGGATAAGTCAATTGAGTTCCGATTGTCAGATTGAACACCTTAACCCTAACTGACGGGGAGCTTGTCCACAACAAAGGCATGATTGACTGCTAAAAATTCACATACTATTTGAGATATGTGGTTGCACTCTAAATTGAAATAGCAATGGTACTGTGCTCTGAAAACTGACCTTGTCCATTAGGGTCTGATACTATATATATATATATATATATATATATATATATATATATATATATATAAATAACTGATATATCTATATTACCGATTAACCATGATTATGCTTAATTGAAATAACCATAACGCTGTAATAACTTATCTAAATAAACTGATATATGGGAATGTTATGGTTCTGTCATTTGAATATCATGGTTTACTGAAACTGAATTTCATATTTCTGTATAAGCTGTAAAAATCATAATCTGTATAAATCATAATTTTGGCTAATATTGCATATTGTGCTTTCTGTGTAAACTGTATAATCATGGTACTAAATAAACTAAATATTTTAACGATGTAAAATTACATAAATTTTGATAACATGAAAGCTGCATAAATTCTGTACTGTACTAAAAATTTCTCATGCCACACAATTAAATAAATAAAACACATATACTGAAATCTGTAAAACTATATAATTTTCTTACTCCAAAAACACCCATAATCATATATAATATTTTATTGGTAAATAGTTCTAAATCAGCTGGCATAGCATATTTCCCTTACTTTTCTAATTGGGAGGCTTGCCTCCAATACAACCCTCACGCCTTCAGCGTACCAACCTCAAAATCCTGCAATTATATACAAATTTTCGAGTAAAAACACTGAATTTCCTAAATCATCACACTTATATTTATTGAATCTGCCTACTTGTAATTTCCTAAACTATAATTTAAGGGTTCTTGGAAAAATAACTGCTGAGGTCCTCAACCCATGCTTGTAGGGTCCCAAAAATACCTTAACCTTGAAATCATAACACCTTAATTTCACTACACAAAACACCAATATATTCTCATACAACACAAAATCTGGCCTCAGATAAACGTGGTAATACTAGAAATACCAAAATAATCTACTTACCCTGATGCCCAAACTTCTCAAATCAATATTCTGCTCCGGTTAGGTTGTAGAGAATCTCCCCAAGATCACTATGGCAGCATCTGATCATCGAATCGGGGAGAAACGGAGCCGAATTTGTGGAGACAAGTCAGAGTAGCTGAATTTTAGAGAGAGAAAATAAAGGAGAGAAAGATTTTTCACGCTGAATTCCCGATTTTGCGTATTTGTAGGTGTCTTGATATGTGGCTTTGTCAATGAGCCATGTGTACTCATCGATGAGACAAAGAAGGTAGTTCATTAACGAAGGTAAGAATCTTGTCGACAAGCCACTGGGTCCAAAACACCCCCTCTCGGTATCTCTTCATCAACAAAGCATTGAACTTCACCTACGAACGTATGAGGAGTTCATTGACGAAGCTAGGGCATTCGTCGAGGAACCCTGCTTTACCTTCTTTAAATTCTCTTTTCCTCTTTATTTAATTACTATTATTTTTTGGGTCTTTACAGCACTCACACAAGATATGAAATAAAGCTCAATAGAGTTTGTGGTATTTTTCTCAAAATGATTTTTGTAATCTTTGAAGGAAATATTTATGATAAGCTCTTCAAAGGTTCAAGCCCAATAAATATTTCTCCAAAAATATATTTCAATAAAAATGTTGGAGAACCAAGGGCTAGGCAAAGATCAATTCAAGACGCTTTCCAATCAATGAATATATCAATAGATATGCGCTCAAAGCCTTCTTGAATGACACTCAATATTTCTCCAAAAAAATGATTTACAAAATATAAGTGTATGAGATATTGAGGTTTAGCTCAAAATAAATTTTGCAATAAAGAACAAGATGAGCTTATGAATCTTGCAATGGAGATGCAAACAGATTCACAAGCTATATAAAGTTTCTCCAAAAATATCTATCAATAAAGAATATGTGGAGAAACACAAGCTTTACTCTCAAAAAATGATTTTGAAAGGAAAAGAGTGAATGAGAGTAAATGGATTTTTGATATGAAAAATGAATGCCCAAATGAATTCTCTCTTTAAAAAGATTTTGAAAATAATAAGAGTAAGAGAGTATAAATCAATGAAGCACACAAATATTTTTAGAGGAGTTTTTATATGATCATTAGTTAATAAAAGAGTTATGAGGGGCTATTTAAAGAGTTCTTGAAAGATATGACCATTTGGGACGCAAAGGGAAAATTAAAATTATTTAATTAGAAATTAAATATGTTTTTACACTAAAAAATTGACTAACCTGAGAGGTTCGGTCAACTAGAGAAGGTGCCTTTCGGCTAGCCTTAGTGTATTTTTCATCTTTTTGAGAGGGTTTGCTGACTGAGGACACTATTGGTTGACTGGCTTTGCACGATTTAAGACCTTCGTTAGTTCAGTTGGCTAGGTTTAAGGTTCAGTTAGCTAGCCCTTGAATGCCTATTGGCTAGGAATTTTTAATGCACAATGGCCGGTCAGCTGGGCTTGATAAAAGAGGCCAAATATAGAGGCCGGTCGATTGGGGCTCATTTTAGTTCAAATTGGCCGTCGACTGAGGCTTTGACTTTGGTCAAATTCTAAGGCCATTTGACTAGGGCTTTCTTGCTCAAAGATGGTAAGTCAACTGGGCACATAAGACAAGCCGGTCGACTGGGCCATTTATTCTTAGCCTTGGCTAGCCGACTGGGCACTTTGAAAATTTAAGCTTTAGCCCAAATTTTGTTTTTAAAAACATTCAAAAACCTTTGTATGATTAGGCATTTTGAGAAAAAAAAAATTTTCATGAAAGGTTGGTTCCCCTAAGGTCATTCTATGGTCATTTGAGCTTTAGCACCATATCAATTAGAATATGCATTATTACAGACCAAAAACTAAATGCAATTACACATCAAATAACATATGTCTTCTTCTTTCTTGCTTTTGCATCAATGGTCTGGTCACGGATTGTCCTTGGGAAGAAGTGTCCACCTAATACGCCATTTGATCTATTCGCTCTAGAATCTACTCCGATAACTCAAGCGGATTGCTCTGGTACCACTTGTCTGCCTAAAAGTAGAGTCTAGAGGGGGGTGAATGGACTCTTTGTTGGCCTAACAAGGCTTAATCTCATTTTGATGATAACAAATCAAGGTTACTAAGCGTGTTTTTAAGTTAAGTTTTAGGACTTAAGTGATTTATGAAGTCAAGTAATTGTACTTGAAGAAATTTGTTGAAGCTTAGACTTAAAGCTACAAGTCATGAGGACCATGAAGAATATTGAAGAATTGATCAAGCTCAAGTGATTATTGAAAGCTGTACAACATGAAGACTTTGGAACTTAGATGGTTTTATCTTGTTAAGTCATATGTGAGTACTTTTATTCTCAATATTGAAGAAGCTCTTTGGATTCATTTTGGACTTAGATACCTATTTAAAAACATGGAAAATATTTTCATAAGGACTAAAAAAAGTTTTTCATGTTAACAAAACAAGTTTTGGAATCAAAAATTAAAAAACACTAAGTAGTTAGTGGTCAGGCGACTAATGTTTTTGCATCAAATGACTGAACCATTGGGATCAGGCGGCTGACTTGCTACTGACTATTCTTATGCGCTATTTTAAATAAGTTCAGGTGATTGAAGTTGATGTTTTAAACTTTTATTTCTTAATTCGAACGTTTGAGTTTCCAAACTTGAAGCAAACTTGGTGAAAACGGTAATTATTGTCTCTACTCTATATAAATTTAATATTTTCACAATTTAGGGTAACCAATACTCACATACAATTCAAAAATTTGTGTTATACTCTTGAAATATTTTCTAAAAATTTGTTGTAAGTTCTTGCTGAAATACCTAGCAAAATTTTGATTTGATTCCCCGAAATCCACATTCTACAATCAGAATACTTGTGATATATTCATGAGCTTCACTTTTATGTTGATTATCTGAAGTATATTGTGCTTTAAATTTGTACAAATTCTACTCTTTTTAGAGTTATTTTCTTGTACGAATTGTATATTGCTTTTTGTGCAAACTTTGACGGTTCTAAGCTGTTGAATCATTGCCTAGCGAGAGGTTGTTCTCGTTAGAGAGGGGTCTCCACCTTTGAATGGGGAGAGGGGTGCTTCATTTGTTCAAAGAAGCGGTAAAAGAAATCCTCACAGTGAGTTGCTTGAGGCAAGGATGTAGGTTGCTAGCTGAACCTTGTAAAGAACGTGGTGTTCTGGTTTTCTTCCCGATCTATTTAATTCGTGCAAATTATATTCTGTGTGTATGAGTTTAAATTCATTGGGAAGCTTGCTACTAAACACTGAGTACTGATTTGTACTTATCTCAAGTTAATAAATTAGTTTCTTTGAATGGTTGTATGATTTGTCTTGTTGGCTAAAAATTCAGACAAGTTCTGAAATCTATATCTTGCTAAGGTTAACCAAGGTAAATACCATTGTGATTATTTATATTGATTAAAAGTAAAATTATATCACATATCTTATTCAGATTGTTGAATCCTTGAGGATATTTGGTTATTGCTGAAATTTAGAATTTGATATTGAATTGACTAAATCCTATTAACTGAAATTTAAATTTGATTAATAATTTCAACATTCATATTTATATCTAGTATTGTCAATTGTTTTAGTATGATTGCTGATTAGATTAATGTGATTGATATTAGAGTGTGGTGTTGGTGGTTTAAATTAAGAGGGTCAAAATAAACTGGAATTCCACCAAGCAATTTTTAATTACCCAATTCACCCCCCCCCCTTTTGGGATTACATCTTTAACTTCAATTGGTATCAGAGCCCTAGATTGTAGTAAATACGAACTAGTAGCTACACAAAGATCTCTATGGCAGACATAGGTGTATCCTCTTTTGGTGAAGGCCAATCTTCCTCTAGTCCTTCTCTTTTTTGTGGTGTTAACTACACCTTCTGGAAACAATGCATGAGGATATTTTTGCAAAATATGGATTGGAAAGTCTAGAAAGTAGTTACCCAAGGTGATTATGTGCCTTCGAAGACCGTAGATAACAAAGTAGTTCCCAAGGATGAAGATGAACTAAATGAAACTAACATGAAATAGCTACAAATTAACTCTAGTGCAATAAATGCATTATATTGTGCACTAGATGCTAATGAGGTCAATAGGAATATGGGATGCAAATTTACTAAGGAAATTTGGGAGAAGTTAGAAGTCACCTATGAGGGAATTATAGATGTTAGGGATAGTAGGATTGAGATGCTCACCAGTGAGTGTGAGGCTTTTAGGATGAACCTTGAGGAGTCCATCACTAGTATGTATACTAGGTACACCCATATAATTAGCTCACTTAGTGCACTAGGAAAGAACTATACTACATACGAGATGATTAGGAAAATCCTTAGAGGACTTCCTCCCATTTGGGAACCTAAGGCCACTACCATAATTGAAGCCAAAAACTTGAAGAATACTTCCCTAGATGAACTTATAGGATCGTTTCTCACGTATGGGATGACAATAAACGAAAGAACAACTGAAATTAGTAAACAAAAGAAATCAATAGCTCTTAAAGCTTCAAAGGAAAGCTCAAGTGATGAAGAGGATAATGAGTTGGATGATGATGATTTAGCCTTATTCACTAGACGTTTAGGCAATTTCTTCAAATAAATAAAAGATTTACTAGAAAATTTAGAGGGCCTAAAACAAACAAAGGTGAAATAAGCAAGAAAGAAACAAAGAATGAACCCCCGACTTGCTATAACTGTAAAAAGGTAGGAGATATAAAGCCTGATTGTCCATAACTTAAGAAAGATGCTAAGAAGAAGAAAAAGAAAGCAATAAAAGCAACGACTTGGGATGACTCTTGCTTAAGTAGCTTAGAAAGTGAATCTAGTAATCAAAAAATAGCCAACATGTGCTTCATGGAAAGAGATGACGAGGTAAACTCTTATTCAAACTCACCTATATAATCAAGTGATGAATCTTGTAATGACTCATGTGAGAGCACGCCTTCGTATAATGAAATTCAAGTTGAATTATTCTCATTGCATAAGAGGTTCATAAAAGTGTCCAAGAGAAACATTACACTAAAAGGACATAATGAAATGTTAATGAACCAACTAGAGTCATGTAAATCAGTTGAAAAAGAAAAGGACCTATTTATTGATGAACTTGAAAATAAAATAAACCAGAGGGCCAAAAAA
The DNA here is from genome assembly GCF_029873635.1 of Malania oleifera. Lineage (NCBI taxonomy): Eukaryota > Viridiplantae > Streptophyta > Magnoliopsida > Santalales > Ximeniaceae > Malania > Malania oleifera. The sequence goes on from NC_080423.1 coordinate 51,835,150, forward strand.
CTAGTACAACTACAAGCTAACTATAAAGGAATAAAAGATTCAGAAATTTTTTGTCTTGAAAGTAAAATTGAGGATCAAACTAAAATTATTTACAGTTTTACTAGATTAAAGAAGAACTTTGAGAAACTAGTTGGATCACAAAGAGTGTCTTTGGATAAGGAAGGCATAGGATTCAATGGAGTTGAAAACTAGAAGAAAAAGAACCTTTATATGGGGTACTTTGTAAAAGCTTCAAAAAATCATGCAAGCACATCTTCAATCAATGCTTATGAACACACTATGTGTTTCCTATGTAAAAAGAAGGGACTCATAAAATTTAAATGTCCATTCAAGAGAAAGAATGTTAAAACCAAAAAGGTATGGAGAGTTAAAAATGAAACTAAAACAAACCCAAAAAGACCTAAGAAGGTATGGGTACCAAAAGTAACATCTTAAATCCCTTTTTGTAGCTACGTTTTAGGTCCACCCCATCAAAATTCAAATGGTGTTTGGATAGTGGATGCTCAAGGCATATGACTAGAGACAAGTCCAAGTTCACCTTGTTGACACTATAGGATGGTGGACATGTTACCTTCGAAGACAATGCTAAAGGTAGAATTATCGGCATCGGGAAAGTTAGTAAGGAAACCTCCTTGGTAATTGATAATGTTTTATTGGTAGAAGGATTAGAACATCATCTACTAAGCATTAGTCAACTAAGTGATAAAGGTTTTGATGAAACATTCAAAAAGGACAAATGCATAGTTGAACATAGTGAAAAGCATGACACCTTGTTTCTTGCAAACCGAGTCGAAAATGTATATCGCATAAACTTTGAAAACTTGGTATCTCAAGAAGTTAAATGCTTCACAACCTTAAAAGAAGCTAGTTGGCTATGGAATAGGAGACTAGGACATGCTAGTATGGACATGTTGTCCAAATTAGCTAAAAAGAACTTAGTCAAGGGTCTACCTAGCATAAAGTTTGTAAAGGACAAGGTGTGTGATGCTTACCAACTTGGGAAGCAAACCAAGATAAGTTTTAAGAAGAAGAAACACATCTCCACTGGCAGGCCACTCGACCCTACTAAAACTCAAAGCCTATGAGGGAAGCAATATGCTTTTATCATTATTGATGACTTCTCCAGGTTTACCTAGGTGTTATTCTTATCCTCCAAAGATAAAGTGTATAAGATGTTGACCAACCTTTGTAAGAAGCTTTAGAATGAAAAAAGGTATGACATTCTACACATTAGAAGTAATAGAGGTGGAGAATTTAAAAATAAAGATGTTGAAAATTTTTGTGACAAACATGAAATCTCTCACAACTTTTCAGCACCATGCGCACCTCAACAAAATGGAGTTGTTGAAAGAAAGAATAGGTCACTTCAAGAAATGGTTAGGACTATGCTTAATGGGCATCACTTGCCTAAATATTAACGGGCTGAAGTGGTGAACACCACTTGTTATGTGATGAACAGAGTTTCCCTTAGTACTAGACTAGATAAGACCCCATATGAACTTTGGAAGGGTAAAAGACCATATGAGGCTAATCCATTTTATTCTAAACCCATTGACATTGATGAAGTAGAAATTAGGAAAAGTTTAGAAGACTTGGCAATTCAACAAATAAGAGTAATGAAACCAACACACCTTTGAATGATAACTCTCTAGATCAATTTGAATTGCCTAAGGAATGGAAGTTTGTAAGGAATCACCCTAAGGACCAGATTATGGTTGAACCATCATGAGGGGTGTCCAATATATCGTCATTGAAGAATTTATGCAATCATTGTGCATTCCTATCTCGAGAGGAACCCAAGAATATAAATGAAACAATAAATGATGATTCATGGATAGTAGCTATGCAAAAGGAACTGATGTGTCCATAAAATGCACAATTTTTGGCCCCCATTTACCAATGTTTTGTTCTTATTTATCTTGTATTTACCTCTTTCTTATCATAGTTCAGAGTTATGAGTGGTTTGTTCATGTTTTAGGAAAATGAAGTTAAATGCAAGGAGTTAAGCAATGTAAGAAACCAATGGAGTAATTGGAAAGTAAAAGGCTCAACCAGGTGCTCAATCAAGTCCCTAAGCCTCAGTTCATCAAAGCAAACAAGAACTTGATCAACCATGTGGTGCGACCAGTAAACACAAGGGGTGACCATGTCACAAAATAAAGACTCCAAAGTGTAGACTCAAGTAGAGATGCTGAGAGATTCGACCAATGGCACGACCAAGAGACCTTGAGGGGTGACCAGGTCGGCTAAGCATAAGACTAACTGAAGTAGAGATCTCAAGAGTCTCGATCAGGGCACGACCAAGAGATCCTAAAGGCACAACAAGGTCAAGGAAACCTATAGCTTGAACCCTAGAATTCCTATGAGTCTCGAACAGGGTGCGACTAGGGGAAGACTTGGGTGTGACCTAGTCAACGGTGTTCGAACCCAAATCTTGTTTTGTGAGATTTCTGACAAAACTTTCCTAATTTGAATTCAAATGCTTGTAAACCCTTTTGGATATAAAACTAAGCTTCAAATATGTGATTAGGGTTCCCCTTTGGCCCCTCTTTTGTTAGTGACATTCCTAGAGTGTCTTTGGATGCCATTTAGAGTAGATTTATAGCTTTCTTTTCAATTCCATGTCTGGTTTGTATTCGGATTCTTTGAAGGCCTATGACAACCTTCAAATTTTGAGTGTTTCTGTATTGCATAGTTGGTTTTCGACTATAATCCCAATTGCTAGTGACATGCCTTTGAGCTTCAATTGATGCTGTTTTCAATACTTGTCTATTTACTCTACCTTGATTTCACTTCAGCAATTTAAATACTATGTCTTTAATTTCCATGCACACTTAGTTCTTTGATTGTGATGAAATCCTTGGGGATAGGATAGCATAGCTAGGGATTCAATCACTTATACGTGATAGGTTACAGTTCCTATAAAGTGTTCTCGTGCTTCCTATATAGGGTATACCTTGGTTCCTAATCGTGCTTTGGACGGTGGGTGCACCTTCACTACCCTATGCCACTCGAATGGTTCACTTGACCATCTAACCTAGCATAGATAGCTTACTAGACATAGTTATCGTGAATAACAGCCTAAGATGGATTCATGATTTGAGACTTGCTTTCTAGAAGTAGCTTTAATTACAACTTACTTTCATTGCTTGTGTAGTTTTGAAAACAACTCCAAAATCTCACCTTTTTCCTTTCATACAAAGTGTAGTAAAGTACGCTAAAATTGGTAAACAACTACACTGAGTTCCTGAATTTCGACACTTGACTCACTCCTTTTTCTATTGAACTTGGGTTTAGTTAGGTTATAAATATTATTTTTGGTAGTTAAAGACCCAAGCCTTGGCGAGCCTACCAAATTTTGGTATCGTTGCCAAGGACTCAGTTACGATAGTAAGCCAATTTCTAGTGTAGTGTACTATGTGTTTTGTTTTTCTTTATTTTGTTTTGTTTTTAATTTTTTGTTTGATATTTGAAGTTTTGATTGTGTGCTGAACTTGTATATACTGGGTTTGTGCTCTTTGGATCCTGAGTTAATGCCTATAGTGATAGCTTTATCGTGATCACAAGACCGGGGGGGGGGGGTGAATTGGTATTTTTAAAATTTAAGCCATAGGTAAGTATCCTAACAGTAGAATATTGACAACCCTATGGTCAATCTTGGACAAGTAATGTAAATAAGTTAAAATATGTACCATAAATTAAATAGAGCAATCTAATTAACAACATATGCACCAGAAAGCAGTAAAGGAGAGTGACATGCAGAAGTGTTATCAAGATCCGACAAATTGCTTATGTCCTCGCCTTGGCTAACAAGCAAACAGATTACCACTCTACTTGCTCACTTAAATGGGTGGAGCGACACCTAAACAAACCAGGTCAATTTGCACAGGACTGACCTCAACCTTTACAACCAAACATTACTGACCTGAACCTTCAGTTTAAGGTATAAACCTAACACTCCTATATATTATATGATGTGTGTGAGTGTTGATACGTACAGTCATGCTATGGCCTTGTTGAGCTTACCATATATCCTATATATGCATGATGTGCAGGTAAGATAAATACAAACCACATCCTAGGTTACTATTACAAACCCATATTACAATCATTGAATTTACAATTACAGTTTAAAGCCTTCAAGGTCTTTTAGTTGCTTCAAGTGTGATTCCTTGGGATATTTATTTAAGCCTGCACAAACACTTGACAATTATCAAATGCCTGAGTATTTGTCATTATCAAAATCAGGTGCGACCTATAAGGTCAACATATAGACCCTGAGATTGAGAGATCCCATGAGGCAATTAGGAAGTCTACCTTTAGTCCCGAGTTAGACAAGTCTTCTGAACCTAAATTCATGGCCAAACCTTGATCGGTTCTTGCTTAGCAAAATTTGGAATCTCTTTCTCCTCGTTCACCTATGGCAAAGGAGCAACCTCTTCATCCTCTTAGAGACTACTTCACACCTAATGCATACACCTAGCTGTCTTGCATCCACTTTTCAGATGTTGAGGCGGTACAATTTGAAATCAAGACCTCTACCATCTCGATACTTCCCAACTTCTTTAGGAATTCGACTGAAAATCCACACCAGCATCTAGATGAGTTTCTTGAAATTTGTTCCACCATCCGTATACCTTACTTTGGTGATGATGCCCTACGTTTAAGGCTATTTTCGTTCTCTTTGGAGGACAAATCCAAATATTGGATGAATTCCTTAGAGCCGAACTCGGTGACCAACTGGGCCACCATGCAACATAAGTTCATAAACAAGTACTTTTGTATTGGGAAGACTAACCAGCTAAGAACGGCAATCACCAGTTTCTCACAGATAGATGGGGAACAATTTTTCGAGACTTAGGAACGCTTTAGGGAACTTTTGCGTAAATGCACTCAGCATCAAATCCCTAGGTAGCAATTAGTTTAGACCTTCTATGAAGGGTTAACTAAGCATGATAGAGCCATGGTAGATGCATCTTGTGGATGTACTTTCCTCGCAAAGCATAATAATGAGGCATGGACTCTTTTTTAGATCCTCGCTGAGAATTCTCAATAGCATACTATTGTTGCTCATAGACCATCCCAACTTTCCTCTTTCCATCCTAAGGGAGTCTATGAGTTAGCCGCAGGGCATGACCTTGCACCCACACTGTACACTATCGTGAAGAAATTAGATCAATTTTTGTCCCTAAGAATACAACCTCAACCAGTGGCATGTGTAGAGGTGTGTGCCATTTTCTCTGATCCCTCTCACACTTGTTATAATTTCTCCCGTGCTCCTCCCCACCTAAGTTTCTACATAAGGAAGTTAAGGCCACCTATAATTGGTACGACATGTCGGCTAATGATCCTTACTTTAAAAAGTACAATCCTAGGTGGAGTAAACATCGTAACTTCTCATGGATGCCTAATGCTCCAGGTTTTCAAGCTCAAAGACCTCAGCAGACACCCGCTGCTCCACCTCCTCGCCCATTTTAGAATCCTCATAATCCTCCTATCTCTGCCCTTAGATAATCAGCATTTCAACCACCGTATCCTCTTAGGCCTTAATATGATAGATATTTTTTTGGAGACAGTGTTGATTGCCCTTAAAGGCATTGAGGTTGATTGTCAAATTGATCGGCAATTACTCCACTCCCACTCCCAGTCTATTGCCAAGATAGAAGCCACCATGGGCCAACTAGTTACATATTTGAGTAGGAGAGATGAGGGTAAGTTACCAAGTCAGCCTCTAGTGAACCCTAAGGGCCACTATGGGGTAGAATGTGAGCCAGTAGCTAGTCCTTTGACATATCATGAGGAAGCTCAGGCTGTGACCATTCTTAGGAGCAGTAGGGAAGTAAATAAAAGGGTTGGGGAAAAGTTAGAGTAAGAAAAAGGTAGAAGAAGATGAGGGAAGAGCCCGATGCTGAACCATGTAATCCTCCTTCCTCCAATCTGGTAATTGATACTAAGACACCTACCCCCTCCAAGGATGGAGCATTGCCCCATTATGTCTCTGTAGTGCCATTCCTTGCAGCTCTTCAGGCACATTCCAAGCCTCAGAAGAAAGAAATCAAAGAGTCCATGATGGACACCTTTAGGTAAGTAAAGATCAATCTTCCTCTCTTAGATGCCATTAAGCAATGGACACCTTTAGGTAAGTAAAGATCAATCTTCCTCTCTTAGATGCCATCAAGCAAGTTCTTGCTTACACTAAGTTCCTTAAAGAATTGTGCACCCAAAAGTGCAAATCTAAGGTGCACTTGAACAAAAAAGGTTTTTGACCACGCATGTGAGCTTAATTCTTTTAGGTTTTATTTCCCCCCAAACTTAATGACCCCGGCTCTGCCACCATCTCATGTCTAATTTACAATTACATATCGATAGGGCCCTTTTAGATTTGGGAGCGAGTGTGAACATGCTTTCCTACTTGATCTATAAATAATTCAATTTAGGAGAGTGGAAGTCGACCCTAGTCACTTTGAGTTTCGCCAACCGATCTGTAAAATGGCCCTGAGGTGTTGTCGAGGATGTTTTAGTAAAGGTTGATAGGTTTTTTTACCCCATGGATTTCATTGTCTTAGACACGAAACCTACCAACTCGACCAAGAAATGGATTCTTGTCTTTCTAGGTCGACCATTCTTAGCCATGGCTAATTCATGCATCCAGTGTAGGACCAGTGTTATGGATATATCCTGTGACAACATGCAGCTTCGGTTGAATGTGTTCCACACCTCCCAGCACCCATCCTATAACGTCCAATATGAGGATGTAGACATAATCGATGAGGGTGTTGAGAAGGATTCCTCTTTTGGGAAATTCTCTTGAGGCTAGGCTTCAATTTGATCGGCCTTCTATTTTAGGTTTAGAGGATCCGTGTGCGCATGTCTTTGCTATTTTTGAATCGGCCTTTAACCTAAAAAAAAAGGCTTTTGAAAGCTAAGTTCAAAAATCTTCCTACTCTCTCTAGCATTCTAGAATGTCGTACCATCGAGGCCCCACCATCACTTGAGTTGAAGCCCTTGCTAGATTCTCTTAAGTATGTATTTTTAGGCCCCTAGGAGACCTTTCCTGTTATCATATCATTTAAATTGGATAGTTTGTAGGAGTCTAGGCTCATTCATTTGCTAAGAAAATATATGAGAGCCATAAGGTGGTCGGTGGCAGACATTAGGGGTATAGATCCATATGTATGTATGCATCAAATTCACCTTAAGCCAAATATGAAACCTATCCATGAGATGCAACAGAGGTTAAACTCCAATATGAAGGAGGTGGAGTTTGATTACGTGCTTAAATTGCATAATTAGGTGGTTTAATTCATGCATTGAGACTTACATTTTTAATTAAATACTTAATTACTCTAAATATTTTAATAGTGTGTCCTATTTATAATATTTAGATTTTATTGAGCAAATTATGAATTTTTAGTTTTTTTTTATTGCATGGCGATTATTGAAAGCTAAAACCGATGCTATTTCATAATTTGTGCATAATTTTCTCATTTGAGCTTCAATATAGACGATTCGAAATGATTTGAAATGATGAGAAAATTATCTACAACTTTTTTGTTTTAAGCTTTGAAAGATACAAACTCTACATTGGTCAAAATTGGGCATATTCGTTGGGAAGCAAAAAGAAGAAACAAAAAGAAGAAAATAAGAAATAATTTTTTTTAAATGCCATGATTTGACCTAGCCATGCAGCTAGGTCTTTGTTGGGCATGCGTTGGTAGGGATAGCTCCCCACTCCTCCTTTATGTTTGTTTTTTTTTCTTCACACAGGCAGTCCTCTCTTTTCTCCTTCCTCCTCTCCTTCCCCTTTGCTTCTTCTTCCTTCCTCTCCCACAGCTTCCTCCTTCTCGTCCTGAACTCTCTTCTCTCCAACTCTCCCTCGTTTTCTCTTTTCTTTGCCTCTTTTCCAGCTTCCATCTCAGTCAGACTCTCCTTTTCCCTTCTCTTCCTTTCTTCCTTTTTCTCTTACTTCTCTCCCCTCCCTTGCTGCTAGCTCAAAGCTTCCCTGCTGCCATACCCAGTGCTACTGTCTCCCATAGCTGTTGCTGCGTGTGGTGGCCAAGGAACCGAGACCTACGTAGTTGCTGTTGTCAAGGACCACCCGAGCCCATCGGATGCTCCTTGCTACCCCTGCAAACCATACACTAGGCGAAGCTACTCCCCTGCTACTCCTTGCTGCCCCTGCAACCCGAACACCAGCTAAAGCCCCTGTGTTGTTACTCTATTCTTGCTCCAAACAGCCGACTTGCTCTCTCTCTCTCTCTCTCTCTCTCTCAGTCTCTTTATTTTTCTTTCTCTTTTCTTTCTTTTTTTGTCCTTAATTTTCTTTTGTTATTGCCTTTAAAAATTTTTTTTATTTGTTTGGTAGACTTTTAATTAAAGTATTAATTTTTAATCTTGTTTGGGTGTTATTATTGAAGTTATTTAATTTCTTTTTGTTAGACCAAATAGTTAAAGGTCTTTCATTCCTACTATGTTTTGATGTTATCAACCCATTAGCTACTCTTAAGGTCACTAAAGTTTCTCTAAGATATGTTTCAGGTATACAGAATGGCATCTGAACCAACAAATAGTGAAAGCAACTCATGTCATGATCAGAAGCACAAGTCTCTCAAAGCATTCATGAACAATACGACAAATGTACAAAGCCATCTGAAAAATGAGTGTGTAAAATAAGAGAGATATCATCTTGTAAATATCTTGTACATAGAGTGAAACTCAATACTAAGAGCAAGAAAGGGGCGTATCACACACGCACAACAAAATACTAGTAAAGTCATTTAAAAGTGTATAAAGAAACCCCCAAACGGACAAGAACCTTCCTAGAAACTTAAAGGGACAAAATTTAAGAAGGAGGATCTCGTCGATGAACATAGGGCTTCGTCGAAGAGTTTAGGACAAACTTCGTCGACGAACACAAGGTTCTCGTCGACAAAAAGATACCGAGGGGCATATGAATTCAGAGCCACAACTCATGGATGAACACAGGGCGTCGTTGACGAATTACATGAAGGACACGTCGACAAACATAGGTTCTCATCAATGAAAATATACCGAGAGGTACCTGAATTTAGAATCAACAACTCATCGATGAACACAGGTCTTCATCAATGAAGTTACTAAAGAACTCATTGACGAACATAGGGCTTCATCGACAAATGTCAGGTAGCAGCAAACATTAAATGCTACAAACGACTATTTTGGAATTTTGTATTACATTCATAAATGCCCAACGGCTCTCCATCGTTGCACTCGCCCATTTAATGTATAAATAGGAGTAAATAGCATTTACTTCCTACCTAGAGAAATTATATTGTATGAAGATCATTCATTGGTGTTGTCAACTCTAGGGTTTACTCACAAACTCACTTGCCCTCTTCTTGCTACTCTTAATCTTGCATTTACTCTATTGACAGAGGATATTGAGTAAGGATTTTATTGGTTTAACTACCTCAAGGGAGTATTTAAGCTTACATTTAATCTTTATCTACCTTTTTGTAAATAAGGGCTCTTTGTGAGCTGTTTTTGGGTGTCTCTAAGTGAGCACCTTGTTGAAGCTCTTTGTGAGCTGGTGTGTATTGGCTTCTTCACCCGAAGGAGGATTTTAGTGGATTTTGGGAATCCTTGAGTTGGTCTCAAGGCCTGGACATAGGCAGGGTGCCGAACCATGTAAATATTAATGTGTTAAGCTTTTCTTCTCTCTTATCTCATTTATATTATTATCGTGATTTTCTACATTTGCTTTTACACGACAATTTTATGCACTTGCTCTTGGTAAGATTTCTGTGTTTGTAAAAAGTAAGCAGATCACCGAAGAAAGTCTATTCACCCCCCCCCTCTAGACATACTACCAGGCCAATAAGTGGTATCAGAGCGCCGGTCGCTGAAATTTAGAGTAACATCCCGGAGAAAAGATCAACATGGCAGATATGTTTGCCCAAGGTCAATCCATGGACCGCCCTCCCAAGTTTTGTGGGATTAACTACCCAATATGGAAGGATCGAATTTCCATCTTCATCTAGGCCTATAGGAGGATGCCTTTCAAACTGTGCAATGCACCAGCAACCTTTCAAAGGTGCATGCTAGCCATCTTTTATGACAAGGTTGAAAATTTCCTTATAGTGTTCACGGGCGATTTTTTTTTTGTTTTGTCTTTGGATCCTCCTTTGATGCATGCTTAGAAAAATTGTCCAAAGTTCTTGAAAGATATGTAGACATGAACCTAGTTTTAAGCTTAGAGAAGAGCCATTTTATCGTTCAAAGGGAATCGTGTTGGGGCATATTGTCTCAACTTAGGGGATCGAAGTTGATAGGGCTAAGGTAGAGGTGATTTCCAAACTTCCTCCTCCCACTTCTGTTAAACAAGTGAGGTCATTCCTAGTGCATGCTGGTTTTAACCAATGATGCATCAAGGACTTTAGCAAAATTTCTTCGCCCTTGACCAACTCGTTAGTAAAGGATGCATCCTTTGAGTTTGATAAAAATTGTCTCACTGCATTTGAAACTCTTAGGACACTGCTCTTTTCAGCCCTGATCATGTAGCCACCTGATTGGTCCCTTTCTTTTGAAATCATGTGCAATGCGTCATATTACCCCATAGGGGCCGTGTTGGGGCAACAAGTTGATAAATTGCGTCATGTGATTTAGTACGCTAATAATACTCTTCAAGGAGATCAATTTAATTATACTACCACCGAGAAGGAGCTTCTAGTAGTGGTTTTTGCACTTGATAAGTTTCGATTTTATCTCCTAGTGTCGAAGATCATCCACTTTGCGGTACATTTTTACAAAGAAAGAGACCAAACCTAGGTTGATTGGGTTGATTTTGCTTTTATAGGAATGTGATTATGAGATCCAAGATGGGAAAGGGATGAAAAATGATGTAGCTGATCATTTGTCCCGCATTCTAACTAATGTATACTAACCTCATTAGAATGTTTAAAAGCCATATAATGTGATCAAATGCAAGGTAACCAGTTAAACATCAAAGACTGATAATGTAAGGGGAGGGAATCCAAAATATCCAATCTAACTGCATATTTCCATCCCAACATGCACCCTTAGAGAACTCTAGCTGAACCTTAAACTAAATAAGTTAAAATCCAACCCATACTTATACAACCATTCAAGTTCATATGATGACTTAAATTTACCAACAATACATATAAACAATAAGGTATTTAAAAGAAATTAATAACACATTGTCGTAATATATAAGAAAACATTAATCGAAAGGGAAACAATTAGGAATGGGAAAAAAAAAAAAAAAAAAAACAACAAAGTTGACCACATGATGTGTGAGCAGCCCCAAGTTTTTTTTTTTTTCTAGCTTCTTGTATGGCTAGGGTTTCGTTAGAAACCTTAGCCACTATCCCCAAGATTCTCCTCTTAACCTTAGCTATTGTAAGCCTGAATAAGCCCTTCTAACTCAATTGCTGATACTAGTTGCAGCAACCCTTGTTGTTGCCTTGTCCCTCACATAGCAGTTGCTGCTGTCCTCCCCTCCTCCCCCCCCCCCCCCGGGCACAAAAAAAATGTACACCTAACCTTGAAGTAGCTCTTTCCGCACTACCTACTCCCTCATAGAGCAGCTGCTGCTGCCCCCTAAATGCACCTAACCTCAATTACTACTGGTGGTTGTAGCAACTCTCACCATTGCCTCTTCGCTCATATAGCAGTTGTTGTTGCCCTCCCCAAAATACACCTAACCCCAACTTAGCGTCAAGATCTCCACTATGTAAGTTACAAAAATCATCATAAAAAAACAAGTTGCATAAGAGTACTAACCTATTCACGTGGTGATCCAAGGTTGAAAGCTCTCCTTGTTCACTCCTCCCTTCCTTAGACTTCGAGACCCTTATTGCTTTCTTTGCTTTTCCTTGAGTGGTCGCTTGCTTCTTTGGTTAAGGATGTGCCTCTCCTCTCTTTTCTTTATGCTTAATCTTAGGTTGGCTATAAGCCCCCCTTGTTTTTCTTGATCTCCTTTTTATTTTTTTTATTTTCTTTCTTAGCTCTTTTTTTTTTTTCATAAACTACTCCCATCCTTCATTTCTTCTTCTTCTTCTCTCCCTATCTCTCTTTTTTTCTTTTATGTAAACTCCTTTTTAAACCTCTCCAAGCACTCCCATTCTAACTCACTCTCTTCCTCTACCCAAGTGAGCTCTCTCTCCCACTAGTTCTCTCCTCACTCCTATTTATAGGCAAAGAGGAGGAACTAGCCTTTCTTGATTTTTTTTTTTTAAAAAGAACAAGAATGTCGGTTAATTACAACCATGCCTTAAGGCCTAAATTGCATGTTGTTGTGCTTTTAGGGCCCCAATTGAGCTCCGTAAGGCTACAAAGAGCTTCTTTAAAAGCATCAAAGAGGTCCATAAAAGTCTAAAGAGGCCATATAGGCCTAACTAGGCCCAATGAAGCTACAAAGGGCCCTATGAATGCACAAAAGGGATCTGAGAGGCCCCAAAAACCCTAAGGGTTGTCCTAAAACTCAAAAAACACATGTAGAACTCCATAAGGCCCTTGAGGGGTCTCCAAATTGCTATAAAATCCTTTTAGACCTCTCGTAAACCCATTGACCCATGTAAGAACCACCTAGGTCAAAATGGGCATCGACACAAAGATTGGCATGAGATGTTTCCATTTGCATTACATACTTATCGCATGGTTGTCAAGACTTCAACAGGGGCAACTCAAAGAGCACTCGTAGAATCTGAGCTGACTGAAGTAAAATGGGTGCAAAAAAAACTTGATCGGTTTAATTTCAACAATGAAAAGAGGTTAAAAGCCAAACACCATGGACAATTGTATTGGTAGAGAATTGCCAAAGCTTACAACAAAAAATCCTAAATTTGAACTTTAAAGAAGGAGACTTGCTGTTAAAGAAACTCCTAGATAACTGATATAACCCTAGAGGAAAGTTTAATTTGAACTATAAAGGTCCCTATGTAATGAAGAAAGTTTTCTCGAGATGTTCAGTGATCTTAGCCGATATGGACAATGGGATTATAGATCAACCATGTAATTTAAATGTGATTAAAAAGTTCTATTCATAAGCTTTGTATTGTACTCATGACATAGTGTAATATTGATTCCTTAATCAATAAAGTACAAGTTTCTCTCTTTACTCGAATTTTTGTTTAAATGCCTTGTGACTTTGTGAAAATAGAGAGAGAGAGAGAGAGAGAGAGAGAGAGAGAGAGAGAGAGAGAGAGAGAGAGTGAGGGTGAGAGAATATGAAAGGAAAATAAATTCTCTATATAGAGTATGGACGTACCTGATCCAAAAAATAAAATGGGGTACATAGACAACATATTAAGTGAAATGACAAGTTTAGTCCAAATAGTCACTTATTTGGGTTAATAAGAAAGCAATTTGCATAAAATGAAGATCTTAGGATAATCAGAGACTAAGGATGAACTTTTCCAGAAACTTTGGATTAACAAACACTTGGTTAAGACATGAAGATCAATACTAGGGTAGTTTTTGAAAAATTCTTCTAATGATTCCTTAAAAGTATTTTCAAAGGTTAAGATTTGTTGTTTCCCATCACAAAGGAAGAGATAAAGTATTTTTAGATGCCATCAACAATAATTTCATTCTTTGAGAACCTTTACCTCTTCCCAAACCTTTTATAACTCAATTGGTCAATTATTTTGCAAAATGTGTTACAAAAATTATGCAAATTCTAGAAAGAAACATATGGGGCAAATTATTTCATGAAAGAAATTGGTATTGCAGTTGAACTCTAACTTCAGTAATGATTCGGGTCAATGAGGTCGTTGGCTACCAAGCTATGGACCAACCCTATACGAGTGGTTAACCATCAAATCCAAAGAGTTAATTTTTTGCACTTTTTCGTTGATTTCATTTTGGATTTTTCTTGTTTTTAAGTCTCTACACTCATTAGAGTGTAATTGGTCAAATCTTCTGTTGATTATATGGCGTTTTTATGGTTTATTCCATTAAAAAAAAAAAAACCAAGTTTTTTCATGATTAATGCGAAGTTCTTCATGTTCTTCAAAAATTTTAAAGTTTTCATATAGTTTTCGAAAAATAGTTGGAGTCATATATCCATGATGCGACTTTTGGATGATCTCCAAGTTTTTCCTAATATTTCAAGGTGGGTTTGTAGTTTTCCCACCAAAAATCCTTAAAACTTTCAAGTTTTCACTATGAAAATAATTCTTTTAAAGTGATCACCCAAGAAGTGGCTTAAGGGCGCAAAAAAATAGTTTTTTTTTTCTAAGTTAAACACGTTTTCAATCTTTGATTCTACCAAGAATCTATTGAAAAATAAATTTTTGATAAAAAAAATAAAGAACTTTTCAACAAATGGTTTCAAGTTGTTCAAAGAGATTTCAAGTGTTTTCAAATAAATTTTCAAAACGTTCATTTTTTGTTTGTTTGTAAACTTGTATTTGTAAAACATCTTTTGAACTACAAGTGGCTTTATTTTTCTATTGGAAGGCAATCTACCATGGTGGATTCAATAACAACCATAAAACTTTTGGTTTTCTCCACCCGTTTATTTTTCTCTTTTGTTTGTTATTTTATGTGTATTTGAGGATTTGATAAGGTAAGAAGTAATGAAATTACTGTAGGGCTTTTTCCTCTAAATGAATTCTATTAAGGCCTATTCAAATAGGGAAAAAGGATAAAAGTACTCGAAATTTGCAAAAACAAAAGAAATGAAAACCAGCATAGACCAATCGGCCGCCCTTTAGACAGTCAACTACTTGATGTTGCAAAGTTAATTTTGGGTTGTTTTCTTGTCCCTTTTTTTTTTTAAATAAATATTTATTTTATAAAGGTATTACACATACACATTGGGTAAGTGATGGAACCATTCTTGGAATGGGTACTTTAGGGGTGTTAGGACTTCCAAATCTCAAATGGAAGATATTGAAAGCTTAATTTCCCTATTCACAACAGTACTCCCAAACTAGACTTTGGAAAGAAAATTTTTTCTTTTATTTTAACCCTTTGAAACATAAAATAAAGTGGTGATTCTATAGTTAGTAAAATGAGTAAGATAATTGAGGAGGGTTATGTTACTTAATTTGGGTTTATACTTGTTGGCAACCCAAAATGGGTCTTTAAAACTCGATGTTGTCGACAAATGCAACCTCTAGTTATAATCTGAATCCGCTTTGTAGCTAACAACCCACATTGTTGGGATTGATTATGTTGGCATAGCATGGCTTTCAAATCTTGTTTTGATGATAACAAATAAAGGTTAATTTAATAAGTTATGGTTTAAGTGATGATATTTTAGGAAACCTAGTATGACAAGTTCAAAAGGTTCAAGAATTAAAAGTCCAAGATCACAAGTACCATAAAGCTTATACTTTAACAAAAAGGTGATCAAAAGAAAGCTCAAGAGGTCCAAGATGGTCAAAACATATGGAAGCTTAAAGAATATTGAAGCTCAAGATAAAGAGGACTCAAAGCAAAGATATACATGAAGACTTCAAGTTTGGAGAATTTTAAAGTCTTTAGGAAGTCTTATGTAAGTATTTCATTTAAATATCGAAATGAATGCTTTGAAACTCATTAGGGTTTATTATGGACTTAGAGACCTTATTTTTAAAATCCTGGAAAATACTCTTTAAAAGTATCAAAGCAAGATGACTAAGGTTTTTGGAAACCAACTCAAAAAAACAGTATTTTTAACTGTTCAAGTGACTGACTCGTGTCTGGTCAGGCGACTGACATATTTACTGAGTTAAATTTTCATAGAAAGTGAAGGATCAAATGACTGACACCTAAAACCTCAGGCGACTAACCATGTTTTGAACTAAAAAAAGAAAAACACTGTATTTGAAGATCAGGCAACTGACTCCGATAGGTTTAGGCAACTGACCTTCGTAACGGCTAGTTTTTAAAATAGCTTTTTAATTTTCAAATTGAGTTACTTGTGCCCCAAACTTTGTATAAACTTGCGAAACCCTCCAACTAACTTGGGTAACACAAATTTATTACTTTCTTAGCCTATAAATACATGGTTTCTCAAATCAAATTATATACCAAGAATTGAAAATCTAATTTCAAGCTATATTGCTCATACTCTCTCAAAGCCCTCTTCTACACGTCTACTTGCTACGATTTTCTGATATTGAGTCATTGATTACTGATCTCTGAGCACAACTTTAGAGTTTTGATTCAAATCAAAGGAAGAATCCTAGTGACATACTCTTTGAGCTTCAATTTCATTCTTCTTTGATATTTACTTTAAAGTATTGATTAGTTGTGCTTAATCTTGTACTAACCAGCTCTATTCAAGAGTAATTCTTGTACTTAAGAAATCTTTCTTTCTTTCTTGTTTTCTTGATGGTTAAGGGTTGTTGAATCATTGTACCAAGCGTGGAGATATCACTTGGAGAGGGGGCTCCACCTTAATTCAAGGAGGGATTGTTGTAACAGTTTGCTCTGCCCGTAAAGGAGCATTATAGTGGAATTTTTAGGTGGTGTTGCCTAAGGCGAGGATGTAGGCTAGTATAGCCGAACCTTGTAAAAGCTCGGTCTCACTCTCCACCCTTACTTTTTAAATTTCTGCATATACATATAAATTGCTTGGATGGTTGTTTAAGTGCAGGAAATTGAATTGATATTAAGATTGAGAAACTTTTAATTAAAGGGAGTACGTTGATTGATTTTTCGCAAAAACCTTAAAGGGAATACGTTGATTAATTGTTTTCAGAAACCTTGATAAAAAAGGAAGATAATTAAATCCATCAAAACATGGCTTTGTATTATTCAATCGCTGAATCGTGGAACTGCTGCTGCAACTTATATATCTACTAAGTAACTTGTGTTGGTTTATTGATTGATTGATTGGGCATTGATTGACAGTGAGAAAAGTTTAAGTTGATTTACTCTTTCTTGGAGTTTTAAAAGAGAATCTTGGAATCTAGCTAATATTGAAATTTAAATCATAGTTGTTTGATTAATAAACTTAAAAAAAGCTGTGAATTAATAAAATGAGTTAAAAGAAACTTTTAAAACCCAATTCACCCCCCCCCCCTCTTGGGACTACACCTTAGTTTTCAGATTACACGAATTTGAAGTTATGGTGTGTTTGGGCATGGTGGATGCAAACGGAGTGCACCAACTTATCCATCATGTCAAAAATCATATCATTGTCAAATTTTGAAACAACATCCCATCGATTGCCCTCAAGAGAACTCTCATATTGGTTTGTGATATCACCATCTCAATCATTGACAATGTATCCAAATCACAGCACATTGCATACTCCTATCTCTCCTTTAGTTGTGTTTATGGGTTGAGTGAATAGAACAATTTGGTCACAAATAATGCATAATTTTGTGCATCACATACATCATTCAATCCTTATTTTTCTTCTTCAAACACCCCCTCTGAATCATCTTCCTCCTCAAGTTCAAGGTCAGCTTTAACGTCTAGCCGCACTACTTCCATAGTGTATGCCCCCATTTCATTCACTACAACTTATCACCATTTGAAATTTTTGTATCGAGACACATGCAACCTGACTTTGTTCCTCTTTGTACTTCGTTTATGTTCAGTGTTCGTCATGAAAATTCACACCTATGCTATGTGAAAAGTAAGGTGTACTCCCAAGAGAGGGGTGAATTGGGTTTTAAATTTTTCCTTGCAAACTCGAAGTTCCTTATGTATTAACCCCTTGTTGATTAAAATCACACTCTCAACACAATTCTTTTTAACTACCTTATTTAAAGTAACCACAAAAGATGATATTGCTAATCTCAACTTTTAGAACTCCAATAGATGAATATTCAGATCATATTTTCTTTTCAGTATACTTCAAAGACAATATTGATATTTGAAAGTTATCTTGAGTTTCTTGTAATTTTATTTCAATAGAATAATTTATTTCACAAGATTCATATCAGTTGTGCATTCAATAATTTTAGCTTTCAAGGCTTTATCTGAAAATTCAATCCAATCAATCTTTTATGTTAAACACCAACTTGAGCAAAAGAAACTGAAATTTTCTTTAATTAATGAATGAAAATGATGTCAAACTGAGTTTCAAAATATCAAATAAATAAGTCTTAGCTTTAAACATTCAACACTTTAATATATCAATTTCAAGTTCAAACTAATAAACAACCAATATCAGATTTTAGTTTTGCTTTTGAATATGTCAATCCAACAAACAATATAGTATGTGGATAAAGAATCAAACTTAGAAATTCAGTAGCCTTTCAAAATTCAGACTTTGTTGTCAATTAGGTTTCTTGATCCGTGTTCTTCCTTTAATCAAGGTTTATGCAAACGATTAATCAACATACTCCCTTTAAGATTTCCGCAAAAGATTAATCAACGTACTCCCTTTAATTAAAAATTTTCCTAAATCTTAATATCAATTTAATTTCCAGCACCTAAGTGAACATCCACGCAATTTATATATGCAGAAAATTAAAGGGTAAGGGAAGAGAGTGAGACTGAGTTTTTTACGAGGTTTGGCTATACCTGCCTACATCCTCGCCTTAGGCAACATACCTAAGGATTCCACTATACCACCCCTTTACGGGTAGGAGCAACATTTTACAATCTCTCCTTCAACTAGGGTGGAGCCTCCTCTCCAAGTGATACTCCACGCTTGGTACAATGATTCAACAACCTTAAACAGTCAAGAAAACAAGAAACAAATTTGGTGTACAAAGACACTATCAACAAGTGCTGGTTAGTACAATTGAAAATAATATACTTCAATATATAACAATATAGAAAGATGAAGCACAAGTATATATCACTGGATTATTTCTTAGATAGAAAGATTTAGAATTTGTGCACAAAGGTTAGTAGAAACATTGGCAAGTATATGAGAAAGAGAGCTTTTTGAAGATTGTAAGAAAAGAGAGCTTGATTGTTGATTTTAATTCTTGGTGTATTGAATCCTTTGTCTTGGGGGGTATTTATAGAGTTAGAAGATGTATTTCATGTTCCCCAGGTGACTTGAAGTGTTTTCCAAATTTTCATAACGTTTAGAAT
Source organism: Malania oleifera (assembly GCF_029873635.1). Taxonomy (NCBI): domain Eukaryota; kingdom Viridiplantae; phylum Streptophyta; class Magnoliopsida; order Santalales; family Ximeniaceae; genus Malania; species Malania oleifera. Next base: position 51,854,146 of record NC_080423.1, read on the forward strand.
TCAAAAACTCAATTTTGGAAACTTCTCGTTAGTTTTAAAAATATGACTTCGAAGGGTCAGGCGCCTGGACTTAAGGGGTCAGTCGCCTGGACTTTAAGTTTTAGTGTATTTTTTAAGTCAATATAGGGTCAGCCGCCTGACAACTTTAACCACCCTTCAGTATTTTGGTCATAGTGTTTTTTGTACAATTCCAAATTAGATGTTCTTGGTATCAATAGAATGCTAAGATAAAATACCACAACTTTCATGTTGAACACTCTTTACAATAAGTAGTTTTTGTTTAAAGAAACGTGCCCATCAATGCTGATGTAGAAAAAAGAACAGAATTTGGAAAATCCTGTTTTGGCGCTTTTCATTCCAAAAATAATTTTAACCGTTTTGAAAGAATTTTTGACCTTATAAAAAATATTTTCCAAGTATTTTAAAATGTATCTAGGTCCAATAAATTAACCTAAGAGCTTCATGTATCCATATTAAAATTACTTAAAGTACTTACATAAGACTTCTTAAAACTTATACATTCTAAGCATTTAAGTCTTCATGCTTTTCCATCTCTTGAGTCTATCTTCACTTCCAACTCCAATTCACTTTAAACTTCATCAAATCATCTTTTAATCCATCCTTTAATAGTATAAGGTTTATAAGATCTTCTTTCATTGGAGTATAAGCTTTCAATAATCCCTGTGTGCACTTGACCTTGTATTCACATACTTGAGTCCTGAAATATCATCACTTAACCAAATATGTTAAGTTCCTTCATCTTTTTATCATCAAAATAAGATTCTAAGTCTTGTGAGGCCAACAATCTTCTCTTTTTTCATGATGACAAACAAGGAGTAAAAAATTGAGTAAGCCTTAAAAGCTCTCTCTTTCAATAAGCATCATCTTAACATCATTTGCAATATCAAGATCAATTTCAATATTATGCTCATATACATCATTTCATAGTTGAGCTGATATACATGCTTAGGTATGCAGTGTATGCTAGTGTCATGGTCAATTTTTGTCCAAAAATTCTCCCCCTTTTGACATCAATAAAAAAGAGTAAGATATCAAGAAAATATATAAATGCTAAGGCAAAGAGCAACCATAAGCAAAAATTTGCATTCATCATGCATTAAAAGATAGACAATAAGTCCCTAAAATAACATGATAAAATACAATTGATTTTATATCAAAATTTATAGTAATTTCCATAAGTCATGATATAATTACATAATAAATCTAACTCCCCCTAAATGAAACGTATTCCATATTCAATAAATTTAGAATTTCATTCATGAAGTATAAACTATGTATTCATGAAGGTGTCAAGATTATCAATCATGCTTTTGAACTTATCATGGCATGGTCATGCTCAGTTTGTTTACATTCGGTTTTGCTTAATTTTCTCCCCTTTTTTATATTAAAATAAATAAAAAATAAACCAAAAGAAATATTATGCAAATGAACTACGGACCAAAAAAAAATCCGCATTTAGATCACAATAACAATGTCCATAAGTCAGCATATATTTCAATGAAAACATGGTTATCCATTATTCATCATGCCAAAAAATATATAACATAATCCAGCATCAGCATGTGAACTAAGATGGTCAAGAGAAAAAAAAAATAAAAGAACTAAGCACAACCAAATAATATTTCAACCCAACTTAGTGTTTGGTTTCACAAAATATATAAGCATCTTGCATTACCATTAGATTTGTATGCTCATACTTGTGCTTTCTTCGAACACTTATTTGTATTCCTTATTTGAAATTCTTATGCAATAAGCTCAATTTGCTTTAGATTTTCTTTCTTTTGATTTCAGATAATTCTTTTGCATATGAATACCAAAATTCATATGGCTTTTCAAATCTCAATACTTTCTAAGTTTAGCCTTGTACAATCCAAACTTTCTTGATTTGTGGCCAACAATGCCATTCTTGTATTCATTTGTTTCAATGTTATAGTTGTCAATAAGCTCATAAACATTTCCTTAAGATTTTCCATTTCAACTAGTTCAATATCCTTATATTAAATTGGATTAATTAGCTCTCCATATATTGAACAAGGAGAAATTTTCTTCTTATATTTGAATTCGTTGTCTTGAATCTTATAGGCTATGGAGGCATCCCTTTTCATTTTAGTATAGATTTAACTTTCTTAATTTCTAAAAAGGGAATGACTAATCCTAATATCTTTGGAGTTCTTGGTTTGTGAACTAGACTTTTTATCTAGGCATCTATACTTTCTTGGGTCCGGATGGTTTAATAAGAGTTGATTCTTTTATTCTTCAAACTTGTCTGACTTTTACACCCTTTCTTTTTAATGGACATTCTAACTTAATGTGTCCTTTCTCCTTCCATAGAAAACATGTGGTATGTGTGTAAGAATTTGAGGAGGTGCTAGCATAGTATTTGGAGGCTTTTGCAAAGTACCCCAATGTAGAGGTTCTTTTTTCCTTGTGTTCTCAACTCTATTGAATCTTATGCCTTCTTTATTCAAGGACATTTTTTGTATTCCAATCATTTTATCAAGATTTTCTTTTCCTTTAGTGAAGTTGTAGATGATTGTGGCTTGATCCTCAATTTCTCTCTTAAGATCACAAAATTTTGAGTTTTGTATATTTTTACCCTTTTCTTGATTTTGAGACATTTTGCTGATTTTGTTTTCTAGTTCAGAAAAATATAGATCTTTCTCATTTTCCATAGAAGATTGGGATCTTAGATCTTCCAATTCTTTCATAAAATTTTCATTCTTACTTTCTAATCTTTTGATTTTTAAATATTTTTCTCTTTCAGCAAGATTTTTAGATTCTAATTTTTTCATTACAACTTCATTCTTATTTTTCAATGAAGTGTATCGTTTAGTTATATTAACTAGAATCTTATGAGTCTTGAATAATTCTCTTTGAAGTTCTTCATAAGATGACATACTCTCATCATTGGATTCATCGGATGAGCAAGATTAATTGTATGAGCCATTTAATGATTTGGATGTGGAAATTTGTTCTTCATCAACGTCCCATGCCATAAGACAAACATTTGACATCTCTTGCTCGCTTGATTCACTCTCCGAACTGCTGGAGCTTATATTGTCCCATGTAGTTGCCTTCATTGCCCTTTTCTTTTTCTTCTTAGTATCCTTCTTAACCTATGGATAATCTGATTTAATATGCCCAACTTTCTTGCAATTGTAACAAGTAGGGGGTACATTTTTAGTTTCTTTTTTTCTTGTTTCCTCTTCATTTGATTTGGAGTCCCTAAATTTTCTTGTAAATTTATTCTTCTTTCTAAGGATTTTTGCAAGTTTCTTGGCCATGAAGGCTATATCATTTACATCCATCACTTTTTCATCTTCAACACTAGAGCTTTCACTTGAGGCTTTAAATGCAATGAATTCCTTGTTTTTTGATTTTCCACATCTTTTGTTTATTGTCATCGCATAAGTGAGTAGAGAACCTATTAACTCATCTAGGGAGGTGTTTTTCAAATTTCTTCCTTCAATTATTACAGTGGCCTTAGGTTCCCAAATCGGTGGAAGTCCTCTAAGAATTTTTCGGATCATTTCATAAGTTGAGTAATTCTTTCCTAAGGCATTGAGGGAGTTTATTATATGGGTGAACCTAGTGTACATACTAGTGATGGTTTCATCCAAATTCATCCTAAAGGCCTCATATTCGCTTGTGAGCATGTTGATTCCATTATCTCTAACATCAACCATTCTTTCATAGGTTACCTCTAGTTAATCTCATATTTCTTTAGCTGATTTACATGTCATGACCCTATTGAATTCATTTACATCAAGAGCACAATGTAGTGCATTCATGGCACTTGAATTAATTTGTAGCATCTTAAAGTCATTACCGGTCATGTCTTTTTCCTCTTTGGGTACTTCTTTGCCATCAACTAATTTAGTGGGGATGTGGTCACCATTTGTAACAACTTTCCACGCCTTCCAATCCATGGTTTGTAGGTATATCCTCATTCGTTGTTTCCAAAAAGTATAGTTGACACGGAAAAAGAGGGGTGGTCTATAAGAGGATTAACCCTCGACAAAGGGAGATACACCTAGATGCGCCATAGAGATCTTTGTATAGCTTATAATTAAGATTTGCTATAAGTCTCCCCTACCCCCGGCTCTAATACCAATTGAAAAGTAAGGTGTACTCCCAAGAGGGGGTGAATTGGGTTTTAAAATTTTTTTTTGCAAACTCAAAGTTCCTTTAGTTAAGTATTAACCCCTTGTTGATTACGATCACACTCTCAACACAACTCTTTTTAACCACCTTATTTAAAGTAACCAACAAAAGACGATATTGCTAATTTCAACTTTCAGAACTCCAATAGATGAATATTAACATCAAATTTTCTTTTCAGTATAATTCAAAGACAATATTGATATCTAAAAGTTATCTTGAGTATTTTGTAATTTTCTTTCAATAGAATAATTTATTTCACAAGATTCATATCAGCTGTGCATTCAACAATTTCAGCTTTCAAGGTTTTATCTAAAAATTCAATCCAATCAATCTTTTATGTTAAACACCAGCTTAAGCAAAAAACTCAGATTTTCTTTAATTAATGAATGAAGATGATTTCAAAATGAGTTTCTAAATATCAAATATATAAGTCTTAACTTTAAATATTCAACATTTCAATATATCAATTTCAAGTTCAAATGAATACACAACCAATATCAGATTTTAGTTTTGCTTTTGAATATGTCAATCCAACAAACAATATAGTATGTGGATAAAGAATCAAACTTAGAAATTCAGTAGCCTTTCAAAATTCAGACTTTGTTGTCAATTAGGTTTCTTGATCCGTGTTCTTCCTTTAATCAAGGTTTATGCAAACGATTAATCAACATACTCCCTTTAAGATTTCTGCAAAAGATTAATCAACGTACTCCCTTTAATTAAAAATTTTCCTAAATCTTAATATCAATTTAATTTCGAGCACCTAAGTGAACATCCACGCAATTTATATATGCAGAAAATTAAAGAGTAATGGAAGAGAGTGAGACTGAGTTTTTTACGAGGTTCGGCTATACCTGCCTACATCCTCGCCTTAGGCAACATACCTAAGGATTCCACTATACCACCCCTTTACGGGTAGGAGCAACCTTACACACTCCTTTGTGGGTAGGAGCAACCTTTTACATTCCCTCCTTTAACTAGGGTGGAGCCCCCTCTCCAAGTGATACCCCATGCTCGGTACAACGATTCAACAACCCTGAACCGTCAAGAAAACAAGAAACAAATTTGGTGTACAAAGGCACTCCCAACAAGAGCTGATTAGTACATTTAAAACAATATACTTCAATCAAATAACAATATAGAAAGATGAAGATCAAGTGTATATCGCCAAGTTCTTTCTTAGATTGAAAGATTAAAATTTGTGCACAAAGGTCGGTGAGAGATTCTCAGCAAGACTCAGTAGAAACTTTAGCAAGCATGTGAGCAAGAGAGCTTTTTAAAGATTGTAAGCAAAGAGAGCTTGATTTTTTATTTTAATTCTTGATGTATTGAATCTTTTGTCTTGGGGGGGTATTTATAGAGTTTAGAAGATGTATTTCGTATTTCCCAAGTGACTTGGTGTAATGACCTGCTATTTAAATGGGGGTTTTTTTTTTTATACTATAATATTTTAAATGCTCTGATACCATACTAGATTAAACCCATCCATCAACCTAAGCAACAAGAAGAAGAAATCAAATAAACACTCTCTACTGACTGGGCAGTACTGAAGCCTCTCTAACCACGAGCCTGATCTACTCACCTACCTGGATCACCTGAAAAATGTTAAAGTAATTGGGATGAGCCAACGCTCAGTAAGATAAAATATGTTATTGCTAGTGTGTGGCAAATGAGTTACAATACTGTGAAAATCTATCACTATATAGTCATGTATCACTGAATCCATAAAGTACTATACCAGTAATATAAATCTTCATCCTTTACTTGTTGCTAAACATTTATGTACTTTAGGTTTCTACTCAAAATACTGCAAATATACATATATATATTTTCTGTTTCTGTAAAACTGTATAAACATAGTAATAATTGTTAACTTCCCTGTGGATAATTGTGTGTCATGATTTAACCCCTCATGATAGGGTCACACGGCCCGTAGGCGGGATTTACCCTAGCTGGCCAACCAGGAATAAATCATTATAGTCCATAGTCTGATTAGCCCTCCTCAACCCATATCTAATGGGGAGCTTGTCCACTCGTGGGCTCTATGTGAACGACTTTTATACCACGTATTATCTGAATAGGTGGTTGCACTCTATATACTGTATGTAGCTACGGTACCATGTTCTGTAAACTGTATGGTCCAATAGGGTCTGATACTATATATTACATCTCTATATACAATTATCTATTTTACCATGATGTTGTAGAAAACTGTATCTATATCAACTGTGTTTCTGTAATTAACTGTAAATCTATATGTCATGGTACTGTAAAACTGTAAAATCATGGTATTTTTCTGTAATTGTTGTAAAATATATTTACTATCTGTATAATTTGTAAAACACATCTCTGAAAAATACTGTAAAACATGTTTCTATACCATATCTATATTCTCAAGCCACACAGTAATTTTAAAACATATTAATCATATTTGATAAACAGTATAAATCTTTACTGTAAACAATACTCTGGTGGAACATTTATAATTTTATACTGAAAACATATTCAAATAACCTAGCATAGCATATTTCCCTTACTTGTTTCCTGCTAAAAATCCCCTACTATTATGGGTCCAACACCCGCAGGGTTCTCCACTCAACACCTTGAAAATTATATATCCCAGAATAGAATATCAATATTTCTTGGCCTACATCATTTCCTACAACTACCAGAAGGCCGAAAACTGAATAAAGACCTTACCCTGGATTTGGGATGAATTCCAACTTCGTTCCACCGACGATTCGCTCTGGAAATCTTGCAGAGAACTCCGCCAGGAGTCCCGTGGTGGCCTCAGATCGTCGATCCGGCAACTGATGGGGCCAAAATCGAAGGAAGAAGAGGGATGAACCATAGGGGTAGAGAGAGAGAGGATTTACAACAAATTTCTGCGATTAAAATCAGTTTAGGGCTATTTATACTGTGGGATTCGTCGACATGCCACATCATATCGTCGACGAGTTCTTGAATAATTTCGTCGATGAACTTTTTCCTTCATCGACGAATTTTAGTCTATCCCAAAACTCCTTCTGTCATGCCTCAAAATCGGAAGTGGGACCCGAGGGTAAATTTAGTAACCTAACCTATCTCTGTATCAATTAAAATGTACATGATACCACATACAAAGAGGGTCCGACCCCGTGGGGTGAACAGATGCCCTATATACATACATTCATACGTCCATACTCATCAAAATACGCAGCAGAATATGGTTTTTCAATTCACACACTGTACCATACCAGAGTCTATACCATACAACGATATATATCCCTATAAATACCATACATACTACAGGCATTTAAAAAATCCATCACGACACCCGATTACAAAAACTTGTACGTAAAAGGTACTAGCAGTAGCTACGACAGCCCTTGCTTCCTGATGCTAGGATGCTACTTACCGCAACCTGAAGGCCCTGAAAATATTGTACATACATTCGGGGTGAGACACCTCTCAGTAAGGAAGAAAATAGTTTATATCAGTGTGTGGCATACCAGTGTCATATTAAATACTTCATAACACTATACATATGATACAGTTTCAAACAATTCGTACAGTTTCATACAGTTCCTGTGTTTTCACAAAACCCATTCCAGTTCATACGATACCTAACATACATACATACATACATACATACGGTCAGTGTTGCCACACTAGTACGCAACTACACCAGGTCACCTCGTCTCACGGCGATTACATTGATACATATGCAACTACGCTGCGACGATCAAGGCCCAATGGTGAATCCATTGCTTCATACGCAACTACATAAAGGTCACCTAGTTTCACAGCAATTACATTACTACATGTGCAGCTATGAAGATCTACGACTCAGGCCCAATAGTGACTACATTGCTACATAAGCAACTAGACAAGGTCACCTAGTATCACCACGATTACATTGCCACATGCACAACTACGCTACGACGACCTAGGCCCACAGTGAATGCATTGCTTTATACGATGTAGCATATAGCTCACACCACTTCGGTGACCAACCGGAATTTGACTGGTGATATTTCACACCCTCGGATGTAGAGCCGGTCACTCTCGGCGTACGGTAATTAGCCGCCCCTAGCCGATTTCACAAAACCTAGAATCATTTTGGAACTCACGTCCTTATACATTTTAGCGTACGGTAATTAGCCGCCACATAGCTGTTTTACAAATACCTGGAACAAATACATACATCCATACATACCACACTTATTTGGTTTACGAAAAATCATATCATTTACAAATTCAAGTATACAGTTTATGCAAATATGGATTACGGTCACCTCAATAATACAGTTTAAACACAACCAACAGTTTTCCAAACAAAATAGAGATGATACCCGAAATCCCCAATTTTCCAAAAAAAAACTGTAACCCGAAAATCCCGTAGTTTTACCCGATAGATTTCCTTAAATAAGTAGCCAAAACATATATACGATTGTAGCCTACAAGCTTATCGATCTTGATTTTGAAAATGGACTAATATAAACAAAATCCCCTTACCTTAACCCGAAATCCAACTACGAACTCTACGGTCCTCAAAACTATGAACCGAGACCCTAAAACCTACAAACCACAGTACAATACATGCTTACAATCCATACTACTACACATATACTGAATCAGAAATGAAAATCGAGCCTTACCTCGATTTTAGCCCGAAACTCGAAATCTTCTGAAACAAGATTCCGATTCGCTAGAAATGTAGAGAATCCTTCACTGATCCTCATAGTAACTTTGGATTTGCGATTCAGGCAACAAACGATGAAGCAATCGAAGAAAGAGAGTGAGAGGTTCAAATCCTAGAGAGAGAGAGAGAGAAAAAAACCAAACTTAGGAGCTAAGCAACCCCAAAATATCCCTTTATAGGCCTTTGACCCGAGGGGATTTCGTCAATGAGTTGATGTCCTCGTCGAAAATTTCTTCACAAGATTCATCGATGAATCGGTGGCCTTGTCGATGAACCAGATATTTCCATTTTTCCTGAACCTCTCGGCTTTTCCTCGTTGACGAACATCTGAATTTCGTCGACGAAAAGCCTTCTACCTTCGTCGACGAATTATGGCCTCGTCGATGAAGTCTGCCAAATTCCATTTTTACCCCTTTTTACATAATAAACCCCACATCTCACGGTTTGGGTTGTTACAATCTCCCCTCCTTAGAAAACTTTTGTCCTCGAAATTTGCAATCTCTCATTACGATCACATTCATACTATTACATACATACATACTTTGAGGTGAAATGATGACTATCTATACGCAGTCCTTCTACGATACATACATACACACTTTAGAGAATACGACGACCATTTATAGGCAACCCCATTACAATACATACATACATACACACTCTAGAGAATACGGCGACCATTTCTATGCAGCCCCATTACAATACATACATACCCTCACTTATGGCGGAGGAATACCGTGGTTACATACATACACGATCTCAGGAGCTTACAATACAACATGATTCTCCCAGAGACTAACCACTAAATACAATATGGTAATAGAGGTTTACAAACATACACACATACCCGTACCACTCTGTTATCCAAATACTACTCAAACAACTGTGGATACTTCTGGCGTATTTCCGTCTCTAGTTCCCAAGAAGCTTCCTCAACCTCATGGTTTCGCCACAATACCTTCACTAATGATATCTCTTTGGTACGAAGCTTCTGAACCTTATGGTCCAGAACATGAATAGGTATCTCCTCATTTGCTAAAGTATCCTCAAGTCCCAAGGAGTCGTAACTAATAACATGTGATGGATCCAACATGTACCTTCTCAACATCGATACGTGAAACACATCATGGACCCTCGAGAGTGCTGGGGGTAGTGCAACTCTGTAGGCTATCGGACCGACTCGCTCAAGTACCTCGAATGGCTCGATATACCTCGGTCTCAACTTGCCCTTCCTTCCGAATCTCATAACTCCCTTCATCGGAGCGATTCTAAGGAATACCTTACCCCCAACCTCGAACTCCAACTCACAGCGGCGAACATCTGCGTAAGTCTTCTGCCAACTCTGAGTTGATCTAATCCTCTCCTGTATCAAACCTACTTTCTCAAATGCCTGCTGCACGAGTTTAGGTCCTAAAACCTGATGTTCACTGACCTCATCCCAATACAAAGGAGATCGACACCTCCGACCATACAAAGCCTCGAACGGTGCCATCCCTATACTAGCCTGGAAGCTATTGTTATAGGCAAACTCCACTAGTGGCAAAAACTGAATCCAACTACCACCGAAGTCCAATACACAAGCCCGTAACATATCTTCCAAGATCTAGATCGTCCTCTCCGACTGTCCGTAGGTCTAAGGGTGAAACGCTGTGCTGAATGTAAGCTTCGTCCCTAATGCTTCCTGCAAGCTCTTCCAAAATCGAGAAGTAAACCTTGGATCCCGATCTGAAACAATGGACACCCGAAACTCCGTGTATTCTTACAATCTCATGCACGCATATCAGCTAGCCTACTTAAAGGATAGCTAACCTTCATCGGTATAAAGTGAGCAGATTTTGTCAACCTGTCCACAATTACTCAAATAACATTCTGCTCGTGAAGTGCTGGCGACAATCCGGTAACAAAATCCATGGAAATATGCTCCCATTTCCATACCGGAATAGGCAAAGGCTGCAATGGCCCTGCCGGTCTCTAATGTACAGCTTTCACCTGCTGACATGTCAAACAATGCTACACAAACCGGGCAATATCCCTTTTCATACCACTCCACCAGAAGGACTCGCGCAAATCCCGATACATCTTCATACTATCCGGATGTACCGTATACAAAGAACGATGCGCTTCCTCTAGAATCGTCTTTCTGATCTCATCGTCTTTTGGAACACAGAGCCTGGTCCCAAATCTCAACACACCTCTGTCAGAGATGTTAAAATCCGCAGCTAAACCCTACTGCACTTTCTTTACAATCTTAGCTAACTCCGCATCACTAGCCTGCGCGGCTTTAATATGCTCAAACAAGGTCGATTGGACCACCAAACTAGCAATAAAAGCCTGACGATCACCAGACACCAACTCTACGCCAAGGCTTTCTAGATCTCACCTGACATGATGCTGAGCTACAACTGCAGTTACCGCTGCATGTTCTGACTTTCGACTCAATGCATTTGTTACCACATTAGCCTTCCTCGGGTGATAACTGATCGTGCAATCGTAGTCTTTAATCAACTCCAGCCACCGCCTTTGCCTCATATTCAGCTCCTTCTACGTGAAAAAGTACCTGAGGCTTTTGTGGTCAGTAAAAATCTCACACTAAACACCATACAGGTAGTGTCACCAGGTCTGAAGGACATAAACAACAATAGCCAATTCTAAATCATGCGTAGGGTAATTCTTCTCATACTCCTTAAGTTGTCGCGAAGCATAAGCTACCACCTTACTCTGTTGCATAAGCACACATCCCAAACCCTTCAGGGACGCGTCGCTATAAATCACAAACCCACCATCCCCCGAAGGAATGGTCAACACTGGAGCAGTAACCAGCCGGTGCTTCAACTCTTGAAAGCACTACTCGCAATCACTGGTCCACTAAAACTTCGCTCGCATCTTAGTCAATCGTGTCAGAGGTTTAGACAATTTAGAGAATCCCTCCATGAACCAACGATAGTAACCCGCCAGTCCCAAAAAACTTTGAACGTCTTGCACATTCTTCGGTCTAGTCTAGTTAACCATAGCTTCGATCTTACTGGGATCAACGGAGATACCACCCCTAGACACAACATGGCTTAAGAACGCGACCCGATTCAGCCAAAACTAACATTTTTTCAACTTAGCATGCAATTTCTTCTCTCGCACGATCTGTAGTACCAACCTCAGATGGTACTCATGCTCTTCCGAACTCTTTGAATATACTAGAATATCATCGATGAACACCACTACGAACTGATCTAGGTAGTCATGAAATACCTTGTTCATCAAATCCATGAACACTACCAGCGCATTGGTTAACCCAAACAGCATAACCAAGAATTCATAGTGGCCGTATCTGGTTCAGAAAGTAGTCTTTGTTACATCGTCAGATCTAACCCTCACCTAATGATACCCTGATCGTAGGTCGATCTTCGAAAAGACCTATGTTCCCTACAACTGGTCAAAAAGATCATCTATACGAGGTAAAGGATAGCGGTTCTTCACCGTCACTTTGTTGATCTTATGGTAGTCAATATACATACGCATCGACCCGTTTATCTTCTTCACAAATAATACAAGAGCTCCCCAGGGCTAAACACTCGGTCGAATAAAACCCTAGTCCAGTAGTTCCTACAATTGCTCCTTCAATTCCCGAAGTTCTGCTGGAGCCATCTGGTATGGAGCTTTAGAGATCGGTGCCTTGCCAGGCAGCAACTCAATCACAAACTCCACCTCACGATCCGGAGGTAAACCGGGTAAATCATATGGAAACGCATCTGGGAACTTGTTGACTACCCGAGTGTCCTCAAGTCTTAACTCATCCCGCAGCGGTTCCTGCACACAAGCTAAGTACCCCTGACATCCGTCCAAAAGTAACCACCTCGCGTGTAATGCCGATAGAATCTGTGGCATCGAACGCACACACGATCCTACGAACTCATACTCCTGCTTCCCAGGAGGTCTGAATACTATAACCTTCTTCCGACAGTCAATCACCACATAACTGGAAAGCAACCAATCATTTCCAGTATGACATCAAAACCTGACATGTTGTATACTACAAGGTTTGTCGGTAACAGTCTATCCTGAATAACAATCGGGCTGTCTCCTAACATCTTACTACAAATCGTTACACTCCCAGCCGGCATAGACACAAACAATATCTCATTCATTACATAGGTTTCCACCTCACATAACTTCACAAATCTAGTGGATATGAATGAATGGGTTGCCCCCGAATCAAATAAAACAACAGCTCTATTCTAAAGCAATAACATGGTACCTGTCACCACATTCTCAGTATGTTCCGCATCTGCTGGAGTAAGTGAATATACCATCGCCGGAGCTGAGGTCGCCTGGTAATTCCCTCGAGGCACGTGATTACTCCTATGGTTCTGGTTCTGTGCAGGCATAATCCTACTCTCTTCCTGACAGCTCTTTTCCATTTGGCCCAACTTGCCACAGTTGTAGCATACACCCCAAAATGGTCGACACTCACCATCGTGCCATTTATGGCACTTAGCACATGGTGCGGAGGATGGATCCCCCTGAGCATTCGGCCGCTCGGTGTTTTGCCGATAACCAGAGCTGTAGTTCTTCTTCTCTTCCACTGACCTTGTCGAGGGCCACTCTGAGGGCCAGAAGACGTTGGCCTCTTTCCCTGAGCATGCACTACCTTATCTCCCTGAAGGTTGGTCTCAACTATAGTGGCTTTATCAACCAGGACAGAGAACTTATGGATTTGCAACATCCCCACCAGACGGCGGATGTCTTTCCTTAGATCCCTCTTGAACCTCCGAGCCTTCTCGTACTCATTCGAAACCAAATACGGTGCAAATCGAGACAACTCAATAAATCTAGAAGCATACTTCTGCACTGTCAAAGTACCCTGTACCATGCCTGAAAACTCATCGGCCTTCGCATCCCGAGTGGAGACCGAAAAGTATCTCTCAAAAAATACCTCCTTGAAATGGCCCCATGTCATACTAGATGGACCAGCTCTCTACCTCTCCAGCAGGCTCACTGCCGTCCACCGTCGCCCTGCCTCCCTAGTCAACTGGAAGGTAGCATACAAGACCTTCTGCTTCTCAGTGCAGTGGAGGACCTCCAAAATCCTCTCGGTCTTCTCGACCTAGTCCTCTGCAACTATCCGATCAGGTCCTCCTATAAATGTCAAAGGGTGTATGTGCATGAACTTCTCGATGGTACACCTCGCATCAGTAGGAGAACTCTCGCATCTCCTAACACTCCGCCCAATCTCTCGAATCACCTGTCTCTCCAAACCATGAGACATAGAAGGAGACTCATCGCTTGTCGTTTCCTCGGAGCCACTTTCAAAGTTATTATCCTTGGGCTCCATTATGAAAACAAAACAGAATTCGGTTAGAATTCCAACATCGTACACAGTTAACGCAATCATAGACCTAATCATGTCAACAATTACTCTCACAGGTCTAAGCCTGCCCCGTCACACTAACACAAATCCATCAATGGTCTGCCCTACCTTAACTGGAATCGTTATCCCAAGAAAAACACGGAATAACGTTGACAAATCCCGGTCTAGTAATAGAACAACCCTTGACCAACACTACCCGTTTCCTACATCCTATACTCTGGTATGTACACATCAATACTCTTAACCAAGTCTACAAGACCTAACAACCTGATTAGCTCTGATACCAAGCTGTCACGCCACAAACTAGAAAATGGGACCCGGGGGTGAATTTAGTAACCTAACCTGTCTCTGTAATAATTAAAACATACATGATACCACATACAAAGAGGGTCCGACCCCGTGAGGTGAATAGATGCCCTATATACATATATACATACGTCCATACTCATCAAAATACGCAGCGAAATACGGTCTTTCTATACATACATTGTACCATACCAGAGTCTGTACCCTACAAGGATATACATCCCTATGAATACCATACATACTACGGGCATCTACAAAATCCATCACGACATCTGATTACAAAAATTTCTACCTAAAAGGTACTAGTAGTAACTACGACACCCCTTGCTTCCCGAAGCTAGGATGCTACTTATGGCTACCTGAAGGCCCTGAAAATATTGTACATACATTCAAGGTGAGACACCTCTCAGTTGGAAGAAAATAGTTTATATCAGTGTGTGGCATACCAATGTCATATTACATACTTCATAACACTATACATACGATACAGTTTGAAACAATTTGTATAGTTTCATAGAGTTCCAGTGTTTTCACAAAAACCATTCCAGTACATACGATACCCAACATACATACATATGATCAGTGTCGTCACACTAGCACGCATCTACACCAGGTCACCTCGTCTCACAGCGATTACATTGCTACATACGCAACTACCCTGCGACGATCAAGGCCCAATGGTGAATCCATTGCTTCATACACAACTACACAAAGGTTATCTAGTCTCACAGCGATTACATTACTACACGTGCAACTACGAAGATCTACGACTCAGGCCCAATAGTGACTACATTGCTACATACGCAACTACACAAGGTCACCTAGTCTCACCACGATTACATTGCCACATGAACAACTACGCTGCGATGACCTAGGCCCACAATGAATCCATTGCTTCATACGATGTAGCATATAGCTCACACCACTTCCGTGACCAATCGAAATTATACTGGTGATATTTCACACCCTCGGATATAGAGCCAGTCACTCTTGGCGTACGATAGTTTTCCACCCCTAGCCGATTTCACAAAACATGGAATCATTTTGGAACTCGCGTCCCTATACATTTCAGCGTACGGTAATTAGCCATCACATAGCTGTTTTACAAATACTCGGAACAAATACATACATCTATACATACCACACTTATTTGGTTGATGGAAAATCATATCATTTACAAATTCAAGTATACAGTTTATTCAAATATGGATTACGGTCACCTCAATAATACAGTTTAAACACAACCAACAATTTTCCAAACAAAATAGAGATGATACCCGAAATCCCCAATTTTCCCAAAAAAAACTGTAATCCGAAAATCCTGTAGTTTTACTCGATAGATTTCCCCAAATAAGTAGCCAAAACATACATACGATCATAGCCTACAAGCTTATCGATCCTGATTTCGAAAATGGACGGATATAAACAGAGTCCCCTTACCTTAACCTGAAATCTAACTACGAACTGTACAGTCCTCAAAACTATGAATTGAGACCCCGAAACCCAAAAACCATAGTACAGTACATGCTTACAATCTGTACTACTACACATATACTGAATCAGAAATGAAAACTGAGCTTTACATCGATTTTTGCCTGAAACCCGAAATCTTCCGGAACGAGATTTCGATCTGCTAGAAACGTAGAGAATCCTTCATTGATCCTCGCAATAACTTTGGATTTGAGATTCAGGCAACAAATGATGAAGCAATCGAAGAGAGAGCGTAAGAGGTTCAAATCCAAGAGAGAGAGAGGGAAAAACCAAACTTATGAGCTAAGCAACCCCAAAATATCCCTTTATAGGCCTTTGACCCGAGGGGATTTCATCGATGAATTGATGTCCTCGTTAACGAATTGTTCACAAGATTCGTCGATGAATCAGTGGCCTCGTCGACGAATCAGTGGCCTCATCGACGAATCAGTGGCCTCGTCGACAAACCAGATATTTCCATTTTTGTAGAACCTGTCGGCTTTTCCTCGTCGATGAACCTTTGAATTTCGTCGATGAAAAGCCTTCTACCTTCGTCGACGAATTATGGCCTCGTCGACGAAGTCTGCAGAATTCCATTTTTACCCCTCTTTTGCATAATAAACCCCACATCTCACGGTTTGAGTTCATACAATCTCCCCTCCTTACAAAAATATCGTCCTCGAAATTTATAATCTCTCATTACGATCACATTCATACTATTACATACATACATACTCAGAGGTGAAACGACGACTATCTATATACAGTCCCTCTACGATACGTACATACACACTCTAGAGAATATGGCGGCCATTTATATGCAGCCCCATTACAATACATACATAACCTCACTTATGGCGGAGGAATACCGTGGTTACATATATACACGATCTCGGGAGCTTACAGTACAACATGACTCTCCTAGAGACTAACCACTAAATACACTATGGTAATAGAGGTTTACATACATACATGAATACTTGTACCACCCTGTTATCCAAATACTACTCAAACATCTGTGGATACATCCGGCGTATTTCTGTCTCTAGTTCCCAAGAAGCTTCCTTAACCTCATGGTTTTGCCACAATACCTTCACTAACGGTATCTCTTTGGTATGAAGCTTCTGAACCTTGTAGTCCAGAACCTAAATAGGTATCTCCTCATATGCTAAAGTATCCTCAAGATCCAAGGAGTCGTAACTAATAACATGTGATGGATCCAACACGTACCTTCTCAGCATTGATACGTGAAACACATCATGGACCCTCGAGAGTGCTGGGGGTAGTGCAACTCTGTAGGCTACCGGACCGACTCGCTCAAGTACCTCGAATGGCCTGATATACCTCAGGCTCAACTTGCCCTTCCTTCCGAATCTCATAACTCCCTTCATCGGAGCGATTCTAAGGAATATATTACCCCCCCACCTCGAACTCTAACTCACTGCGGCGAACATCCGCGTAACTCTTCTGCCGACTCTGAGCTGATCTAATCCTCTCCCAGATCAAACCTACCTTCTCAGACGCCTGCTGCACAAGTTCAGGTCCTAAAACCTGACATTCACCGACCTCATCCCAATACAAAGGAGATTGACACCTCTGACCATACAAAGCCTCGAACGGTGCTGTCCCTATACTAGCCTGGAAGCTATTGTTATAGGGAAACTCCACTAGTGGCAGAAACTGAATCCAACTACCACCGAAGTCCAATACACAAGCTCGTAACATATCTTCCAAGATCTGTATTGTCCTCTCTGACTGTCCATCGGTCTAGGGGTGGAACGCTGTACTGAATGTAAGCTTTATCCCCAATGCTTCCTGCAAGCTCTTCCAAAATCGAGAAGTAAACCTTGGATCCCGATCTGAAACAATGGACACCCGAAACTACGTGTATTCTTACAATCTCATGCACGCATATCAGCTAGCCTACTCAAAGGATAGCTAACCTTCATCGGTATAAAGTGAGCAGATTTCGTCAACCTGTCGACAATTACTCAAATAGCATTCTGCTTGTGAAGTGCTGGCGGCAATCCAGTAACAAAATCCATGGAAATATGCTTCTATTTTCGTACCGAAATAGGCAAAGGCTGCAATAGCCCTGCCGATCTCTAATGTTCAGCTTTCACCTGCTAATATGTCAAACAATGCTCCACAAACTGGGCAATATCCCTTTTCATACCAATCCACTAAAAGGACTCGCGCAAATCCCGATACATCTTCGTACTACCCGGATGTACCGTATACAAAGAATGATGCGCTTCCTCTAGAATCATCTTTTTGATCTCATCGTCTTTTGGAACAAAGAGCCTGGTCCCAAATCTCAACACACCTCTGTCAAAGATGTTAAAATCCACAGCTAAACCCTGCTGCACTTTCTTTACAATCTTAGCTAACTCCGCATCACTAGCCTACGCGGCTTTAATATGCTCAAACAAGGTCAGCTGGACCACCAAACTAGCAATGAAAGCCTGACGATCACCAGACACCAACTTTACACCAAGGCTTTCCAAATCTCGCCTGACATGATGCTGAGCCACAACTGCAGTTATTGCTGCATGTTCTGACTTCTAACTCAACACATCTGTTACGACATTAGCCTTTCCCGGGTGATAACTGATCGTGCAATCATAGTCCTTAATCAACTCCAGCCACTGCCTTTGCCTCATATTCAGCTCCTTCTCTATGAAAAAGTACCTGAGGCTTTTGTGGCCAGTAAAAATCTCACACTAAACACCATACAAGTAGTGTCGCCAGGTCTTAAAGGCATAAACAAGAGTAGCCAATTCTAAATCATGCGTAGGGTGATTCTTCTCATACTCCTTAAGTTGTTGCGAAGCATAAGCTACCACCTTACCCTGTTGCATAAGCACACATCCTAAACCATTTAGGGACGCGTCGCTATAAATCACAAACCCACCATCCCCCGAAGGAATGGTCAACACTAGAGTAGTAACCAGCTGGTGCTTCAACTCCTGAAAGCACTGCTCGCAATCACTGGTCCACTCAAACTTCACTCCTTTCTTATTCAATCGTGTCAGAGGTCCAGACAATTTGGAGAATCCCTCCATGAACCGACGATAGTAACCTGCCAGTCCCAGAAAACTCTGAACCTCCTGCACATTCTTCGGTCTAGCCCAGTCAACCACATCTTCGATCTTACTGGGATCAATGGAGATACCACCCCTAGTGACCACATGGCCTAAGAACGTGACCTGATTCAGTAAAAACTCACACTTTTTCATCTCAGCATACAATTTCTTCTCTCGCAGGATCTGTAGTACCAACCTCAGATGGTACTCATGCTCTTCCGAACTCTTCGAATATACCAAAATATCGTCGATGAACACCACTATGAACTGATCAAGGTAGTCATGAAATACCTTGTTCATCAAATCCATGAACACTACCGGCGCATTGGTTAACCCAAACGGCATAACCAAGAATTCATAGTGGCCGTATCTAGTTCGGAAAGTAGTCTTTGCTATATCCTTAGATCAAACCCCGACCTGATGATACCCTGACTGTAGGTCGATCTTTAAAAAGACCTGTGTTCCCTACAGTTAGTCAAAAAGATCATCTATACGAGGTAAAGGATAGTGGTTCTTCACCGTCACTTTGTTAATCTCATGGTAGTCAATACACATACGCATCGACCCGTCCTTCTTCTTCACAAATAATACTGGAGCTCCCCAGGACGAAACACTCGGTTGAATAAAACCCTGGTCCAGTAGTTGCTGCAATTGCTCCTTCAATTCCCGAAGTTCTACTGGAGCCATCCGGTAAGGAGCTTTAAAGATCGGTGCCTTCCTTGGTAGAAACTCAATCGCAAACTCCACCTCACGATCCGGAGGTAAATCGGGTAAATCATCTGGAAACACATCCAGGAACTCGTTGACTACCCGAATGTCCTTGAGTCTCAACTCATCCCACAACGGTTCCTGCACACAAGCTAAGTACCCCTGACATCCGTCTAAGAGTAACCTCCTCACCTGTAATGCCGATAGAATTTGTGGCATCGAACGCACACACGATCCTACGAACTCATACTCTTGCTTCCTAGGAGGTTTGAATACTACTACCTTCTTCCGACAGTTAATCACCGTATAACTAGAAAACAACCAATCCATTCACAGTATGACATCAAAACCTGACACATTGTATACTATAAGGTTTGCCGGTAACAGTCTATCCTGAATCTCAACTGGGTAGTTTCCTAACATCTTATTACAAACCGTTACACTCCCAGCTGGCGTAGACACAAACAATATCTCATTCATCACATAGGTTTCCACCTCACATAACTTCACAAATCTAGTAGATATGAACGAATGGGTTGCCTACGAATCAAATAAAACATTAGCTCTATTCAAAAGCAATAACATGGTACATGTCACCACGTTCTCAGCATGTTTCGCATCTACTGGAGTAAGTGAATATACCCTCGCCGGAGCCTTGGTCGCCTGGTAATTCCCACGAGGCACCTGATTACTCCAACGGTTCTGGTTCTGTGCAAGCATATTCCTACTCTGTTCTTGACAGCTCTTTGCCATGTGGCCCAACTTGCCACAGTTGTAGCATACACCCCAAAATGGTCGACACTCACCATCGTGCCATTTATGGCACTTAGCGCATGGTGCGGAGGATGGATCCCCCTGAGCATTCAACCGCTCGGTGCTCTGTCGATAACCAGATTTTTAGTTCTTCTTCTTCTTCATGTCAAGGGCCACTCTGAGGACCAGAAGACACTAGCCTCTTTCCCCTAAGCCTCCACTACCTCATCTCCTCGAAGGTTGCTCTCAACTATGGTGGCTTTATCCACCAAGATATAGAATTGACGAATCTGTAACATCCCCACCAGACGACCAATGTCTTTCCTCCAATCCCTCTCAAACCTTCGAGCCTTCTCGTACTCATTTGAAACCAAATACGGTGCAAATCGAGATAACTCGATAAATCTAGCAGCATACTTCTGCACCGTCAAAGTACCCTGTACTAGGCATGAAAACTCATCGGCCTCCGCATCTCGAGTGGAGACCGAAAAGTATCTCTGGAAAAATACCTCCTTGAAACGGCCCCACATCATACTAGATGGACCAGCTCTCTTCCTCTCCAGCAGGCTCACTGTCGTCCACCATTGCCCTGCCTCCCCAGTCAACTGGAAGGTAGCATACAAGACCTTCTACTTCTCAGTGCAGTTGAACACCTCCAAAATCCTCTCGGTCTTCTCGACCCAGTCCTCTGCCACTCTCGGATCAGGTCCTCCCATAAATTTCGGAGGGTGCATGCGTGTGAACCACTCGATGGTACACCCCACATCAGTAGGAGAACTCTCGCATCTCCTAACACTTCGCCCAATCTCTTGAATCACTTGTCTCGCCAACCTATGAGACACAGAAGGAGACTCATCGCTTGCCGTTTCCTTGGAGCAGCTTTCCAAGTTATTATCCTTGGGCTCCATTCTGAAAACAGAATAGAAATTGGTTACAATTCCTACATCATTCATAGTTAACACAATCATAGACCAAATCATGTCAACAATTACTCTCACAGGTCTAAGCTTGCCCCATCACACCGACACAAATCCATCAATGGTCTGCCCTACCTTAACTGGAATCATCATCCCAAGAAAAACACGGAATACCACCGACAAATCCCGGTCTAGTAACAGAACAACCCTCAACCAACACTACCCATTTCCTATATCCTATACTCTGGTTTGTACACATCAATACTCCTTACCAAGTTTACAAGACCTAACAACCTGGTTAGCTCTAATACCAAGCTGTCACGCCCCAAACCCGAAAATGGGACCCGAGGGTGAATTTAGTAACCTAACCTATCTTTGTAACAACTAAAACATACATGATACCACATACAAAGAGGGTCCGACCCCGTGGGGTGAATGGATGCCCTATATACATACATACATACGTCCATACTCATCGAAATATGTAGCGAAATATGGTCTTTCTCTACATACATTGTACCATACCAGAGTTTATACCATACAAGGATATACATCCTTATGAATACCATATATACTACGGGCGTCTACAAAATCCATCACGACACCCGATTACAAAAACTTGTACCTAAAAGGTACTAGTAGTAGCTACGACACCCCTTGCTTGCCAACACTAGGATGCTACTTACCGCTACCTGAAGGCCCTGAATATATTGTACGTACATTCGGGATGAGACACCTCTCAATAAGGAAGAAAACAGTTTATATCAGTGTGTGGCATACTAGTGTCATATTACATACTTCATAACACTATACATACAATACAATTTGAAACAATTTGTACAGTTTGATACAGTTCTAGTGTTTTCACAAAAACCATTTTAGTTCATGCAATACCCAACATACATACATACACACATACATACATACATACATACATACATATGGTCAGTGTCGTCACACTAGTACGCATCTACACTAGGTCACCTCGTCTCACAGCGATTACATTGCTACATACACAACTACGCTGCAACGATCAAGGCCCAATGGTGAATCCATTGCTTCATATGCAACCACAGAAAGGTCACCTAGTCTCATAGCGATTACATTAGTACACGTGCAACTACGAAGATCTACGACTCAGGCCCAATAGTGACTACATTGCTACATACACAACTACACAAGGTCACCTAGTCTCACCACGATTACATTGCCATATGAATAACTACGCTGCGATGACCTAGGCCCACAATGAATCCATTGCTTCATACGATGTAGCATATAGCTCACACCACTTCAGTGACCAACCGAAATTAGACTGGTGATGTTTCACACCCTTGGATATAGAGTCAGTCACTCTCGAAATATGATAATTAGTCGCCCCTAGCTGATTTCACAAAACATGGAATCATTTTGGAACTCGCATCCCTATACATTTCAGCGTACGGTAATTAGCTGCCACATAGTTGTTTTACAAATATTTGGAACAAATACATACATCCATACATACCACACTTATTTGGTTTACGACAAATCATATCATTTACAAATTCAAGTATACAGTTTATTCAAATATGGATTACGGTCACCTCAATAATACAGTTTAAACACAACTAACAGTTTTCCAAACAAAATAAAGATGATACTCGAAATCCCCAATTTTCCTGAAAAAAACTATAACCCAAAAATCCCGTAGTTTTACCTGATAGATTTCCCTAAATAAGTAGCTAAAACATACATACGATCATAGCCTACAAGCTTACCAATCCTCATTTCGAAAATGGACTAATACAAACAAAATCCCCTTACCTTAACCCAAAATCCACCTACAAACTCTACAGTCCTCAAAACTACGAACCGAGACCCCGAAACCTACAAACCACAGTACAATACATGCTTACAATCCATACTACTACACATACATTGAATTAGAAATGAAAATCGAGCCTTACCTCGATTTTAGCCCGAACCCCAAAATCTCCTGAAACGAGATTTCGATCCTCTAGAAACGTAAAGAATCCTTCACTGATCCTCACAGTAACTTTGGATTTGTGATTCAGGTGACAAACGATGAAACAATCGAAGAGAGAGAGAGTGAGAGCTTTAAATCCTAGAGAGAGAGAGAGAGAGAGAGAGAGAGGGAAAAACCAAACATAGGAGCTAAGCAACCCTAAAATATCCCTTTTAGGCCTTTGACCCAAGGGTATTTCGTCGAAGAATTATGGCCTGGTCGACGAAGTCTGTAGAATTCCATTTTTACCCCTCTTTTACGTAATAAACCCCACATCTCACGGTTTGGGTTGTTACTCCTTCTCGGTATCTTCTTGTCGACGAAGACGAGACCTAGTCGACGAGGTCCTGAAGAACCCTCGTCGACAAAACCCCTGTGTTCGTCAATGAGGCCTGAGGAAATTTCTTGGAAATTTTACCTCCAAAATGCAATGTCGTCGACGAAGTTGGCTGCCTCCTTCTATTACTGATTCCATTTCTTTCCCTCTTTATTATTTAAATACTATTATTCTTTAGGTCGTTACACTTGGAGTGTTATTCATAACATTTAGAATTTAAAAACTCAATTTTGGAAACTTCCCATTAGTTTTAAAAATATGACTTTCGAATGGTCAGTCGCCTAGAGTTTAAATTTTAGTATATTTTTTAAGTCAATAAAAGGTTAGTCGCCTGACCAGATAAGGGTCAGTCACCTGAACAGGTTTTTTCTGCTATTTAGTCACCTAAATAGATATGGTCAGCCGCCTGACAACTTCAACCATCCTTCAATATTTTGGTCATAGCGTTTTCTATACAACTCCAAATTAGACCTTCTTGGTATAATTAGAAAGCTAAGAAAAAATTCCACAACTATCATGTTGAACACTCTTTACGATAAGGAGTTTTTTTTATAAAGAAACGTGCTCATCAATGCAGATGTAGAAAAAAGAATAGAATTTGGAAAATCTTGTTTTGGTGCTTTTCATTCCAAAAATAATTTAAACCTTTTTGAAATAATTTTTGACCTTATAAAAAATATTTTTCACTTATTTCAAAAGGTATCTAGGTCCAATAAATTAACATAAGAGTTTCATGTATCCATATTAAAATCGCTTGAAGTACTTACATGAGACTTCTTGAAACTTATACATTATACGCATTTAAGTCTTCATGCTTTTCCATCTCTCGAGTCTATCTTCACTTCCAACTTCAATTCTCTTTAAACTTCATCAAATCATCTTCGAGTCCATTCTTTAATAGTATAAGTATAGAGACTAGTAGAATTATGGTAATTAAATAATAAAAGAATGGATGAAGTAAAGGAAAATTTTAAGAAGGTCAACAGGGCCTCATTGATGAATGCGTTCTTCGACAAACTTGCTTCTTGGGATTGTTGATGTGGAAACCTATCTCGTCAATGAAAAGATACCGAGAGGAAAGTTTTTAGGACCTGAATTTCTTTGACGACGAATAAGGGTTCATCGACGAAACTTCTTTTGGACTCTTCAACGAGGTGACGTGGCTTGTCGGCGAGGCCATATGTCAAGAAATCTACAAATATGCAGGAAACGTGTTTTCAACGAAGGAAATTCTCTTTCTCTCTCTCTCTCTCTCTCTCTCTCTCTCTCTCTCTCTCTCTTCCCCCCCCTCTCTCTCATTTTCACTTTCTAAAATGGGATTCTCTCACTTCTCTCTAAGTTTTCGACTTCATCTCTTCCTGATTCGACAATCCGAAGCTACCACAGTGATCCTAAGGAGATTCTTTACAACATAACCAGAGTGAAATGTCGATTTGAGAAGTTTGGAAACCATCCCAAAGCCAGGGTGAGTGGATTATTTGAGCATTTTCAATATTACCCAGTTCAATTGAGGTCAGATTTAGTATTATATGCGAATATATTGGAGTTTTGTGAAGTAAAATTTGAGTATTATATTTTTCAGGAATAAGGTGTTTTAGGACCCTGCAGGTAAGGGTTGAGGACCCCAGTGGGTGCTATTATAGGAACCCAGGTAAATGATATATGGATTATAGTTTAGGAATTGTGTATATGTGGATTTGGGGAAATATGTATGCGATAATTATTTAGGTGAATTCAGTGGTTTGATTAAGAAACTAGATGTATTATTTCAGGCTTTTTAGGAATAGTACGCCGTGAGTGTGAGGATTAAGTTGGAGGCGAGCCTTCCATCCAATTAGGTAAGGGAAATATGCTTCGCTAGGGGTTTTGTGTTCAGTTAGTAGAGCACAATACTGTTGCTATGTTCAGATCAGAGTGCAACCACATATCTCAGATAGTTTGTGGATTCTATTAATCGTGCCTATGGAGAGATTGCAGTCTCCCCAGTATTTTGGGTTGTGGAGGCCAATTTGACGAGGTAGTTACCAATTACGTGCCTAGGAGGGGTTGCAGTTTGGCCGGATTGAGGATTGGTAGAGTACAATTGACTAACTTGGTAGGCCAACTAGGATTAAGTCCCGCCTACGGGTTGCACAACTCTATCATGAGGAGTTAATTCATGATGCACAGTTTTCTAGGGTAAACATATCAGTTATATATATGTATACAAATTTAAAGAATATCAACAACATAGTATGATATTAGAAGTATGAAAAGTAGAAAACTCAAATATTACAGTTATACTTTAAACTATGATAAATGCAAGTTATACCGTATATTGAGTTATAGCTTTTACAGTTCCAAATATTGTCATTATAGTATTTATGAAACTCAGTTGTCGCACACTAGTAATAGCATATTTTCTCTTACTAAGCATTGTCTCATCCTAGTGGTTTAACATTTCTCAGGTAATCCAGCTAGGCTCACAGATCATGTTTGCAGATAGAGAGATATTTTGTACTATCTTATTTTAAAGGGTAAGTGTGTTTTGAGGAATATATTTTTGGATTAGATGAAACTGGGGTGATGTGTAAATATGTGTATATGGTTTGGAAACATTGTACTATGGTATTGTGAATATGGATGTATGACTTTATGTTTTTCGCTGCATAGGTGTGTCGGTTTATGTATAAGGATACCTCAGAGCCATCTGGGCCCTGAGATGTTATAGTAGGTATATAGGGGTATTAGAGTAATTTTTATGTAATATAAAAAAATGGTGAAATTTTTGGGTTGTTACAGCTTGGTATTAGAGCCTAGGTTGCTAGGGTCTCCAGACTCTAGAGTACAGCGAAAAATAATACCAGAATATAGGAATGGAATCTTAAGAAGAATGGAACAAGATGATAGTGAGATAAGTTGGGGAATTATGATGAGAATTTAGGGTTCTGTTCTGCGGTTTGAAGGAAGAGTTTTAGGGTGGTTTCGGTGATTTTCCTAGGGTGACGATTCCAAGAAAACCATAGTAAACTATCGATGATTTCTATTTCCATATGGTAAGGCTAGACCTTAAAATAGTACTAAGAGGTAAGGGGTATTTTAGTTAGAATAGTATTGTAAGGTTTAGATTCTCATAATAATTTGGAAATATTCTAGGATGGACCCAGGTGGTAGTAGCGCTCACGCTAGTGGCAACGACGAAGCTGGGCCTTCTGGTGCAGGAGGTGGGGATTCCGATGTTGTGTTATGTAGTGTGGCTCAGCAGGTCATGACTGAGATGACCTAGAGCTCCAGGGAGTAGAGAGGTCCATCTACAGTATAGGGATGCAAAATAGAAAAATTTACAAAAATGAACCCACCAGCGTTTTCAGAAATGGCTGATCCTGCAGTTGCAAAAAACTGGGTGCAGGAGATAGAGAAGATTTTGACTGTGTTTCACTACATCGATGAGCAGAGGGTCCTCTATGCCACGTATAAGCTAATAGGGGAGGCTAAGAGATGGTGGACGACCACTAGATTACTGGAGGAGCAGAGATCAATTCCAGTGCTAATGACCTAGACCCGATTCAGGGATATATTCTTTGATAGATACTATCCTGCCTTGGTCAGAGAGGCTAGAGTACAAGAGTTTCTGAGCTTGTTCTAGGGATCGATGATAGCCCAGCAGTACACAGCGAAATTCATCGAGTTGTCGCTTTTCTACCCTTATATTGTTCTAGATGAAACTAAGAAGTCCAGGATGTTTGAGAGGAATTTGAAGTGAGATATTTATAGACAAGTGGTAGTATTGAGGATAAAGGATTTCTTAGAGCTGGTTGACAGGGCCATAATAGCAGACGAGGGTTTTCTGAGAGAGACTGAGATATAGAGTTAAAAGAAGAGGGCCGCACCTTCGAATTTTCAAGTGGGTTCTAGCTGAGGCCCTTGGAGAGGAGGTAGATCTGGTGGGTGTTAAAGGTAGACGACATTGTACAGTGGATTCTAGAGTGGGCAGTCTTATCCCACCTGCCCTAGATGTGGACAGAGACATCCGGGTGAGCGTCGGCTAGGGGAAAATGTCTGCTATCATTGTGGAAGGCTCCACCATGTGGCTCGATCATTTCAAGTACCACTAATTTATGTAGAAGCTCCTAGATCAAACCGAAGTGGTCATCAGGCATCCTGTGGAAGCCACTAAAGGAGTACAACATCGGCGAGGGTCTATGCATTGACACCGAGACTGCTGGAGACGTTGTCACAAATACACTTACTATATTATCTTATAAAGTTATTGTTTTGTTTGACATAGGTGCTACCCATTCCTTTATATCAATGGGGTATGTTAAAGTAACTGGGGTAGATGTTGAGCTATCTATGGTCACACTGACAGGATCTATGGTGAGGTGTAGAAGGGTACTTCAAAATTTTCCTGTAAGCGTTCAGGAGAAAGTACTACCAACTGATCTCATGGTACTAGATATGCAGGGGTTTGATGTAATACTAGGTTTGGATTGGCTTGCAGCTAATCACGCTAGCATAGAATTCCATAAAAAAGAAGTGATTTTCAAACCCCCGGGTAGAATACAGATTTGTGGGTTCACGTGTGCGTGCCTCGCCACAGCTAGTGTAAGCTATTTAGGTGAGGAGACTGCTACGAGGTGGTTGCTAGGGATATGTTGCCTCCATAAAGGAATTACCAAAAGAAGAACTAAAATATGCTAATATTTCAATAGTTAGAGAATTTCCTGATATTTTTCCAAAAGAATAGCCTGGCTTACCACCAGGCTATGAGATTGAATTTACCGTAGATCTACTACTAGAGTCAGCACCGATATCTAAAGCACCATACCGCATGGCTCCAATCGAATTGAAGGAGTTAAAAGATCAGTTACAGGAGTTGCTAGATAAAGGATTTATCAGGCCTAGTGTGTAGCCATGGGGGGCTTCGGTCCTGTTCATGAAAAAGAAAGATGGGACCATGAGGATGTGCATAGATTATAGGGAAATAAAAAAATTGACAGTCGAGAATAGATATCCTCTTCCTAGGATTAAGGACTTATTTGATCAGCTCTAGGGGACATAGGTCTACTCTAAAATTGACCTACGGTCGAGTTATCATCAGGTGAAAGTTAGAGCAGAGGATATTTCGAAAACAGCATTTCGAACTAGATATGGGCATTACGAATTTTTGGTGATGCCTTTTGGGTTGACTAATGCAGCAGCAATATTTATGGATTTAATGAATTAGGTGTTCTATCAGTACCTAGACCAATTTATTGTAGTTTTCATTGATGATATACTGGTCTACTCGAGAAGTTTTGAGGAGCATGAGCATCATCTGAGGCTGGTGATATAGAAATTAAGAGAAAGGAAGTTGTACGCAAAATTCAAGAAATGTGAATTCTGGTTAAGGTAGGTTTCCTTCCTTGGGCATGTGATCTCCGAGGACGATATATCGGTTGACCCGAGTAAGATAGAGGCAGTGGTGAGTTGGGTAAGGCCATGAAATGTCAATAAGGTTAGGAGTTTTCTAGGTTTGGCAGGCTACTACCGACGTTTCATAGATGGTTTTTCCAGATTATTTGGTCCACTAACACGACTCACGAGGAAAAATGTGAAGTTTGATTAGATCGATGATTATGAGCAGAGCTTTCACGAGTTAAAGCGATGGTTGGTTTCAGCACTAGTACTGGCTATTCCATTAGGGGAGGATGGATTTGTGATATACAGTGATGCATCTTTGAAGGGTCTTGGTTATGCATTAATGCAGCATGGAAGAGTTATTGCCTATGCATCTAGACAACTTAAAGAATATGAGAAGAACTATCATATGCATGATTTAGAATTAGCTGGAAGTGGTTTATGCTTTAAAAATCTAGAGGCATTATCTATATGATGGGAAATGAGAAATCTTCACGGACCACAAAAGCTTAATGTATTTCTTTACCCAGAAATAGCTGAATATGAGGAAAAGGAGATGGCTAGAAGTCATTAAAGATTATGACTGCACTATTAGTTACCACCTAGGGAAAGCGAATGTGGTAGTAGATGCTCTAAGTAGGAAATCAGTGGGACCAACACTGGTAGATATGAGGGTTCAACATCCGATCCTGATGGATCTAGAGAGACTTGGTGTAGAGATGGTAGAGAGTAATCCTCAGGAATTTATTGCTAGCCTAGTTGTGTAGCCTATGCTATACGAAAAGATTAAAGCCACTTAGGGAGATGACACAGAATTAGCAGAGGTAATAATTAGAGTATAGGATGGTCAAGGAGAGGAGTTCAGTATCTCTGATGATGGAGCTAGAGGTTTTGCACTAGATTGTGTGTGCCTTCAGATGATGATATTAGGAGAACAATTCTAGAGGAGACTCACAGATTTCTATACATGGTTTATCCTGGTAGTACTAAAATGTATAGGGATCTGCGAGAGTATTTTTGGTGGAGTGGCATAAAAAGAGAGATTGCTGAATTTGTGCAGCAGTGCTTGACGTGCCAGCAGATTAAGGATGAGCACCAAAGACTGGCATGGCAGTTACAACCACTTTTTATCCCTGAGTGGAAGTAGGACTACATATCCATGGACTTCATCACTGGGCTACCACCAGCACCGCATGGTTAGAATGCCATATGGGTAATTGTTGATCAACTAATGAAGAAAGCTCATTTTCTACCTATTAAAGTTAGCTATCCTTTGAACCGGTTGTTGGAGATCTATATTCAGGAGATTGTTTGACCCCATGGATTTCTAGTGTGTATAGTATCGGACCGTGATCCACACTTTACATCACGGTTTTGGAAGAGCCTGTAGGAGGCTTTGGGGTCTCAGTTAGCATTCAGCACCGTTTTCCATCCTCAGACAGATGGTCAGATAGAGAGAATGATTTAAGTACTCGAGAATATGCTGCGAGCGTGTGTATTGGACTTTGGGGGGACCTAGACCCAGTATTTTCCCCTGGTTGAATTTGCCTACAACAGCAGCTATTAGGCGAGCATAGGCATGGAACCTTACGAGGCGATTTATGGCAGGAGGTGTCGTTCTCCTCTATACTAGGATAACCTATGTGAGAGGCGAGCTTTGGGGCTAGAGAATAGTGCAGCAGGCATACAATAAAGTTTGACTTATTCAAGATAAAATTAGTGCAGTACAGAGTCGACAGAAAAGCTACGTGGATACTCGCTGTCGGGAACTGATATTTAAAGTGGGCGACCATGTGTTTTTGAAAATAGAACCACTGAAGGGAGTCATGAGATTTGGGAAGAAGGGTAAGTTCAGCCCTAGGTTTATTGGTCCATGTGAAATACTTGAAAAGATTGGATCAGTTACCTATCGGCTAGCTTTACAACCATCTTTGTACATAATACATGACGTATTTCATGTCTCTATGTCAAGGCAATATGTCCCAGATCCTTCCCATATCATCAGCTATGCAGAATTGGAATTCAGTGATACTCTAGCATATGAGGAAGCTCTAGTGTAGATCTTAGATAGAAAAGAACAGGAATTGCGCAGTAAGAAAATACCACTAGTAAAATTCATGTGGAGGAATCACACGTTGAAGGAAGCTTCTTAGGAGCTTGAGGAGGAAATCAAACAAAAATACCCACACCTGTTTAATGGGGTATAGTAGTGATTTGTAAGTTAAATAATAATGATTTTATTTTGTTTAGTACAGGGCAGTGAATGTATAATTGTAATTTAGAATATAGGATAGGTAGTGTTTTGGTTTTGGAAGAATTTTTCTTTTATAGGTATATTTGTAATCTCCCAGAACTGCTTATGTAACCACAGTATTCCTCCACTATAAGTGAGGGTTAGTAATAAAATAAGTAGCCCGTTTATGTTAAGAGCGGTGTTCAATATAAATAGTAAATTTCGAGGATGAAATTTTATAAAAAGAGGAGCATGTAGTGACCCATATAATTATGGTAATTAAATAATAAAAGAAAGAAGGAAGTAAAAGAAAATTTTTAAAAGGTCAACAAGGCCTCGTTGATGAACAGGCTTGTTGGGATCATCGATGTGGATACGTGTCTCATTGATAAGAAGATACCGAGAAGATGGTTTTCAGGACTTGTAATTCGTCGACGAGGAGTAAGGGTTCATCGAAGAAAGTTCTCTTGGACTCATCGATGAGGCCACGTGTCAAGACATCTATAAATATGTGGGAAATGGGTTTTCAGCGGAGGGAATTCTCTCTCTCTCTCTCTCTCTCTCTCTCTCTCTCTCTCTCTAAAACGAGATTCTCTTACTTCTCTCTAAGCTTTTGGCTCCATCTCTGCCCAGTTCGATGATCAAAAGCTACCACAGTGATCCTGGGGAGATTCTTTACAACATAGCCAGAGTGAAATGTCAATTTGAGAAGTTTGGGAACCATCCCAAAACCAGGGTGAGTTGATTATTTGAGCATTTTCAATATTACCCAATTCAATTGAGGTCAGATTTAGTATTATATGCGAATATATTGGAGTTTTGTGAAGTAATATTTGAGTATTATATTTTCAAGAATAGGGTGTTTTAGGACCCTACAGGCAAGGGTTAAGGACCCCAGAGGGTGGTATTACAGGAACCTAGGTAAATGATATATGAATTATAGTTTAGGAATTGTGTATGTGTGGATTTGGGGAAATATGTATGCGATAATTATTTAGGTGAATTCAATGGTTTGATTGGGAAATTATATGTATTATTTTAGGATTTTTGGGAATAGTACGCCGTGAGCATGAGGATTAAGTTGGAGGCAAGTCTTTTATCCATTTAGGTAAGGGAAATATGCTTTACTAGGAATTTTAGTATGACTATCATATTATTATTACTCAAATTATAAAATACATATGTTTAGCAGAAAAATATAGATTTTAAAGCATGGGAATTTATTTATTTAAATCATGTGGTATAAGCCTATAGCATATTAGCACAATATTTACCTAACTACAAAAAAAAAAAAAAAAATCATGATTTATAGTGTATATATATTGATAGATATATATTTACTAGACAGTTATTTATAGATATTATACAGATAAGTATTTTACAGTAATTACAGAATGTAATATTTAACAAAACCATAACACTCAGATATTACAGATTATTCTGTCAGATATTGCAGTTATTATAGTCAGATATTATAATATTTTCATATCAGATTTATAGTGTTATGGTTTTTTTGGGATCATGATGAAAACAGTAGGATATGTATAGAAATATGATATACAGTATCAGACTCTGATGAATCAAGTTTTGTTCAGTTAGCAGAGCACGGTACTATTGCTATTTTCAAATTAGAGTGCAACCATATATCTCAGATAGCACGTTAACTGTGCCTATGGAGAGATGATAGTCTCCCCAGTATTCTGGGTTGAGGCGGCCAGTTTGATGAGGTAGTTACCAGTTCCGTGCCTAGGAGAGGACGCAGTTTGGCCGGATTGAGGATTGGTAGAGTACCGTTTACCTGGTAGGCCAACTAGGATTAAGTCTCGCCCCGCACAACCTTGTCATGAGGGGTTAATTCATGACGCACAGTTGTCCAGGGTAAACATTTCAGTTATATATATGTATATGGATTTGCAGAGTATCAACTACATAGTATGCTATTAGAAGTATGAAAAGTAGAAAACTCAAATATTACAATTATACTTTCAACTCGGCATACATTAAATATCTGAGTGTTTGTCATAATCAAAACAGGGTATGACCCATAGGGTCAACATTATATGTATTATTTCAAGATTTTTGGGAATAGTACGCTGTGAGTGTGAAGATTAAGTTGGAGGCGAGCCTTAGGTAAGGGAAATATGCTATGCTAGGAATTTTAGTATGATTATAAGATTATTATTACTCATATTATAAAATACATATGTTTAGCAGAAAATACAAATTTTAAAGCATGTAAATTTATTTATTTAAATCGTGTGGCAAGAGCCTATAGCATATTAGCACAGTATTTACGTAGCTACAAAAAAAATCATGATTTACAATGTATATATATAGACAAATATATATTTACCAAACTGTTATTTACAGATATTATACAAATAAGTATTTTACAATAATTACAGAATGTTATGTTTTCCAAAACCATAACACTCAAACATTACAGATTATTCAGTCAGATATTATAGTTATTACAGTAAGATATTATAGTATTTTCAGATCAGATTTATAGTGTTATGGTTATCTTGGGATCATAATGAAAACAGTAGGATATCTATAGAAATAGTATATATAGTATCAGAACCTAATGAATCAAGTTTTTTTCAGTTAGCAGAGCATGGTACCGTTGCTATTTTCGTATTAGAGTGCAACCACATATCTCAGATAGTGTGTGGATTCCGTCAACCGTACCAATGGAGAGATAATAGTCTCCCTAGTATTCTTGGTTGAGCAGGCTGGTTTGATGAGGTAGTTACTAGTTCTATGCCTAGGAGAGGATGCAGTTTGGCTGGACTAAGGATTGGTAGAGTACAGTTGACTTACCTGGTAGGCCAACTAGGATTAAGTCCCGCCTACGGGCCGCACAACTCTGTCATAAGGGGTTAATTCATGACGCATAGTTGTCCAGGGTGAACATCTAAGTTATATATATGTATATAGATTTACAGAATATCAACTACATAGTATGATACTAGAAGTATGAAAAGTAGGAAACTCAGATATTACAGTTATACTTTAAACTATGTTAAATGCAAATTATACCGTATATTGATAAATGCAAAAGTAGTAATAGCATATTCTCTCTTACTAAGCATTGTCTCATCCTAGTTGTCTAATGTTTTTCAAGTAATCCAGTTAGATGAGCAGATCAGGCTCGCATATAGAGAGATCTTTTGTACTGCCCTATTTTAAAGGGTAAGTGTGTTCTAGGGAATATATTTTTGGATTAGATGAAACTGGGGTGATGTGTAAATATGTGTATATGGTTTGGAAACATTGTATTATGGTATTGTGAATATGAATGTATGAATTTATGTTTTCCGCTGCATAGGTGTGTCGGTTTATGTATAGGGATACCTCAAAGCCATCTGGGCGCTGAGATGTTGTAGTAGATATACAGGGGTATCAAAGTAATTTTTATGTTATATAAAAAAATGGTGAATTTTTTTGGTCATTACAATAAGCTTTATAAGATCTTCTTTCTTTGGAGTATAAGCTTTCAATAATCCTTGTGTGCACTTGACCTTGTATTCACATACTTAAGTCCTAAAATATCATCGTTTAACCAAATATGTTAAGTTCCTTTAGTTTGTTATCATCAAAATAAGATTCGAAACCTTATGAGGCCAACACTATGTGTTCAATGTTAGTCTCCTCACTCTATACTCCATTAACAAAAATCGTAACTGAAGCCACACTTGGGGCATGTCATCCAAATCAAGGACTGCCTTCACTTGTGATTGGTGCTTACATGACCTATCAATTTTAGTAATATCAAAACCAACATATAATTGAGGGTGAAGGATTTCCTCTCCATGCAGAGTCAAACCTCCTCCTATACTCCTATATTAAGCGATGCACTTTATGAAAATTTAAGCTATATATAGGTTATCGCAAGAACTTTATGGGTCCAACACAATTAGAATGCCTAAATCATCATTTACCGATACATCCACATACATTATGCTTCCATTGCTCCCTATGGCAGATATCTCGAAATCAAATCAAATTATATTTGTTCCAATCAATGCATAATCTTTACATGTTTTCTCTTTTAGTTTGTGTAACATTATCCTTTTTTTTTTTAACACGAATCGCCTATGCTCCCCCCCCCCTCCTCAGTACTGTACTTAATACTGGTCAACCCATGTATAACCATAAAGTGCATCTACCTCGTAGAATCCTCTTCTTTTGAGTCAAAATAGTCATTCATGCTTCTATCTCGTAGGATTTAGTCAAAATAGTTTGGATCAATGAAATCGCCACCAACTTGTTATTTTTATAGGATGATTACATTATTTAATTATTCAATTGGTCTCTAAGTTGGAGGGGTACAAATATTCCAAAACTGATCCAAAACCCAAATTATTTCGCTATCCAGTTTAACTTTTCAATTTCAATTTTCATTTTTTTTAAAAAAATTTTGTGATTTTAAAAATCAGTTTTCATTTTGGCTTTCCATTTCGAGTGTAAACCAACTGAAAATTGAAATAACCAAATATAAGTATGTTATAATTAATATTAAAATAAACATATTCTTTGTATAAACTGAAATGACCAACTATAATTATATTATAATATTAAAGTAAGCACATTCTTGCTATAAGTTAGCAAAATCCCTGTATAATATAATACACTTTTTTATTTATTGTATTTTATATTCATTAAATGCTTCATTATTCCTTTTTTTTTTTATGGGTTGGTAATGTCAAAAATATGGGTTTTAAAAAAACAATGACAAGATTTTAATCTCTCTTTCAAACTGATGTGGGACAAAGAATTTTGTAATTGAGTGTGTACCAATGACTCTCCCCAATAACAATGCGACGCACCACCACTACCTCCAACGTGCATAGCACAGTGTTTTCCAAAGCAATAATAAAAATCAACTACGCCCTTTCTGAATTCTTAATTCAGAAAATAAAAAATAAAATCTATAAATAAAAAAGAGCCAGTGGCATGGCGGTTGTATTTAAAAAAACAGCAACGTGCTGTCATGCCATGAATGACTGTTGTTTCCAAATTGACACGTAAAAAAATAATTCATAATCTTGAAGGATGAATGATTTATATATACAATTTAATTCAAAAGATTTATATATATATATATATATATATATATATATATATACACAACTTTTCATGCATAATATTTGACAATAAATAAAAAAATAAAAACAAATTATTTTGTAAATCATTACATTTAATTTTCTTAATTCTTAGTCGTAACTGTTGTGCCATGCCTAAAATTGGAGGTGGCTCCAACCCATTTCGACTCAAATGACAAACTCGATGAGAAAATTATGCGCCGTGAGGAACAAATAATGTAAATAAATGGAGTTATTACTAATCTGTTATTTTTATAGGATGATTAGATTATCTAATTATTCGGTTGGTCTCTAAATTAGAGATGTACAAATATTTCAAAACTGATCGAAAACTAAATTGTTTCGCTATTCAGTTCAATTTTTTCAATTTCAATTATTTTTGAAAATTTTGTGATTTTAAAAATCTGTTTTCAATTTGGCTGGAGGGTAAACCAACTGAAAACTGAAATAACCAAATATAATTATATTTTATAATTAACATTAAAATAAACATATTCTTTGTATAAACTGAAATGACCAAATATAATTATGTTTTGATATTAAAGCAAACATATTCTCGGTATGAGTTAGCAAAATTCCTGTATAATATGATATACCTCATATATTCTATCAATGCACTTCCAAGCATTATTTTATTGAAATGACTCTCCAATAAAAATGGGTGTTGTTCCAAATCAAAGCAGGCCCGTAAGAAATGCTACTGTTGCTGTCCCACGCCACTTATTGTAGACTTTGGATGGTTTAAGTCCCTGAATATAGATGTTCACTCGTACAAATGCCCACACATCTTTATCATTAACTGCCAACAACGAAAATTTTTTAAAATTGGTATAATGAACTTGAAGTTATTGATTTGGTTTTAATTTGTAAATTTCTAAACCAACTATGTTGGGCTTTGTGGAGTCTAGATCTTTGATCCATGAAGCGAAGGTTTCGACCGGTAAAAATACCGAGAGTCTCGCCCAAGTGCTCGACAAGGAAGACCCTAAACTGCGACAAAGTTGAGATTCTGAGATTTTTTGAAGGACGAGATCCTACAAGTCTCGACCATCATCTTGACTAGTCAGACCTAATGGTACGACTAGGTTGAGGATGTTAAAGTTCAAGTTCTTGGTTTCTCGCGAGGCTTGACCAGAGCGTGACCTTGGAAATACAAGGGTGCAACTAGGTCGAGGCGACGATCTTCTATGCGAGATTTTGGCAGAACTTTCCTATTTTGAAAGTTTTGATCTTGTAAACCCTAAGATATATAATTCTAATGTTCGATTATGTGCATAGAGTGGTTTAGTAGCATGTGAGACCTTGTGTGCATGATACAAAGATGTTTGCTTTGGTGATTAGGATGGTGTGCACGTTGTTTCTTCTTTGTTGAGTAAAAAGGCCGCACTCTGTATTCTTCCCTGATAATAGTGAAATAACTGCAACTCCGTGGACGCAAGAAAAATTGTCGAACCACGTAAATATTGTCTTGTGTGTGCGTGTGATTTTTTCTTTGGTAAGTGTTCTTTCTCTACTTTGTTTCTCACAAATTTTGTGTTTTGGAAATTTCCCTGTGTTTGTTTATTCCACTTACAACTGGTATTAGAGCCTACGGTTAGGCTTGAGTGGGAGCAATGGAAGAGGAAGCAGGAAAAGCGTCTGGAATAGAAAAGTTTGATGGCACAGACTATGGGTTTTGGAGGATGCAAATTAAGGATTATCTCTATAGGAAGAAGTTGCATCTTCCGCTTCTAGGAGAAAAACCTGCGAATATGAAGAATGAGGAATGGACTCTCCTTGAGAGACATGTACTTGGAGTTATCAGATGAACTCTATCTAGGCCTGTTGCACACAACGTTGTAAAAGAGATGACCACAATAGATCTAATGAAGGCCTTGTCTGGTATGTATGAAAAGTTGTCTGCAAATAATAAGGTACATCTGATAAAGAAACTATTTAATTTGAAGATGGTAGAGAATGTATCAGTAGCACAACATCTAAATGAGTTTAACACTATCACAAATCAATTGTCGTTTGTAGAAATTGATTTTGATGATGAGATCCATGCACTGATCGTTTTGGCTTCGTTGCCAAATAGTTGGGATGCAATGAGGATGACCCTAAGCAACTCCACAGGAAAAGAAAAACTAAAGGACAATGATATACGAGATTTAGTTCTAGTTGAGGAGATTCATAAAAAGGATGCAGGCGAAATCTCAAGATCTAGTTCTGCCTTAAACCTTGAAACAAGAGGCAGATGTAATGATAGAAATTCAAATTGGGTCGGATCAAAATCCAAAAATTCTAATCGGAACAAAAGTAAAATTACACAACCAGTATTTTTCAAACCAAGGATTTTTCTATATATTCATTAACCCAATCAATCTCAATAGTAAAACATAAACATTCAAGTGCTGAAATTTAAAATGCGAAAATTAAGACTTGGCATAAGAAATGTTATTGAGGTTCGACCAACTGTGCCTATGTCCCCGTGTCTAGCTCGCAAGCCCAAGGATTCCAATAATGCTCACTAAACGGATGGACCAACACCTAATACAACCAGGTCAATTAGCACAGGGTTAACCTCAACCTTTACAAATTCTCCATGCGAGGCGGAGAAGGCCTTAACAATCCTTACAGGCTGAATTACTGCCCCCTCAGCCCACGCATGGAGTACAACAATATTTTTCACAAAATAACTAGTACAATGATTATGCTTCTCAAGTAAAGCAGATATGTACCCAATGTAATTTATCACATGCACATCAACAATATAGGTAATGTAAGCTCAGTGATGTGATTTTGTGCAAGCAACACTAAACAAGATATTATTACTAATATGCTTTTATATCAAATTTTAATAACAAATCATAATTTCAAATATGCTCGTCAAATATTCAAACTAACTCAAAAGATTTCCTTCAATAAAATAAGCACACGAGTAGTTTGAAAAATATTTTAACTTGTAAAAAATATTTTGCACAACAAAATCAAAGTTATGGGACACTTGCAATAACAATGAAAATATCCTAAGCTTGTTAGGTTATCCCAACACAAAATTTATAATATTGAAATCCGTGGGATAAAACTTAGCCAAACTCCCAAAAAACAATATCAATAATCAATCAAGCAAATGAGAGTTTTAGCACTATCTAGCAATTACAAGCACACTCACTAAGCTCTTACAATACCAAGATGTATCAAAGGAATGAGTATTTGAGGGTATTTGAGCGAAGTAGGATTTTAGAGTAGAGATGATTGTTGGCTAATGATTTTATCTAATTAATTTCTAATCCTAAAAAATGAGCCTATATTTATAGGCAAGGTAAAAAATATAACCGTTTGGGACCTTCAGGGTATTATTAGAAAATTTCCAAAGTGTTTAGGAAGTATTAACTCTCATTAACCCGTGTTTACCTCAGTTAAAATAATTTTAACCCGACACGGTTTGGGTGACTAAACTGAGGTTTGGTCGCCCGAACAGAGACATTTAAAAAAACCCTTAAAAATAGTTCGGAAGTCCGAGTGAAGGTTCGGTAGTCCAAACAAAAGTTAGAAACATTTTTCTGAAATTTTGAGTGCCTGGTCTTAGGTTTGGTAGCTCGAACACGCACGTGTTCGGTCGTTTGAGGCCTATTTTGAACTAAATTCCTCGGTAGCCCGAGTTAGTGAGGGGTCCCTTTCACAGGGTTCGAGCGCCTATGGAAGATGTGCACAAAAATGATTCGATCGCCCGAGAGCTAAGTCAACTATTGACTTCTCAACAGTTTGGGTGCTCGAGGAGTTTTGAACTCCTGGGGTTCGGTCGCCCGAGCTCTCTCAAACTTCCAATGATGCTCAATTTAATTCATTTTAAACACTCTTGAATTTTGTATGATATATGCGCATGAGTTTTGGGATCTAAAATCTTACTAGGGTCTTTTCTAAGGTCGTTTTGAGATAGTACCAAAAATTTGGCGTCGGTCGACTGAAGGGTGCCCTAATGACATTTGGTACCCTATGGTCAAACTACAGTCTTGTTGAGCTTACAATTACCTATAGGCATGACATGCAGAGATTATTAAAGACCAATATAGATTATTATAGACCAAATATAAAGCATTAATGCATTTACAATAGGAATCTTCTTCTTTTTTCTTCTGCTCTTTGGATTCTCCATGGAGTATGTCGGGAGTATGATCTTTAAGTCTTTTAGGCTTCCAACAATCCTTTCTCATGTGTGTGTACTGAAATAATGACCTGTTCAAGTACTAGGCATACACATTAGTAATATGTAGTTTGTCCTAATCAAAACTAGGGATCAGACTCAAAAAGTAAACAAGGACAATGCTGGAACTGTGGGAAAGTTGGTCACTTTAGAAGGCAATGAAAAAGTATCAAAAAAGAGGATGAAGATGATTCAGCTAATGCTGTAATAGAAGATGTGCACAATGCATTACTTCTTGCAGTAGACAATCCACTTCGTGATTGAGTTTTGGACTTAGGATTTTCGTTTCATACCACTTCACACCAAGGAATCAATCAAAAATACGTTGCAAGTGATTTTGGTAAGGTGTATTTGGCTGATGGCACAACCTCGGAAATTATGGGTATGGGAAACATCTATGTTGGCCTAACAAGGCTTACAATTCTTATTTTGATGATAACAAATCATGATATGTTTAATACAGTTTATTTCAAGTGAAAGTTTTTAGGAAGAAGGCAAAACTTAAAGATAGTGACAAAATTTAGAGAGAGTTCAAAGCTCAAAAGGATGATACAATTCAAAAAATAAAGAAAGAAAGATGATCATAAGCTCAAAGATGATAGAAGAACAAAGACTTACTTGAAGATCAAAGGAATAGAGTTTTAAGATTGATTGTATGTAAGTACTTCAAGTAAACTACAAATATAAACTGAGTTGAAGCTCTCACAAATCAAAAGAAACTTAGAAATGTATTTTTGGAAAAGCTCTAAAGTATGTTTTTCAAATAAAAGAAAAGAAGGGTTTAAAAAGAAAAGTTTTTTTTTTGGAAACAGAAAGGCCAGGCGATTGCCTCCAATTGCCAAGCAACTGCCCAAATTAAATGAATAATTTTCAAAGAGGCAGTAGGGTGTGGGGCGACTTCTTGAGCACAGCCAGGCGCCTAGGTGGTCATGCCAAGTGACTGCCTGGGTTCTAGCAGGCGACTGCCAGTGTTCTGTGTTTTAAAATTCCTCTATGGCAGTCGACTGCCAGGTCATGGCAGGCGACTGTCACTTGTATGTTTGTTTAAAAAATTCCAATGAGAAGATTTTTTAAATGGATTTCTTGGGCACTACTTTTTTGAAAAACTAGGGGATTACTCCAAGTAAACTTGGGGGCTAGGAATTACTTTTAAACTTCTATAAATAGCCCTAAACTTCAAAGATTTTTGCACACCAAGAAGTTTTCTAGCAATCAAAATTCTCAAAAAGCTCTCAATTTCTCTTATGTTCATCCTACTTCAACTACTGAGTTAATGCTGATACAAATTTTGAAGTAGAGCCTTCAAAGTTTGAATTTTTTCAATACTTGGAAGATATTTGGTGATCTAAATTCAGTATTGAGCTTCAATCTATTTATATTTGATTTACTTTGAAGTATACTTGTGCTGAATGTTGTACTAACCTACTCTACTGTGAGAGTGTCTTTTGTACACAAACTTTTCTCTATCTTGGTTCTTGTTTATAGACGATTCAAGGTTGTAGAATCTTTGGACCGAACGAGAGAATATCGTTTAGAGAGGCAGGTTCTAGGCTAAAGGAAGGAGTGATTGTAATTGGTTTTGTTCCACCTGTCAACGAAACAGGTTTAGTGAATCCTTTGGTGGTTTGCCAAAGATGAGGATGTAGGCTGGGTTTAAACCAAACCTCGTAAAAATCTCCATCGCACTCTCTCATTCCCTATTCTTTATTTTCAGTACATATTTAAATTGCGTGGATGGTTTAAATTTAAAATCATATAAACTACGTAAATTTGGAAATCATTCCACAGCCCAAATCATATAAACTATGTAAATTTGGAAATCAAGTAAACATTAAAGTTTGATTTTGATTTGGGTTGCGGAAACTGAAAGGGAGTACGTTGGTTGAACCATTCTTTGCGGAAACCATACTGGAGTACGTTACTTGGCTAAACACCCCAAAGATAAATTAACTTAATAGTTTATTTGAATTCTGAAGTTTGGAAAGAGTAACTGGATTTTATATTGAGCATCATATTGAAGAAGAAATGTCATATATATAGGGCTCTGTTCAAAACTCACATTCACCACAGGGGTGAAAACATCAAAAGCTGGAAGTTATATATATTATATTGATTTTGATTGGATGGTATAAAGATTTGTTTTATATTCCAAGAGTTTTAAATGTTGAATGATTTCATCAATCTAATAGTGCTGTAGTGAACTTATATTTGGTAAATAAATTGTGGTTGTGTTGGTTTGGAAATTGTGATTAATTGTTTGATTGTTTTTACTTTTAAAGTGTGGTTGAAGATTGAATATTTAATTGTGTTGTTGATTGATTGTTCAAAAGAAACCAAGTTCTTGTCTATTTGAAAAAATAAATAAACAAGTCAAAGAATTGGTTAAATCACAAAAGAAGTTAAGGACTTTAAAAGAACTAAAGAGAAAGTTTTAAAAAGCCAATTCACCCCTCCTCTTGGGAAGCTATTCCTAATTTCAGTTGGTATCGGAGAGGGGTTATAGAAAATCTTAATTAGTAGCTATAAAAATATCTAAATGGCTCAATTAGGCATAGCTCCCTTTAGAGAGGGACAATCTTCAACTAGGCCTCCTATTTTTTGTGGACACAACTATACTTTCTAGAAAAAGAGAATGCAAATATTTCTCCAAACATGGATTGGAAAGTCCGGGAGGTTGTCACGGATGGTGATATAATTCCTACCAAATTAGTAGATGGAAAACAGATCCTTAAGGAAAAGAAGGATATGAAAGACTTAGACCATAAGATGCTACAAGTTAATGCTAGTGCCATAAATGCGTTATATTGTACTTTAGATGCTAATGAATTTAATCGAGTAATGGCTTGCAAATCAGCTAAGGAGATATGGGTTAAGCTAGAAGTAACATATGAAGGAACAACAGATGTTAGGGATAATAGGGTTGATATGCTCACAAGCGAATATGAAACACTTAAAATGAACCTGAATGAATCCATATCCAGCATGTTTACTAGGTTCGCTCATATAATAAATTCCCTAAATGCCTTAGGAAAAACTTACACTACTTATGAGAAGATAAGAAAAATTCTAAGAGGCCTTCCCTCCATGTAGGAACCAAAGGCTACTGCTATCACGGAAGGTAGAAATCTGAAAAACACATTCTTAAATGAGCTTATAGGTTCTCTCCTGACATACGAAATGACAATGAATGGAAAGAGCGGGAAAACCAAAGCCCAAGAAACAATAGCCTTCAAAGCCTTAAAAGAAAACTCTAGTAGTGAAGAGATGGATGAAGATGAAGCAACCTTTATATCTAAAAAATTAGCAAAAATCCTTAGAAGGAGAAACAAATTCAAAAGAAGAAACGAAGACTCCAAATCAAATGAAAAAGATATTGGTACCAAGAAATCTAAAGATAAAACCCCTACTTGCTATAATTGTAATAAAATTGGACATATAAAACCAGAATGCCCACTATTAAAGAAAGAGTTTAAAAAGAAAAAAAAAAAGGCCATGAAAGCCACTACTTGGGATAGTACAAGTAGTTCAGAGAATGAAATAAGTGACCGAGAGGTTGCCTACACGTGCTTTATGACATGGGATAATGAAGAAAGCTCCTAAACTAAATCTTCAAATAATTCTTGTAGTGATGAATCAAGTGATGAGGGTATGCCATCTTATGATGAACTTCAAAATGATTTATTAAAAGTACATAAGATGCTGATCAA
This sequence comes from Malania oleifera, assembly GCF_029873635.1. Classification (NCBI taxonomy): domain Eukaryota; kingdom Viridiplantae; phylum Streptophyta; class Magnoliopsida; order Santalales; family Ximeniaceae; genus Malania; species Malania oleifera. The sequence continues at coordinate 51,898,575 of NC_080423.1, forward strand.
AGCAAATAAACAAAATACTTCATTGAAGAATAAAAATGAAAGTATAATAAAAGAATTAGAATCCCTTAGAAATTCTGAAAGAGAAAATGAAAGAGAAAAGGATTCAAGGATCAAGAAAATTGAAAATAAGTATGATGCTGCAATAAAAGAATTAGGAACTAAAAAGTTTGCTGAAAAAGAAAACAACTTAAAAATCAAGAAACTAGAAAGCAAGAATGAACAAATGATAGAAGACCTTCGATCCCTACCCTCTATGGTATATGAGAAAGATATGTATATTTCTGAATTAGAGGATAGAATAAGAAAATTATCTCTAGAATTAGAGAAATCATTAAAGAAGGTTGATAACAAAAAATACATAGAGTTAAATGATCTCAAGAATCAAATCAAAGATAAGGATAAAATTGTTTACAACTTTATAAAAGGAAAGGAAAACTTTGATAAGATGATTGGCTCACAAATAATGTCTCTAAACAAAGAAGGCATTGAATTTAATGGAATTGAAAATAAAAAGAAAAAGAATCTTTACATGGGTTATTTCTCAAAAGCCTCCAAAGATAATTCAAGCACATCCTTTAATGCTTACACCAACACCATATGCTAACAATGTAAGAAAAAGGGGCATATAAAATTTGAATGTCCATTTAAGAGAAAGGGTGTGAAAATTAAACAAGCATGGAGAATTAAGGAATCATCCCTTGTTAAACCCACTGGACCCAAGAAAGTATGGGTGCCAAGATGAAAGACTAGTTCATAAGTGAAAAAATCCATGGATTAAGTTGTTCCCCTTTAAAAATTGAGAAAGTAACTTAATTCATGATCAACAAACGAACTAGTTGAAATAGAAAAACTTAAAGATGAGTTTAAGAGCTTATTCAAAATGGCATTGTTGGCAAACATCATAGGATGATTTTTACAAAGCTTGACTTAAGAAAATATTATTGAGCTTATTACATAAGTACCTTGATTAAGAAAAAGATATTTGAGAATGAAAGCCTATATGCTATATGCTTACATGCCTATATGAGATGCTTTATGCTATATGTGTATGACTTGACTTGACTTGACTTATATTAATGATTTATGGCTTGCTATGTTGAAAATTTGAGCATGATATTATTGAGTGTAAGCATGAATTTTGATATGAGATTAATTCTTGATCATGCATGCTATTGATGAATTACATGAATAGACTTATTGCTTTTTATATTGATATCCATGAGTTATGAGAGATATAATGGTTATATCGATATCCATGAGTTGTGTATAATGTGATAATGAATTTGGTATCTATAAAGTCTTTAGTATCCATGAATATTTTTGGTATCACATTTTAAAAATTTTAATTGGTATTATAATTTAAAAAAAAAAAAAACTCATTTGGTATTACAATCTAATAGATCAATTGGTCTTTTAAACATGAAAAAAATAATTATATCTATGAGCATGGTATGACATTGATGATATGAGCATAATATTGATATTTGATACATAATGTGAATCAATGTTTTGAAATATAGGATGATGAAAGCAAAATTGATAACAAAACTGAATGTATTGAATTCAGAGGGGGGGGGGGGTGTTATGTCATATTGCTTATATTATGATTGTTTCCCTATTAATCAATTCTGAGAATTTTCAATTGGTATCATGAATTAAATTTTCAATTGGTATCAATTCTCAATTGGTATCATGATTTTTAAATAGATATCATGATTCCAATTTTAAATCGGTATCATAAAATCAACAATTGGAATCTTGAATATTGTCTAAAGGAAAAAAGCTAGATCTTCCAAGTTTACTTCTCCAATGGATCATTATGAAAGTTGATGCCCCTTGTGTCATTCTACCATATGCTGGGATGTTAAATATCATATTTGCTCTTTTCAATGTTCTCGCACCATCATTTAACTTCACTAGAAAAATCCATTACGATATCTTTTTTGATACTATTCTTAAGCGTAGGGACATCATCACATCTCATCTGCACCACCTGCTCGGCCTTCCATGCCAGCCCCTTCAGTACAGCTTAACCTAGACACTCCCTCTTGGTTCGTTCCTTTTTATAATCACTATATGACCTTTAGTGATGGAATGCAATCTGGACTTGGTACACTTAGGGAGAAGGTTTATATTGTGGAAACTCATTATTCAAGCCTTATTCAATGTGTTGACAAGATTAAGAAACATTTAGCTAGCTCTTCCAAAGGCAAATCTCATATGGATATTAGCTCTGCTCCATCTAGTCATGATGAATCTGCTGAACAATCTGATGAACAAGAAGAAGAGGAAGATGTAAGTGGGTCTATGGAAGCCTCTAATTGATGTATTTCATCTATGTGCTATTTAACACTCTTGTCTAAGTATTTCTTTTGTGTTTGTAAGATCTACAAGTACTATGTTCTACGGCTCTTCACTATATTGTTTTTGTATCTCTCTCTTTTCCTTTTTGATTGATGTCCAAAGGGGGAGAGTGTTTGAGAGAAGGAAGTGCAAAAATGAAATATGCTATGGGTTAGTAAGAATGTGAATATGTATGGGTATGAATTCATTTTGATATTTTGAAAGTGACATGGTTTGTGTATATTATGCTTGTTGAAAGGGGGAGCCATGAGCATTATTTTCTTTTTTTATTTTTACTCTCGATTTGTCATCATCAAAAAGGGGGAGATTGTTGGCCTAACAAGGCTTACAATTCTTATTTTGATGATAACAAATCATGATATGTTTAATACAGTTTATTTCAAGTGAAAGATTTTTAGGAAGAAGGCAAAACTTAAAGATAGTGACAAAACTTAGAGAGAGTTCAAAGCTCAAAAGGATGATCAAATTTATGGAGAAAATACTATTCAAAAAGATCAAGAAAGAAAGATGATCAGAAGCTCAAAGATGATAGAAGAATAAGGACTTACTTGAAGAACAAAGGAATAGAGTTTTAAGGATGATAGTATGTAAGTACTTCAAGTAAACTACAAATATAAACTGAATTGAAACTTTCATAAATCAAAAGAAACTTAAAAATGTAATTTTATGAAAACCCTATAGTATAGTTTTCAAATCAAAGAGTTTAGAAAGAAAAGTTTTTTTTTTTGGAAACAGAAGGGCTAGGCGACTGCCTCCACTTGCCAGGCAACTGCCCAAATTAAATGAACAATTTTGAAAGAGGCAGTAGGGTGCCAGGTGACTACCTGAGCACAGCTAGGCGCCTGGGTGGTCATGCTAGGCGACTGCGTGGGTTTTGGCAGGCAACTGCCACTCGAATGTTTGTTTAAAAAATTCCAACGGGAAGATTTTTTAAATGGATTTCTTGGGCACTACTCTTTTGAAAAACTTGGGGATTACTCCAAGTAAACTTGGGGGGCAAGGAATTACTTTTAAACTTCTATAAATAGCCCTAAACTTCAAAGATTTTTAAACACCAAGAAATTTTCTAGCAATCAAAATTCTCAAAAAGCTCTCAAACTCTCTTGTGTTCATCCTACTTCAACTACTGAGTTACTGCTGATACAAATTCCGAAGTAGAGCCTTCAAAGTCTGAATCTTTCAATACTTGGAAGATATTTGGTGATCTAAATTCAGTATTGAGCTTCAATCCTTTTATATTTGATTTACTCTGAAGTATACTTGTGTTGAATGTTGTACTAACCTACCTTGCTATGAGAGTGTCGTTTGTACTCAAAATTTTCTCTATCTTGGTTCTTGTTTATAGATGATTCAAGGTTGTAGAATCATTGGACTGAATGAGGGAATATCGTTTGGAGAGGTAGGCTCTAGCCTAAAGGAAGGAGTGATTGTAATTGGTTTTGTTCCACCCGTCAACAGAACAGGTTTAGTGAATCCTTTGGCGGTTTGCCAAAGGCGAGGACATAGGCTGGGTTTAAGCTGAACCTCGTAAAAATTTCCGTCTCACTCTCTATTTCCATATTCTTTATTTTTAGTACATATTTAAATTGTGTGGATGGTTTAAATTTAAAATCATATAAACTATGTAAATTTGGAAATCAAGTAAACCTTAAAGTTTGATTTTGATTTGGGTTGCGAAAACCGAAAGGGAGTACGTTGGTTGAACCATTCTTTGCGAAAACCATAAGGGAGTACATTACTTGGCTAAACACCCGAAAGATAAATTAACTTAAGAGTTTATTTGAATTCTGAAGTTTGGAAAGAGTAATTGGATCTTATATTGAACATTATATTGAAGAAGAAATTTCATATATATTATATTGATTATGATTGGATGGAATAAAGATTTGTTTTATATTCCAATAGTCTTAAATCTTGAATGATTTCATCAATCTAATTGTGCTGTAGTGAGCTTATATTTGGTAAATAAATTGTGGTTGTGTTGGTTTGGAAATTGTGATTAATTGTTTGATTGTTTTTACTTTCAAAGTGTGGTTGAAGATTGAATGTTTAATTGTGCTTAATTGTTTTATTGATTGATTGTTCAAAAGAAACCATGTTCTTGTTTGATTGACAAAATAAATAAACAAGTCAAAGAATTGGTTAAATCACAAAAGAAGTTAAGGACTTTAAAAGAACTAAAGAGAAAGTTTTAAAAAGCGAAATCACCCCCCCCCTTCTCTTAGGAAGCTATTCCTAATTTCAGTATGGATGTCATTGCCCAATGGGTCTATTTGGGTACTGGAGAAGGTATGACTTTTTCCTGACTTGAGAAGGAATCTGATTTCTGTAGGATAACTTGATGATGAAGGGCATACGATATTGTTCGCTGGTGGCACTTGCCAGAGTATTGGCTCATGGAAAGAAGTCTGGTACTTTATATATGACCTCAAGTCTAAGAGATACGATTGTAGTTGCTAAAGTAAGTACCGATACAAGCTTATGGCACCGTAGACATGGTCACATGAGTGAGAAAGGGATGAAGATACTACTATCAAAAGGGAAACTACCAGAATTGAAGACAGTTGATTTTGACTTATGTGAAAATTGAATCTTAGGAAAGCAGAAAAATGTAAGTTTCTTGAAAACTGGTAGGACACTGAGGGCTGAAAAATTGGAATTACTGCACATTGATTTGTGGGGGCCTTCTCTGGTTGCATCCCTTGGAGGTTCAAGGTATTACATTACTTTCATTGATGACTTAACCAAAAAGGTTTGTGTTTATTTTTTGAAAAAATAAATCTAAAGTATTTGAAACCTTTAAGAAGTGGAAAGCTATGGTTGAGATAGAGACGAGTTTGAAAGTAAAATTTTTTAGGTCGGACAATGGAGGAGAGTATATAGATGGAGGGTTCAGAGAGTATTGTGTTGCACATGGAAATAAAAATGGAGAAGACTATTCCTGGGACACCACTGAAAAATGGTGTGGCTAGGCGCATGAACAAAACTCTCAATGAGCATGCCAGGAGCATGAGGTTGCATGCTGGACTACAAAAAACTTTTCGGACTGATGTTGTTAGTACTGCAGCTTACCTAATAAACCGAAGACCTTCAGCTCCTATGAAGTTCAAACTTCCTAAAGAGGTTTGGAGTAATAAAAGGTAAAGGTTTCCCATTTTAAATTTTTTGGTTGTCTTTCTTATGTTCATATTGATTCTGATGCTCATAGTAAACTTGATGCAAATTCTAGAATACGTTTTTTCATTGGTTATGGTAGTGATAAATTTGGCTATCGTTTTTGGGATGAATAAAACAGAAAAATCATCAGAAGTAGGAATGTGATGTTTAACGAACAGCTTATGTACAAGGATAGATCAACTGTAGTGCCAGATGTCACAGAGATAGATTAGAAGAATTCTGAGTTTGTTAACTTAGATGAGTTGACTGAAAGCATTGTCAAGGAAAGGGGTGAAGAGGACAAGGAGAATGTAGAAATACAGGTATATCAGAGTACACCTATAGCTAAAGTTCGTAGATCTTCCATGACCATTAGACCTCCACAAAGTTATTCACCCACTCTAAATTATCTCCTATTGATTGATGGTGGGGAGCCAGAGTGTTACGATGAAGCCTTGTACAATGAAAATTCAAGCAAGTGGGAGTTAGCTATGAAGGATGAGATGGATTCCTTGTTGAGGAACCAGACTTGGGAACTGACTAGATTTTTGGTAGGGATGAAGGCTTTGCACAACAAATGGGTATACAAAATAAAGAATGAGTATGATGGTAGGAAATGTTGCAAAGCTAGATTAGTTGTAAAAGGATTCCAGAAAAAGGAAGGCATTGCCTTCATAGAAATATTTTCTCCAGTTGTGAAGATGTCTACAATTAGACTAGTACTAGTAATGGTGGCCGCTAAAAACTTACATGTTGAGCAGTTAGATGTGAAGATGATATTCCTTCATGGTGACTTGGAGGAAGACATTTACATAAATCAGCTAGAAGTGTTCATTTTTCGGGGAAAAGAGAATCTAGTCCGCAAACTAAGAAAGAGCTTGTATGGCATAAAACAAGCTCCAAGATAGTGGTACGAGAAATTTGACAATTTCATGCATAGAATTGGATTCAAAAGATGTGAAGCTGATCACTGTTACTATGTTAAGTTCTTTGGAAATTCTTACATCATTCCACTATTGTATGTAGATGATATGCTCATTGCAGGGTCTAGCATTGAGACAATTAATAATTTGAAGAAACAATTGTCAAAACAGTTTGCAATGAAGGATTTGGGAGCTGCAACGCAAATCCTTGGAATGAGGATCATTATAGACAAGGCTAATGGTACAATGAAGCTTTCATAGTCAGAGTATGTGAAGAAAATTCTCAGCAGGTTCAACATGAATAAAGCTAAACCAGTGAGCACACCCATGGGTAGCCATTTCAACCTAAGTAAAGAAGAGGCACAAAAGACAGAAGAAGAAAAGAACCACATGAGCAAGGTGCCTTATGCCTCAACTATTGGCAGCTTGATGTATTTTATGGTGTGTACAAGGCCAGGCATTGCACATGTAGTGGGAGTTGTGAGCAGCTTCGTGAGTAGGCCTGGAAAGCAGCATTGGGAGGCTGTCAAGTGGATTTTGAGATATCTGAAGGGTTCATCAGATACATGTCTTTGCTTCTCGAGTGCAAGTTTGAAGCTGCAGGATTATGTAAATGCAAATTTTTCTAGTAATATTGATAGTAGAAAGAGTACTACTAGGTTTGTATTTACTCCGGGTGGTACAACTATTTATTGGGCTTCAAATCTACCAAAGATTTTTACTTTGTCTACTAAAAAAGCTGAGTATGTTGTAGCAACTAAAGCTGGAAAGGAGATGATTTGGCTGCATGGTTTCTTAGATGAATTGGGTAAAAAGTAGAAGATGGGTATTCTACATAGTGATAGTCAGAATGCAATATTTTATGCTAAAAATTTGGCTTTTCATTCAAAGTTGAAGCATATACAGACAAAATACCACTTTATTCGGCATCTTGTTGAAGATAAGCTAGTAATACTTGAGAAGATCTGTGGATCTAAGAACCCGACAAACATGTTGACTAAGGGTGTCATTATTGAGAAGTTGAAGCCGTGTGCAACTTCGGTTGGCCTTCAAGCTTGAGGATAGGAGGATGAGTTGTAGGGATAAGGGATTGTTCTTTTGGAGAATTGCGGTTTATGTTGGTGATTCAACTAGCCTCCAAGTGCGAGATTTATTAGGCTTTGTGGAGCCTAGTTATGTTTGATCCATGGAGCAAAAGCCTGGCCAAAAATAATAAGAGTCTCACCCAAGTGCTCGACCAGGAAGACCCTGAAGGGCAACCAAGTCAAGATTCTGATATTTTCTGAAGGATGAGATTCTGCAAGTCTTGACCATCATCTCGACTAGTAAGACCTAATGGTGGGACTAGGTAGAGGATGCTGAAGTTCAAGTTCCTGGTTTCTCGTGACGCTTGACCAGACTGTGACCTTAGAAATACATGGGTGAGACTAGGTCGAGGCGACAATCTTCTATGTGAGATTTTGGTAGAACTTTCCTATTTTGAAAGTTATGATCTTGTCAACCCTAAGATAAATAATTCTAATGTTTGATTATGTGCATAGAGTGGTGTAGTTGCGTGTAAGACCTTCTGTGCACAATACAAAGTTGTTTGCTTTGGTCATTAGGGTGGTGTACACGTTGTTTCTTCTTTGTTAAGAGTAAGAGAAACTGTAGAAAGGTCATACTCCATATTCTTCCCTGATAATAGTGAAATCAATGCAACTTCGTGGACATAGGCAAAATTGCCGAACCACATAAATATTGTCTTGTGCATGCATGTGATTTTTTCTTTGCCGAGTGTTTTTTCTCTACTTTGTTTCTCACAAGTTTTGTGTGGACACTATCATACACGATATATTATCCAAATTAATGGATACATGCCAAGATCTTAAGAAAGATGTTAGAATCTAAAAAGTAGTATAGCATATGCATGGCATTAGAATTAATTAAATTGAAATCTTGCTCAAAAATGTTAGCACCACTTCCTTTAGCAATCACTTCCCAAGCCTTCTAGTCTCTTACTTTTATAAATATGCTCATTCTAAATTTCCAGGCGCTGTAATCAACACCAGAAAACACTAGAGGACTGAAAGGTGATCGTCCCTCAATGAATGGGGATACACCAATGTGAGCCATCTCGATCTTTTAGAAAAAACATTTAAGTCAATGGCACGAGGCTCTAATACCACTTGTTGGAAATCGTGTATTCTCAAAAGGGGGGTGAATTGGGTATTTAAAACTTTTGCCTCCTAGGTTAAACTAGATTAGCAATATTACACAACCTAGGGTCTGTTTATACAATTATAAACCCAATCATTACTAATAAAACATACACGTGCAGGAAATAAATTTTGAAAATGTAAATTGCACACACGATATATTATCAGGGTTCGGCCAATACTGCCTACGTCCCCGCCTTGGCTCACCAGCACAAGGATTTGTCTATAAGGCTCACTTCATGGGTGGAGCAGCATCGTATACAACCAGGTCAATTAGCACAGGGCTGACCTCAACCTGTAACCACACTTTACTATGATAGTGCAACTAACTTTTCTAATCGGGTCTAAGCCAATTTGAGACTATTCAACAGGGTTAGTCCCCCCTCTTCAAGCCCACACCTGGAATACAACAAACAATATAATTTTTTGTGTACACGAAAATATGCTTTTCAACAAGCAGATATGTATCACAATATAGTATAATCAATGCACACCAATAATGTAAGAACTATAAGCTCAATGGTGAATATGTGCAATTAACACTCAAAGTAATGATTATCTCAAATTTAAGCACAAGAGTGTTTCTACAAGCTAATTTTTGAAACTATGTAACTATAAATCTCAATCACAGTTTTAGGGTTTCAAAAATTTGTACCAAGAGAAATTTAGAATATCTCATAAATTATTTTCTCAATTTATAGGCACAAAGAGATATTCAAATATAAGCTTGTAAAAATATTTTTGCACAACCAAAAATACAAGCCCAATGAGTCTTACAAAAATAATGCAGAGACCCACTTAGCTATAAGGTTTTCCCACGCACAGCTTTATTAAATAAAATCGATGGAAAAACCTAGTTAAACCCTCAATCCGAAAATCAAATATGCAATAAATCAATGAGGGTTTTTAGCACACTAGAACAATTAATAAACACTCATAAGGCTTTGATTTCTCAAGAGAATTGTAGTATATGAGTGTATAGGATGTGTATGAAGAAATAGGGTTTAGGAAATTTTAGAGGAAATTTTTGGTTAATCAAATCCCTAAACTCTTTTTAATTTTTCCAAGTGATGGTATATATATATAGCCTTCAACAAAAATATAACTGTTAGGACACAAAGGGTATTATTAAATTTGTTTAATGAATTTTAAAACCAATTTATGCTTAATTAACCCGATATACTATGGTTAAAAATAAACAACCCAAGAGTTTCAGTTGCCCGAACTCTAGGTTCGGTCGCCCAAACACTCACATTAGGAAAAGACAATTTTGAAGTTCAAGTGCCCAGTGAGAACTTCGGGTGGCTGAACCAAGGCAATTTTCATTATATGTGAGGTTTGATTGCCTTGTCCCGAGTTCGGTTTACCGAATTCACATGTTCGGTCACCCAAGGGTATTTTGAACGTAGAGTTCGGGTGCCCGAGTTGGTAGAAAAGGTGAGCGTACGAGTTCGGTTGACCGAGGATGGTGAAGTCCTTTTTGATTCGGTCACTCAAAGTCAAGACAACTATTTGACCTTTAACCAGTTCGGTCGATTGAGGTGTTTTGAACACCATAATTCGGTTGCCCGACACAAGATAAGCCCTTTAAATCCTGATTTATTTTAATTGATTCCCCTAATAGTACATGTGATTTTGGGGATTCTCTTACATGTAAGTGCAAGGACCTAGGGTCACTTTAAGGTCTTTGAGAGTACACCTAAAAAATTGGCATCGATTGACTGAAGGTCGACCAAAGTCTTGTCTAAGGTCTCTCGATTTCCAAGTGATATGTAGGGATGTAGGGATGTTCTAAGGCTTTTGAGCTTGTAGTTCCTACATGCATGATATGCAGATTATTATAGTCCTTTGGAATTATAATTACATACCTGAACTAAACATAACATAAATTACAATGAATAACTATTCTAGGTCTTTGTATTCTTCAAGTCTTCATATGCCATTAACTGATCTTGCTAATATGAACTTGCACAAAACTTGAAAGACATTAAATACTGGAGTATTTGTCATAATCAAAATTGGGTATGACCGATAAGGTCAACACAGGTTCGGTCGACTGTGGGCATACTCGATCAGCTGAGCCTAGGTGATTTTCCAAAGCTACGTGGTTTCAGTTGCCTGGTGAGTGGTCCGGTTTGTCGAGTCTTGAACTTGGTCGATTGAGTTCAATTTGAACTTACCAATTCGGTCGGCTGAGGAAGGTGAAAGGGGCCGCATCCAAGGTTTGGACAACCGTGGACATTATGTTCAAAATATGTTTGGTCGGCTGAGGCTAAGTCAACATGTTGACATTTAACCTGTTTAGTCAACTGAGGCATTTATACTGCCAAGGGTTCGGTCAACTGAGACCACTCAAAAGTGTGCATTTAGTTCATTTTGTCCTTTGCGCTTCATCAACCCACTTTGAATAAGCATATGACATTTAAGTTAGAGGGGTGATGGTTCTTATGGTCATTATAAGGCCTCTTGAGCATAAATACTTATTATGCATGATATGTAGATTATTACAGACCATTATTACAAACCAAGAAATTTAAATTGCAATTACAAGAATGAAAGATTGATCTTCATTTCCTTTCTTCCTTCAATTTCCATCTTGTGATATGGACATTAAGATCTTTATGGCTTTCATTGTATCCTTACCCTTGCGTGCAAAGTGTGGTATTGTTTACAAACTTAAGGCACAGGTAAGATACCAAGATATTTGTCATTATAAAAATCGGATATGACCTATAAGGTCAATAATCTCCTCTCGCTAGGCAACAATCCAACAATCTTGAATCGTCAAGAAAATGAAAAACAAGAACAAACTTTGTTCGTACAAATGAAACTTTTAGTTAGAACAGATTTGTACAATTAAAAAACAATATACTTCAACAATAATCAATATAGAAGAGTGAAGCTCAGTAGAATATCACTAGGGTTCTGATTTGAATTGAAATTCTCAATTGAGAAGATCAGAAAACCGTGGGTTGTTTCAGAAAAAACAAGCAATACTTTAGAAAATATTTCAACAGGAGAACTTCAAATTTGTAATTTGTATGTGCACGATTGCTTGTGTGTAATTTGTTAAAATAACAAATATTTATGGAGTAGTAAAGTTACTTTACATTTTCCCCAAATTACTTGCTGTATTTCTAAGTAATCTCTAAGTTTGGAGCCCAAGAAATCAAATTTAGAAACTTTTCAAATGCTATTTTAATGTTAAAGCACAAACTTCAGTCGACTATGCCCGAGGTCAGTCACCTGAGCCTTTTAAGTTCAACATATTTTGAAAACATAGTGTTGGGTCATTCGATTGAGCTTTATGGGTCAGTTGCCTATCTCAATTCTGTTTGCTTTCCTAAAAAGCACCCAAAAAAAAATAAAAAAATGCTAGTCATCTGATGATGATTCATCGGTCACATGTCTTACTTTCAGCTTAAGTGATTTTTTCAAATTTTGATTTCAAAACTTTATTTGGATCTTGGAAAAACATAAGTAATACTTTAAAAAAAATTTCATGATTTTGAAATAAGGTCTCTAAGTCACTTAAACTTTCCTAAGAACTTCATGCATCGATATTGAAATCGTATGAGGTACCTACATGAGACTTCTTATAAACTATAACTTTCTAAGCACTAAGTCTTCATGCATTTACTTCCATTCTTTGTCTATCTTGAGCTTATTTCTTCAATAATCTTTAGCTTCATCAAATTTCTATCTTTAAGTACAAGCTTTTAATAAAACTCTTCAAGCACTTGATCTTGATCTTAATCAAAGCATTTGAGCCATGAAACTTCACTTAACCAAACATGTTAAGTACCCTTGATTTGTTATCATCAAAATGAGATGCTAAGTCTTGTTAGGCTAACATGGTGATTGCCTTGCTCAACTGGTAAGTCTTCCCAATAGGGAAGTACTTTTTCAAGAACTCATGTTGCATGGTGGTCCAGTTGGTCACCGAGTTTGGCTCTAAGGAATTCAGCCAATATTTGGCCTTATCCTTCAGAGAGAATGATAATAGACTCAATCGAAGGGCATCATCACGAAAGTGAGGTATGCAGATGGTGGAACTGATTTCGAGAAACTCATTTAGATGCTTGTATGGGTTTTCGTTGAATTCCGAAAGAAATTGGGAAGCATCGAGATGATAGAAGTCTTAATTTCAAATTGTGCCGCCTCAACCTTTAGAAACCTTATGCAAGATGGCAAGGTGTATGCATTGGGTGTGAAGTAGTCTCTAAGGGGCCGAAGAGGTTGCTCTTCCACCACAGGTTGGCGGGGAGCTTGGGATTCCGAGTTATGAAAGGTGGGAACCGATTGACGTTTAGTTACGATTTTGAGTTCATACGACTCGACTAACTCGAGACTAGAGGTAGATTTCCTAATTGACCTGCGGGATCTCTTAATCTTAGGGTCTAAAACATATTTTAAAGACCTAATGGCCTAAAGAACCTATTCTAAGAATGGTCACCATACATACCTTATGGTGGTTTATGTGTGTGTCTCTCCCATCTTGAGGATCATTTTTTAAGGAAAGTGTTAAAAAAGTAAGAAAATATCAAGTTGCAGCAATATGCGGTTGACCATATATAATGGTTGGTTGACTACTTGCTACAAATTTCCCTTCTTTATTTATTTATTTATTAGTTTATTTTGCAAAAGGAACTTATGGACCCTTAACCCCCTCTAAAAAGGCTTTCATAGAGTTTATGCATAAGGTTTAGCCTTAAGACAAATCTACTACTTTATGCCCTTTTGAAGATAACATATATCTATATATAAAAGAAAAGAAAAAAAAATGTTCTTTTTTTAATAATTATGTTTGAGTCTACATGTGTAGATTGCATACCACATATAGAGGTTGGTCGACTACTTGCAACAAATTTACCTTCTTTATTTATTTATTTATTATTATTATTATTTTGCAAAAGGAACTTGTGGACCCTTAAGCCCCTCTAAAAAGGCTTTCGTAGAGTTTATGCATAAGGTTTAGCCTTAAGAAAAATATACTGCTTTATGCCCTTTTGAAGATAACACATATTTATATATAAAAGAAAAGAAAAAAATGTTTTTATTTTTTTTATTTTTTTTTATAATTATGTTTGAGTCTACATGTGTAGATTGCCTACATATCTTCCATTGACGAATGAAGCCTTCAAAAATTTATTTTTAGAAAATATTTCAAAGAATTTTTTTAAATCACTCAAAAACACTTGAAACATTTGAAAAGCCTTGTTATTTAGATTGAAAAATCTTCATTTTTGTTTAAAACTTTGATTTTCCACCAAGTTTTAAGTTTAAGGAAAAACACACATTTTCATCCTCAAGCCACTTCATAGGCGATTACTTTTAAAATGATATTTACTTGCTTAAACTTGTAAAAAGTGTGAATATTTTTCTGGTGGGAGAACCACAAACCTACATTGAAATCTTATTTTTTTAAACCTTCAGAGTTATAGGGAACACCCAAAAGCCACATGTTAGCTAAAAAAGTCAAGCTCTCAAGATCTCCCCTTCTTTCGCTTCCTTCCTCGACATGTCAACTATCTTCCTTTTTGACTCTTTTAGTCGAGTCACCTTTCATTTCCACTCTTGGTGATACAACTATTGTCTAGCCAAGAATTCTTCATAATAGTCCCTCAGCTCATTGAGGTAAGGCATAGGTCTATCAGCACATGGAACCTTATAGCCCTTCCCTCTACATAGCTTCGAAGTAGGATACTCCAATGAAGTATAAGTGGTGCTTCCTTACTTTTTCTAAAACCTTAGGACTCAACCAAAGCCTCTTAGCATGCTAAATTAACTAACTAGTTGCATCATCTTTATACTGACACTGAAACTAGTGAAATCCCACACATTTGGGTATGAATTGGAAGTGGCTGAGCTGAGAGGGTGCTTAAGTTGGTGCATAGTTGATATACCCCTTAGCTCTAAGGATTAGAACCCAAGCTAAGTCTTTATATCTCAATAACATAGATCAAATAGGAATTCACATGGCCAATCATTTGACTATCTTAGCTTCCAAACTCTTAAGAATAGTTGTTGTATTATTCTTCTGATGCCCCATAGCATGGTCTAGTAAAGGGTTCCTTTAAAACATAAATGCATTCATAAATAGATGAGGTATTACATGTCCAAGGAACTAGACATATAATAATTATGTGTAGTAGAGTAGTGATCATTCCCCTTCTCATGGAAAAAGCTAACAAAGGAAAGTATCTTAGTAATGATAGCAGGAACTAGTGCTTATCCCTTATGCTCTATTTCAAAAAACACCATAACAACTCTATAGTCCACAATGTATGTAGCTGAGGGAGGGAAGACTAGGCCATAGACTACTAATGCCAAAAGTTAAAGTCTATGCTCTGAGCCAAACAAGTTCTTCTTACCAGGCAGAGTCTTCTTAGCTCACCTAACCAGACTTGAGGCAAACTGGTACACCTTATAGGACAGTGTATTCCTCTTCCAATGATACCGCACGCCGGGAATACAAAAGATGAAAAATAAAGTTGTGTACAACACGATGCTTCTCAAAATAAGCTAGTGTGTATATAATAAAGCACTATAAGCACTCTCAAATGATTTACAGTTGAAGCTCTGTAAAGTATGTACTTTTTCTCTCAAAAATATTTTTCAAATTAGGATTGAGAGTTTTGGAAAACGCCTTTCCTCGAGATTGACCTTGTATAAAACCAAAGTACAAGAGGCTTTTCAAACAAAGACTATATGAGTTGATATATTACTCAAGCACTCTTGATTTACTCAAAGATTATCTCCACAAACAATTTTCGATGATGAATAGAATAGGAGATTTAGATTTTTTAAGATTAACCACAAAAAGCTATAAAGACTTTCGAGTTGAATATATGAAGTTGAATACAAGATCAAGTTTTTTTAGGAACCCAAAAGAAATTTTCTCCAAGAAAGTATTTTTTAAAACAAAGAAAGTTGGACAAAAGATTTTCTCTTTAAAATATTAAGAACAAGAGGTCTTTCAAGAAAGATATATAACTTGAATAAATTCTCAAAGCCAACTTGTATGAACCTCAAGATTTCCCAAAAATATTTTTCAAGAGGAGTATGGGAAAAATTAAGTTTGATATTGAATAAGAAATATGAAATGAGAGAAACAATCAAAGAATAATCAAATGTATTTTTAGTATATGTATCTAACATTTGCAAAGTGATTTGGGCTTGAAAATATGGTCGTTAGGTGACCGTTGGGCATTAAAATAACATTTTAGTTTGAATTTTTTTTACCATTATATCCCCACAAAATTCACGATAAATAGTTAGCTAAGAAAAAGTGTCGGTCGATCAAGTGAATAATGTCGGTTGACTAAACCATTTATGCTTTAAAGGGGTTGGTATGCTGAGCTTATAAGAATTACTAAATTGTCATTAAGCCCTCGTCGGTCAACTGGCCCCAAATATAACTGTAGGGAGTCCGGTCGACTGACCTTATATGAAAGTATCATTTTTGCCTTTAGGGACATGCCGGTGGACTGAGCTTGACTGGCCGGTCAACTAACCTTAGCAAAAATAAATTTTGACCAAGTCTTTGATTCCAAAAATAGTTTAAACCTTTTTTGTGAAAGTGTTTAAGTAAACAAGGTTTTAGTCTAGTTTAGGGTTCCCAAGGTCAATTTATGGTCTTAGTAGAGATTCAATATAAATCAATTGAAATGCATGCACATCTAAACCCTAATTCTTATTACAACACAACAATTACATAAGTCTTCTGTCTTTGCTCTCTGGTGTCCATGGAATACGCCTTGGAATACAATCATATAGGAGATTTTCAAGGCTTCCATATTGCAGCATCATCGGTGCTTTTCTAGGATTTAACCTATTAAACATTAAGCACAAACATGAGATGATATTGTTTGTCATAATCAAAATAGGGACATGACTCAAAAATTCAATACGAAGACTAATTTTGACCCCAAAGATCTCCAAAGATATCAAAAGGACTGAAAAAGGTGCTAATCAAAAATCAGTTTGTGCCAACTAAAGGATTGTGAATAATATTTCAAGGAAGAGATACTCTGCTACAATTGGTCAAGGTAGATGAAAGGTTGGGTTTGGGCTATAAGCCATCACACATTAAGAGAAAGAAGATCCATGCAGAGAAACGAGAAAAAATAATAGCTCACCTAACTAGGGCAAAAGAGAGTGTCTTGCATGGCATGTATTTGAAGTTAGTGGAAACCTTTAGGAGTGGGGGATTTATATTTCTTGATATTTGACAAACTGCCAATGGTACTCGAACCAAACACTGTTTGGTGTCTCATATCTCTCGACTATCAATATAGATGGTTAAACCTTGCTACATCATTGAGGTAGAAGGGAGCTAGGTATTCTCGGTAAAACTTAAATTATAGCTGAATAACTAGAATTCTTTGGGTTATGTGATGGAGACGATAGAAGATTCAATGTAATAACCATAGTTGTGTTTTCTTCTCAAAAAAATTTGATCTCTTTTTATTTTGTAATTTCCCATTCAAAAAATGTAAAAGGAAAGGTGTCTTTCAGCCCACCAAAACAATGTTTCATCAAAATTATGTAATAAAATAAGTATTTAAAAAAATTTTCTCATTTGTATAGTGGCACTTTAGCCTATATCAAATTCATTAAATATTATCTTGTTTTTATTGTGCTTAGTTGGTCTTTGTGTAGGTTTGACAACAATGGCCTTACCCCATATACGATAATGGAACTAAGATCTAACTTTGAAATGGTCCATAAAGCATTGGAGAGACGTATGAGGATAATGGAACATACTTACTAATTGAAATATAGAAAAGTTTAAGTGGGAGAAAAAAATATAGTTTTGAGTAAGGATTCGATAAAGACACTGAATTTAGGTCAATTGAATGGAATGAAAGAAGTCAGAATAGGCAATTTGCTATCCAATAATGATAAGGAGAAATCACCAACTTAATAAAGGAATATGTGTTCACTTGGTCATATCTAGACATGTCAAGTTTGAATACCAAGGTAGTCTCTTATGAACTACTATTGCTCCCAGGAAGCAAGCCTGTCAAGCAAAAGCTAAAAAGAATGAAACCTAAAGTGATTTTAAAAATCAAGGGTAAAATGGCCAAGCAGTTTGAGGTTGGATTTTTAGCAGTTGCAAAATACTAAGAGTGGATTGCAAATATTGTGCTAGTGCCCAAGAAAGACATGAAGGTTGAAATATGCATAGATTACAAAGACCTAAACATGGCAAGTTCAAAAGATAACTTCCTGCTCCCACATATAGACATCCTAGTAGACAACACCATAGATCATTTTATGTTCTCTTTTATGGGTGGATTCTTAAGATATAATTAGATTAAATTAGCCCTTGAGGATAAGGAAAAGATGCCCTTCATCCCCTTGTTTGGAACATTCTATTATAAGGCCATGCCTTTTGGTGTAAAAAACACAAGGGCTATTTATTAGAAGATTCTTGTCACATTATTCCATAACATGATACATCGCATTGAAGCATATGTGGATGATATGACTGCAAAACCCTATGATGGTGAGGATCATGCAATCAATCTAAATAAGTTGTTTAATCAATTAATTAAATATCAATTGAAGCTAAATCTAGCCAAGTGCATGCTAGGTGCCACCTTGAGAAAACTTTTAGGCTTCATTGTTAGTCAAGATGGAATTGAAATAGACCTAGATAAGCTAAAATTAATTTAAGAGATGTCGTCACCAAAGACCTAGAAGGAAGTTTGGGGATTATTTGAAAGACTAAACTATATAGCCTGATTCATATCGTAGCTAACCTAAGCATGTGAGCTAATTTTTAAGTTGTTATACAAGAATAGTCCAGAGAGTTGGAATAAGGAATGCAAGAAAGCCTTCATGAAGACCAAGCATTATCTCTTCAATCCATTTGTTGGTTCCTCCAAACTTAGGGTGTCCCTTTGTCTTCTACTTGATAGTGACTAAGACATCCATTTTATGTTCTAGGTCAACATAATGACACTGGATGGAAATAAAAGGCCATCTACTACATAAGGAAGAAAATATTTGAGTATGAGACGAAGTATCCTGCTATGAATCATATGTATTGTGCTTTGAATGGGTGATAAATCGATTAAGGATTTGTATTAAACTACTTGGTTAATATTTAAAATGGACCCAATCAAGTACATTTTTGAACAACTAGCATTGACAAGAAGAGTGTCAAGGTGGCAGGTTTTGCTATCAGAATACGACATAGTTCATGACACCCACAAGGCAATCAAAAGGAGCACATTGGCCAAATACCTAGTAGACAAGGTAGTAAAAGACTACAAGCCTATAAGGTTTGAATTTGTTAGTCTTGGTGTATTCCCAAGAGGGGGTGAATTGGGTGTTTAAAATTGCTTTGTAGGTATGTTCAAATCAGCAGCAGTAATACTCAACCTAGGGATCTGTCTATATACTCATAAACTCAAATGGGCAGATAAATAAAATGTGCGAAAATTAAATCATACGCAGCATTCACAGAATAGCATACATGTGTAGGAATGTAAAATGCAGAAATATAAACAGTGCATACATGATATGTTATCGGGGTTTGGCTAATACTGCCTACGGGGCTTTAGCTCACTAGCATAAGGATTCCACTAATGCTCACTTAATGGGTGGAGCGACACTGATTATAACCAGGTCAATTAACGAGGCTGACCTCAACTTACACCTTACCAGGATGGTGCACGTAACTTTCCTAACTAGGTCTAAGCCAATCCAAGATTATTCACCAGAGCTAGTCTCCCTTATTAGGCCTAGACCTGGAATACAACAGATATAAAAATTTGTGTACACAGAAATATGCTTCTACACAAGAAGATATGTACTACAATACAGCACAATATAATTAATGCACACCAATGATGCAAGAATAATAAGCTCAATGGTGTATATGTGCAAGCAACACTCAGTATAGTGATTATTCTCAAGTTAAGCACAAGAGTGTTTTTACTAGCTTATCTTTGAAAACCAAGTATACGAAATCTCAATGATAGATTAGTGTTTCAAAGATGCTAGAAATAATATTCAAACAAACTCAAAAGTATCTTCTCAAATGTAGCAAGCACAAGAGTTTTTTGAAATCAAGCTTGTAAATTATTTTGCACACAAAAATAAAGCTTAAGGAATCTTGCAATGTCAATGCAAAGACCCTAAAGCCAATGAGTTTTCCCACACAAGATTTATTTATTTAAATCAGTGGGAAATACTCTAGCCTAACTCTCAAGATAAAAATCAATCAACATAAATTTCAAAAGAGGGTTAGGGGCTATTTAAAATGGAGCACAAATAATTTGAACACTCTCTCTAGGCTTGAATAATCAAGGAATATGAAGTAGGAGAGTATTTGGGAGTAGTATGAACAATATAGGCTTTGGAAATTTTTAGAGGATTTCTCACTGATCAATTTGCTAATTATTTTCTAATCCATGCAAATGAACATTTATAGAAAAGTTGAAAATTATAACCATTGGGGACATATAGGGTATTATTAAATTTGTTTTAAAAAGGTTTAGCAAAATTAACCCTTTTTAACCTTCTTAACTGCGGTAAAAGTACAAAACAAACCGAGAGTTTTCGGGTGCCCGATCCACAATTCGGTCGCCCGAAAAGAGTAAATGAAAAAAGTTATATCTCGATGTTCGGGTGGCCCAGTCAAGGTTCAACTGGCTGACCGAAGGCAATTTCCATTATGTCCACATTTTGGTCGCCTGGTCCTAAGTTCGGTTTGCCAACCTCATGCGTTTAGTAGCCCGAGGCAAATTTGAACGTGAAGTTCGAGCTGCCAAGTGGGTGGGAAAAGTCACAATCATGGTTAGGTTAATTGAGGATGGTACATTCATTTCTCGTTTAGTCACCTGAAACCAATTTTGACTGGTCAAGGGTTCGGTCGCATGAGGTGTTTTGAACACCAGGGGTTTGGTCACCCAAAACCTCACAATTTTGGCCCTTTATGTCCTATTTCAATTTAATTGTTTCTCCTGATAATATAAGTGATTATGGGGACTATCTTATGTGTTTGTGTAATGACTTAAGGTTTTTTCTAAGGTTTTAGGCATTTTAACTTAGCCTAAAAAACTTGGCGTTTGTCTAAGGTCTCTCGATTTCCAAGTGATGTGTAGGGACCTTGGGTCATTCTAAGGCCTTTGAGCTTATTAATTCCTACTTGCATGATATGTAGTAAATATTACAGACCAATCCTATATTACTATTACAATCCTGAAATGAAGATAATAAATAAATTACAATGAATGACACTTCTAGGTCCTTGTTTTTCAAGTCTTCATATCCTATCAAATGATCTTGCTAATATGAACCTGCACTCAAACTTGATGGACATTAAATACCTGAGTATTTGTCATAATCAAAATTAGGAATGACCTACAGGTCAACAGAATTCCTAAATGAAGACATTGCACAAATCTTTCTAGGTAGGATGGGAGTGCAATGACAAATGGAAAATTATGTTTGAAAGGGCCTCAAACATTCTAGGTTGGGGGATAAGTGTAGTACTAATATCACTCAAGGAGAATTAATTCCCAGTTATAGCCAAACTGCAAAATCTATGTACCAATAACATTGTAGAATATGAATGTAAAGACCTAAAAATTATAATTATTTAAAAATTAGGAAATCTAATAAATAGAATAGATAAATAGATAATAAAAGAAAAGGGAAAAAAATTTGAAAGAAAGAGCAGTAGACCTCGTCGACGAATCTCATATGTTCGTCAACGAGTGTTCTTCTAGGGATTGTCGATGAACTTCAGTACCTCATCGACGAAGAGATCCCGAACGAGTGAATTTCAAATTTTAAGTTTCATCGACGAATGTATCCTCTCATCGATGAATTACCTTCTATGGTTTGTCGACAAATCCTGTCTTCTCATTGACGAAGCCACGTGGCAACATTGTGTATAAATGGATTTAAGGAAGCTTCTCCGCAAAGAAATAATTCCTTCTTCATTTTCTCTCTCTAAAGACATTCTATCTACCTCCTCTCTAAAATTCTAGCTCGGATTCTGTCCAAATCGACAAACAAAAACCGCTACGGTGTTCTAGGGATATTCTTTACACATCTAGCGGAGTAGATTTCTAAACTGGGCTTTTCGGGAATCAGTCCAAAGTTAAGGTAAGGGTTAAAATTCCTAGTTTTTGGGGTTTTAAACATTTATTTGAGGTTTATGGGTTGAGAAAGTGTTGAAATAATAGGTTATTTGATGTTTATCTGATTAAACTTGGGTTTTTAATTCAGGATTCGGGTGAGCGCCGCAGGTATCATTTTAGGGTTTTTTCCGGTATAATTCAGGAAACCAGGTAAGGAGAATAGATTAAGCCAATAGTTTTTATGGATTTATAGGTGTAAATGGAAAATATATGAGTATATAAATGTATATGATTATTAAGGGAGTTTTAAAAGAAATGCCAACCATTTTAATTACGATTTTGAGCCTAGGGCTGTGTAGATATTATTTATGAAAATGAAATAAGGAAGGTAATGAAATTTTCTAGATATATGTGGAGAATACTAAATGTGTATTTTTAGTAAACAAAACGATGAACAAGGGTTGGATTTTATTATTTTAAATTATATGATTATGTGTATTATTTACATGGTGTGGCATGAGTAAAATGTAAATACAGTGATGAATTATGATGTGTATATTTATGAGATGTTGGGAATACTGAAATGTGATAAGAATATGTATTGCATGTGTATTGCCAAATATGACATAAGATTCATGTGATGTGAACTATTACTGAGGAAGTATATGCCATGAGATCCATGCAAGGTGGACTTTACATGAGGTCCACGCAAGGTGGACTTTACATGAGATCCACGTAAGGTGGACTTTACATGAGATTCATGTAATGTGAACTATAAAGGTGAACTATGTAATATGAACTATTGAGAACATGAAAATATGTATATTACAGAGATAACAAATACCGAGTAAAGTAAGAATTAATTGTATATTGTAGTATCATATTTATTTGGGGCAAAGTATACTCTTTGCCTGAGGGCCTGATGAGAAAGGCGAGTGCTCTGATAGGTATCAGATGTTGCCATATTGGGCTGCATAACGTATTAGGCTAGAGGGAAGCAACTTGTATGGGTGGGTTATCTTCCCTATTCTCGGAAACTTCTACCAGTGAACTTTTGTTTGAACGTGTGTGCGTGTGTACAAGATAAATTATCCACCTGAGGGATTACTGAGTAAGGTAAGTACATCGATATGCTTCAATTGTAGATATGGGTTGCATAAGGTATTAGAGCAAAGGGGTGCTACTTGTATGGGCGGGTAATCACCCCAATCCTTATGAACTCTCTTTTTATTAAAATACACTACATGTATGTGAGTTGGGACAGAGAATGTTTTCATAATTGTAATATGTTTATAAATGATGATTATATATATATATATATATATATATATATATATATATATATATATATATATATATACACAAACCTCATGATAGCCACACACTAGTGTTAATCTATTCCGACTTACTGAGATGTGTCGCACCCAATATGGAATTTTATCTTTTTTGGTACCTTGACGTGATTGAGCTTAGTGAGCTCGGGACTGGTGTAGTATTTTTGAAGGAGAGTGAGGGTATAAATTTTGGTTATAGATTTTGGGGTTGTAATATATTTATGTTTTCTGAGTTGTGAATGGTTGTCAATACTGGATGTTGGGTTTTTTTTTTTTTTTTTTATGTATATATATTTAGATACTCTAGTATATTATAGAGGAGTTATTAATATTTCCGTTGCATAATTGTTGAAATAGAGTTAGGTACAGGTAAATGGAACATGTGGCACTTGGGCCCCACCAGGCAGGTTCGAGGCATCACAAAGCATGACTTTATTTACAATAACACTCCAGACCCTAGTTTTGGGTTTGATGTGTTACAATGAAGCTTTCATCCAGGGACTACAAGCTACCCTTGAGCAGAAAGTTAAGAAGCTAAAGGTAAAGGGGGACTCAACTCTAGTCTTTTATCAAATGAAAAAGAATTGGAGACAATGGACGCTAAGTTAAATCTATATTAGAAGTACATTTTGAAAATGATAGAAAAATTTAAATAGATAGAGTTCAAGCACTGACCAAGGGATAATAATCAAATATTGGGGATGCACTAGCAACCTGGGTTGCAATGTTTAAAGTAGAGCCTGGGGTAGACATTAAATTGATTATAACCCAAGTGCACAAGTAAATAGCCCATTATGAGAATATTGAAGAAGAAAAAGGATGGTCAACCATGGTTTCATAATATTCAATAGTATCTCAAAAGTCATGAGTACTTACTAAGGGCATCGAAAAATGACAAAAGGATAATCATATGGATATCCATTGGATTCTTTCTCAATGGTGAAATTTTGAATAAGCGTAGTCATGATATGGCTCTTCTTCAATGTCTAGAAACAAAAACCATCACAAAAAAGGTATATGATGTCATTTAAGGTACTTATGCAAATGGTAATTCAATGGCATGAAAGATTCTCACACTTGGATACTATTGGTCAACCATGGAGTGTTGAATTTTTGAGTCTAATCCCTACTTTGATGCTGACAGGACACAAGTATCTTATGTGTGCATTCAAAATGTGAATAAGTTTTGTTGACCTGATAAGTCACACCTAGTTTTGATCATGACAAATACTCTTGGTACTGATGGTTGTACTAAAACTTGCATGCAAGTTCACTATGCACGTGTATTTGGACAAAAAGACATACTATGATGGCGTGTGGTGTTCGTGCCGATGAATGACGAATCTTGTATTGTATTTGTATTTATTATTCAGTTTCTTCATTCTAGGATGTAATTTCATTATGGACTGTACACCCATATGACTTGTAATAATTTGCATCATGCATGATAGGTAGGTATGCTTAAATCAACCTTAGTTGGACTTTAGGTACCTACACAGACCATAGAAAGACCTTAGGGAACACTTTTATTGACACCGAATTTTTTCAGTGCACTCAAAAAGGCTTAAAAATGGTCGTAGGACTCTCACTATTGCACATGTATGGGTTAGACACTTGAATAGGGTGAATATGGAATGAAATGGGACCGAAATACACATTTTGTGCACCTTCGATCAACCGACCTAGGGAGTTCATTTTGACCCTGATCGATCGAACCAGTCTAGGTCAACAAGTTGACCACAGTTCAGTCTACCGAGCTTTTAAAGCTTATTTGACCACGGCCGACCAAACCACTATGAAGTCAATAGTTTGACTTCCTAGTCGACCAAGAGACTTTTGAACTACACTAACCTGGTCGACCAAGTTCCCACATGTGGGATCCAACGGTATGGTCAACCAACCAATTAGTTCATTTTTACCCTAGTTGACCAAACCGCGTTATTTGGAAAAATCGTCTCCTCTCAGTCGACCTACCCTGAAGTTTAGAATTAGCCCGGTCAACCGAGCCATATGAACTTCGGTCGACCAAAAGTCTTTTGGTCGACCGATGCTCTCGGGTTACCTTGTATTTTTTACCGTGGTTAAATATTTTTAACAGGGTTAAAATCACTAAACATCATTTCATCTTTTCTAATTATACTAGCCTTGTCCCCAACAGTCATAATTCATGGGGTGTCTATAAATAACCCTTCATTTGGGAAAATTAGCAAGGATTAGTATCTTGATTAAGGCAAAAATTCTCTCAACTTCCAAAACCTTATTTTCGCCTATACTACTCCCATACACTCAAAAGCTTCATTCTCCTTGATTATCCAAGAGTTGTGAGTGTATTTAGATTGCTTGTGCTTTATTCTCTATTTGCTTAAATACTCTCATTTGCTTGATTGTTGATTGATTTTAACATTGAGAGTAAAGCTTAAGCTCTCCCACTGATTTTATTTAATAGATCTTGTGTGGGAAAACTTAAAGCCTTGAGGTTCTTGCATTGTCATTGCAAGTTACCTTAGCCCTTATTTTCTATGTGCAAAAATTGTTTTTCAAAGCTTGCATTCAAACACTCCTTGTGCTTAGTATATTGAGAACATTTTGCTGAGTTCAATTGAATCAACTTGCTAGCATATTTGAAAGTTTGATATGACATTATGATATTCAAATATCGTGTTTCAAATCTTACTTAGATACACACTCTAGATCTTGATTGATTATCATACTTGATTGAGTGTTTGACACACATTAGAGCACTGAGCATATTTACATATCCTTCATGCTTGCAATATTGATTGAGTCGTATTGGTGCACACATCTGCTTATCTAGAAGCATATTTTCGTGTACGAAAATTTTACACACATTGGTTGTATTTCAGGTGCAGGCCTGAAGAGGGTGACTAGCCCTATGGAATAGTCTCAGATTTGCTTAGACCCGGTTAGGAAGGCTAGGTGCCCTATCCCGTTAAGGCGTGTCGGTTGAGATCAGCCCCTCTAATTGACCTGGTTGTATTAGGTGCCGCTCCAGCCGTTTAAGTGAGCATTATAGTGGTAATCCTTGTGCTGGTGTGACTAAGGCGGGGACATAAGCACAGTTGGTCGAACCCTGATAACATATCGTTCATATTCTTTACATTTTCACAATTTATTTACTACATGTGTATGTTATATTGTGAATGATTGGGTTTACATTTGCATAGACAGACCCTAGGTTAAGTAATATTGTTAATCTGGTTTAACCTAGGTGATCATTTTTAAATACCCAATTCACCCCCCTCTTGGGATTGCGCCAAAGCTAACAATTGGTATCAGAGCTTCATGACGTCATTTAGTTAAAAGATCATGATGGCTCTTAGTGCATCCCCTTCATGTGAGGGAAGATTGGTTACACACCCACCAGTATTCTATGGTGATAACTATGCTATATGGAAATTTAGAATGACTATGTATGTGGAAGCTTTAAATTGGAAATTTTGGAATGTCATTAATCAAGGTGATTGTGTGCTTGTTAAACCCATTGGTTGTACTGATGTTCCTAAATCTGAGTGTGAACTGAATGATCATGATAGGAATTTAGTGCAAATAAATTTTGATGTCATGAATGCCTTACTACATGCTTTAGATTCTAATGTTTTATGTGAGGTTATGGCATGTAGTAATGCTAAGCAGATATGGGATGAACTTGAGGGGAGATATGGAGCACCCATGCAAAACAATGTGATCTCTCTGTGTGACTCGAGCCCTACTAATCCTGAAGGAGGTAATCAGTGCTTTGTTGCCTTGATAGATAATGAGGTTTTCTCTGTTCCTACTGCTTTAGTAGATAAATTTGGTAATGATTCATGTAATGAATTAAATGATGCATCTGATACTGAATCATATGATAGTACTGATAGTGAAAGCATACCTACTTATGAAGAATTGCAAATTGAATATTTTAGGACTTATAAGTTACTTGTTAAATCGAATAAGAAATATTCTATGTTGAAAAACAAGTATGATGCATGCATTAAAGAATGTGACTCAAAAATTCTTGCTCAAAGAGAAAACAACTTGAAAATTAAAAGATTGGAAAGTAAGAATGAATCATTAGAAAATGAATTAACTATTTTGAAATCTCAAATTTCTAATGATAATAAAAAGGACCATTTGAATGTAGATCTTGAAAATAAAGCAAACAATATGTCTAAAGAGCTTATGAAACTTCAGAATGTTTGCAAAGAATTGAAAAAACTCAAAAATTCAAGATCTAGAAAAGAAATAGAAGACCAATCTAAGATCATCTACACGTCCACTAGAGGCAAGGAAAACTTTGATAAATTGGTAGGCTCACAAAAGATGACCTTAGAAAAGGAAGGTATAGGTTTTAATAGAGTGGAAAATAAGAAAAGGAAGAACCTATACATGGGGTACTTTGTAAAATAATCAAAACATTATACTAGTACCTCCTCTATTCCATACACTCACACCATATGCATCTTATGTAAAAAGAAAGGGCACACAAAATTTGATTGCCCATTTAAAAGAAAAGGTGTGAAACCCAAACAAGTATGGAAAATTAAAGAATCACCAATTCCTAACCCATCAAAAATAAAAGTAGAAAAATTAATGGGTTGTTAAGAAAGAAAACTCCTTGAAATTCAAGGAAGAATTTGTTCAAACAAGAATTACATGATCATATAATTCTTCCTTACGATTTAGGATTAGCTATAGGGGGTAGTGTCTACTAAAGGCTAAGGAAGTGGTTCGGGCTGAAAATGTAAAATCTTAGTATTTGTCCACTATTGAAAATCTTACATACTAAGTGTTTTGAATAATCAAGCCAATTCAGAAATTTGAGAAAAATAACCAATATGAAATTAATGCATATATTCATTGGTTGAAATATGAAATTATTGGCTATTCATGTTTGCCTTGTATTTAAATTTCAAATTGCTTAACTCATGCTTAAATATGAATATCTAATGTTAAGCATACCTTGTCTATTGTACAAATTTGAGTTTTAGGAAATGAAGTTAAAAATCCTGTCCTACACTCATCTTAAAATCCTAAAATGCCTAATAAAATATTTAGTCATCATTCGAGGCTTGAAGCACTATTGATCATAAATTTCAAATACTTTTGGTGCTTATTAAAAGACATTTTTTTTTTTTATCAAAACTAGAGGCATCTACTAGGGGATTCAAGTTTCACTGTTAAATAAAAAATTCCCTTTGAACTTAAATTATAATCCTCTAATTTTGGTTTATATCCTCCATAGGAGATCTTTACCATACCACGATCATATCAGGTAAAGATCCATCCTCTCATTGGTTCGTATCTTTGCTCCAAAATTGTGATCATATCTAAAGGATGCTTTCCAATCACCAAAGAACAGCGTTCCAAAATTCATACTCTTCTAGTTGCTCTTTATCTAAATTATTTGGACAATTCCTCTTCCATGCAAATATCTTGAATCATGTCCATTCATAATGAATACTCTTTGAATATAATATAAATTTAAATTTTTCAAGAGTATTAATCCCAAAATTTCTTTAATAAGCTCTCAAACATTAAATAAAATCCATTAGAGCTTCATCCTCATGAATTAAGTTAAATGACTAAATTTGTTGCCTAGGACTCAATCTAAATGAATGTATCAAAATTCAAGTAGACCTATGCACATGTAGTTTAAATCAAAAGTCATTCCAACTTGGGCGTCTCACCTATTGTAAATCAAAAGAAAAGAGGCAAATATAGGCTTAGAGCTCTCAAAGAAATATTTATTGTGACCTTTTGGTCCTCTAAGCTGAAAAGCATCTAAAGCCAAGATATATATTATTGAAAATCTTAATACACTTGACTAAAGAACCTAAAAAATAAGAAAAGGCATAAAATGAATTCGTGCATAACTTAGGGGGGGCATATATTTTCTTTCATGACTATATTCATTAAAATGTTCTCTGTTGAATCCGGTGTAATCCCAAGAGGGGGGGAGTGAATTGGGTATTTAAAAAATTCTTTGACACTTATTTACCTCTTAAACCCTTCTTATATATTTACCAATGAATTCTTGTTACTCAATTACTTATGTGTAAGGCTATCCAACCTATACATGCAATATACACAATTTAAATGCAGTGCTGAAAATAAAGAGTAAAGGGAAGAGAGAAGACAAACACGTTTTTATGAGGTTCAGCCGACCTGGCTTACATCCTCGCCTTGAGCA
The DNA here is from genome assembly GCF_029873635.1 of Malania oleifera. NCBI lineage: Eukaryota > Viridiplantae > Streptophyta > Magnoliopsida > Santalales > Ximeniaceae > Malania > Malania oleifera. The sequence continues at coordinate 51,927,849 of NC_080423.1, forward strand.
ACCACTAAAGGATTTCACTAAATCTCTACTCCTTAAATTGGGACGAAGCTTCCCTTACAATCCGCGCTGCTTACAAAAGGCATAGCTCCCTCCTACTTTGCTGGTTACAAGAGATACAACTCTCTCCTCACACACCGATTCACACACCGAACTGTGTATACAATAGAATCTAAAAAATAACACTCAAAAATACTTCTTACAAAAGCCTGTGAGTACAAATCAAATTCCTAACACATTAACATATGATTAAACTTGAACCTCAATAATGTATGAAAACGATACAATCGTTTTATGTATGATATGCTTCAACCCACAAGCCCTCTTTAATCAAAACTCTCACGTAATGATATATTTAAAATGCTTTGGAGTATACCAGGGTTCTAGTTCACTTTGTAAAGATGCACACGTATATCTAATGTGAACTTGATAAAAGCCTTATCTTGAATATTTTATCAATCTATATCAAAAAGCTTTCTACCAAATATTTAATCACAACTTGATCTTTGTAATATGTAAGTGTATATGATATGTAATTCAAAGAACAAAATCCCGAGTATAAGATTTTCCAAACAAGATATCCCTTAATAAAATAGATATTTATGAATACCAAGGATTTATTCTCAAGTGTTTTAATATGTATAAAATATGAATCCTATAATTGAATGCACACTTGAATCAAACCATTAAATCAATAACACAAGCTTAATCAAGTAACGATCTTGTTTAAAATAAATATGTATATGTATAAGAAATTTCAAAATCAAGCTTTTAATACCTAATCAAAAATAGATTTTTCAATAATATGCTCTATGAAAACTATATATATACTCTTAAATCAAAACAATCAATTAATAGCTAAACAACTTTCTCAAGTAATGATCTTTTCGAAAACAATTTTTTTATATGTATGAACACACACAAGATCAAACTTTTCTTAAGATAATCAAGAACAAGTAATGAGATAAGAAGTTATTGAGGATAATAACTTGAATGATGAAACCTAAATACTAGAATGAGAATTCAGATGAGTAAACAAGTTCCCTTTGAGATTCTGAGTTGATTTGCCCAAGCTTGATGGTTAGAGATTGAAGTGTAGGCAATCGTATAGCAGTATGACCAAATTTTCAATATTCTTTCAACAAGATGTGTTCCTCTCTTTCTTGAGTGTCTTAGCTTGGTTCTAGGGTTTAGATATTTAGCATTTATAGTTTCTTACCCTTATGATTGATCTTAACCATTGGATCAAAGAAATAGCTCGCGAGTTCATTTAATAAAAATATGATTTTTCAACTTTCCAGCGACTTCAGGCTACTAATGTTGAAGTTCAGGCTCCTAAAGTGACTTTAGGAGACGGAAGTTCCAGGGTCAAGCAACCGAAGCACCTCAACCTTCTTGCTGTGTTTTCCCATTAATTCTTTAGGCTACTGAGGGTGAGTTCAGGCTACTGAAGTCCCCTTTTGCTCAATATTCCTTTTTTTTTTTTAAATTAAAAATCTATTTCACTTTCTTTCTTGGCTCTTTTATAAAGGTACTTTCCAAGGTTTTAAGAATATTTCTAAGTCCATGAAAGTCCCCTAATGATATACATGAAATGCATGAATCTTAAAATCATTCTAAGTTATGTTCAGCCTCAAAATAAATCATATGAAAATGTAAGTACATGAGTTCTAAATACCCATTCCCAAGATGTTCTTGAACTTTGCCGCTTGCATCTTGATTCTCGTACTCTTTGAGTTCCATGGATCTTGCCAAGATGTGTCAGCTTTACTTTATGGCTCCCATGACTCATTATCTTTCCATGCATGCTTAATATGGTTCCTGTTCACAAACTCAATCACAGATCAAATACCAAGTGATTTGTCAATATCAAAATCGGATTGGACTCGTAGGGTCAACAATCTCCCCTTTTTTTATGATGAAAAATACACGAGCAAAAAATATATAATGGGTTACGCCTAACAAAGCTCTCCCTCAATTAATGCATCAAATATTCAATGAATGACAATATGCTCATAGTGAATATGCACATGATGAATATATGCTCATGATGTTTCAATCCATGACATCAACAATAGTTTCTCCCCCTTTGCATATCTCCCTCGTTTTGCTTCCATTCTATTATTTTTGCTTTGCTTCCATTCTATTATTTTTGTTTTCAATTTTCTCCCCCTTTTGACATCAACAAAAAGGTGTAAACTAATAAAGCATGAGTAGACGTACCCTTATGTTCTTCTCCTCTTAGAAATCTTGAGGTTTTAATGTGTCCAATTGTTGATTAATGTAATCCCAAGTGATTATATCATAAGTGACGTTGCTCCCCCTGAATTATATCATCTAACATAATTCTAAGCAACCTCTCGACTATGCATGAGACCTAATTCATGCCCAATTTGGATAAACCTATCCTCCGCAAGTGGTTTTATGAATATATCTACCCATTGTTCATCCATGCATACAAACTCTAGTGTTACATCCCCTTTTTGCACATTGTCATGAAGAAAGTGATGTCATATTTCTATGTGCTTAGTTCATGAATGTAATATGGGATTCTTTGAGATATTTATTGCACTCGTATTATCGCATCTTATAGGGATTGTTTCATAACTTAATCCAAAATCCTTCAGTTGTTGCTTCATGAAAAGCATTTGAGCACAACAACTACCTGCCACTATGTATTCAACGTCAGCTGTGGAAAGAGCAACTGAATTTTGTTTCTTGAAAAACCAAGAGACCAAGGAGTGTCCTAAGAAATAACAAGTACCACTAGTGCTCTTCCTATCCACTTTGCTACCCACAAAATCAGCATCTGAATAACTAAGAATCTCAAAGGATGTGTACTTAGGATACCATAACCCAATGTCCATAGTTCCTATCAGATATCTAAGTATCCATTTAACAGCTAGCAAATGAGACTTTTTTGGTGCAAAATGAAATCTTGCGAACAAATATACGCTAAACATTATATCAGGTCTACTGGCAGTCAGGTATAATAAGCTACCTATCATTCCACGATATAATTTGACGTCTACCAGTATACCTTGTTCATCTTTGTCTAATTTCAATGAAGCACTCATAAGTGTACCTAGTGTTCTTCCATCTTCCATATTAAACTTTTTGAGTAAGTCTCTAATATACTTTGATTGATTTATAAATATTCCATGATTTGCTTGTTTGATCTGAAGTCCTAGGAAGAAATTTAGTTCACCCATCATGCTCATCTCAAATTCATTTTTCATGCTATTGGCAAATTCATTACACAATTCTTTATCTGTAGCGCCAAATATGATGTCATCTACATATACTTGCACTAGGAGAATATCATCTTTCTTAGACTTTATAAACAGGGTTGTATCTATCTTTCCTCTTATAAATCCATTTTCTAATAGAAAACAGCTTAACCTTTCATACCAAGCTCTAGGAGCTTGCTTTAAACCGTACAAGGTTTTCGTCAGTCTATACACGTGATCTGGATTCGTATGGTTTTCAAAACCTAGGGGTTGTTCTACATACACTTCGTCATTTATGTAGCCATTAAAAAATGCGGCTTTGACGTCCATCTGATATAGCTTGAAATCCTTAAAAGGTGCATATGCTAAAAGCATTCGTATGGCTTCCATCCTAGCTATAAGGGCAAATCTTTCTTCAAAATCTATACCTTCTTCTTGATTATATCCCTGAGCTACTAATCTAGCCTTATTTCTCACAACTACTCCATGCTCATCTTTCTTATTGTTATATATCCATCTGGTCCCTATCATTGACTTATCCTCAGGTCTGGGAACTAATGTCCATACTTTGTTTCTCTCAAATTGATTTAGTTCTTCTTGCATGGACAACACCCAAGATTCATCATCTATAGCTTCACTCACATTCTTAGGTTCTTCTTGAGATAGAAATGCAAAATGACTAACCATGTTCCTAAGAGAGGAGCGAGTGGCTGCTCCACATAATGGTTCACCTATTATTTGATGTATGGGATGATTCTTTATGTATTTCCATTCTTTAGGTGGCTCATTAACCTCATTTTCAGTTTGATCAATTTCAATGGATGGTTCCTTAAATTCATTTTTCTTTTCTGAATCATTCTCAATTGATAGTTCTACAAATTCCTTGTTTAATTCAATTTCATCTTCATCAGTTCTTTTGGAGAAGGGATTTGACTCATCGAACACTACATGGATAGATTTTATGACCGTCGATATTTGTTTGTTATATACTCTATAGGCTTTACTATCTCAGGCATACCCTAGGAACATATCTTCATATGATTTCACATCAAACTTTCCTAGATGCTCATTGTTTCTAAGCACAAAACACTTATAGCCAAAGACATGAAAATATGATATGTTTGGTCTATGACCATTCCATAACTCGTAAGGAGTCTTATTAAGTGATGGTCTAATCAGAACTCTATGTAGCACATAGCAGGCAGTATTGATTGCCTCAGCCCAGAAGTATTTAGGTAATTTATGTTCGTTAAGCATAGTTCTGGCCATTTCTTGTATAGACCTATTCTTCCTTTCAACTACACCATTTTGTTGCGGTGTTCTAGGAGCTAAAAAATTATAGGCAATTCCTAATGAATTACAATAGTCTTCCATGCCTTGATTTTTAAATTCTCTACCCCTATCACTTCGAATTTTAGTAATTGTATATCCCTTTTCATTTTGGACTTTATATCCCTTTTCATTTTGGACTTTCTTGCACAGGTTTATAAATTGTTCATATGCTTCATCTTTGTGACCTAAGAATAGTACCCATGTGTATCTTGAAAAATCATCAACTATGACAAAGGCGTATGATTTTCCTCATAAACTTTGAATTTGGTTTGGTCTAAATAAGTCTAAGTGTAGCATTTGGAGTGGCCTAGTAGTGGAGATCTCTTTCTTTTTCTTAAAGCTTGTTCTTGTTTGTTTTCCTAGTTGGCATGCATCATAGATTTTATCTTCCACAAATTTAGTCTTAGGCAGTCCCTTAACTAATTATTTCTTAACTAGTTTTGAAATTAAATCCATGTTTGCATATCCTAGTTTCCTATGCCAAATCCAGCTTATTTCATTCATAACAGATAAGCATGTCACACTCTATGAAGTTAAGTTATCAAAGCTTGTGGTATATATGTTTTCATGATGCTTAGCAATGAACAGTATCTTATTATCAGTTTTGTGTTAAACTATGCACTTGTCATGTTCAAATGATACTTTGTAGCCTTTATCACATAGTTGACTTATGCTCAATAAATTGTACTTTAAACCTTTAACTAATAAAACATCATCTATAATGAGTGAGGAATCATTACCGACTTTAACGACACCTGTGATCCTTCCCTTAGCATTATCTCCAAAAGTAACAAACCTTTCATCCTTAGGTATGATGGATGTGAACTTTGCTTTATCCCCGGTCATGTGACTTGAGCATCCGCCATCCATATACCATCTATCTTTTAAGGATGCTGATCTGAAGCAAATCTGCAAGAAACAATCAAACAACTAGCTTTGGTACCCAGATTGTCTTGGGTCCAGGGGGGTTAGTGCTAGATTGACCTTTGACCTTCCCTACTTTCTTTATTTTTACATCTTTATTTTTGAAAGGATAGTCGAATGGTATGTGACTCAACCTTCTACATTTAAAGAATTTAGTATTTCTATAATAATTCTTAGTTGGAGCATATGACTTTGACTCTTTTGTAAAATAACCCATGTAAAGATGTATTTTCTTTATATTTTCCTTACCATTAAAACTGAGCCCTTCCTTTTCTAGGGAATTTCTTTGCGATCCTAGGAGCTTTTCAAAATTGTTTTGTCCTTCAATAAATTTATAAATAATTTCAAATTTTTCTTTCAAATCCTTTTCTAACTCCTCAATTTTCAAATCTTTATCTTTTACGAAAGATGCATGAGATTCATTTTAGTGTTCAACTAGATTTGAAAGTTCTTTGACTTTGCTTCACAACTTAGAAATTTTCTTTGTTTTCTTCTAAAGCATTCTAATAGTGTATAGGTATTCTTGTTTCAGTTCATCATATGAAATCATATCATTTTCATTTTCAGATTCACTAGAATAATATGAAGATGATGAAAAAGTTGATTGTACCTCAAGGTCATCATGTGCCATTAGAAACAGATTGGCAACTTCGTCATCGCTTGATTCAGATTTTGAACTGCTAGTGTTGTGTGTATCCCAACCGACTTTTAGCGCCTTCTTCTTTTTCTTTAAGGCTTTCACGGGCTTAGGACACTCAGGCTTGATGTGTCCAACTTCTCGGCAGTTGTAGCATGTGGGTGGATCCTCCTTCTTTTTCTTCATGCTTTACTCTCCTCTTTTCAATTTAGAGTTCCAGAATTTTCTGTTGAACTTATTGTTCTTCTTCAAGAACTTCCTAAACTTCTTTGTTAGCAAGGCTATGTCATTATTCGTTTCGGAATCGCTTCCTTCACTTGAATAGCTTGATGATGCCTTAAGTGCAGTGACCTTCTTAGCTTTGCTTTATCCCCTTTTCCTCTCATTTATTGCCAGCTCATAGCTGATGAGTGATCCAATGAGTTTGTCCACCGACTTATCCTTGAGATTTCTCCCTTCTGTTATTTCCGTAGCTTTCGCATCCCACAATGAAGGTAATCCCTTGAGTATTTTTCTGATCAACTCATAAGTAAGGTAAGTTTTTCCAAGAGCATTTAAAGAGTTAATGATGTGTGTGAATCTAGTGTACATGGATTGTATGGATTCATCAGTCATCATTTTAAATGCTTTATATTCACTAGTGAGCATGTCTATCCTACTATATTTGACTTCCTTAGTGCCTTCATATGTAACTTCTAATTTACATGGGTATTTCTTTAGCTGAGTTACATGCCATTACCCTATTAAATTCATTGACATCTAATGCACAGAAAAGTAAGTCCATGGCAGTGGCATTGATTTCAATTGACTTCCAATCCTCTTCAGTATATTCATCTTCAGTTTTAGATACATTAATCTTATCAATTACTTTCATGGGAACGTGATTTACCTTAGTGACTATTTTCCAAACCTTCCAATCTACGTTCAGTAGATATATGCTCATCCTACGTTTCCAATAGGTGTAATCTACACCACAAAAAATGGGTGGTCTAGTGGATGAGTGTCCCTCAACGAATGGAATCACACCAATGTGTGCCATGTGATCATTTTAAAAATTAACTATCAAGTCTATGTAAACCCGCTCTGATATGAAATATTGAATCAGGTGTAATCCCAAGAGGGGGGGGGGTGAATTGGGTATTTAAAAAATTCTTTAACACTTATTTACGGCTTAAGCCCTTCTTATATATTTACCAATGAATTCTTGTTACTTAATTACTTATGTGTAAGGCTATCCAACCTATACATGCAATATACACAATTTAAATGCAGTGCTGAAAATAAAGAGTAAAGGGAAGAGAGAAGACAAACACGTTTTTACAAGGTTCAACCGACTTGACCTACGTCCTCAACTTGAGCAACCAGTTAAGGATTTCACTAAATGCCTACTCCTTAAATTGGGACGGAGCTTGCCTTACAATTTGCTGCTTAAAAGAGGCATAACTCCCTCCAACTCCGGTGCTTACAAGAGATACAACTCTTTTCTCACACACCGGTTCACACACCGAACCGTGTATAGAATAGAATCTAAAAAATAACACTAAAAATGCTTCTAAAAAAAGCATGTGAGTACAAATCAAATTCCTAACATATTAACATATGATTAAACTTGAAGCTCATGAATGTATGAAAACAATACAATTGTTTTATGTATGATATGCTTCAACACACAAACCCTCTTTAATCAAAACTCCCACGTAATGATATATTTAAAATGCTTTGGAGTATACTAAGGTTCTAGTTCACTTTACAAAGATGCACACATATATCTAATGTGAACTTGATAAAAGCCTTATCTTGAATATTTTATCAATCTATATCAAAAAGCTTTCTATCAAATATTTAATCACAACTCGATCTTTGTAATATGTAAATGTATATGATATGTAATTCAAAGAACAAAATCCCGAGTATAAGATTTTCCAAACAAGATATCCCTTAATAAAATAGATATTTATGAATACCAAGGATTTATTCTCTAGTGTTTTAATATGTATAAAATATGAATCCTATAAATGAATGCACACTTGAATCAAACCATGAAATCAATAACACAAGCTTAATCAAGTAACGATCTTGTTTAAAATAAATATGCATATGTATAAGAAATTTCAAAATCAAGCTTTTAATACCTAATCAAAAATAGATTTTTCAATAATATGCTCTATGAAAACTATATATATACTCTTGAATCAAAAACAATCAATTAATAGTTAAACAACTTTCTCAAGTAATGGTCTTTTCGAAAACAATTCTTTTATATGTATGAACACACACAAGATCAAACTTTTCTAAAGATAATCAAGAACAAGTAATGAGATAAGAAGTTATTGAGGATAATAACTTGAATGATGAAACCTAAATACTAGAATGAGAATTCAGATGAGTAAACAAGTTCCCTTTGAGATTCTGAGTTGATTTGCCCACGCTTGATGGTTAGAGATTGAAGTGTAGGCAATCGTATAGCAGTACGACCAAATTTTCAATATTCTTTCAACAAGATGTGTTTGTCTCTTTCTTGAGTGTCTTAGCTTGGTTCTAGGGTTTAGATATTTAGTATTTATAGTTTCTTACCCTTATGATTGATCTTAACCATTGGATCAAAGAAATAGCTCGCGAGTTCGTTTAATAAAAATCTGATTTTTAAACTTTCCCGCGACTTTAGGCTACTAATGTTGAAGTTTAGGCTCCTAAAGTGACTTCAGGCGACTAAAGTTTCAAGGTCAGGCAACCGAAGTATCTCGGCCTTCTTGCTGTGTTTTCCCATTAATTCTTTAGGCTACCGAACTTAATCTTCAGTCTCCTGAAGAAATTCTTTAGGCTAGTGAGGGTGAGTTCAAGCTACTGAAGTCCCATTTTTTTCAATATTCCTTTCTTTTTTTTTTTAATTAAAAATATATTTTATTTTCTTTCTTGGCTCTTTTATAAAGGTACTTTCCAAGGTTTTAAGAATATTTCTAAGTCCATGAAAGTCCCCTAATGATATACATGAAATGCATGAATCCTAAAATCATTCTAAGTTATGTTGAGCCTCAAATTAAATCGTATGAAAATATAAGTACATGAATTCTAAATACCCATTCCCAAGATGTTCTTGAACTTTGCCGCTTGCATCTTGATTCTCGTACTGTTTGAGTTCTATGGATCTTGCCAAGATGTGTCAGCTTTACTTTATGGCTTCCATGACTGGTTATCTTTTCGTGCACGCTTAATATGGTTCTTGTTCACAAACTCAATGCACAGATCAAATACCAAGTGATTTGTCATTATCAAAACTAGATTGGACTCGTAGAGTCAACACTCTCAATTCTTATTTATGTTTATATGTGTGCATGCTTTTTTTAGAACAACTTTGCACTGATCTCATAACTATCCATTGTTAGTTATTATTCATATCATCTATTAGATAGTTAATTTCTTTTGTAAGTTGTTGATTGAACTACTGAAAAGCATGCTTGTGTTGAAAGCCTCCTGCATGACGAATGCTGTGATATAATTTGCATGCTAGTTGTGGATATTAGGTTGTTGCTTGCTTTACATGGTATATTTGTTGAAAACAACCTACTATTAGGTACTGATTTTTATGGGAAATTGTCCTATATACAAACGACATGCTGCTGAAATTTCACCAGGATTTTTCCATATAAAACCATGCCATAAAGGGGATTATGATAAAATTAACGTTGAAACATTTTTGAAAGGATGAGTGAAAATCAATTAAGCAAATTAAACTTCATCCTAGCATAATCATCAAATATTTAGAAAGGCCGAGATTCATCCCTAGAAAAGGAGCATAAAGAACCCATTTGCATTATGTTTTGAATTTTAAATATTGAGGCTCTTCTAAGAATCTTGAACACCAGATCCAGCTCTTAAAGTTGTATATTTAGATATGAATTGTTCTCAGTTATATGCTTTATTTCATGCGTTAATATATATTCTCTAATGCATTTTGAAGATTCTAGGGAGACTATATTGGTTGCCATGTTTGAAATAAATCAGCTGATATCCAGTGTAGTTATGTTAAAAGTTTTAAAATAATGGCTTATATAACTAGGTATAATGAAATAACTCTCTGTTTAGTATAAGCAGTTTATTGCATCTAAGCTATAATTTGAATTGATAGGGGGAGCATCTAGAATTAAATTACTATCCTGTTTTGCTTATCTATATGTTTAGCTTAGATCTTGAATGAATTCATTGTGGCATATGCTAAAATGTAAAGCTCTTACTGAAAATCATAATTTGAAATATGTTGTTTCTACCACAATCATTTGTTTTAACATATGATTTTGTTTTTATGTTCGAATATACCTTTAAATTTCATATGGTTGTATTTTTTCTGGTCATAAGATGTTTTATGCTTAAATATTCACCAAAAAAATTCTACTTGCATGAGTTTTAAATTAAAGCTTATTTTTCAGCAAGCAACCCCTAGTTTTTTTAAGCTAACATCATAAAGGGGGATATATATATATATATATATATATATATATATATATTATTTATTGTAATACTTTATGGCAAGAACTATTTAAAAACTAAATTTTCTCTCTCTTGCCTTATTATTATTATGTACATATTTGGTTTTAAAGTTGCCTAACTGGTTTAATAACTTCATATAAAAATGCATGTGAACTAGTTCGACTATGTTTATGCTTGAACCTTATTTTTGGTATCATATGTCGTGTGCCTTTAACTCAAATCTTCCACGGGTCTTATGATATGTTTCAATTGTAATGGGTTGTGCATATTTATGGTCTAATTCTGTTCTTTGTGTCATTTAAATCATTTAAATGACTAGTTGTATCATTCATGAGCTTCATTGCTAAAGTTATCTTTGTCATTCATTTTACATTATATGACTATTATATTTCTTGAATGACTGAAGTTATACTTCTATTTTATGTTTTGAGAATACTGGACTATTTGTATTGAGTTGTTGTGGATAAATTGCTAGGACTTATACACTCAACACAGGTCATTGTTTTTATACAAGATTTGTTTTGGAATGTTCTATTTTCAAACGGCACTTTGCAAAAATTTTTCAAAAATTTTCCAAAACTTATTGTGTATAAAAATAATTTTTGCCCATTGCCTAAGTGTAAATTCATATGACCCTTTTTGCTATTGCCAAAAGAAGGAGACGGAAATGGGAAAAAATAATGGGTAAAATGACTTGGGTAAAATAAATTGGATGCATCTTGAAAGGGGGAGCCTTCTTAGGCTTATCCCTATATTTTTTCTTGATGTATTTGTCATCATCAAAAATGGGGAAAATGTTGACCTGATAAGCCACACCTAGTTTTGATCATGACAAATACTCTTGGTACTGATGGTTATACTAAGACTTGCATGCAGGTTCACTATGCACATGTATTTAGACTAAAAGACATACTATGATAACGTGTGGTGTTCGTGCTGATGAATGAAGAATCTTGTGCTGTATTTGTATTTATTATTCAATTTATTCATATGGCTTGTAATAATTTGCATCATGCATGAAAGGTAGGTATGCTCAAATCGACCTTAGTTGGACTTTAGGTACCTACACAAACCATAGAAAGACCTTAGGGACATTCTTACCAACACTGGATTTTTTTAGTGCACTCAAAAAGGCATAGAAATGGCCTTAGGACACTCACTATTACACATGTATGGGTTAGACACTTGAATAGGGTGAATGTGGAATGAAATAGGACCGAAATGCACATTTTGTGCACCTTCAATTGACCGACCTAGGGAGTTCATTTTGACCCCGATCGATAGATCTAGTTAGGGTCAACAAGTTGACCATAGTTCAGTAGACCGAGCTCTTAAAGCTTATTTGACCACGGTCAACCGAACCACTCTGAATTCAATAGTTTGACTTCCTCATCGACCAACAGACTTTTGAACTACACCAACCTAGTCGACTAAGTTCCCACGTGTGGGATCCAATGGTCTGGTCGACCGACCAGTTAGTTCATTTTCGTTATGGTCAACTGAACCGCGCTATTTTGAAAAATTGCCTCTTCTCAGTCAACCAACCCTGAAGTTCAAAATTGACCCGATCGACCGAGCCATACGAACTTCGGTCGATCGAAATTCTTTTGGTCGACCAGTGCTCTCGGGTTGCCTTGTATTTTTTACCATGGTTAAATATTTTTAACAAGGTTAAAATCACTAAAAATCATTTAATATTTTCTAATTATACCAGCCTTGTCCTCAATGTTCATAATTCATGGGGTGTCTATAAATACCCCTTCATTTGGGAAAATTAGCTAGGATTACTATCTTGATTAAGGCAAAAATTTTCTCAACTTCCAAAACCTTATTTTAGCCTATACTACTCCCATACACTAAAAAGCTTCATTCTCTTTCGTTATCCAAGAGTTGTGAGTGTATTTAGATTGCTTGTGCTTCATTCTCTATTTGCTTAAATATTCTCATTTGCTTGATTATTGATTGATTTTAACATTGAGAGTAAATCTTAAGTTCTCCCACTGATTTTATTTAATAGATCTTGTGTGGGAAAACTTAGAGGCTTGAGGTTCTTGCATTGTCATTGCAAGTTACCTTAGCCCCTTATTTTTTGTGTGCAAAAATTGTTTTTCAAAGCTTGCATTCAAACACTCCTCATGCTTAATATATTGAGAACATTTGCTAAGTTCGTTTGAATTAACTTTCTAGCATATTTGAAACTTTGATATGACATTGTGATATCCAAATATAGTGTTACAAATCTTGCTTAGATACACACTCTACATCTTGATTGATTATCATACTTGATTGAGTGTTTGGCACACATTAGAGCACTGAGCATATTTACATATCATTCGTGCTTGCAATATTGATTGAGCAGTAGTGGTGCAGACACCTGCTTGTCTAGAAGCATATTTTCGTGTACAAACATTTTATTCACATTGGTTGTATTCTAGGCGCAGGCCTGAAGAGGGAGACTAGCCTTGTGGAATAGTCTCGGATTGGCTTAGACCCGGTTAGGAAAGTTAGGTGCACCATCCTATTAAGGCGTGTCGGTTAAGGTCAGCCCCTTGAATTGACCTAGTTGTATTAGGTGCTGCTCCACCCTTTTAAGTGAGCATTATAATGGTAATCGTTGTGCTGATGTGGCCAAGGCAGAGATGTAGGCACAATTGGCCAAACCCCGATAACATATTGTGCGTGTTCTTTACATTATCGCAATTTATTTAATGCACGTATAGGTTATATTGTGAATGATTGGGTTTACATTTGCATGGACAGACCCTAGGTTGAGTAATATTGTTAATTTGGTTTAACCTAGGCGATAATTTTTAAATACCCAATTCACCCCCCCCCCTCTTAGGATTGCACCAAAGCTAACAGGTTTATATTTTAACACACATATAAGATAAAGAAGAAATGGAAGCCGAAAGAGACTTAAAGAATACATCATTTGGCGTATTCCACGGGAAGATCAAAAAGCAAAGAAGAGAAGACATGCATTTTAACTTGTAATGCATTTAGGTTTTTGGTTTGTAATAATGCATGCTCTGCATAATGTGGTTAAACACTCAAAATGATCGTAGACAGACCTTAGGTACCAGAACTTGTAAAAAACCTTTTTCATAAAAGTTTTGGAATAATTTTAAGGTCAAAAATAGGGCTAAACCTTAGGCTTTCACTGACCTCGATCGACTGACCCTTGCACATTCAAAATGCCCCAGTCGATCGACCTTTATATTTTAGCAATTTTAAATAGCCCGGCCGACCGACCATTTTACACTTGAAAGAGCCCAACAGGCCAACCTTAGAACTTGGCCAATTTGCATACCTCAGCCGATCGACGCTTATAAAACAAAATTGCCCCAGTCGACCAACACGGTTCACTCAGCCAACCAATCCTTTAGGCCAGCCGACCGAACCTATGAAGTTATTGGAAATTGCCTGAGGTCAGCCGACTAGCCCCTTCTTCAGCCAACCGAGCCTCACAAAAATTTGAATTTTGGCTTAGGTTAGCCGACCGATGAAGTCGTTAGTCAATTGACCCTTTTAGGTTTCGCTACTTTTTAGCACTAAAATGTGTTTAGCTTTTAATTAAATAAATTTTAAAATACCTTTCGTGTCCCCAAGCGGTTATATTTTTAGAAAATCTATAAATACTCCTTTCATAACTCATTTTTAACGAATGCTAATATTGCTAATCCCCCCAAAAATATTTTTTGTGCTTTATTCATTTTTACTCTCTTTCTCTTATTTCCTTTGAAAATTTCTTTTTGAAAGAGAGCCTTGATTATTACTCACTCTCTTCACTTGCAAATTTATTGCATTTAAAGATTGTTATAGAATCATTTGCTGGGGGCATTTATTTCAAAAGCATTCACTCTAATTATCCATTTGTTTTTGAAAAAAATATCTTGAGACTATACCAATAGTTTCTCCCACATATTTTTCTTGATAAATATTCTTGGCGAAACTTCATATAGCTTGCGGATCTTTGCACATCTGTTGCAAGATTCAAAAGCTCATATAGTATTTATTGCAAAAACACTTTTGAGCATAAATCCTAACTTTTCCAAACACTTTTCAGTGCTAAATCTTTGTTGGAGAAAATTTTAGTGACATTTAGATCTTTGAAGTTCTTACAGCATATTTCACCTCACATCAAAGATCATTTTTGCAAAATCTTCTTAAAAACAACAAACCCAGGTTCTCATAGACTTCATTGAAAAATAATTTTTGGAGAAAAATTTTTGAGGTTAAATCTTTGAAGTATTTAATATATACATCATTATTCAATGATTGCAAAATTATATTGAAAAAAACACCTACTCTACTGAGCTTAAACTCATATCATCTGAGAGTGCATTTTAGAGCTTTAAATTTGTACATCTCTGCTTTTGTAGAAGCACTTCATTTGTACACAAAAAATCATATCTTTGTATTCCAGGCATGGCCTAAAGAGGAATACACTGTCCTATAAGGTATACTGGTTTGGCTCTAGCCCGATTAGGTGAGCTGTGGATACTCCGCCTCGTAAGGAGAAACAAGTTTGGCTCAGCCTAGTGAATTGAGTTGAGGAGACTCTAATTCGTAAGGAGAATTGGTTTGCCTTTGCCCGTAAGTGAGCCGAGGAGATTACACCTCGTAAGGAGTATTGTAAACAGCGTCGCTCCGCCCAGTTAAGTGAGCACTTAGTAGGATCCTTGGGTTATTGGCTTAAGGCGGGGACGTAGGCAGGATTGGCCGAAGTTCAATAAAAATAACTGTGTCATTCTCTTTCCCTATACTCTTTACTTTCCGCACTTGTATGCTTTTGCTTAAATTTTTATTAATGATTTATTTGTTTTAAATATCTGTATACATTAATATTTGTGGGAATTGATATTGCTTAGAAAGACCCAGGGTTGTACTATACTGATTGTGGTTTTTAAAATTGAATACACTTAACCCGGAAATAAATTTTTTAAATATCCAATTCACCCCTCCCCTCCCCCCCCCCCCCCTTTTCTTGTGAATACACCATTCACATCAATTGGTATTAGAGCCTCATTGTAAAAAGCTTAACCGCTTGTGTTAATGATCGCAATGGCTCAATGTGGTGTATCCCCATTCGGTGAGGAATTATTTTGTTTTAGGCCTCAAATATTTTGCGGTAAAAATTTTACCACCTGGAAAATAAAAAAGAGCATATTTATAAAATCAATGGACTGGAGGTCCTGGCAAGCTATTGCTAAAGGAATTTGAATGCCTTTGAGCGAAAATGATATCAGTTTAGTGCTTGCAAATTCTAATGTCATGGATATGTTATACTGTGCTTTAGATTCTAATGTTTTTCATAATATCATGGCATTTAAATGTGCGGGGAAAATTTGGGATGAGCTAGATAGAAAATATGGAGAGACCCAAGAGAAAGAGACTGCCACTCTGGAAGCTCCAAGCTCAAATGATCAAGTGGTGGCAAATCATGGGTAAGTAGCATTAACAGACAAAGAGGTATATGATCCTCATTTTATCTCTATTGATGATTCATATGCTGGTTCTTGTGTTATATCATGTGATAAATCATCAAATGCCTCTTGTGAAAATTCAGTTAAATCTTGTGATAATACTGTTAATGATACATACAATGATTCTATTGATAAATATTGTAATAAATATGATAGTGAATCATGTAGTGTATCTTATACTAAAATTGTGTCACCTTATGAGAATCCTCGAAAGAAATTTATTAATGCTCATAAGATTATTGTTAGGATTTCTAAGCAAAAAATATTTCTGAAAAACGAGAGTAAAAGGTTGGCAGCACAACTATAAAATTTAAAAGAATATTGTGCCACCTTAGAAAAGAAAAAGATTGAGAAGTTGCTAAAAATCAATTGCATGAGGAGACAAATGAAAAATTATTCTGGAATAATTACCAAAGTTGCAAGTGAAAAGAATAATCATTATGAACCCATAGAAATTAAAAAGAAAATTCTATTCAATATTTGCCTATATTGTGAAAGAAGAGGGCATATATGGTATACTTGTCTACTTAGAGGTACTAAAGGTATAGACAAGGAAATGATGTGGGTAATCATGAAGGTAAACCTCTTAGGACCAAAGGAAGTATGGATTCAAATTTAAATTATATAATTATTTAATTCTTCCTTAGATCTTAGGATTAGTTTGAGAGGTTGTGATGACTAAAGGCTTAGGAAGTGGTTTGTGCCTAAAATATTTAATCTTAGTATTTGCATTCATTACATTTTTATTATACTAGGAACCAAGCCACTGTGAAATCTCAAGTAAACTATCCAATCTGAACTTAATGCATATACATCATCATGATTGGTTAAATATGAAATTATTGGCTATAGTATGCTAGCTTTGAACTGAAAAGCAATGAGTTAATATTTGCTTAAATGGGATGCTGGTCTCACCATCACTCATTTCATTCATCTGAAATGTTCAAAGTAAAGGTTGAGAGCATATCTAGTTAAAATATCTAGAACCTTATTTTTCTGAGATGAAAACCTTAAATCATTATCTTGTTTAATATCTTAGAAGCATGTTGAAATAAAATCCACTTCCGAATGGACAAAAGCATCTCTACTTGATTAATAACTCTTAATGCTTAATTCATGCTTAAATATAAATACCTCAAGTTAAGCACATTTTGTCCATTGTACAGAATTGAGTTTCAGGGGTCCATCTCATACTATACATTATTTTACCCTAAACTCTTTTTTGAATATAAAAGCCTAAATCAAAATTTAGTCATCACTCAGGTCATAAGCACTAATGATGATGAATTCCTAATATTCTGAGTGCTTATCATTGGACAACCTTCCATAATCAAAATTAGAGGCTTCTACAAAGGGTTTCAAGTTTTAATGTCATATTGAAGTATTCCCTTTGTGCTTAAAATGTAAAAGCTCTATATTTTTGAAATCTTCTCCTCCACATGAAATCTTTACCAAACCACGATCATATCTGGTAAAAATTCATCCTTTCATTGGTATGTATCCTTGCTCAAAATTTTGATCTTATTTAAAGGGTACCCTCCATTCGTGGAAATCAGAAATGACCAAAGAGCATTGTTTAAGAAAGATCATATACTCCTAGTTTCTTTTTGCCTAAATGAACTAGGAGATATTCGATAGCACGAAAATACTTTGAATGTTGTCCACTGATGCTCACTTCTGAATACTCTTATGAACTTAATAGAAATTTAATCTTTAAGAGTTTTTATTCTAATTCTCTCATAAGCTCTCAAATTTTAATCAAATCCTTTAGATCTTCACATCCTTATAATGAAGTTGAATGGCTAAATGATTGCTGTAGGTTTTAATCTAGATGATGCAACAAATTTCAAAGAAACCTATGCATGAACAATTAAAATTAAATGCCATTTGAACTTGAGCCTCTCACGAATTAAGATTCATAAAAAAGAGGCTAAATAGGCTTTATTCATTGAAGGAATATTGATTGTGAGTTTTTGGTCTGTTAAAGTCTATGCATCTAGAGCCAAGTTTAAATCACTGAAAATCTTAGAGCACTTGGCTAATAATTTGAAAAATGAAAAGATAAAAGAAAAAGGCATAAGATTGTGATGAGTAGAATGCATAACTCATGGAGAGCATTTCTTTACCATGGTTCTATAATTTAAATGCTCCCATGATTTTATTTCGTTTATATGCCTTATGTGATTAGCATTGTAGCTTACTATCCATAATGTATTAAATGATTAAATTTCTTTGATGGATAATTTATATGAATTATTGTTTGAGCTACTGGATTGTAGGCTTAATCTGGAACGCCCAGCTGCATTGCTGATGCATTTGTGTGAAATGCATTCTGGTAATAGATTTTAGGAGTGCAAACTATTTGTATGGAACACCTGTTAGTGGACTAGGTTGTTGCATGTTTTATGTGAATTAATTGCTGGAAACAACCAAGTTTTGATGGAAAAATATTCTATTTATAGACGGCATATTACCAAAATTTCATTAAAATTTTCCCAAAATAACCAAAATCCATAGACCATGTTCTTAAACAACTATGATTTGGTGCTTGCATGTGTAAACTACATGATTATTGCATAATTATCTGAGTATATTCTTTGTGGGTATCAATTGTTAAATAGAATGCAATATACAGGTGCCATGTGCCGAACGGTCATGATATATTGCATGTTGAGCTTTATTCTAAAGGATGATTGTATATTAAATGGATATCTGATTTTCATCCTTATCTGGAAATGCATGCATATATAGGGGAGCCGAGCTCCATTCTTAAAGATAGTTGACTTTTTGAATATTGAGGCTCTTCTGAAAACCTTGAACATCATATCCAGATTTTATGGATTTATAAGTAGATGTGGATTATTCTTGGTTTATGAGCATTACATCATGCCTTAATATCTATCTCCTGATGCATTTGTGCTCCCTAGGAAGACTATACTGGTCAAGTGATAAAATTGGTTAATAAATATCTAGTATAGTTGTTTCAAGAAGTTTCAAAAATGATTGCTTATACTGATTGGCATTCTCAGTGAAATCAGTCTTGGTTAAGTATAGGCAGTTGTTTTCATCTAAACTGGTATTCAAATCTAAAGGGGGAGATTTAATAAAATCATATTCCTTATGCTCACCCATTCTTATGCTTAGATATCTATTAAACATAATGTGGCATGTGCATCAAAGTATGATGACTTTGTTGAATATCTTAAATTGAAATAATATTGTTTGCCACAATTTTTAAATTTTCCATATGATCCCTGTTTTATTTTTATTTTTTATGTCTTTGGATTTATATTGTTGCTTTTTCTGGTCATATCATGAGTTGCTTTTCAATGCTGAATGATTACGCCCAAAAATAATGTGGTAGTTGTAGCACAACTTTGGGGTGTTGATTCCACAGGGAGGTGGAAAAAGGAACACAAATGGGCAAATAAAAATAAAAAGAATAGTAAATGATTTTTAAGCAAAATCAAATGAATTTTTTTTAGAATGATTTAAAACTAAGATTATTTTTGTGGATGGAAAATCAAGTTTGCAAGAACCAAGGTGTCAGGAATCCTTCTCACAAATCAGATAATCAATCTATTTTTAATCCATTGGTTTTCTCAACTAGAGATTTCTCATCCCAAATCCCCAATCGGAAGATATAGAATTACAAATCTTTGATAAATTCAAAAGTAAATTTTCTAAATATTATTCATCTCGTTAAGAACTTAAAAGCTATTAACTTTGTTGACAAAATCTAACGACAACAATATATCCAGAGATAACATCGCGGCAGAAGAGTAATGTAATAAAATTAATAATTTGTCTTTAACATATTCATGGATCCTTACAATTTTATGGAAAAAGTATGATTGAATCCACAAAAAGATTCACATATATGAATATTCAAGCATGAAATAAAACAAATAAAAACTGACGAACAATAATATAAAATATAAAAGCATTAAAGAACAATAATATGGATTAAAAACAAATTGAAATACCTTTATTTGATCAAGTTCATCCCTATCCAAGTATAGGGAATTAGTTCCTCATCATAAGATAAAAGAAATATAAACTCTGAAGAAAACCTTCACAAAACCCAGCCCCCAGTCATCCCCTTTCTTCACACAAAGTTTTGCTTATATATGTCCCTGTCACAAAGTTTTGTGATCCGGGTTGACCATTTTCTCTAAAATTTGCTTAATTTCCCTGTTTGCAAGTTCTACCTGTCCACTTGTCTGGGGGTGGTAAGTAGTAGAGATCTTATGTACCACCCCATATTTTTTTGTCAAAGCCTCAAAAGAATAATTGCAAAAATGTGTACCCTGGTCACTAATGATAGCACGTGATGTACCAAATCAAGATAACACATTTTCTTTAAGAAATTTAATTACCTTCCTATTATCATTGCTTCTACAAGATGTTGCATCTACCCATTTTGACACATAATCTTCTACCATAATAATATATTGATATCCAAAATAAGGAAGAAATGGTCCTATAAAATCAATACCCCAACAATTAAAAATCTCAATCACTAAAATTGGGTTTAAGGACATCATATTACGTTAGGATATAACTCCTAACTTTTGACACTTTTCACATGAGCGACAATAAGTGTTTGCATCCTTAAACAAGGTGGGCCAATAAAATCCACACTGCAAAATTTTTGCAATGGTTTTCTTCATTGAAAAGTGGCCCCCACAAGCTTGGGAATGACAAAATTCTAAGATGCTAGGAATCTCTTCATTAGGGATGCAACACCTTAAATTTTGGTCAGTGCAGTACTTGAAAAGAAAAAGGTCATCCCAATAAAAATTACGCACCTCATTCATGAACTTCCTCTTGTCGTGAGCACTCCAATCCACCGATATCTCACCTGCAACCAAATAATTCACAATATGAGCAAGCCATGGTAGAAGAGTAATAGAAAATAAATGATCATTGGAAAATCATCCTTGATTGGCAGGTGGTTAGAGGTGTCCACAAATGTGAGCCTTGATAAATGGTTAGCCACTACATTCTCCACTCCATTTTTGCCTTTGATGGTGATGTCAAATTAGTACAAAAGTAAAATCCACTGTATTTGTCGCGCCTTAGCATCCTTCTTTGTAAGAAGGTAATTAAGGGTTGCATGATCTCTGAAAATAATAATAGGAGAAACAATCAAGTAAGCATGAAACTTATCCAAAGTAAACATTACCACCAGCAACTCATTTTCAGTAGTGGAATAATTCATCTGAGCACTATTTAGAGTTCTACTAGCATGGTAAATAACAAAAGGCTTCCCCTCCCTTCGCTGTCCAAGAATAGCACCTATGACAAAATCACTAGCATGACACATGATCTCAAATGGTAAAGTCCAATCAGGTGGTTGAATTATGGTTGCTAAGGTAAGCTTGCTAATTAGCGTTTTAAAGGCTTCTTAACAAGCTTGTGTCCACTCAAATGAGGCATCTTTAGTTTGGAGGTCACATAGTGTTGGAATTGGTGTATTCCAAAGAGGGGGGTGAATTGGAATTTTAAACTTCTTCATAGGTTTAACTAGATATAAGCTATATTTCACAACCTAGGGTCTTTCTAAGCATATATCAACTATGGAGATAAAAGTAATATGCAGAAATTAAATCATGCGCAACATTCACAGTTTATCGAATATAACATATATGTGCAGAAATATAAAGTGCTGGAAATTAATAGTAGATACACGGTATGTTATCGAGGCATCCAATAACCTATGTCCCCACCTCAAGCTCACAAGAAAGATGATTCCACTAGTTGCTCACTTCACAGGTGGAGCGACACCGTTTATAACACCTTACTAAGATGGTGCACCTGGTTCTCTTAACCAGGTTTGAACCAGTTCGAGACTTTTCACAGGAAAAGTCTCCCTTTTCCAACCATACGTCGGGAATACAATAGATAATCAAATAAAATATTTTATATAACAAAATATGCTTCTAATACAAGCAAATGTATACAACACTGCAGCTCAAAATACACTTGCATATGATATGGAAATAAGCTCAATGTGAGAATGGTGATTTTTCTCAAAATAACTTTTTAGAATTTTTGAGTAAAATATATGTAGTGAATATTGCAAAGATTCAATCCCAAAGATCTCTTCCCGAAAGATTTTCAAAAACTTGTTCAAATGAAGCTTAGGTTTTTTGCTTTCTAATGATCTTGCAAAATGATGTACATCAATGTGAGCACAAATACAAGAAGACTTCCCCAGCACAAAATATATGTGCTCAATTCTTTCAAAGTGACAAATATAAATTTTCTCCCAATAATATTTATCAATGAAAATATATGGAGAAAACTTAGGATTTAGTCTTAAGATAATGATTTTTAAAAAGAGTGAGATATGAGAGTATAAGCAATATGATTTGTAAAAAATAAAATGCCTAAGATAAAGAATACTCTCTTGAGAATGATTTTTAGAATAAATAAAAAAAAAGAGGATGAAAAACAAGCTTACAAAGATGAAAATATGATATGAAAATTTGAGAGGATTTTCTAACTAATCATCTTGCTAATTTTGAGTTATGAAGGGGTATATATAGACTTTGGGAAATCTATGACCATTGGGAACATGCTGGGTATTTTTGAAAATGATTAAACATATTTAATAAAAATTAACCCTGTTTAACTGTGGTAAAAATTTTTCCAAACCTGAGGGGTTCGGTTGACCAGATTTGAGGTTCGGTCAACCCGGGCATTTTTGAACTAAAGTTTTGGTTGACTAGATTTAGGCGATTTTGAACCCTCCGAGGTTTGGTCGACTAGCTCAAGTTCGGTTGATCAATTTCATAGGTTTGGTCAACCAGGTTATTTTATAATTGGAGGTTCGGTTGACCGAAGGTCTATGCGTCTTCAGGTTTGGTCAATCGAACACACTAAACATGTGCATTCAAATCCAAATTTCCATTTAAAGTCACCCCTTCTCAAATAATTATTATTTCTAAGTTATATGGGACTTTTCATATGATAATTTAGGACCTAAAGATAGCCTATGGTCTTTGAGCTAACCTTAAAAATCCGGCATCGGATGACTGAAGGGTGATCCCTAAGGTTTTGTGGTTCCCTATGGTCTGTCTACGATCATCATTGAGCTTTTATCCATATCATGCATGCAATGTATTATTACATACCAAATTTAAAACATAAATGCATTTACAATAAAAATTTTCTTCTTCTTTCTTTGGCTCTTCATATTCCCACGGAATATGCTAGGAGTATGTGCTCGTTCAAGGTCTTCTAGCTTCCACAATCCTTTCCCTTATGTGTGTGCTAACATATTAAGCCTACTTAAACAGTGGATACACACATAATAAACTTGCAGTTTGTCATTATCAAAACCAAGGATCGGACTCAAAAAGTCAACACATAGCGGTCTAGATATGGTGGAAAAATTATGTATGAACCTTCTATAAAAGCCCGCATGACCAAGAAAAGATCTCACATCCTTTACTATTCTAGGTATAAGCAACTTAGAAATTAATTCAATCTTAAATTGATCAACCTCTATCCCCCTAGAAGAAATAATATGCCCTAAGAGAATACCCTAAAGATACCATAAAGTGGCATTTTTCCCAATTGAAAACCAATTCCTTCTCTTCACAACGAGTCAACACTCTCTCTAAATTAAAAAAACATGCATCAAAAGAAGATCCAAGAAGAGTCAAGTCATCCATAAAAAATTCCATGTAATTTTCAACCATGTCACTAAAAATGCTCATTATGCAACGTTGAAAAGTAGCAGGTGCATTACACAATCCAAATGGCATTCTACGAAAAGCATGAGTACCAAAAGGACAAGTGAAAGTGGTTTTATCTTAGTCTTCTAATACAATTTCAATTTGATAATAACAATAATAGCCATCCAAGAAACAATAGAATGGATGACCAGCCACACGATCAAGAATTTGATCAATAAAAGGAAAAGGAAAATGGTCTTTCCGAGTGGCAACATTCATTTTTTTGTAATCAATGCACATCCGTCACCTAGTCATAAGTTTTGTTGGGACTAACTCCCCCAAGTCATTCTTCACCACAGTAACACCTAACTTTTTAAGAACAACCTGTGTAGGACTTACCCATTTACTATCAGCAATAGGATATATGATTCCTGCATCTAATAGTTTCAACACTTCATTCTTCACCACTTCTTTCATAGTAGGATTAAGCTTACGCTGGGGGTCTCTATGAGGGTCGGTTCCTTCCTCCAAATTAATTTTATGAGAACAAACTAGGGGACTAACTCCTTTTATATCAGCAATGCTCCAACCAAAGGCTAACTTATGCTCACTTAGGGTTCGAATTAATTTCTCACTTTGAGACTCAGATAATTTAGATGAGATAATAACAGGTAAAGTATCACCTTGACCAAGAAAATCATGTTTTAGACCCTTAGGCAGAGGCTTCAATTCAACCTTGGGTGCTTCCACACTTGAAGGAATTTGTTTTTCACCTTTCTCAGGCAACTCCTCAAACTTTGGTTGCCATGCTTGAGTGCCATAATCCTGAGTTCTATCAAAAATAGCACAAATATCAACTACATCATATGGATTACTGATAGAATGAAAATCAAAATTAACAAGAAAATACTCAAAGGGATCAAAATCATGAGCTGTAAAAACTCCCCTATCCATGAGTGAGTCAGTCATGTATGGCCCTCATCATCATCGTCTGGATGTTTTGCAATATAGAAGATATTCACCTCAAGAGTCATCTTTCCAAAAGAAAGCTTCATGAGCCCATTCTTGCAATTAATAAGAGCACTAGTAGTGGCAAGGAAAGGCCTACCTAAAATCAAGGGAATTTTAGAAGTAGTATCAATAGCAGAGCTAGTGTCAAGAATTAGGAAATCAACAGGATAATAAAATTTATTAATTTGAATTAGAACATCTTTTACCACACTTCAGGGTACTTTTACTGAACATTCAACCAATTGAAATACCACAGTGGTTGGTTTGAGTTCTCCCAACTCCAAGTGCAAATAAATAGAATATAGCATTTGATTCATGCTAACCCCTAAATCTAGAAAAGCTTGCCCAAACTCATGATTTCCAATGTTACATAAATTGGTTGGGCAACCAAGATCTTTGTACTTGGGAGGAATCCACTGCTCAATTAGAGCACTAACTTGTTCTATCAGGAATGTTGTCTTCTTCACATGGTGCTTCCTCTTAACTGTACACAAATCCTTGAGAACTTTTGCATAAGTAGGAACTTGTTTAATCACATGAAAAGGAGGAAGATTGATCTCTACCTACCTTAGATTCTCTAGGATTTCATTGTTAGGATCTAGAGTTCATTTGCTTGATTTTAAAGCTTGAGGGAATGGTACCTTAATAGGAATCTTTGTCACCTTAAGTTCCTTGGAAAACTCGGCATCACTACTACCTTAATTCTTTTCCACATCCTTTGATTTGTTTATCGTTGAGATGTGTAATGACTTATCGCTTCATGTCACAATGACATTCACATCCTTCAAATTCTCTTGCACCATGTGTTAACCATGGGGTGCGAACTGAGCTTGAGAAGGAAACTTACCTCACTCATTCCCACTCAAGGAGTTTATCCATTTGGACACTTGGCTCTTTATCTCCTTGTTTTCTTCAACAACCTGCATAATCAAAGATTCAAACTTTTGGTTAGTATTACTTCGTGCCTCAATAAAATCATGCAAAGTGTCTTCTAAAGGACTCTCATAAGATGAAGGTGCATGATATGGTGTGAGATATGATATAGGGAGTTGTGTAGGTGACTGGTTTTCAAACTTCCTGCTAAATTTGGGGTGATTGCGCAACCGCGGATTATAGGTATCAGAGAAAGGTGTAAAAGACTTCTTGTACACACCTAAGGCATTAAATGGTTTCTCATACATCCCTCTCATCTTAGAAAATTTGGGACACTCTTGGGCGAGGTGATCTACCTCGCCACACACAAAACATGGTCTAATAGACTCTGCATGGTTAGCCACATGTGTTGACTTTAAATTGTTAGTCTTTAACACTTCTAGCTCCCTACCGAGCATGTCAACCTTAGCATTTAGGTTTTGTTCTTCCCTGAGATGAAAAATTC
The DNA here is from genome assembly GCF_029873635.1 of Malania oleifera. Lineage (NCBI taxonomy): Eukaryota > Viridiplantae > Streptophyta > Magnoliopsida > Santalales > Ximeniaceae > Malania > Malania oleifera. The sequence continues at coordinate 51,954,017 of NC_080423.1, forward strand.
CACCACCATTTGGGTTTGATGCCGGTTGTGACCTATTTGTGCTCTCAATAGCACTAGGTCCTGTCCATCTGTGGGCTTTTTCTACTATGTCATTCAAATATTCAATGGCCTCATTAGGATCTTTCTATAAGAACTCACCATTACACATCATCTCCACAAATTGGCACTTTCTAGGTGTAATTCCTTCATAAAAATAGCTCATTAAGTACCAATTTTAATAACCATGGTGGGGACACAAATTTAACAATTCTTTAAATCTCTCCCAAACTTGGTATAGAGTTTCACTCTCTTTTTGAACAAAGGTTGAGATTTGTCTCTTCAAAACATTTGTTTTGTGATGTGGAAAATACTTATGAAAAAATGTTTAAGTCATCTTGTAGAGACCCGGGAAAATGAAATAATAAAAATAATTGGAAAAAATGGATTTTTGGCAGGGGAAAGAGAAAATCAGCAACGATTTTATGGAGAGGAAGAAAACCGGTGACGATTTAGAATTATAATGGTCAATAACTGAGTAAACGGTAAAATAGGGCCGGTTAAAGAGAAAATTGGCAACGATCTTTTGGAGGCTAGAAAAAACCAGCGATGGTTTTCTACGCAGAGGAGATATTAAGGAAAGTCCTACGAGCAATTTTTCAAAGAGAAATCAATTTCTCTCTTTTTCCTGCTAAAACCCTATGGTCCCCTACCCTTCCATCTTTGATTCTTGTTCCATTAAGCCCCATGTTGAAAATCAAGAACCATAATGGGATTCCTAGGAAGTTTCTCTATAATCTACGCGGAGCAGATTTTCAGTTTGAGGTTCCGAGGCACCATCCCAAAATCAGGGTAAGTAGGGTATTTTAAAGTTTTATTCTTAAAATGGAGTATATAGGGCCTAAGGAATGATAAAATACAATTTTATGGAGATTTAGGTTGATAAACTCATATTTCTGAATTAGGATTCGGGTGAGTGTCACAAGCGACGTTTTAGGGTTTCTGCGAGCATAATCTAGAAAACAAGTAAGGGCAATTAATTATAGTAGGTTTTTATTAAATTTTAAACCTGTTAATTTGGGTATACAATATATATATATATATATATATATATATATATATATAGGTATGATTTATTTGAACAATTGGGCATTTTGGAAATATTGACTTTGGATAAATAATGTATATATGGAAAAGAAATTGTGTGGCAAGAATACAAATTTTACAATTTAAATGGCTGATGTGAGTATAGTTTATTAGGGAATAATGATTGTTTGTGAATATTGGTTGCTTAAGAGTGCTGTGTGATAAATAATGTGATGTGTGAATATGGGTCATTTTGTGTGGTTATTCGTGTGTATCACAATATAATGTTGGCAGGGCTGAGGAGTTTATAATATTGTGTAGATGTTATCACAATATACATTGGCAGGCCTAGGAAGTTCGTATATTGTCATTACATATTGGGGTAGAGCATTGGCAGGCCTGAGGAGGTTGTTCTATTGATATACTACGGGTAGGTCATGGAGATTGGTACTAGTCGTTTGTGGTGCCTGTGTGGACCATGTATTTCTATGAAGATGTTAGTCCTGTGTGGACCAATCTAGTGTGGACCATGTTTCTATGAAAGTGTAAGTCCTGTGTGAAGCAGTCATGTGTGGACCATGTCTCTGTGTGATGTTAGTCTTGTGTGGACCATATATTTTGTGATGATGTTAGTCCTATGTGGACCAGTCCTTTGTGGACCGTGTATTTTGTATAAATGAGAGTTCTGTGTGGACAGGGTTCTCCTGTGTGGAAGGTTTATGTGGAATATGAACTGATAAGAGGAATGGTATATTAAATTAATAATATGTATATTTATGGCAAGGTAGAACTTTCTGCCAATAGCTTGCTAAGAAAGGAAAATGCCCTGGTACTTTCAAATTGGTACCAGAGCAGAGGGAAGCTACTTGTATGGGTAGGTAACCTTCCCTATTCTTGGAGATTTTGCCTATATACATAGCCCGAGGGCTTATTGAGTGAGGTGAGTGCCCTGATATTAGTATTAGAGTAGAGGGAAGCTACTTGTATGCGTGAGTAATCTTCCTTATTCTCGAGTATTATTATTATTAAAAATATTTATAAATGCGAGTACGATATCAGATGATGGTTTTGTTGTTAATGGTGTGTTTTCTCAACTGCTGTTGATAGTGAATTACAAATGAATATGTGTTATGTATTTATTTAAACTCTCTGCCACACACTGCCATGATTTGTTCTTCCTTATTGAGATATGTCTCACCTTAGTGGATGATAAAATAATCAGGTCCATTAGGAGATCAAGCTTAAGGCTTCGGTAGGGTAGCATTTTGGTAATTTTGGAGAGTTTGTAAAAATAGCTTATGTGTAGTTTATGTTTTGAAATACTAGTATGTAATATAAACAAATGGTGGTAGTTTTTTATGGGACATATAGACTCTAGTATTTAATTAGAGGTTGTTTATCTTATTTTCGCTGCATGATTGTAGTGTATGGTATCAGAAACGGGCAAATCAAACACGTAACCTTCAAGCCTCACTTGGCAGGTTTGAGGTATACAGTTGGTATCAAAGCCTAATGGTCTTGCAGACTTTAAGGATGATTAATACTAGAGCATAGGTTCGAGGTAGGATAAGGTTAAAAGTGGATAGGTTAGGAGGAATAGTGGTCTGGAAACTTGGAGGCGGTAATCCCTTGATGGTTTTCTGTATTTTTACAGGGGTGATGATTTATGGAAAACTATAGTAAATCCATCAATGGTTTCATTTCTGAGTTGATAGACTGGAATTTAGGCACGTAAGTTGAAACGATAGGTCGGTTAAGCACGTAGTTGTGTTAGTATTATGATTTTGTAGTCAGACGGTATGAATGAATTGTGGATTAGAACTAATATGTTATAGTAACTTTTCGTGTTAAACTTGTTACATATATAATAAATAAAGGATTGTAAGCTTATCTTTATTTTTTCTCTAGGATGGATCCTAGGGGGAAGGACATTAATACTGGAGGAGATATACACGTTGATACTTCCAGTGAGAATGATGTTGATGTTTCGGGGGTGCTGCATAGCATAACACGTCATGCTAGGAAGGAAGCTTGGAGGGACTAGGGTCAGGCACTAGCAGCTGGGAGTTGCACATTTTAATAGTTCACTCGAACAAGCCCACTGACTTTTGAAGGAGGTGCAAATTCGATCATAGCTGAGGACTAGATTCAAGAGATGGAGGAACTCCTAACTCTTCTACACTATATTGAGGAGCAGAAGGTACAGTATGCCACCTTTAAACTTATTTTGGGGGGGGGGGGGCAAGAGGTGGTGGAGGTCGGCAAAACTGGAGGAGGAGCAGCGTGTAGGGTATACATCTATTACCTGAAGCCATTTCAGGGAGGTCTTCTTCGGAAAATACTTCCTGGTTGCCACCCGAGAGGCGAAAGCAAAGGAGTTTCCATATTTGACCCAGGGTTCCATGATGGTGCAACAATATGCAACTAAGTTTGTGGATTTATCACGTTTTGCTCCACACATGGTTCCGGACGAGCTGCTGAAAGCCTGGATGTTTGAGAAAGGATTGAGGTCGGCGATACACTCTTAGGTTGTGGCATTGATGACTCAGAGTTTCTTTGAGCTGGTGGACAGGGTCATGGCAATTAAGGTCAGTATACAAGAGTCTGAGGTAGAGGCGAAATAGAAGAAGAGATCCATATCTTCCAGTTTACATACCAATGTTCGACATGATTCTTAGAGGGGAGATCATGACGCTAGGGTTCAGAGGTCGGATAGGGCTGATCAAGACTACCAGGAGAATTAATTCCACCCAATTTTGTGCCAGATGTAATCGAAGGCATTGGGGGGAATGTCGGGGTGGGAATACCATGTGCTATAGTTGTGGCAAACCTAGCCACATAGCTTGTGATTATCATGCTCCATCGAGCAATGCACCCACTCCTAATCAGAATAGGACGAACAACCCGGTGCCTCATGGTGGCGGTAGCCTGCCGCATGTTTACATGCTCCGTACGGCTGAGGGATACAATGCTAAAGGCGCAGGTAATATATATTTACGTTTGAATAAGTGATAGTTTTGCTTGATTTTGGGTGATTCAATGTCGTATATAAATTAGAATAGATTGAATTGTATAGATGTGGTTAATTAACTTTTAAATTATGAAAAACGATGGGTTAAAAAATTTCAAGGGTGAAATTTTATAAGGAGGAGAGAATGTAGACACTCAAGAAAATGAATTAATAAAAATATTTGGAAAAAATGGATTTTTGGCTAGAGAAAGACAAAATCGGTGACGATTTTCTAAAGAAAAAGAAAATCGGCGACGGTTTAAAATTATCGCGAGTTAGTAATTGGGTAAATGGTTAAATAGGGTCGATTAAAAAGAAAATTGGCAACGATTTTCTAGAGGCCAGAGAAAACCAGCGACGATTTTCTGCGTAGAGGAGATATTAAGGAAAGTCTTGCCAGTAGTTTTTCAAAGAGAAATCAATTTCTCTCTGAAACCCTATGGTCCCCCACCCTTCCATCTTCAATTCTTGCTCCTTTAAGCCCCGTTTTGATAATCAAGAACCACCATGGAATTCCTGGGAACTTTCTCTGTAATCTATATGAAGCAAATTTTCAGTTTGAGGTTCCAGGGCACCATCCCAAAATTAGGGTAAGTAGGATTTTTTAAAGTTTTATTCTTAATATGGAGTATATAGGGCCTAGGGAATGATTAAATAGCATTTTATTAAGATTTGAGTTGTTAAACACGGGTTTCTGAATTAGGATTTGGGTGAGTGCCGCAGGCGATGTTTCGGGGTTTCAGCGGGCGTAGTCTAAGAAAATAGGTAAAGGGAATTAATTATAGTAGGTTTTTATTAAATTTTAAACTTGTTAATTTGGGTATGCAAAATATATATAGATTTAGGTATGATTTATTTGAATAATTGGGAATTTTGGAAATATTGACTTTTGATAAATAATGTATTTATGGAAAAGAAATTGTGCGGCAGGAATACAACTTTTACAATTTAATTGGCTGATGTGAGTACTGTTTATTGGTGAATAATGATTGTTTGTGAATACTGGTTGCTTGAGATTGCTGCGTGATAAATAATGTGATGTGTGAATATGGGTCTTTTTGTGTGGTTATTCGTGTGTATCACAATATAACGTTGGTAGGCCTGAGGAGTTCGTTATATTGCCTAGATGTAATCACGATATACGTTGGCAAGCTTGAGGAGTTCGTGTTGACCCTACGGGTCATGCCCTGTTTTGATTATGACACATAGTCATGTGTTTAATGTCTTCTGATTTGATGTACAAGTTTATCTTGGCAATATCATATGATGGCACTTGAAGACCCGAAAGAAAATGAAAACCTAGAATGTTTTTTAATTGTTGTAATCTATATTTCATTCTGCTAGGTTTGTAATATTTAAATTCAAAATGGTCTGTAATAAGCACTGCACATCATGCATGTAGGAACTTATAAGCTCATGACCATAGTTGAAAGACCTTAGGAATTACCCTTTGGTCAATCGAAGGTCGAGAGACGTCAGATTTTTTTGGTAAACAAAATGACCTTAGAAAGACCCTAAGTTCCAGCACTTACACGTAAGAAAATCCCCATAATCACTTAGATTATCAGGGGAAACAATTGAACTGAATAGAACATAAAAGCCAAATTTTGTGAGTGGTCGGGCGACTAAACCTGGTAGCTCAAATTGCCTCGGTCGACTGAACCGTGGATCGGTCAACAAGTTGACTTGTGTTCAGAAAATCGAGCCAAATTACACTCATCTTTCACGGTCGACCAAACCTATGTCAGGTCACTTTTTGGAGGATCACTTGATTTAGCAAATTGAAAATTTATTCAGTCACCTGAACCATAAAAACTCCTTTTTTCACTGTGTCTGTTTGAGTGACGAACCTTAGGTTGGGCACCCAAAAACTCTCGGGTTGCTTTATTTTTACCAAGATTAAAGAGGGGTAAACAGGGTTAATTTTCTTAATAAGTTTTAAAAAAAAAATTTATAATACCCTTGGTGTCCCTAATAGTCATAATTTTTCCTATGCCAATATATACAAGCTTATTTGCAAAATTAAAATATGAATAGCACTTTGATTACCTTAAAAATCCTCTAAAAATTTGAGTGCTCGTATTTCATATACCAAGCCAAATACACTTTTTCTTTGTGATTCCCTTGACAAACCTTGTTTCCAAAGAGTGTTAGGGTGTGATCTTGATTAGCTATTCTTGCTCAAAACTCTCATTGAATATATATGTATTGTTGATTTTATTGTAGAGTTTTAGCTAAGGTTTTTCTCCTGGTTTAACTAATATTCTTTGTGTGGGAAAACCTTGTAGCTAGTGAGTCTTTGCATCACCATTGCAAGACTCACTTGGCTTGTGTTTTTGATTGTGCAAAAATATTTTTCAAAAGCAAACTTTTCAAATATCTCTTTAGCTATATTTTTTATAAAATCATTTGTGAGATATTTTGAACACTCTTGTTGCAAATCTTTGAAACCCTTGATATGATTGATCAATATTGATACTTGGTTTTAAAGATAGATTAATTGTGGTTGTTGCATATTGACATGTGTTAGAGTGTAGTTGAACACATTGCACAGAGCTTATAGTTCCTATATTATTGATGTGCATTGATTGATTGATACTGGTACAAATTTGCTTGCTGGAGAAGCGTACACATTGTACACAATTTGTATTGTAATTCAATTGTACTCCAGGTGCGGCCTGAGGGGGTAGTGATCTAGCTCGTAAGGATCGGTAGGGCCTTCTCCCCCCCACAAGGAGAATTTGTAAAGATTGAGATAAACCCTATGCTAATTGACCAGGTTGTATTTAGATGTCACTCCACCCATGAAGTGAGCCTTTAGTGGAGTCCTTGTGCTTGGGAGCCAAGGCGGGGATGTGGGCACCGTTGGCTGAACCCCAATAACATATCTCATGTCATTCTCTTTCCCTGCACTATTTAATTTTTCGTAGTTATTTGTTATATTTCAAATTCTGTGAATGCTTGGGAAATACTGAGATTGTGTTTATTGTTTAAATATTTGCTTAGTTATTTATCTACATTATAGGGGAATGCTTAGATGGCCCTAGGTTGAGTTATACTGTTGTTGGATTAGATAAACCTATGAATAATTTTTAAATCTCCAATTCACCCCCCTATTGGGAATACACCAAAGCTAACAGTTCGTATATTGCCATTACATATTGGGGTAGAGCATTGGCAGGCCTGAGGAGGTTGTTCAACTGATATTCTACGGGTTGGTCATGGAGATTGGTAATGGTGGTTAGTGGTGCCTATGTGGACCATGTATTTTTGTAAAGATGTTAATGTTGTGTGAACCAATCCTATGTGGACCACGTTTCTATGAAGGTGTAAGTCCTCTGTGGACCATGTTTCTGTGTGATGTTAGTCCTGTGTGGACTAGTCCTATATGGACCATGTATTTTGTGATGATATTAGTCCTGTGTGGACTAGTCCTTTGTGGACCGTGTATTTTGTAAAAATGAGAGTTCTGTGTGGATGGGGTTCTCTTGTGTGGAATGTTTATGAGGAATGTGAACTGATAAGATGAATGGTATATTAAATTAATAAATGTATATTTATGGCAAGGTAGAACTTTCTGCCAAGAGCTTGCTGAGAAGGGTGAGTGTCTTGGTATTTTCACATTGGTACCAGAGCATAGGGAATCTACTTGTATGGAAGGGTAACCTTCCCTATTCTTAGATATTTGCCAATATACATAGCCCGAGGGCTTACTGAGTAAGGTGAGTGCTTAGATATTAGTAATAGAGCAGAGGGAAGCTACTTGTATGGGCGAGTAATCTTCCCTATTCTTGAGTATTATTATTATTAAAAATATTTATGAATGCGAGTATGATATTAGATGATGGTTTTCTTGTTAATGATGTTTTTTCTCAGCTGCTGTTGACAGTGAATTACAAATGAATATATGTTATGTATCTATTTAAACTCTCTGTCACACACTGCTATGATTTGTTCTTCCTTACTGAGATATCTCTCACCCTAGTAGATGATTAAATTTTCAGGTCCATCATGAGATCGAGCTTAGGGCTCCGGCATGGTAGGGTTTTGGTAATTTTGGAGAGTTTGTAAAAATAATTTATGTATAGTTTATGTTTTGAAATACTGGTATGTAATATAAACAAATGGTGGTAGTTGTTTGTGGGATATATGTAGACTCTAGTATTTAATTAGAGGTTGTTTATCTTATTTCTGCTACATGATTGTGGTGTATGGTATCAGAAATAGGCAAATGAAACACGTAACCTTCGGGCTCCACTTGGCGAGTTCAAGGTGTTACACATCTCTGACCATGACTCAATCGAACGTACTCTCAATGAATACAGCCAACTCTTTGCTTTTTCTTTTAAAGAAAATGGAAAAAATTTAAGTCTAACTACGTTCATTGTACCAGGTTGATTATGAAAAGTTGCAACTACCTCTTCAAATTCCCTAATGTGCACATATGGGTTTTCATTTTCAAGTCCATGAAAAGTGTGGAGAAGTGGAATCATCTACGGTTTAAAATCAAAATGTGGCACATTAGGTGGAAGCATGATACATGATGGCGTGGCAGTGTGTGTAGGATGGAGATACTCCTGAAGAGTTATGAGTTGGTCCTCATGATGACTCATTGTGAATGAAGATTGTGATGCAATGGATGTTGTATCTGAATCAAGAGGCGTATGAAATAGATTCAGAAAGAGAATGTTCATATCAGAATCAATGTCGGGTCTCTTTGTGAATCTACCTAATTCGTCCTTATACCTATGCATACACTCAAATAAAAATAAAAAATAAGCTACTTTACTAAACAAAAAAAATAAAAATAAAAATAAAAATAAATAAAACAACACAAAGAGGAATGAGATTACCGCCCTTAATGAATCAATTCAGTAAAATATGTTCCTCACAATGCTCCTTATTGTACTGTCTCCTCGGCAATGGCGCCAAAATTTGATTACGCCCAAAGAATAATGCGGTAGTTGTAGCATATCTTTGGGGTGTCGATTCCATAGGGAGATGGAAAAAAGGAACACAAATGGGCAAATAAAAATAAAAAGAATAGTAAATGATTTTTAAGGAAAAATAAATGACTTTTTTATAGAAAGATTTAAATCTAGGATTATTTTTGTGGATGGAAAATCAAGTTTGCAAGAACCAAGGCATCGGGAATCCCTCTCACAAATTAGATAATCAATCTTTTTTTAATCCATTGGTTTTCTCAACTAGAGATTTCACATCCCAAATCCCCAATCGAAAGATATAGAATTACAAATCTTTGATAAATTCAAAAGTAAATTTTATGAATATTATTCATCTCGTTAAAAACTCAAAAGCTATTAACTTTGTTAACAAAATCTAACGACAACAATATATCCGAAGACAATATCGCAGCAGAAGAGTTAGTAACAAAATTAATGGTTTGTTTTGAACATATTCATGAATCCTTACAATTCTATTGAAAAAGCATGATTGATGAAGAGATTTAGATATATGAATATTCAAGTGTGAAATAAAACAAATAAAAATTGATGAATAATAAATAGAAAATATAAAACATTAAACAATAATAATATGATTTAAAAACAAATTGAAATACCTTTATTTGATCAAGTTCATCCTTAGCCAAGGCCAGGGAATTAATTCCTCATCATAAGATGAAAGAAAAATAAACTCTCAAAAAAACTTTCACAAAACCTAGCCCCCAGTCGTTCCCCTTTCTTCACACCAAGTTTGCTTATATATGTCCCTCTCAAAACCCTAAAAAACCGAATAACAAAAAAAAAAAAAAAACACGAAAAAATATCCTTTGGTTTCCAGGCTTGGATTATGGCTCACTTTTGCCCTAGTAAACGTCCATATTAGTGAAATACTATCTCACAATGAATTGTAGCTCTTTTCGTAAGCTTTTCAATACCACTTGAATCTTGCCAATCCAATATTAGATGATAGAGTTAAGATTAAATTGCGGAAATATGTCTAGCCTGTCTCCAAACGATTTTCAGACTTGGACGAGCTTGGATTGTGGCCCACTTTTGACCTAGTAAAAGTCCGAGTTAGCGAAAGGCTATTTTTGGATAAATTGTAGCCAATTATGCAATATTTTCGACGCAACTTAAATCGCCCGAAACCGATATCAGATGAGATAGTTATGATGAAAATACTAAACGGTGCACGAAGACTCTTCCAAAACAAGATTGTATCATATCCATATTCTTTCCTCCAATCTAGGTGGCTGATCTTCTTCATTTATGCTAAGGGTTGACTTTCAAATCTTTTTAACTTCCTTTATATGATAAAAATCTTTGAAAATTAACTAGAATTAAAAACTTTATAAAATGAAGATTAAGTCAAAAACTTACCACTAACACACTGAAATTATCCTTATAAATTAGCAAATAAATAAGAAAAAGTAATGTTCAGAGTGCACTTTTATGCACTCATCACTAAACCAGAAAAGCATTGCTTGCTTAAGCTTTGTATTAATTTTTTTTTTTCATCAAGCATCACCCCCTATATATATATATTTTTATTCTTTCAAGGGGGAAATTACTTCCAAATGAAATGCTTTTGGGCAAGAAACGTTCTTTAATGGACATATCTTATCTCCTGCTCGTAAGATTAATGCCATTCTTGACATATATTTCTTAATGTTATAAAATTCCTATTGTTGTCATGAAATTTATTTTCTTTGGTTTCTATTGTTTATTTCATTTTTCTTCAAAAGGAGCATTGCATGGCTGGGTCATTGATCATATATATATAAATGCATATTAACTAGTTAGACCGGTCTTATGATTAAACCTACACTTGCTATCATATGTCGTATGCTTTGAACTCAAATCTTTTATGGGTCTTATGATATGTGTGAATTGAAATGGTTTGTGAATATTTCTAGTCTAACCATGTTTAACATGTATTTTTTAACTTTTAAATGGCCAGTTATACCAATTTTATATATAAAATTGAAATTTTTTTAAACAAGCTACAAATTTTTATGCCCAATTGTTGAGTTAAAAAGGGGAAGTTCTCTTAAGCTAATTTTTTTTAGTGCTCAAATTGTTTTTACACTTAAATTAGCCCTTTTGCTGATGTCAAGAGAGAGAATTTTATGAGCAAAATGATATATGATTTTATGCCAAAAGGGGAAAATTTTTTAGAAGGGGAGATTTTTTTATAAGACAAATTTTTAATGGGGTAAATATCTAAGCTTTAATGTGCTTTACTGCGAAAACTAAGGGCATGTCAATTGAAATGTCTTTTCCTTGAATATGCTTTAGCTTCATTGTTTTATTTTTAAGTTATGCATATCTTAAGGGAGAGCCTTTTCAGGCTACAACTATTTTGCTCCTATGTGTTTGTCATTATAAAAAAGGGGGTGATTGTTGAATTTTTGAGTTTGATTCCTGTTTTGATACTGACAAGACACAAGTATCTTATCTCTGCATTCAGAATGTCATGTTTGTATTTCAACACACACATAAGATAAAGAAGAAATGGAAGCCAGAAGGGACTTGAAGAATTCATCATCTAGCGTATTCCATGGGAAGATCAAAGAGCAAAGAAGAGAAGACATGTATTTTAATTTGTAATGCATTTAGGTTTTTGGTCTGTAATAATGCATGCTCTGTATGATGTTGTTAAATGCTCAGAATAACCGTAGACAGACCTTAGAGACCAACATTTCTAAAAACCTTTTTCATAAAAATTAAAATCATACAAAGGTTTTGGAATAATTTTAAGGTCAAAAATAACGCTAAACCTTAGGCTTTCACTGACCTCGGTTGATCAACCCTTGCATGTTCAAAACACGCCAATCAACCAACCCTTATATTTTAGCAATTTTATATGGACTAGCCGATTGACCATTTTACACTTGAAGAGCCCAGCCAACCAACCTTAGAACTTGGCCAATTTGCGTACCTCAGCCGACCAACACTTTTAGAAAAAAATAGCCCTAGCCAACTAACACTGTTCACTCGGCTGACTGATCCTTCAGCGTTTTAGCTTTGGTGCAATCCTTAGAGTGGGGTGAATTGGTATTTAAAAATTTTATTCCCTAGGTCAATCCACTAACAGCAGTACTACACAAGCCTAAGGTCAATCTAATTCATGTGAAATAAGTCAATGTAAATATACAATGGAATTTAAACTGCAATAGAAATTTAACCAAACATGCGCACATTAAAACAGTAAAGGAGACGACACCCATAAATGTTATCGAGGTTCGGCCGAATTGCCTATGCCTCTGCCTTGGCTAACAAGCACAAGGATTACCACTATAGGCTGGGTGGAGCGGCACCTAAACAACTAGGTCAATTAAAACAAGGCTGACCTCAACCTCTACAACCAGGTCAATTAACACAGGGCTGACCTCAAGCTTTACACAATTCTTACCGGGGTTGGATTACCGCCCCCTCAGGGCTCACTTAGAAATATAAAAATATTCACTCAATCAAATGGTACAGTGATTGTGCTTCATGTAAAGCAGATATGTACCCAATACACGCAGTTAATAATCAATTCACACCAAACATGTAGGAACGGCAAGCTCAGTGGTGTATGTGTGCAATCTACACTCAATATAATGATTTTATCTAATCAAGCACAAGAGTGTTCAAGCAAGCTAATCTTTGAAAGCAAAGTATATAAAATCTCAATATCAGCTTAGTGTTTCAAAGATGCTAGCAATGTTTATTCAAACGAACTCAAAAATATTTTCTCAAAATGTATTTAGCACAAGAGTTGTTTGATATCTAACTTTGCAAAATATTTTGCACACACAAAGCAAATAAAGCTTTAAGGAATCTTGCAATGACAATGCTAAGATCCTCAAGCTAATGAGTTTTTCCCAACACAAGATTTATCAAGTAAAATTTGTGGGATAACTCTTTGCTTGACTCCCCAAACTCAATATCAAATAAACAACCAAGAAAATGGGAGTATGAGCAAACTATATTAATCAATAACACAATATAACACTCTCACAAGGATATAATATGTCAAGGGACTGAAGGTCTAAGAGAATATGGAGTGGGATAAGCAAAAATAGGAATTTGAGATTGAGAGGATTTTTCACTAATTGTATTGCTAATCTTATGCTAATTATTCCAAATGAGGGGGTATATATAGACTTCCCCAAAAATATAAGCATTAAGGACACAAATTGAATAATTATAAAAGTTTTAATATTATTTAAATAAATTAACCCCATTTAAAAATATTAACTGCAGTAAACAAACATGGGGCAACCCTAGAGCACCGGTCGACTGAGATGAGTTCGGTTGGCCGAAATGCTTGAAGTTCAGTCGACTGGCATTAAATGAACTATTAGTTCGGTCGATCGGACTTGTAAGTTCAAGGGCAAATTTTCCCTTTTTGCGAGGTTCGGTCGACCAGGGGCATTTTGAACTAACTCTGTTGGTCAACAGGACTGTTGAGTTCCTACCCATGGGAACTCGGTCAACGAGGGCGTTGCAATGTATTTTGGGCACAGTCAACCAAAAGGTCAAAAAGCTGACTCAAATAAGGTTCAGTCGATCGGGGTTAAATGAACTAAGTGTGTTCAGTTGACCGGACTGTGGTCAAACTGCTGACTTGGTCCGTTTTCGGTCGAACGGGAGCTTTTTGTACATGGGAGTTCGGTTCACCAAACATGCATATTATGTGCATTTCGGTCCTATTTGATCATACAATTACCCTATTCAAATGACCAACATATATATGTGCATGAGTGAGTGTCTTAGGGTCATTTTTAGGCCTTTTTCGTTTAGAGGACACCTAAAAAATCTGGTGTCAATTAATCGAAGGACGACCAAAGGGTGTTCCCTAAGGTCTTTCTTTTGTTATTTTTATTTTCAGGAGATGTGTAGAGTCCTAAAGTCGTTCTATGATCTTTGATCTTTGTAGTTCTTACATGCATGAAATGCATTAAATATTACATACCTTTCCTACTTAAATATTACAGACCCAAATGAATAGTAAAAAATTACAACATAAATGATTTTCAGGGTCTTCATTTTCCTTTAGGTCTTCGAGTGCCATTATATGATACTGCCAAGATAAATCTACACATCAACTCGGCAGACATTAAATACCTGAGTATTTGTCATAATCAAAACAGGGTATGACCTATAGGGTTAATAGCCAACCGACCAAACCTACAAAGGTTTGGGAAATCACCCAAGGTCAGCTGACCAGCCCCCTCTTCAGACGACCAAGCCTCACAAAAATTTGAATTTTGGCTTAGGTCAGTCAACCAACGAAGTTGTCAGTCGACCGACTGTCTTAGGTTTGGCTATTTTTTAGCTCTAAAATGTGTTTAATTTTTAATTAAATAAATTTAAAATACCCTCTATGTCCCCAAACGATCATATTTTTAGAAAATATATAAATACTCCTTTCATAACTCATTTTTAATGAATGCTTATATTGCTAATCCTCCTAAAAAAAAAAAAAATTGTGCTTTATTCATTTTTACTCTCTTTCTCTTATTTCCTTTGAAATTTTTTTCTGAAAGAGAGCCTTGAAAATTACACACTCTCTTCACTTGCAAATTTATTGCATTTAAAGATTGTTGGGGAATCATTTTCTTGGGGCATTTATTTCAAAAGCATTCACTTTTATTATCCTTTTGTTTTTGAAAAACATTTCTTGAGAGTATACCAATAGTTTCTCCCACATATTTTTCTTGATAAATATTTTTGGAGAAACTTCATATATCTTGTGGATCTTTGCACGTCTACTATAAGATTCAAAAGTTCATATAGTATTTATTGCAAAAACATTTTTGAGCATAAATCAGAACTTCTCCAAACACTTTTCATTGCTAAATCTTTGTTGGAGAAAATATTAGTGACATTTAGATCTTCGAAGTTCTTATTGCATAACCTCACATCAAAGATCATTTTTTGCAAAATCTTCTTAAAAGCAACAACCCTAGGTTCTCCTACACTTCATTGAAAAATAAATTTTGGAAAAATATTTTCAGGGGTTAAATCTTTGAAGTATTTAATCATATACATCATTATTCAAATATTACAAAATTATATTGAGAAAAACACCTACTCTACTGAGCTTAAGCTCATATCATCTGAGAATGCATTTTAGATCTTTAAATTTGTACATCTTTACTTTTGTAGAAGCAATTTGTTCTTACACAAAAATTCATATCTTTGTATTCCAAGCATGGCCTGAAGAGGAATACACCATCCTGTGGTATACCAATTTGGCTCTAACTCAGTTAGGTGAGCTGAGGAGACTCTGTTTCGTAAGGAGAATTGGTTTGGTTCTACTTGGTAAGTGAACTAAGGAGACTCTACCTCGTAAGGAACCACTAGTTTGGCTCAACCTAGTAAATTGAGCTAAGGAGACTCCGCCTCGTAAGGAGAACTAGTTTGGCTTCACCTGTAAGTTATCCGAGGAGACTGCACCTCATAACGAGTATTGTAAGTGGCGTCCTCCACCCTATTAAGTGAGAACTTAGTGGAATCCTTGATTTGTTGGCCTAAGGCAAGGATGTAGGTAGGATTGGCCGAACCTCGATAAAAATAACTGTGTAATTCTCTTTCCCTATACTCTTTACTTTCCACACTTGTATGCTTATGCTTAAATTGTTATGAATGATTTATTTGTTTTAAATATCAACATACATTAATATTTGTGGGAATTAAGATTGCTTAGAAAGACCCTAAGTTGTCCTATACTGATTGTGGTTTTTAAAATTGAATACACTTAACCTAGGAAGAAATTTTTTTAAATATCCAATTCACCCCTCCCCCCCTCTTGGGAATACACCATTCACATCATGGAGAAGGATTGTAGGATTGCATAAAATATTCAAGATATAGGCTTCACCTTATCCATTGGATGTCTTATCACCTTTGTGACCTTTCTCAACCTGTGGCATGGATGCAATAGGACATATGTCCCTGAAAGCCTCTACTTTACTAAATGGGTTGAAGTAGCCTCTTATGCTAGCCTCACTCAAAATGTTGTCTACCAATTCATGAAGAGAGAAATGATATGTTGGTATAGCTTGCCCGAGAAATTGATTACACACAATGTAAAGAATCAAAATAATATCATAATGCATAAACTTTTCAACCTGTTCAAGATTAAGCATCACAATTATGCTCCTTATAGAGCCAAGATAAATGGTGTTATAAAAGAAGAAAATAAGAATGTGAATAAAATATTGAAAAAGAGGATCTAGACCTATAAGGATTGGCACAAGAAACATCCATTTTCCCTACATGCCTATCGAACAAAAGTATAGACATCTACTATAGCAACTTCTTTTTCCTTAGTTTATGGGATGGAGGTAGAGGTCCTTGGGGAAGCCGAAATTCCATCCCTTAGGGTGCTAAAACACTTAGAAATATATGATGAGGAAAGGATCTAGTGTTGATACAATCATTTAAATCTGATAAAAGGAAAGTGGTTGGCAGCCTTGTCACATGGAAAATGATATCAAAGGAGAACGACAAAAGCATACAATGAGAAATTCATCCAAGGCAAATTCAAGAAGGAGGGTTGGTGCTAAGAAAAATCATGCATATTCACACTAATCCAAGAGGAAAATGGACTCCAAACTATAAAGGTTTTTATATGGTTAAGAAGGCTTTCTCTGTGGGGGGGGGGGGTGTTCATGTTTATTGTTGACAAATATGGATGGTGATGATTAGCCAAACCCTGTAAATTTTTGTTGGAATTGGTGTATTCCCAAGAGAGGGGGGGGGTGAATTGGATATTCAAAAAAAAAAAATTTCTAGATTAAACCAGATTCCACAAGCAGTATTACACAAACCTAGGGTCTTTCCATGTAATCACAAATCCAATCAAATATTCAAACAATAAACATAAACATGCAGATGTAGAAAGTAAATTGCAAAAAATAAACTGACATCAGATATGTTATCGGAGTTTGGCCAATACTGTTTACATCCCCGCCTCAAGCTAAAAAGTAAGAGGATTCCACTAAGTTGCTCACTTCATAGGTGGAGTGACACCGATTACAATTAGGTCAATTCATGGGGCTGACCCCAACTTACAACTACACCTTATCAAAATGGTGCACCTAGTTTTCCAAACCGGGTCAAAGCCAATCCAAAACTATTCACAGGGCTAGTCTCCCTCTTTCGATCATAAGTCAGAATTCAACAGATAATCAAATAAAAAATTTTGTACAAAAAAATATGCTTCTAATACAAGCAGATGTGTACAACACTACAGCTCAAAATACACTCACGTATGATATGAAAATAAGCTCAATGTGAGAATGGTGATTTTTCTCAAAATAACTTTTTGGAATCTTTGAGTAAAATGTATGTAGTGAATATTTCAAAGATTCAACCCCAAAAGATCTCTTCCTAAAAGATTTTCAAAAATCTTGTTCAAAGGAAGCTTGGGTTTTTGCTTTCTAATGATCTTGCAAAATAATGCACATCAATGTAAGGACAAATGCAAGACGACTTTCCCAGCACAAAATATATGTGCTCAAGTCTTTCACAGTAACAAATATAAATTTTCTCCCAACAATATTTATCAATAAAATATATGGGCGATCCAAGAAGCTAACTCTCAAAAATAAATTTTCACATACAAAAAAGCAAGTGAGAGTATGAGCTTTGGATGAAGAAAATAAATGGTCAAAGATTAATCAAATGCTCTCTTCAAAATGATTTTAAAAACAAGGAGTGTAAGAGAGCATGAGTAGTATGCTTTGAAAAGATTAGAAGTATTTAAGCAAAAAGAAGTGTTGAGTATAAAAAATTTCAAAGAAATTTTCTTAATGATTTTAGCTAATATCTTGTTAATTAAGACAAATAAAGGGGTATATATAGAATTTGGGAAATTTATGACCATTGGGGACACGAAGGTAATTTTAGAAAAATATTAATGATGTTTAATTAAAATTAACCTAATTTACCTGCGATAAAAAATTGACCAACCCGAGAGGTTAGGTCGACCAGATTTGAGGTTCGACCATCTTACTAAGTTCAGTCGACTAGGGCATTTTTGAACTTTAGGTTCGGTCGACCGTCCAAAGGTGATTATGAACCCTCCGAGGTTCGGTCAACCAGACATGAGTTCGGTTGACCAAACATGGGTGTTCGGCTGACCAGGTCAATTTTATACTGAAGGTTTGGTCGACTAGGGCGTTGGGATCTCCCTATGTGTTAGTTCGATCAACCCAAGCGTTGCAACTCATTTTAAGGTTGGTTGATCGTAGGGTCAAACCGTTGACCCTAGGGAGGTTCGGTTGATCGAATTGTTTTTTGAATTGAAGTTCGGTCGACCGAACATGCCAATTTAAGCATTTTGGTCCTATACTCTTTATAAGATTGTCCCTAGTCACATGATACATAATTCTAAGTCAATGGGGAATTTTTTTATGTAGAATTATGGGTCCTACGGTTAGTCTAAGGCCTTTGAGAGTTAACCTCAAAATTCGGCGTCAATTGACCGAAGGGTGCCCTAAGGTCATTCGGTTCCCTATGGTCAAACTACAGTCTTATTGAGCTTATTCATATAATGCATACAGATGCAAATATTACAAGCCCAAAATACAAATACCAAATGCATTTACATTTAAAATAAGTATCTTCTTCTTCCTTTGCTCCTCAGATCATGGAATACGCCAGATGGTATGTGCTCATTTAAGGTATTTCTGGCTTCCACTTCACTTCATGTGTGTTATCTAAATGATTAACATGTTCAAGTACTTAGGCACACACACTAGTAACATGCGGTTTGTCATTATCAAAACTAGAGATCAGACTCAAAAAGTCAAATATTTTGATTTTGTAAAGAAGCACTATGTTTAATATATCCACTCAATAATTTAGAATAAAAAAAAAAGAATCTTTTTATCCAATACTTTGTGTATGATAAATTTTCTTTAAGTCAAATTGCTCCTTATGGCTTCCATTGTACCTCGACTCTACGTGCCTTCTAAAGGAAATTTCTATTTAAGCACTAGATGCATAAGTGAGATACTTTGGATTTGTCATAATCAAAATCAGAAAGGACTCATAAAGTCAACAATCTCCCATTTTTTTATGATGACAAATATAAGAGCAAAAGTGGGTACAGCCTGAAAAGACTTCCCTTAAGAATATACATAATTAAAAATTCTCAGTACAGTTTAAGCATATCTAGTAAAGAAGACAATATATGACAATATGCATTTAAGTTTGACAGATAAGCTCATATACCAAGTGTAGAGAAAATTAGATAAACAGGAGAATGTAATATGAAAAAGTTTACTTAGTTAATTCTCTCCCAAGTTTTTTTACTCAAGTTTTGCCTAATTTTGCTAAGATATTTATCCCCCTTTTGGCATCAGGAAAATGGCTAGGGTGAAAAAAAAAAAAAAAGGCATTTTAAAAGTTCTTTAGCTTGAGAGATTTCCCCTTTTTGGTATAAAACTGCTTTTTTTATAAACAAAAAAAAAAAAAAAGCATTTTTTGCATAAAACAATATTTCAATCAACATGCAATACCTAGTCATTTATGTTGCAAACACAAAGTTTGTAACAAACTTATAGATGGCATTCCATATAAGCATGCAATATAGTATTTCCAATCAATATAGTCAACGAGAGTTCAAAATACCAAACACTAATCATCCATATAATAGAATTAAGCATTAAGAACACTATGGTTAGTAAATGCATTTTAGAGCCATAGTATTTGCTAAGACAAGATGCTCCCCCTCAATTATGCACTCCATTCATTATTAAGGGATAGGCCTAATTTGTAAAACAGTCACTCAAGTATGTCTAGGCAACTTTCCTAATGTGCAGTAAGCCTAATTCACGTCGAATCTATATAAATATGTCTTCTTGAAGAGGTTTCGTGCATATATTGGTCCATTGTTCATCAGTGAACACAAACTCAAGTTCTGTATCCCTCTTTTGCACATGGTCACAAATAAAGTGATGCCTAATTTCTATGTGCTTAGTTTGTGAGAGTGAGGTAGGGTTCTTTGAGATGTTTATTGCACTAGTATTATCACATTTTATGGGAACAATGTCATAGTGCAATTCATAGTCCATGAGTTGTTTCTTCAAATAAAGCGTTTGACCACAACAACTCCTAATTGCTATATATTCAGACTCAGCTATGGACAGTGCAACTAAGTTTGATTTCGTGGAAAACCAAGAAACTAGAGAATGTCCTAGAAAATGACAAGTGTCGCTCATACTCTTCTGATCAACTTTGCTACAGACAAAGTTTGCATCAAAATAACTGACAATCTCAAATGTGGAATACTTAGGGTACCATAGTCTTAATTCAGCGGTCTTGATAAGGTATCTAAGTATCCTCTTGACTGCTAATAAATGAGACTCTTTAGGTGCAGCCTAAAATTTTGCACACATGCACATGCTAAACATGATATCAGGCATGCTCATAGTCAAGTACAACAGGCTACCAATCATACCTTGGTAGAGCTTAACATCTACCGGTATGCCTTGCTCATCTTTGTCTAATTTGGTGGAAGTACTCATAGGTGTTCCTAGAATTTGGAGCCTTCCATACTAAATTTCTTGAGTAAGTCTCTTAGATATTTTGATTGGCATACAAAAGTCCTATGTTTAGCCTAATTAATCTGAAGTCCTAGGAAGAATGTAAGTTCACCCATCATGCTCAACTCAAATTCATTTTGCATGCATTTGGCAAACTCATTACACAACTCTTCGTTTGTTGCTCCAAATATGATGTCATCTACATATATTTGCACTAGGAGCATGTTATCATTTTTAGTTTTTATGAAGAGTGTTGTGTCTATCTTCCCTCTAGTAAACCCATCCAACAGAAAACCACTTAACCTTTCATACCAAGCTCTAGGAGCTTGCTTCAATCCCTACAAGACTTTAAAACAATATACACACATGATTTGGGAATTTTTGGTTTTCGAATCCTGGAGGTTGTTCCACATATACTTCCTCATTGATGTAACCATTTAGAAATGTGCTTTTAACATCCATTTGATATAATTTGAAGTTCTTAAAAGTGGCATATGCTAAAGACATTCGAATGGCTTCCATATTAGCTACAAGAGCATAGGTCTCCTCAAAGCCTATCCCCTCTTCCTTATTGTAACCTTGGGCAACTAATCTGGCTTTATTTCTAATTACTATCCCATTTTCTTCTTTCTTGTTACTATAGATCCATTTAGTTCCAATAACCATATGAACATGAGGTCTAGGAATGAAGGAACAGAATTTGTTTCTTTCAAATTGATTAAGCTCTTCTTGCATGGACATTACGCATGATTCATCCTTAATTGCCTCATTCACATTCTTAGCCTTCTATTGAGACAAGAATGCAAAGTGGCTACACAAGTTTCTAAAGGATGATCGGGTAGCTACACCTTGATATGGTTCACCTATGATTTGATCTTTGGGGTGACTCTTCACAAATTTCCACTCTCTAGGTGATTATCCTCAGCAGATGTTTCTTTAATTTTTGTGCTCTTATCTTCATTATTTTCAATGGATAATTTATCTAATCCCTTTCTTATTTTAAGATCATCCTCATCAGCCTTTTTAGAGAAGAGATTGGACTCATCAAACACTACATGGATGGATTCTATAACTATTAAGGTTCTTTTATTAAACACCCTATAGGCTTTACTATCTATGGCATAACCTAGAAAATACCCCCATCGGATTTGGCATCAAATGTTCCTAGGTTATCTTTATCTCCAAGTACAAAAAATTTACACCCAAAGATGTGGAAGTATGAAATATTAGGTCTATATCCTTTCCACAATTCATAAGGAGTTTTGTTGAGAGTGGGCCTGATCAAAATTCTATTCATTACATAGCAAGCAATGCTCACTGCTTTAGCCCAGAAATATTTGGGTAAGTTATGTTAATTAAGAACTGTTCTACCCATTTCCTATAAAGACCTATTCTTTCTCTCAACTACACTGTTCTGTTATGGGGTCCTAGGAGTAGAAAAGTTATATGACATGCCATGTGAACCACAAAAGTTTTCCATATCCTGATTTTTAAATTCTCTACCCCTATCTTCAGATATGCATTATTGTATACCCCTTTTCGTTCTAAATTTTCCTACACAATTTAGTAAATCTTTCACATGCTTCATCTTTATAAGTAAGAAATAGTACCCATGTGAATCTAGAATAATCATCAACAATAACAAAGGCATATGATTTACCTCCTAGACTCTAAACTTGATTCGGACCAAATAAGTCTAGGTGCAACATTTGAAGTGGCCTAGTGGTGGAAATGACTTTCTTCTTTTTAAAGTTGGATTTAGTTTGTTTACCTAGTTGACATGCATCACATATTTTATCTTTCACAAACTGTGGCTTAGGTGAACCTTTAACTAATTCACTTTTAACCAGCTTTGACAATAAATCCATGCTAGCATGACCTAATCTCCTATGCCAAAGCCAACTAGCCTCATTTATAGCAGAAAAACATTTCACATGTTGAGAGACTAAGTTATCGAAACTAGTAGTATAAACATTTTCATTTCGTTCAATAGTAAACAGAACTTTGTTTTCGGATAGGTTTTCTACTATGCATTTATCATGCTCAAAGGATACCATATAACCTTTATCACATAGTTGACTTATGCTCAACAAATTATGCTTGAATCCATCTACAAGTAAAACATTATCTATGACAAGAGAAGGTTCCTTTCCAACCTTACCTACTTTGATAATCTTGCCTTTTGTTTTGCCCCCGAATGCGATGAATCCTCTATCTTTAAGTAAGATGGATGTGAAATTTGCTTTATCTCCTATCATGTGTCATGAGTAGCTGCTATCCATGTACCACTATAAACATTCAAGTGACTATTTTGGTACCGTCAAATTTTATATGGTTCATCTTATTGCATTTGAAACATGTGGTATTCCCATAGGAGTCTTTAGATGGGATAAATGATTTTGATTCTTTTATGAAGTATCCCAAGTAAAGATTTTTCTGCCTCCTATTTTCTTTTCCATTAAAGTTGAGGTCTTCTTTGTCTAGAGAATTTCCTTGGGCCCTAGGGAGTTTTTCAAAATTATTTTGGCCCTTTGGGAATTTATAAATAATTTTGGAGTTATCCTCCATTTTTCTTTCAAGACTAGCAATTTTCAATTCTTTTTCTTTCATTAAGGACGTATGGGACACCTTTTCCTTTTCAAAAACTTTTGACAAATCTTATATTTGTTTTTCAAATCATCATTTTTTGTGGTCATTTTATCAAGCAACTTATGAACACAAATATATTCAATCTGCAATTCTTAATATGTAGTATTGGCCTTACAAGGCTTAACATCTTGTTTTGATGCTAACAAACAAGTAGAACTTAACATGCTTTGTTTAAGTGATGTACTTTCAGGACTCAATGATGAATGCAAGGTTAAAGAATTCATGAAAGCTTATATTTCAAAGAAGGATGATCAATATGAAGCTTAAAGCATGGATTCAAAAATGGATTTAAAGATAAAGTCTGAAGATCATGAGAGCATGAGGATTAAGAAGAAATTGATGAAACCTCAAAGAAAGATGAAGCAAGCATAAAGACCTCAAGATATTCAAGAATTGAAAATTAGAAAGAGTTTATAGGAAATTTCATGTAAGTACTTCAAAGAATTTCAATATGGATGCATGAAGCTCTTAAGTAAATTTATTGGACCTAGATACCTTCGAACATACTTGGAAAATATTTTTATGAGATCAAAAATTGTTTTAAAAAGGTTAGAATCTTCTTTTTGGAATGAAAAGCACCAAAAAGAGGATTTTCCAAATGCTGTCAATTTTTCTACATCAGCATTAAGGTGCATTTTTATCTATTCAAAACACTTTATTTTAAAAAGTATTCAACATGAAAGTTGTAGAATTTTCCCTTATCTTTCATTGGATACCAAAATCATCAAATTTGGAGTTGCACAAAAAACTTCATGACTGAAACACGGAAGGGTACTCAAAGTTGACAGCAGCCTGACAGTAACCTAACAGTAGTCTGGGTGGACAAGATAGGCGACTGCCTGTGTCCTAGTAGGTGACTACCACCCTACTACCCCTTTAGAATAAACTAGGTAGGAGGCTAACCAAGTCAGCTAGTCTACTGCCATGCGGCTGTTTTAAAATTTCTCTAACATAAAAATTTTTTAAATGTGGTTGCTTGGGGCTCAAACTTTGTAAAAACTTGGGGAATACTCCGAGTCACTTGGAGATTAAGTTAAGTACTTTTTTAAGTCTATAAGTAAGCCTCAAAGATCATTGAATTAAAAACTAAGAACCAAGAATCAAATTCAGCTATCAAATTCTCTCAATAACTCTCAACACTCAAAGGCTCTTTCACTCTCATCTTGTCTACAAAATTTGCTGAGGTCTTGTTGATTCAATAACCAATCTTGTGCTACAAATTCTAAATATTTCAATCATTGAAAGAATGAATCAGTGATATACTTCCTTGAGCTTTAAGTTAAATTCCATATTATTAGTTACTTTGAAGTATATTATAGTGTTGAATGGCTTAAAGTTTGAATGTGTTTTTATTCCAAAAAGTGTTGAATATTGCGTACTTCCATTAATCTAATAGTGTTGCAGTTAACTTATATTTGGGAAATTAATTGGTTGTTTGGTTTGAATATTGTGCTTAATTGATTGGTTGTTTAATAGTGTTGTTGATTATATAAAAGAAACTAAGTTCTTGTGTGATTGACAAATTAAACAAACAAGTCAAGAATTGGTTTAAAGAAATAAAAGAAATTTAAGGATTCTTAAAAGGAATTAAAAGAAAATTTTAAAATCCAATTCACCCCCCCCCCCGCCTCTTTAGACTACACCTTGCTTTTCAATTGGTATCAGAGCGGGGTTATAGCAAATCTTAATTAGTAGCTATAAAAAATCTTAATGGCTCACTTAGGCGTAGCTCCCTTTGGAGAGGGACAATCTTCAACTAGGCCGCCCATCTTTTGTGGTTCGAACTACACATTTTGGAAAAAGAGAATGCAAATATATCTTCAAACTATGAATTGGAAAGCATGGGAGATTGTCATGGAAGGTGACCAAATTCCCTTTAAACTTGTAGATGGAAGACAAGTTCCCAAAGAGAAAAATGATATGACAGACTTAGACCATAAGATGTTGCAAGTTAATTCAAGTGCCATGAATGCCTTATATTGTACTTTAAATTCCAACGAATTTAATAGAGTAATGGCCTACAAATCAGCTAAGAAGATATGGGACAAATTAGAAGTAATATATGAAGGAACTATAGATGTTAGGGATAATAGGATCGATATGTTTACAAGTGAATATGAAGCATTTAAAATGAACACGGATGAATCCATAACTAATATGTTTATTAGGTTCACTTGCATAATCAATTCCCTAAATGCACTAGGAAAAACCTACACTACTTATGAGATGCTAAGGAAAATTCTTAGAGAGCTACCACCTAAATGGGAACCAAAATCCACTACCATAATGAAAGGAAGAAATATGAAAACCACTTCCTTAGATGAGCTTATAGGTTCTTTACTCACATACGAAATGACAATGAATGAAAAGAGTGGTAAAACCAAAGCCCAAGACACAATAGTCTTCAAAGCCTTGAAAAAGAACTGAAGTAGTGAAGAAGAAATGGATGAAGATGAAGTAGCCTTTATATCTTAAAAGCTAGAAAAAATTCTAAGAAGGAAAAATAAATTCAAAAGAAAATCCAAATCTGAATTAGATGGGGAAGAAGAAGAAGTTAGCAAGATATCAAAGAATAAAACTCCTACATGTTACAATTGCAACAAAGCTGGACATATTAAATTAGAATGTCCACTACTAAAGAAAGAATCTAAGAAGAAAAAGAAAAAGGCCATGAAAGCCACTACTTGGGACATGATGAGTAGAAGTAGTTCAGACAATGAATCAAGTGACCGAGAGGTTACTTATACGTGCTTTATGGCTTGGGACAATGAGGAAAGCTCCTCATCTAAATCTTTAAATAATTCTTGTAGTGATGAATCCAATGACAAGAGCATGCCATCTTATGAAGAACTTCAAAATGATTTATTCAAAGTTCATAAGATGCTAATTAAAGTAACTAAACAAAGTACTTCATTGAAAAATATGAATGAAGGAATAATGAAGAGTTAGAATTCCTAAAGGCTGCAGAAAGAGAAAAAGAATTCTAGAATCAAGAAAATAGAAAGTAAGAATAAAGCTATGACAAAGGAGTTGGAAGCTAAAAATCTTGCTGAAAATGAAAACGATTTAAAAATTAAAGAATTAGAAAGCAAGAATGAAAAGATGATAGAAGACCTTCGATCCCTATCCTCTATAGAATATAAGAAATATATATATATATATATATATATATATTTATTTCTAAATTAGAGGATAAGATAAGAAAACTATTTCTAGAATTAGAAAAATTACTAAAAAAGGTAGACAACAAGAAAGAGATAGAGTTAAATGATCTCAAAAATCAGATTAAAGATAACGAAAAGATCATTTATAACTTTACAAAAGGAAAAACAAACTTTGACAAAATGGTAGGCTCGCAAAGAATATCTCTAAACAAAGAAGGCATTGAATTTAATGGAATTGAAAATAAAAAGAAAATGAATCTTTACATGGGTTATTTCTCAAAAACATCCAAAGATAATGCAAGTACATCGCTTATTGCTTACACTAACACCATATGCTATCAATATAAGAAAAACGGGCATATAAAGTTTGAATGTCCATTTAAGAGAAAAGGTGTGAAAACTAAACAAATATAGAGAGTTAAAGAAACATCCTTTATGAAACCAACCAGGTCCAAGAAAGTATGGGTACCGAGATGATAGACTAGTTCATAAATGAAAAACTCCATGGATTAAGTCATTCCCTACATGATATGCTTGACTTATATTGAAAATTTATGGCTCACTATGTTGAAAATTTAATGAGATTATTGAGTATAAGCATGAATTTTGATATTAGATTAATTCTGGATCATGCATGCTATTGATGAATCGCATGGATAGACTTACTATTTTTTATATTGATATCCATGAGCTATGAGAGATATAATGATTATATTGGTATCCATAAGTTGTGTATAATGTGATAATGACTTTGGTATCTATAAAGCCTTTAGTATCCATGAATATTTTTGGTATCACATTTTAAAAATTTTAATTTGTATCACAATTTTTTTTTATTTTTAAAAAAGCTCATTTGGTATCACAATCTAAAAGATCAATTGGTTTTTTAAGCATGACAAAAATAATTATATCTATGAGCATGGTATGACATTGATGATGTGAGCATAATATTGATATTTGATACATAATGTGAATCAATGTTTTGAAATATAGGATGATGAGAGCAAAATAAAAAACAAAATTAAATGTATTGAATTCAGGGGGAGTGTTATGCCATATTGCTTATATTATGATTGTTTTCCTATTAATCAATTCAGAGAATTTTCACTTGGTATCATGAATTAAATTTTCAATTGGTATCAATTCTCAATTAGTATCATGAATTTTAAATAGATATCATGAATTCAATTTTAAATCGGTATCATAAAATCAACAATTGAAATCTTGAATATTGTCTAAAGAAAAAAAATTGTTAGTAATGAAGTTACAACTCATATACTTGAATGTTATAACACACTACACATGTTATATTGAAAAATAATAAATTGAGTGTATTCATATGTTTGATACGCATGTTTGAAGATATGCTCAACATGTGATTTTACTTGAACTTAATCAATTTTTTTTTTTTTCCCTTTTTGATGGATGTCAAAAGGGGGAGAAGTTTTAAAGCAAAAATTGAGCACATTATTGCACAATGCAAAAATTGAGCATGACCATAATATATATCAAAAGGAGAAGTATTTGATAGTGATGAGCATGATTGTAAAAGAGGTTTTGAAATAGTTATTGATCTTACAAATATTATTAAGATGATGCTTATTGAAAAGGGGAATCTTTTTAAGGCTCACTCCAATTTTTGCTTCTTATTTGTCATCATCAAAAAGGGAGAGATTGTTAGCCTTACAAGGCTTAACATCTTGTTTTGATGCTAACAAACAAGTAGAACTTAACATGCTTTGTTTAAGTGATGTATTTTTATAACTTAATGATGAATGCAAGGTTAAAGAATTCATGAAAGCTTATATTTCAAAGAAAGATGATCAGTATGAAGCTTAAAGCATGGATTCAAAAATGGATTTAAAGATAAAGCTTGAAGAACATGAGAGCATGAGGATTAAAGAGAACTTAATGAAAGCTCAAATAAAGATGAAGCAAGCATAAAGACCTCAAGGAATTCAAGAATTGAAAATTTGAAAGAGTTTATAGGAAATTTCATATAAGTACTTCAAAGAATTTCAACATGGATGCATGAAGCTCTTAGGTAAATTTGTTGGACCTAGATACCTTTGAACATACTTGGAAAATATTTTTATAAGGTCAAAAAGTTTTTCAAAAAGGTTAGAATGTTCTTTTTGGAATGAAAAGCACCAAAAAGAGGATTTTCCAAATGCTGTCAATTTTTCTACATCCGCATTGAGGTGCATTTTTCTCTATCCAAAACGCTTTAGTTTAAAATGTGTTCAACATAAAAGTTGTATTGTTTTCCCTTAGATTTCATTTGACATCAATATCATCAAATTTGGAGTTACACAAAAAAAGTTATGACTGAAGCACGGAAGAGTACTCGAAGCTGACAGCAGCCTGACAGCAACCTGACAACAGCCTAGGTGGTAGAGACAAGTGACTGCCTGTGTCCTGGAAGGTGACTACCACCCTACTACCCCTTTAGAATAAACTAGGTAGGTGACTGATCAAGTCATCCAGTCTACTGCCACGCGGCTTTTTTAAAATTTCTCTAACGGATAAATTTTTTAAATGTTGTTGCTTGGGGCTTAAACTTTGTAAAAACTTGGGGAATACTCCAAGTCGCCTGGGGATTAAGTTACATACTTTTTCAAGTTTATAAATAAGACTCAAAGATCATTGAATTAAAAACTAAGAACCAAGAATCAAATTTAGCTATCAAATTCTTTCAATTGCTCTCAACACTGAAAGGCTCTTTCACTCTCATCTTGTCTACGAAATTTGTTGAGGTCTTGCTGATTCAATCACCAATCTTGTGCTAAAAATTATAAATCTTTCAATCATTGAAAGAATTAATCAGTGATATACTTCCTTGATATTTTTATTTACTTTGAAGTATATTATAGTGCTGAATTGTCGTACAAATCAACTTTTTGTGTGAGCAAATTATTTGTACACAAATATTTGATTTGTATCTTGTAGATTGACGAATCCAAGGATTGTTTGGATCGTTGGCTAAGCAAGGGGATATTGTTTAGAGAGGTGGGCTCTAGCCTAGTTAAGGAGTGACCGGACGAGGGGATATCATTTGGAGAAGGTGGGCTCTAGCGTTAACCAAGGAGTGGTGTAAAGGTATTATTCTTCCCGGTAAAGGAACGAGTTTAGTGAATCATTTGATGGTTTGCCAAAGGCAAGGACGTAGGCTGGGTATAAGCTGAACCTCGTAAAATCACAGTCTCATTCTCTCTTTCCCTTACTCTCTTCATTTTTAGTACATATTCAAATTGCGTGGATGGTTTAAATATCTAAATCATACAACCTACATAATTTGGAAGTTAAATAAACTTAAAGTTTAATTTTGATTTGGGTTGCGGAAACCAAAAGGGAGTACGTTGCTTAAACCATATTTTGTGGAAACCATACGGGAGTATGTCACTTGGTTAACATCCCAAAGATAAAACTAACTAAGAGTTTATTTGAATTCTTGATTTTGGAAAGAGTATTGGATTTCATATTACACATTATATTAAAGAAGCAAATCCATTACTACAAGGCTTGATTCAAATTTATAACCAAGGCTGACAACAAAAGCTGAAAGTTGAATTTAATATATTGACATATTGTGGTTCAATGGTTTAAAGTTTGAATGTGTTTATATTCCAAAGAGTGTGAATCTTGCATACTTCCATTAATCTAATAGTGTTACAATTAACTTATACTTAGGAAATTAATTGGTTGTTTGGTTTGAATATTGTTCTTAATTGATTGGTTGTTTAATAGTGTTGTTGATTGTATAAAAGAAACTAAGTTCTTGTGTGATTGAAAAATTAAACAAACAAGTCATGAATTGGTTTAAAGAAATAAACGAAGTTTAAGGATTCTTAAAAGGAATTAAAAGAAAATTTTAAAATCCAATTCACCCCCCCCCCCTTTTGGGACTACACCTTGCTTTTCATGTGGGCATGTTATTGACATCAGAATCATCACTAGAATAATAAGACAATAAATAGCATGATGAATATACCTCATGGTCGCTGTGTGCCATTAGGCACAAATTCGTGACTTCATTGTCACTGGAGTTAGTGTTTGAACCACTGGTACTATGTCTATCCCAAGAAGTGGCTTTCATCGTCTTCTCCTTCTTTTTCTAATCTTTCTTCAGTAGTGGGCATTCTGGTTTGATATGGCCGACTTCTTTACAATTGTAACATGTGGGAGGATCTGATTTTGCTTTCTCCTGCTCGACTCTCCCTTTTCTAATTTTAAGCTCCGGAACTTTTGGGATGATCTCCCATTCTTCTTGAAAAACTTGCTGAACTTCTTAGTTAGCATGGCCATGTCTTCTTCTGGCTCCGGTTCACTATTTTAACTAGATCTACTAGTTTATGCTTTTAGAGTTGTTACTTTCTTTGCTTTGATATGCTCGCTCATCCTCTAATTTATTGTCATTTCGTATGTGATGAGCAATCCGATAAGCTCACCTAGTGTCATTGCCTTTAAGTTCCTCCCTTCAGCTATGACAGTGGCTTTGGGTTCCCAAATTAGAGGTAGATCCCTAAGAATTTTCATACATGGTGTAAGTCTTACCAAGATCATACAATGAATTAGTGATGTGTGTAAACCTAGTGTACATGGCCTATATAGATTCACTAGAGGTCATTTTAAAGGCCTCATATTCACTAGTAAGCATGTCTATCCTAGTATCTTTCACATCTCTAGTACCTTTATATGTAACCTCTAGTTTTTCCCATATTTCCTTAAATGTTTGACATGCCATGACTCTATTGAATTTATTTACATCTAATGCACAATATAAGGTATTCATGGTGTTGTCCTAACATGGCTTTCGAATCTTGTCTTGATGATAACAAATAAAGGTTAATTTAACAAGTTGTTGTTTAAGTGATGATATTTCGGGAAAACTTATATGACAAAGTTCAAAAGGATCAAAGAAATGAAAGTTCAAGACCATGAGTACCATAAAGACATACTCCATCAACAAAGTGATCAAAAGAAAGCTCAAAAGGATCAAGATGTTCAAAACATATGGAAGCTTAAAGAATATTGAAGCTTAAGTTTAAGAGGATTTAAAGCAAAGATATATATGAAAACTTCAAGCTCAGAGAGTTTTTAAGTCTTTAGGATGACTTATATAAGTACTTCATTATAAATATCATTTTGAAATGCTTTGACGCTCATTAGGGGTTGATATGGACTTAGAGAACTTATTTTGAAAACCTCAAAAAATGTTTTTTTAAAAGTAACAAAGCAAGATGACTAAGAGTTTTGAAACTAACCTTAAAAAACAATATTTATAACTATTCAGGCGACTAAACTTTAGACCTTTGGTGACTTAGGATTTTTCTAAATTGTTTTTGAACAGGGGGTGTAGGATCAGGCAACTGACCCCTAAATCCTTAGGCACCTGACCCTGTTTTAAATAGAAAATTTACATTGTGTTTAGAAGGATCAGACGACTGACCCCGAAGGGTTCAGGTGACTGACCCTTGTTAACGGCTATTATTTTGAAAGTTTTTAAATTCAAATTTATGTTGCTTGTGCCCCAAACTTCGTATAAACTTGGTAAAAATTCCCAAGTAACTTGGGCAACATGAATTTAACACTTTTTGAGCCTATAAATACATGGTTTTTAAAATCAAAACTACACCAAGAAATTGAAAAGCAGTTTTCAAAGCTCCATTGCTTATTCTCTCTCAAAGATCTTTTGCACTTATATTTTTGCTGAGAATTTCTTGAGATAAACTGAATCTCCAATCACTGATCTGAAAGCTAATCTTCTGAGGTTTGATACAAATCAAAAGAAGAAACCTGGTGAAATACTTCTTTGAGTTTCAATTCTGTTTCTCTTTGATATTTAATTTGAAGTATTAGCTAAGCTATATTTGTACTAACCAGCTCTGTCTAAGAGCATCTCTTGTACACAAGAATCTTCTCTTGTTTCCTTGTTTTCTTTGACGGTTCAGGGTAATTGGATCGTTGTACCGAGCGTGGGGTATCTCTTGGAGAGGGGGCTCCACCCTAAAGGAAGGATTGTAATAGTTTGTTCCACTCGCAAAGGAACTTTATAGTGGAATCCTTAGGTGGTCTTGCCTAAGGTGAGGACATAGACTAGGTATAAGCTAAACCTCGTAAAAAACTCGGTTTCTGTAGTGACCCGAATAATTATAACAATTAAATGATAATATTAAAGGGAGAAAATAGAAATGGGAAAGGAAAGAAGCATTCGCATTTGTCGACGAAGTTACAATCAGGCTCGTCGACGAGGTGACGTGTCTCGTCGATGAGAAATTACTGAGAGGGGGTTTTAAAAGATTCTGAATTTTGTTGACAAGGAGGGGGTTCGTCGACGAGTTGCTTTCATGACCTTATCGACGAGGTGAAGTGGCTCGTTGACGAAGGCCAGTTTATAAGAAGGGTTAAAATTCATTTTTGGCCAAATTTTTTTGCACAGAACCCTTTTTCTCTCTCCCTTTCGATTTCTTTCTTCTCCCTCTCAATTTTTGGGCTGGATTTTTGCCTTTTCGACGATCTAAAGCCACCATGACACTCCTGGGAGGGTTCTCTTCAAATCTTCTGGAGTGGTTCTTCGGTGGGGCTGAATTGGAAACCATCCCAGATTCAGGGTAAGGCTTCCTACTCAGTATTTGGCTATTTTACAGTTGTAGAAAAGGTAGTACACGTGGAAATACTGAACTTTAATTCTAAGAAATGTTGTTTTCAGGGTGTTGAGTGGGGAACCTGCAAGTGCAGGAGTATTTCTCTTAGGGGCTTTTCAGAAATAAGGTAAGGGGATAAACTAAGTTAGTTATTTTATGAAAATATATGTATGTTATTACAGCATCTGGTTTCAGGAAAATAAATATAGTTATATATGTTTTATATTTTGGAAATATTACTGAAAATGATGGTATGTTGAATACACAAAAAACCTATTTCGTGTGGCATGAGTAGAAATTATTATGAAATACTCTTTTCTAGGAATATGATAAAGATATGGATTTTTATAATGGAAAACTAGCGTACGGGCCGAGATTTTTATATGTTTGTCGGCGAACGGGCCATGCTATGAATACGTTTTACTAGCATACGGGTCGTGCTATGTATATGATTTTTTGGCGTACGAGTATGATTTACCAGCATACGGGCTGAGCTATGGATATGTTTGGCAGTGTATAGGCCGAGCTATGGATATGATTTGTCAGCGTATGAGCTGAGCTATGGATATGATTTGCTGCCATACAGACCGAGCTATGGTAAAATGTGAAATACCAGCGTACGGGCCGATGATTTTTATGATATACGTATATATGTAAAATGATATGATTGATTTGATAATTAATGGAATGAAATATCCATGCATCACAGTTTTAGTATATGCTATATATTGTCAGAACCTGGTTGGCTTGGTTTAGGCTAGCACTTGCACAGTACCGATGTTATGTGTTCATGATTCATCATGATATTTGTGAGCACCCCTGGTGGTGTGAGATTGGATGGTCGATGTGGTTTTGAGAAGTGTGAGCACCCCTAGTGTACGGACTAGGTCTTGCAGACCCATCAGACTTACAGACTATACTTTTGACTTAGCAGTGGTCAGCCAACCATTGTCAGGTCCTGCCTTCGGGCTACAAAACCCAGTCATGTGGGGGTAACTCTTTTTGGGATGTATATACTTAAATACAGTGAATGTAGTAACTTTGGTATTATTATGGATGGTTTTGTATTTATGATATTATGATTGTATGTTTCTTGCTACTTAGACTTCCGTTATGTGTTTTGATGTATCCCTAGTACCCACGGGTCCAAGTAGATTATGATCTGCTAAGTTTTGTGATATTGGTTGTATTATAAAAAAAATAAATAGATATGTGGAAATTAAGCATGCATCATAGTTTGGTATCAGAGCCTAGATTGAAAGGTTCTGTGGACTTTAGAATGCAGCGGAAACAATACCAGAGTATAGGAAATGATTTGAGGTTTTGTTCTATAGTCTGGAGACAGGAATTCCGTGGAAGTTTCTGTGTTTTTCCTGGGGTGACGATTTCAGGAAGTTTCTGTGTTTTTCCTGTGTTTTTCCGTGGAAGTTTCTGTGTTTTGTTCTATTGTCAGGTTGTGTTCCTAGAATGTAGGACAGGGGATTAGAAATAAGTTGAGAGTGTTGACATAAGAGGCTAGGTTAAGTGGGTAAATTATAAGGATAGGATTTCTAAGTTGCGATTGTTATTTTTCAGGATGGATCCAGGAGGAGGTAGTGCCCATGCGAGTGGCAGTGAAGAAGTAGGGCCATCAGGTGCAGGTAGGACTGACTCTAACACGGTATTATGTAGTGTGGCTCAGCAGGTTATGGTTGAGATCGCTAGGAGCTCCAAAGAGTAGGGTGGTCCACCGGTAGGCCATAGGTGCACTATAGAAAAGTTTACGAAGATGAATCCTCCGACATTCTTAGGGGGAGTTGATTATGTAGCAGCTAAGAACTGGATGTAAGATACTGAGAAAATCTTGGCTATGTTGCAGTGTACTGAGGAACAGAGGGTCCTCTTTGCCACCTATAGACTGACGGGAGAGGCCGAGAGGTGGTGGACTGCAGTGAGACTGCTGCAGCAGCAGAGGGCGACTCCAATAGCCATGACATGGGACCGTTTTAAGGATTTGTTCTTCGATAGATATTTTCCAGCTATGGTTAGGGAGGCTAAGGCGGAAGAGTTTGTAAGTCTGAAGTAGAGACAGCTATCTGTGCAACAGTATGCGGCGCGTTTCATCGAGCTCTCTTGTTTTGCCCCATATATTGTTCCTCATGAGGCGAAAAAGGCAAGGTAGTTTGAGAGAGGCTTGAGTTGGAGTATATTCAAGTAGGTGGTGGTGCTACGGATCCAGGATTTTACTGATCTAGTCGATAGAGCAGCCTTGGCAGAGGTTGGTGAGCGTTTGGATGCAGAGGAGTAGAGTTAGAGGAAGAGATTTGCATCTACAGGTTATCAGCAGGGTCATAAACTGGGTCAGTGGAGGAAAGGAAATTGTGGTTGAGGACAGAGACAGGAGACTAGAGGATGCAAGGTTCAGGTAGTGCAGGCTCCCCTTATTTTCCAAACTTGTGGGAGGAGACACTAGGGAGAGTGTCAAACACGTGGAGTTGTCTACTGCCATTGCGGTAGACCGGGGCACATGGTATGAGACTTCCCTGCACCACCAGATGCAGTTCTAGCTCCCAAACCATACCGGGGAGGTTATCAGCCGTCACGTGGGGGCCAGCAGAGGAATATGGCTCCAGCTAGGGTATTTACTCTAACGCCGGGTGAGGTTGAGATGACAAGTGACGTGGTGATAGGTATGGTTATTATGCTTTCTTTCAAAGTTATTGCATTATTTAATTCTGGAGCTACACACTTGTTTGTGTCCTTGGGGTGCACTAGACTATGTGGGGCAGAAACACAGTTGTTGAATACTGAACTATTGGTATCTACTCCGACTGGGTTGGCAGTGAGATGTAGTAGGGTTCTCTGGGGTTGTTCAGTTGATATTCAAGGGGAAATTCTATCTGCTAATCTGATAGTGCTAGATATGCATGGATTCGATGTGATCTTTGGCATGGATTGGCTAGCAGCTAATTTTTCCAGCATAGATTGCCATTTATGAGAAGTGATATTCAGACCTCTGGGATAAGTGGAATTCAAGTTCGTAGGGTCGCGAGTGCAATCCCTGCCTTAGCTAGTTTCAGCTATTCAGGCGAGGAGATTACTGATGAGTGGTTGCCAGGGGTTTGTGGTTATTATAAAGGAGATGTCAGAGAATGAATTGAAACTTGCTAACATGCCTGTAGTAAAGGAGTTTACAGATGTTTTTCTAGACGAGTTGCCAAGTTTGCCACCTAATCGTGAGGTAGATTTCCCTATTGATCTACTTCTAGGTACGGCGCCAATTTCTAAAGTACCTTACCGAATGGCACCAGCGAAATTGGTAGAATTGAAGAATTAGCTGCAAGATTTTATAGATAAGGGCTTTATATGACCTAGTGTATCTTCGTGGGAGCTCCAGTTCTATTTGTGAAGAAGAAATATGGGTCCATAAGGATGTGCATAGATTACAGGGAAATCAATAAAGTGACAATCAAGAACAAATATTCTCTACCCCGTATAGATGATTTGTTTGACCAGCTCTAGGGTACAGGGGTGTATTCGAAGATTGACCTCAGATCTGACTATCATCAAGTGAAAGTGAAAGTAGAAGACGTCGAGAAGACGACCTTCAAGACCAGGTACGAGCATTACGAGTTTCTTGTTATGATGTTTGGTGTGACAAATGCTCCTGGCGTAATTATGGACTTGATGAATAAAGTCTTCCACCAATACCCAGACCAGTTCATTTTTGTTTTTATTGATGATGTACTAGTTTATTCGTGGAGCCATGAGGAGCATGAGACGCACGTGAGGCAAGTTTTGCAGACACTACGGGAAAAGAAGTTGTATGCCAAGTTCAGTAAATGTGACTTCTAGCTTGAGAAGGTCATATTCTTGGTGCATGTTATATCTGGAAACGATATTTCTATGTATCCTAGTAAAATTGAGGCGATAGTGAATTGGCCTAGACCGAGGAACGTCCATGAGATCAGGAATTTCATAGGCTTAGCTAGT
This sequence comes from Malania oleifera, assembly GCF_029873635.1. Lineage (NCBI taxonomy): Eukaryota > Viridiplantae > Streptophyta > Magnoliopsida > Santalales > Ximeniaceae > Malania > Malania oleifera. The sequence continues at coordinate 51,991,031 of NC_080423.1, forward strand.
TATTACTATCATTTCGTTGAGGGATTCTCAGCACTATCAGAGCCTCTGACACGACTGACTAAGAAGAATGTCAAGTTTGAGTGGGACGACAGTTATGAGCAGAGTTTTTAGGAATTGAAGCAAAGATTAGTCACAACACCAGTATTGGTCACCCTGTCAGGGGGTGAGGGATATGTCACTTATAGTGATGTGTCCTTGAAAGGACTGGGCTGTGTATTGATTTAGTATGGCAGTGTGGTGGCATATGCTTCTAGGCAGTTGAAATAATATGAAAATAACTACCCTACCCATGATCTTGAGCTGGATGCAGTTGTACACACATTAAATATTTGGAGGCATTACCTATATAGCGAGCGGTGTGAGATCTTTTCCAATCATAAGAGTTTGAAGTACTTTTTCTCACAAAAGGAATTGAGCATGAGTCAAAGAAGGTGGTTGGACTTAATTAAGGATTTTGATTATACCATCAGTTATCACCCAGGGAAAGCAAACATTGTAGCTGATGCGTTGAGCAGGAAATCTGGGGAATCAGTGTTGGTTGCTATGGAGATCCAATATCCGATCATGATGGATCTAAAGAGACTTAACATCGAATTAGTTAAAAATAGTTCTCAGGCTCACATTGCCAGTTTAGTAGTCCACCCTACTTTATAGGAGTGGATTAAAGCTGCTCATAGAGAAGACTCAAAATTAGCAAAGGTGATGGAAAAAGTGCAGAGTGTTTAGGGGGAGGAATTCAGTATTACAGATGACGGGGCTTTGCGGTTCCGTTCCATATTATGCGTTCCTGTTGATATTGAGATCATAAAGACTATTTTGAAGGAGGCTCATAGATTTTTGTACACAGTCCATCCCGACAGTATTAAGATGTATAGAGATCTGTGGAAGTCGTTCTGGTGGAGTGGTATGAAGAGAGAGATTGTCGAGTTTGTAGCCTAGTTTCTGATGTGCCAGAAGGTAAAAGTTGAGCACCAAAGGCCAGCAGGGCAGTTGCAGCCGCTATTTATCCCATAGTGGAAATGGGGATCATATATCTATAAACTTTGTGTTGGGACTGCCAATGGCGTTGCACGGCCAGAAATGCTGTCTGGGTGATTGTTGACCGTTTGACTAAGACTGCCTATTTCTTACCTATCAAGATTAGCTACTCCCTCAACCGTTTGGCAGAGATTTACATTCAGCAGATAGTTCGTCCTCATGGGGTGTGAGTATCTATTGTATCAGATCCAGACCCGCATTTTACGTCACATTTTTGGAAGAGTCTGCAGGAAGCATTAGGGTCTCAGTTGTCTTTTAGCATAGCATTCCATCCTCATTCAGGTGGGCAAACTGAGAGGACGATACAGATATTAGAGGATACGCTCCGAGCATGTGTATTAGATTTTGAGGGTAGTTGGACACAGTTCATGCTACTGGTGGAATTTGCATATAATAACAGTTTCAAACAAACATTGGCATGACACCATTTGAAGCACTGTATGGTAGAAGATGTCGTTCTCTTTGTTTTGGGATGAGATAGGTGAGCAGCGAGTTATGGGGCCAGAGCTAGTACAACAAGCATATGATAAAGTTTGACTCATCAAAGACAGAATCAGGGCAACTCAGAGCCGATAGAACAGTTATGCCGATAATCGCCACAAGAATTTGAAATTTGGTGTTAGTGATCATGTATTTTTGAAAATAGATCCATTGGAAAGGGTTATACGATTTGGAAAGAAGGATAAACTTAGTCCTAGGTTTATCAGTCCATTTAAGATTCTAGAGAAAGTGGGGCCGGTGGCCTATAGGCTAGCTTTGCCACCTGTGTTGTCCAGGATCCACGACATATTCCATGTTTCTAAGTTGAGGAAATACGTCACAGCTCCTTCTTATATCATCAAATACGGTGACTTAGAGCTCAGTGATTCACTAGTGTATGAGGAGGTGCCAGTACAGATTCTGGATAGGAAAGTACAGGAGTTACGTAATAAAGAGATTCCTCTAGTAAATTTTTTTTGGAGGAATTATGCAGTAGAAGAGGCTTCTTAGGAGTCTGAGAAGCAGATGAAGCAGAAGTACCCACAACTATTTCAAAAAACTTAAGTAGTTAGGTAATATATCTTTTGCGAATACATGTTATGGTCTAATTAGTGTAGCATTTTAGTTTTGGGAGAATTTTTCTTTTGTATATGTAATCTCCCAGGACTCGGAATGTAACCATAGTATTCCTCCACCATAAGTGAGGGTAAGTAATAAAATAAGTAGACCCTTTCTCTTTTAAAGGATGACGAGTTACGAGAATAGTAAATTTCAAGGACGAAATTTTATAAGGAGGGGAGAATGTAGTGACCCGAATAATTATAATAATTAAATGATAATATTATAGGGAAAAATAGAAATGGGAAAGGAAAGAGGCATTCACGTTCGTCAATGATGTTACAATGGCACTCATCGATGAGGTGACGTGTCTCGTTGACGAGAAATTACTGAGAGGGGGTTTTAAGAGATTTTGAATTTCATCGATGAGAAGGGGGTTCATCGACGAGTTGTCTTCAAGACCTCGTCGACGAGGTGACGTGGCTCGTCGACGAAGGCCGGTGTATAAGAAGGGTTAAAATTCATTTTCGGCTGAATTTTTTTGCGCAAAACCCTCCTTCTCTCTCCTCTTCGGTTTCCCTCTCTTCTCTCTCAATTTCTAGGCTGGATTTCCACCGGTTTGACAATCTGAAGCCACCACGACACTTCTGGGAGAGTTCTCTTCAAATCTGCTGGAGTGGATCATCGGTGGGGCTGAGTTGGAAACCATCCCAAATTCAAGGTTAGGCTTCCTACTCAGTATTTGGCTATTTGATAGTTGTAGAAAGCGTAGTAAGCATAGAAATACTAAACTTTAGTTCTAGAAAATGTTGTTTTTAGGGTGTTAAGCGGGGAACCCTGCGGGTGCAAGATTATTTCTCTTAGGGGCTTTTCAGGAATCAGGTAAAGTGATAAACTAAGCTAGTTATTTTATGAAAATATATGTATGTTATTACAGCATCTAGTTTCAGGGAAATAAATATATTTATATATGTTTTACATTTTGGAAATACTATTGAAAATGATGGTATGTTAAATATACGAAAAACCTATTTCGTGTGGCATGAGTATAAATTCTTATGAAATAATGTTTTCTAGGAATATGATAAAGATTTGGATTTTTATAATGGAAAATCTGCATACGGACCTAGATTTTTATATGTTTTCCAGCATACGAGCTGTGCTATGGATATGTTTTGCCAGCGTACGTGCCGTGCTATGTATATGATTTACCAGCGTACGGCCGAGCTATATATATGATTTGCTAGCGTACGGGCTAAGCTATGGTTTGCCGATGTATGGGTCGAGCTATGGATATGATTTGTAGTGTACAGACTGAGCTATGGTAAAATATGAAATACCAGCGTACGGGCCGATGATTTTTATGATATACTTATATATGCAAAATGATATGATTGATTTGATAATTAATGGTATGAAATATCCATGTATCACAGTTTCAGTATATGCTATATATTATCATAACCTGGTTGGCTTGGTCTAGGCTAGCACTTGCACGGTACCAATGCTATGTGTTAATGATTCATCCTGATATTTGTGTTACTGCTGCTATACGGAGTGGTGTGAGATTGGATGGTCGATTTGGTTTTAAGAAGTGTGAGCGCCTCTGGTGTACGGACTAGGTCTGGCAGACCCATCGGACTTACGAACTGTACTTTTGACTTGACAATGGTAGGCTAACCATTATCAGGTCCCGCCTTCGGGCCACAAAACCCAGTTATGTGGAGGTAATACATGACATTAGCCAACTAACCTACCAAGATTTTTTTTGTATTATTATTTATATGAAATGAATTATGCTATGCAAACCATTATGTTCTATCATGTTTTGATTATACCTGTTTTCCCTGAAATGATATATATACAGTTTTACTGGTTATGTTTAAGATTATATGTATACCACAAAGATGCTTATGTTGCCACACACTAATGTTAGTTTATTTCCCTCACTGAGAGATGTCTCACCCTGAATTTCATAAACATTACAGGAGCCCCTGATAGGAGAGCGGGTAAAGCTCCGCTGATATAGTTCTGTTGATATGCCCTCTCTGAAGGGTAAGTTTTGGTGGGTACGGTTGGATTTTTGTGAGAAATGTCCCTAGGTTTTTCTTTTTGGGATGTATATACTTAAATACAGTGGATTTCAACTCTCGTATTATGATGGATGGTTTTGTATTTATGATATTATGATTGTATGTTTCCTACTGCTTAGGATTCCGTTATGTGTTCTGATGTGTCCTTGATACCCACGGGTCCAAGTAGATTATGATCTACTGAGTTTTGTGATATTGGTTTTATTATAATATATATATATATATATATATATATATATATGTGGGTGTGTGTGTGTGTGGAAATTAAGCATGTATCACAGTCTCACTCTCAACCTTTACTCTTTAATTTTTCTATATATATAAATTGTATGATTGTGTATCTAAATGTAGGTAGATGAGACAATTGAGATTGAGAAAAACTTTTAATTTAAGGAAGTACGTTGATTGCTCATTTGCAAAAACCTTAAAGGGAGTACATTGATTAATCATTTTCAGAAACCTCGATTAAAAGGTAGCGTATAAGATCCATAAATACAGGGCTATAATCAAACTCTATGTTGAGCTTTGCAAACACTAATTCAAGGAAGCATTTTTGCAACTTTTGTGTTGGTTAAGTATCTTGTATTTGATTGATTGGTTGATTGGTTGATTGGTTGATTGGATTGTCATTGTTGAAAGTATTTATAAGTGTGGATCGTGATTGATCTAATTAAAGCATTAAAAATCAAAATCATTCTTGTTTGTTTGCTAAGTTTACAAAAGGTTAGGAATTTATAAAAAAATATAAAAGAAACTTTTAAAAACCCAATTCACCTTCCCCCCCCCCCCTTTGGGAATACACCTTCCTTTTCAATTGGTATCAGAGTGAGGTTATACAAAATCTTAAATAGAAGCTATATAAAGATCTAAATGGCACATCTAGGTGTATCCCTTTTTTCCGAAGGACAATCCTTAACTAGACCCCCTATTTTATGCGGTGTAAACTACACCTTTTGGAAACAAAGAATGAGAATAAATATTCAAACTATGGATTGGAAAGCATAGAAAGTTGTCACACATGGTGACTTCATTCCTACTAAATTAGTAGACGGTAAAGAAGTGCCTAAAGAAGAACAAGATTTGACTCATAATGACTATAAAATGATGCAAGTAAACTCAAGTGCTATGAATGCACTATATTGTGCTTTAGACGTTAATGAATTCAAAAAGGTCATGACATGTAAGTCAGCTAAAGAAATATGGGATAAGTTAAAGGTAACCTATGAAGCAATGGTAAATGTTAGAGATAATAGAATTTACATGCTCACTAGCGAGTATGACACCTTTAAGATGAATCGAGATGAAACTATCACTAGCATGTATACTAGGTTTACTCACATAATAAATTCCTTAAATGCTTTAGGGAAAAATTATTCAACATATGAAATGATTCGAAATTACCTTAGAGGGCTTCCTCTGATATAGGAACCTAAGGCCACAGCAATCGTGGAAGGAAGAAACTTGAAAAATACCTCCCTTGATGAGTTAATCAGATCCTTTCTCATATATAAGATGGCGATGAATGAAAGAAATCGAGAGAATAATAATAAAAATAAGAAATCAATAGCTCTTACGGCTGGCAAAGAAAGTTCTAGTGATGAAGAGGAAAACAACGAATTAAATAATGAAGAACTAGCTTTTATTACCAAAAGACTTGGAAAATTTTTCAGAAAAAATAGGAAATTTCCTAGGAAGTTTAAAGGATCAAAAACTAAGAAAGGAGAAACAAACACAAAGGAAACTAAGAATGAACCACCTATATGTTATAACTGCAAGAAGGTCAGACATATTAAACCTGATTGTCCACAGCTGAAGAAAGACAAGAAGAAGAAAAAGAAGGCAATGAAAGCTACATGGGATGATACAAGCTCAAACGAATCAGAGAATGGATCAAGCGAACAAGAAGTTGCTAACATGTGCTTTATGGTGTACAATGCTGAGGTAAACTCTTACTATAGTTCATCGAAAGAATCTAGTGGAGAGTCTTGTAATGATTCATGTGATAGTATGCCTTCATACAAGGAAATCCAAGCTGAATTATTTGCCTTACACAACAGGTTCATTAAAGTATCAAAAAGGAACATAGTGTTGAAAGAACAAAATGAAAATCTTAAGAATCAACCAGAAAGTTCTAAAACAACTGAAAAAGAAAGAGAATCTCATATTGATGATCTAATGAAGAAAATTAACAATGTGTCTCAAGAGTTAGTAAAACTACAAGTAGATGGTGAAAGTAAGAAATAATTAGAAATAAGTAATCTTAAAAGTAAAATTGAAGATAAAGATAAAATCATTTACAACTGTACTAGAGGAAACGAGAATTTTGAAAAGATGGTTGGACAACAAAGGATGATTAGTAACAAAGAAGGAATTGGTTACAATGGAATTGAAAACAAAGAGAAGAAGAACTTACTCATGGGATATTTTGTAAAAGAAGCAAAATAATATGTTAGTACATCATCTATAAATATTCATGAACACACTACTTGCTTCTTGTGTAGGAACAAGGAACACATAAAGTTTAATTGTACACTTAAAAAGAAGTATGCCAAAATCAAAAAAGAATGAAAAACGAACACTAAAAATAGATATGACTTAAAAAGAATTAAGAAGATTTGCATTCCAAAAGTAACACCATAAATCCTTCCTTCTAGGTATACTTGAGGACCACTCCATCAAAGGAATAATGGTACTTGGACAGTGGGTGTTCAAGACATATGACCGGGGATAGAACAAAGTTCACCACCCTAGCTCAAAATGATGGAGGGTATGTGACCTTCGGTGACAACACTAAAGGTAAAATCATCAGGATTGGTAAAATAGGTAAAGAACCCTCCCTTACAATTGATGATATTTTGTTAGTACATAAATTAAAGCATAACCTTTTAAGCATAAGTCAACTTAGTGATAAAGGGTTTGACATAATCTTTAAGCAAGATAAGTACATAGTTCAAAACCCAAGAAAACATGAAGTGTTATTTACAGCTTATGAAGTCAATAATGTATATTGTATAAACCTTGAAAACTTAATCTCTTAAGATGTCACATGCTTAACTGCCACGAATGAAACCAATTGGCTTTGGCATAGAAGACTAGGATCTATTATCAAACTTATCTAGAAAAAAGTTAGTCAAAGATTTACTAAATACAAAATTCATAAAAGATAAAATTTGTGATGCTTGCCAACTTGGAAAGCAAATTAAAACAAGTTTTAAAAAGAAGAAACATATCTCTACTAGTAGACTATCACCTAGCTTGCAGCATGGCAAAGTGAAGAGCAAAGGATGAAGATATCTTATTTTAATTTGTAATGCATTAAGTTTGGTCAGTAATCTTGCATATCTTGCACGATGTGATTGGATGCTTAAAAAAGACCGTAGAATGACCTTAGGATCCAAAACTTTTCATGGAAAACCCTTCACTTAAAGAGTCATACTCATACACATTGGATTGAAACGTTTTAAGATCAAAGCAGGGCTAAAATTGCATTTTTAACTAAGCCTAGTTGACCGGTTCTTGCATGCTTTATACGCCCCAGTCAACCAGCTTATTATTTTGACCTGCTTTACAAAGCCCCAATTGACCGATCCATATATTACTCTTGAAAACCCTAGTCGACCGAACCACATTTTTGGCCGAAATCAAAAAACCAGCCGACTGGCCCAAGATGCACTTAAAAAAGCCAGTCGATCAGATCTTAAGCCCCAGTCGATCAAACCTTGGTGATTTGAAAATCACCTAAGGTCAGCCGATAGGCACTTTCCCCAGTCGATTGGACTTCTCAAGATTTTGAAAATCATCTAAAAGCAGCCGACCGACGTATTCCCCAGTCGATTGGACCTCTCGAGTTGGGCAATTTTTAAGCCAAAAATGGTCGTTAATTTTTAATTAAATAAATTTAATAATGCCCAACGGGTCCCTTAACAATCATTTTTTTAAGAGCTCCATAAAAAGCCCACTCAATGCTCATTTAATCACTTTTGATTATCTTGAAAATTCTCTCAAATTATTTGGGCTCTATTTTCTCTCATATTTACATACAAGCAAGCGTTTACTCTCTTTCCCCAATTCTTTTGAAAAAACCATTTTGAAAGAGAGCTTTGATTATTTCTCACTTCCTTCACTTGCAAATTTATTGCTCTTGAAGATTGTTGAAGAATCATTCTTTTGAGCATTTATTCTAAAGCAATTTCTCTCACTCAATTTTCTATTTTGAAAATATTTTTGAGAGTAAGCTTAGAGTTTCTCCTACTTATTTTCTTGATAAATATTTTTGGGAAAACTTCTTATAGCTTGTGAATCTTTAAGCATCCCACTGCAATTTTCAAAAGCTCATCTTGTTTTTATTGAAAAAAAATTTATTTGTGAGCTAAACCTTATCATCTCCTACACTTAATTTTTTTAAAAAAATTTGGAGATATCATTTTGGATTTTAAGATCATGTAAAGCTTTTATTGCATATATCATCTTTAACATCAAAGATCATTATTAATTTCTTCTCTCATATTATTTCATACATATACTTTTGAGAGAAAAGTACTATAAACTCTATTGAGCATAAATCCCATCACATAAGAGTGCACTAGTTTTAGTACACATTAGCTTATTTTGAGAAGCATCTTATTGTACACAAAAATTTATTTCATATCCTTTGTATCCTTACGGTTCAGGTAGTGAACCGTGTTCCAAAAGTGGCGTATCACCTGAAGAGGAGGTGCTCCATCCTATAAGGAGCGGTTGTAACGGTTTGGCTCTACCCAGTTAAGGGAGCTAGGGGGCCTCCACCTTATAAGGAAAATTTGTAAATGGCATTGCTCTACCCGGTTAAGTGAGCAAGATAGTGAATCCTCAAGCTGGTTGTCTTGAGGCGAGGATGTAGGCATGGTTTCTTGAACCTCGTAAAAACCTTTGTGTTAATTTTTTTCCTATACTCTTTACATTTCAGTATTTGCATGTTTACATTTACTTGTTGAAATTAGTGTATTTGTGTTTAAATACTGGTTTGTGAGTAATTGAGAAATTACTGAAATTGTCATACTTGTTTAAATTATTAGGACATTCATATATCTACTGAATTTGTGATTGATTAGAAAGACCCTAGGTTATGTAATACTAGCTGTGATTTTCAAATAGGACATACTTGACCTAGGAAGTTTTAAAATCTCCAATTCACCCCCTCCCCCTTCTTGGAATTACAAAAAAAAAAAAAAAAAAACCCACAACAATGATCAATTATAAAGGATTTCTCTATCCATTTGATTCCTTTTCAATCTTCCAAAACTCCTTCTTGGGATTACACCAAAAACCACAGCAGTGATTAATTATAAAGGATTTCTCTATTCATTTGATTCCTTTTCAATCTTCTAAAAATATTGAAATTTCTCGGGTGTCCACTTTAGCCAAATGCATTATACTAAACCTACCTCAATTTAGACCATTTCGTTGACTTTCTAAAGAGGTTCACCATCTGGTAGCCTCTTCTAACAGGCCTTCAAAAAATAGTGCAACCTAAAATCTCTCTTATTGACAAGTGAGCGAAGCATTTGACTGTTTATTTATTTATAAGTGAATTCATGATTTTATAAAAACAAATTGAATGAAAAAAAAAATCCATAAAATATTTTGATGCAATTCCCTAGTGATCACTTTGCATTGTCAAACCTATATTCGACTATAACAGCCGAATAACTTATCTAATAGACAATGACTTTAACCCAACTCAAGTTGTCTCGCTAGATACTCAATTCTTGAACTCAATCCACCGAACATCCATCACTCTGGGTGTTAACCTTAAAGTTGTCGAACTACCTTTCTAGGTTTTCAACTCAACTTTTCTTTTACTTCTTTTTCCTCTTTTTTTTTTTTTTTTTTTCACCACTTTAGCTCATTTGGATGCCATTTCTAGCTTTCATCAATAGTTAGACCTAACTTTGAAATTGCCTTCTTGAGTGTTACATACTTAATTTAATGTTGACGTGTGTTTCTAACACCTATCGTTTGTTGCATGTTCTATAACTTTTGCAATATTGGTTTGAAGTTGTCAGTTTAGTGTTTTATTATCAATTTTTATGTGTAATATCATCTTTCGAGCATCACTACTAAATTTTTAGACTTGAGGTGGCCTTAATGACATGAACAAAACTTAGGCCAAGTTTCAAGGTTTAAGAAAGATTGGAAACTACGCTTAAATAACCCCACTAATAGCCCAACCCCAAGTAATGAAAGGACTCTTATTTTGATGATCTTTTGGTGGATTTGACCAAACTTGCAGTGTGAAGCTAACATGTTGCCTACGTATGCTTCCCAATATTAGGTATACATAGTTCAATACTAAATGTCCTACTTTAACAATTCAATTGAGATAAAAGTCAATGATTAATTTGGTCAGGACTTTTATTAGGACCATAATATTGGATAAGGTTTCATAATAATTGGACCTAACTTGGAAAATGCCTTCTTGAGTGTTACATACTTGATTCAATGTTGACGTGTGTTTCTAGCGCCTATTGTTTGTTTCATGTTCTCTAACTCTTGTAATATTGGTTTGAAGTTGTCGGTTTAGTGTTGCCCTATCAATCTTTACATGTAATATCTTCTTTTGAATATCACTACTAAATTTTTGGACCTTGATGTGGTCTTAATGACACGAATAGAACGTAGGCCAAGTTTCAAGGTTTAAGAAAGATTGCAAACTAGGTTCAAATAACCCCACTAATGTTCCTGCCCCAAGTAATGTGAGGACTTATTTTGATTATCTTTTGATAGATTTGACCAAACTTGTGGTGTGAAGCCAACAAGTTGCTTGCATACCCTTCTCAAGATTAGGTAATACGTAGTTTAACACTAAATGTCCTGCTTTGACAACTCAGCTGAGATAAGACCAATGATTAGTTTGGTTAAGACTTCTATTAAGACCATAATAGGATAAGGTTGTGGGCTAAAGAAGAATAGGATTATAAGGATCAAAGGTTCATATCCATTTGGGTTTCAAACTTATCAAATGATCACCTTTGAGAGGGTTTACAATACTTACTTTACTCGACTCACCACTTTGCGCTTGCTTTTTCCGTTGCTCTTTTACATTAAAAGCTTTAATTTTCTTTTGATTTTGCTCATTCCATGTTTGCTTTTCATTTTCATTTCCATTTCATTTTGACTTTTCAATATCCTCTTTTCCTTTTACATTTTCTTTTCACTAGTTCTATCAAAACTACCCCAGTGTGTGAGGTGATCCTTTGATGAGTGATCAAGGAAGATATGTATAGGCTCAATTGGGCTTACCAAAGGATAATGTTTATAATTTGATAGTTGAAATATGACTTGCCTTCATTTTAGTATTTTTCATTATCTTAATTGAATCATCATTTAATAAGGACCCGAAACCCTAGGTTATTTAGATAAGTGATTAAATAATAAATTGACTTACTTGTTTAGGTTCAACCGGCTATCAATTAGAAACTTAATTCATTAAGGTTCTTTGGGATTTACTAGTTGGTCGAACAATGACCACTTGTCTTTAGTCCAAACAGCAATAATTAAAATAAAGAAAATTTATGAAACACAGATGAAATAAAACAATGTTTTATTCATCTTAAGCACAACATGTCAAGCCAAATGGTTCAAAATACAACTAACACTCACAAACAATGATGTTATTTCAATGAAAGTCCACATAAATCTTTGCTTGGCCAAGGCTATTGATCCCTTTTCTTTTCCTAGGTCTACCCTAGTCTCAACTTCTTTTCTTCTCATCTTGAGGTTGTCAAAGTTTGTTCATTGACATAAGTAGATTTGCTTTACATGGTTCTATATAGTTAATTGGGTTATTTAAGTTAAAATCCAAATAGACTTCCTTAGATTAGTCAAAGTTGTGTTCTTAAACTTGTAAAAAAGACTAATATGACACAACATAAGTACGATAATACTTATTGATGTAGCATGGGATGAAATATGGTGCATATGGAGACTTGTGAAAAAAGTTTTTTATATTTATAAGAAATGGAATTGACATTATTTTTGCAAAAGGCGCCCCCCCCCCCCCCCGATAAAATAAAACATTGCAAAATAAGTATTAATCCTCAAATTCACTTTAAAATAACCAACATCACATATGCTTTACAAACTTATATGACTTCCAATTGTTGAGCATAACTCAATCTCTACCAAGTAGCTTCTTTTTCTCTGCCTCCACAACACCACCTTTGTACTATTGGCTTGTATGTTCATCCTTATCAACAAGATTGATCCATTTTGTATCTTGAAAAGTTTGAACCTTATATTTGAATGCCTAACTATTCTAAATTTTGTGCCTTGAAGCACCAAAATGGTATTCATAAGTTGCATTGGATCATACCACTTGAGGTCAACTATTGAACCTTTTTTGATAGGATAGGTACAACCAGACAACCACTGAGTAGTTGTGGGAACAACTTTGCCTATGTTATAGGTATGGGTTAAATTGTCGTCCTTTCCCTCATAACATTGGGTTGCTTATATTTTGATTTCCTTTCTTGAGAGGTAGCAATGGTAAACTTTATAGTGATTATTGTTGATAGGTAATGACATTACACACTACCCCCTTTCCTTCATACTTTTCTTGGACACTTGACCTTCTACATTATGAACGCTACCACTCTTTGTTTTGACCTTCTATCGTCTTTATTCCTTCATCTTGGATCCTTTCACTATGTAAGCATCACTTGATTATTTCTCTAGTCCTTACTATTGTAGCGAAACTTGATGTAATATAATCGAATAGTCACATATTATATGCATAAGGGTGAGTGCCAATGAATAATGATGGAATTTCTTGATCCACTAAAGAAGGTTGAACCAACATAGACATCCCCTTCCAACTGTATGCATATTCTTTAAAACTCACATTCACTATCTTCCTCATGTTTTGTAGGGCCATTTTTCTGGGCCTATTTTTATCATGTGTTTGTACTACTTCAAAAAAGCATTTGCAAAGTCTACCTATGTCCTGATCTAGTCCTATCTAGTTGTAAATACCAATACAGAGGCATCCTAGTTAAACTATCTTAGAAATAGTGGGTGATAAATTTATCATTTTGAGTGTGTGCCACCATTTTACTATATAACATCATGATATAGGTGTTTAGGCACTTCATCCTATCAAAATTTCAAATTCAGACATCAATGAGGGAAAGTTTCCAAAATTGATTGTTTAGACCCCAAACTTTGTAAAAACTTGGGAAATACTGCAAGTAAACTTGGGTGATACGAAAATTAAGTTTTTCTATCTATAAATACATGTGAAACCTAAAGATTAAACACACCAACAAGAAGAAATCAAGCTAAACACTTTTTATTCTCCAAAGCTCTCTTGCTAATACTTTTGATGAAGTACCTATTGTGATTTTGCTGATAAAAGTTCACGGGTTTTAGCTCTTCTAACTGAGATTTTCCAAATCTAAAGAACCCCAATGATATTTACTTTGAGCTTCATCTCTTTATATTGATTATTTCTTAAGTATATTGAATTTTAACTTGTACAAATCTGCTCTAACTGAGAGTCTTACTTGTACGAACAAAAGTTGTTCTTGTTTATTGTTTTCTTGACAGTTCAAGACTGCTGGATCATTGCCTAGCGAGAGGGGATTCTCGTTAGAGAGGCAAACTCCACCTTTGAGGGAGAGAGGTTGTAACTTGGTCTGTAAAAAAGTTGGAAAGGAAAATCCTCACAACGGTTTCTTGAGGCAAGGACATAGGTCACTGGCCGAACCTTGTAAAAATCCAGTGTCTCTCTCCTTTTCATAAATCTCTTTAAATTTCTGCAAATATATTGACTGCATGAATGTTTTAATATTTGCTGGAAGTTGAAATATTATTGAACACTGATTTTAAACAAGGAGTTTATGATTGAATTAAATTGAAATCTTAAAAGATGAAAGTGTTGAATATACAGCTGATTATCTCATCTATCTTACAAGATACTTTAGAGTGTTGATTTGAAACTATTCATTGAAGTCATCCTTATTCATTGATAAAAAGATAATCAAATCTGAAATTGTTAGTATTGAAAATTGAATTGGTAACATTATATTATACAATAATTATTAAATTACGTGGTTGATAAAGAGTTGAGTTGTTGATTGTAAAAGTGTAATTAAAATCAATTCAAGATTTAAAAAGGCTTATACTTTTCTAAAGAAGTTTTAAAAACTCAATTCACCCCCCTCTTGGGAGCACACCTTACTTTTCAGTTATAACAATTTTGTGAAATATGACCCCTTTTTTATTTTTGAGGATAAATAAAAATTTTGTTGATAAGCACATTAATGAAATTTGAAATTCTCGTCATTAAAACGCTCATTGTGAAACCTCATGCTTAAATCTTGAATTTGTATGCCTTTTTTTAGGGGGAGCATGCTTAATTGAATATTGAGTTGGGAATGTTGAGTTAAAATTGAATGTCTTGTCATGATTGGAATTATTGGATATTTCGGTTGAATGTTTCATTTTTAGCTTATTGAAAATCCTTATTGATATTGATCATTGTGAGCTTAAATGAATATTTTATTTTGGATATTGAGCTGGTTATAAATTTGAATATATTGGTAAGACTATTGAACAAATGGAATATTAAATATTGCAGTATGAATATTTGAGCATATTGAAATATCTTTGCGAATGGTTTTATGAATTTGAAACATTTCCTCCCTCCTAAAAATATATTGATATTTACCAAGGGGGAGTAAGCATAAGTAAAAATATTTTTGATTTCTGAGCTTTTAAATATGAAAAATCTTTTTGAAAACATAAGCTTGATTGCAAATATTTTTGAAAAATGATTGCAAATTTTAAATGAAATGACCATTGTGAAAATTTTAAACTTTTAAAAATCATTGCCTTTGTTAAATAGTGAAAATATGATAAGAATTTTTTTAAACTCTTCAAATGATACAACCATTTTGAAAAATGAACTTTGAATTGTTTGAATGAATTTTAATCTGTGAATCATTTTTCTCGCAAAATTCATCCCCCCCCCCCCCTCATCTTTCCTTTTTTATAGTGACAAAGGGGGAGAAATTTCTCAAGCATAAAAATTTTGTTTTTAAGTTAATTGGTATCAATTTTCTCTTAATTGACTTATGATCAACAACAATTGGTATAGAGACCCGAAGAATTATGATATTTAAATAATAAAAGAGGAAGAAAGGGAAATTTTTAAAGAAGTCACAGCAGATTCTCATCGACGAACGCGAAGAGCTTGTCGATGCAGTGGCTTATTAGGATCGTCGACAAGGACACGTATCTCATCAATGAGGAATTACCGAGATGGATATTTCAGGGCCTAAAATTCATAGATGAAGGTTATGAGTTAGTCAACAAACTCCCTTCTTGACCTCGTCGACGAAGTGATGTGTCTCGTCGATGAAGGTTAGTGTATAAGTATGTCAAGTTTGGATTTCAGCGTAGAAAACTTGCATGCGGCTTTTTGTCTCTCTAGCTTTCCGTCCCCTCTACCTTCTCTCTAACTTTCTAGCTTGGGTTTTTGCCAGTTTGACAATCCGAACCCGCCACACTACTCCTAAGAAGATTCTCATCATATCTACTGGAGTAGATCGTTGGTTAGGCTAACTTGGGAACCATCCCAAAATTTGGGTAAGTTAGTTAATTTCAGTATTATTGGGTATTTGGTGTTTCTGGACTGAGTAGAATATGTTAGGAAAGGAAATGCTGAAGTTTTGTTGGGGAAAATGTTAATTTCAGGGTGTTGTGCTAGGAACACTACAGGTGAGGAATTGGGTATTTTGTGAGCTTCTCAGTAATCCAAGTAAGGGCATAAACTAAGTCAGGATTTTTTATGAAATTATTTACTATTTTACAGAATTAAATTCCTGGAAAATATGTATATTATATAATTATGTTTGGAAAATACTGTTATGAACGAGAATATGATTTAAACGTGTTTATTCAAAAAAAATATGATTTTGGAACGGATTTTACATTCAGGAGGTTACTCTAATTCTGTGTAGCATGAGTTTAATTTCCATATAATTGTGTATATCAGAACATAATGTTTTTCCTAGATCAAGCATGATATGATATTTTTCATGGCAATTATAAAACAGTACAGGAATCATGATTTTACATATTTAAACAGTATAGAAAATTATGTTCAGAATATTATGTTATGTTGGCGCAGATGTTGTGATTCATGTTATATTTTACCGGCGTAGATGCCATGATTCATGTTATGTTATGCTGGTGCAGATGTCATGATTCATATTATTTTATGTTGGTGCAAATGCCGAGGTTCATGTTGGCGCAAATGCCATAATCAAGTATGATAAAATAGAATTTATGAAAAATGTACATGACAGTTATTATTATGAAATATGAAATAGCTATGTTCAGTTTATAGAACTTATTATATGATATCAGAACCCAGATGACATGGTTTAGTACAGTTTCAGGAGCAAGGTACCGTAGCTATATGTTTAGAATTATGATAGTGCTACCACACGACCAGTAGTATGGGAGATGGCAGTTGATGTGGCATCAATGTAGAGTGGAGTAGTCCCCCTAGCAGTCCCAAACAAGTAGGGGCAGGCCCATCGTACTTACAAACTTATGATTGATCTAGCATGGTTGGCTAGCCATTGCTAGGTCCTACCTTCGGGTTGCACAACCTAGTAATGTAGGGGTAAGACATGACATCAGTTAGCTATCCATCCTGGGCATATTTTAGTATTGTACGATTATATAAGATAATTTTCAAGTTAGTAATTTAGTACGTTATATTATGTTATGAAGAATCATGTTTTATTCAGATATGATATAGCAGTTTTTACCAGTTATGGTGTCTATACTGATATTATGTATAACATGAAAACACTCATGTTGCCACACACTAATATTAATTTATTTCCTTTACTAAGAGATGTCTCACCCCAACTATATAAATAGTTCAGGAAATCCAAGTAGAGGAGTGGATAGAGAGCTCCGCGACAGTAGAGACCAAAGGGGCTACCCTGTCTAAAGGGTGAGTTGTTGAGTTAGGGTCAGGTTTATTTTTAGGTTATGACCCTAGGGTATAGTTGGCCTTTTTGGTGGATGATTGTATATATAACAAGTTTAGTAGAACTCTGGTATTATGTTTGATTGAATGGCATGTTGTAATTTACGTTTCCTGCTGCTTAGGTATCTGAGTGGTATTTTGGGTATATCCCTAGTACCCATGGGTCCAGGTTGATTATGTTATTTAGTTGAACAGGATATCAGATTTATTATCTTAAATGTTATTATGGAAAACAATATATATATATATATATATATATATCTGTGTGTGTGTGTGTGTGTGTGTGTGTGTCTATGGTAAATCAGGCAAGTCATTACAATTTGGTATTAGATCCTAGGTTACTAGGTTCTGTAGACTCTAGAGTGCAGCAAAAACAAAACCAGAGTATAGGAAAAAGGATTTAAGGTTTTGTTTTGCAGTTTAGAGATAGGACTTTTGTGTTGGTTTTAGTATCTTTCCTGAAGTGACGATTCCAGGAAAGTCATAGTAAACTATTGCTGGGTCGTGTTTCTAGATTGTAGGTTTGGATCTTGAAATAAGATAAGGATGTCAAGATAGGGGATTTTGGTTAGACGTGTAAGTTAAAAGGATAGGGTCCCTAAGTCATGTTTATTGTCTTTTTTGGGATGGACCCTGGAGGAGGTAGCGCCCATGTAAGCGGTAGTGATGGTGCAGGGCCCTCGAGTGTGGGCAGGGCTAATTCCTATGTGGTATTACACAATGTGGTTCAGCAAGTTATGGCTGAGATCACTAGGTGCTCCAGAGAGTAGAGAGGCCCATCTGCGGGCCATGGGTGCACAATAAAGAAATTTTCCAAGATGAATCCTTCGGCATTTTCAGGAGGAGTTGATCCTGCAGCTGCTGAGAATTAGATACAGGAGATCGAGAAGGTTTTGGCAGTATTACAGTGCACGAAGGAGTAGAAGGTCCTTTTCGCCACCTATAAAATGACAAGGGAGGCCGAGAGATGGTGGACTGCGGTGAAACTTCTAGAGCAGTAGAGGACGGTGCCAATAGTTATGATATGGGACCAATTTAAAGAATTATTCTTTGACAGATATTTCCTAGCCACCATCATAGAAGCTAAAGTGGAAGAGTTCCTAAATTTGAAGTAGGGATAGCAGTCAGTCCAGCAGTAAGCGGAGAGGTTTATCGAGTTATCCCGTTTTGCCCCGTATATTGATCCTGATGAAGTAAATAAAGCTATATAGTTTGAAAGGGGATTGAAGCGTGAGATCTACAGGCAAGTTATGGTGTTGAAAATATAGGACTTTGCTAAGTTAGTTGATAGAGCAGCTTTGGTTGAGGTCGGTGAATAGTTGGGTGTAGAGGAACAGGGACAAAGGAAGAGGTCCACACCTTCAGGCTTTCAGTAGGGCTTTGGTCATGGTCAGTGGATGAGAGGAAACTACGGTAGGGGTCAGAGGTAGGAGACTGGAGGCTGTGAGATTCAGGGTACTTAGACGTACCTTGTATGTCAGATATGTGGGAAGAGGCATCAGCGGGAGTGCCGAGCTGGGAAAGGTGTATGTTATCATTGTAGAGGATCGAGGCATCTGGCACGAGATTTTCCTACACCTACAGGTACTGTTCCTGCTCCCAGGCAGTTCATAGGAGGTTACCAGGCACCTCATGGAGGTCAGGAGAGGAATGTGGCCCCGGTGAGGGTTTATGCTCTGACACTAGGAGATGCTAAGATGGTCGCAAATGTCATTATAGGTACCCTTACTGTTTTGCCATGCCATGCAATTTTTTTTATTTGATTCGAGTGCTACTCATTCTTTTGTTTCTGCAAATTTCATTAAATTGTTTGGATGTGAGACCTAGTTATTAGATATAGAAATTCTAGTAGCTTCACCAGCTAGTTTAGTGATAAAGTGTCGTAGGGTGCTTAGAGGTTATCTCGTAGAAATTCAAGAGAGAGTGCTACCTGTCGATCTAATTGTACTTGACCTGTATGGGTTCGATGTAATACTGGGTATGGATTGGCTGGCAATTAACTATGCTAATATTGACTGCCATTTGAAAGAGGTGATCTTCAAACCACCAGGCAAGCAAGAATTCAAATTTTTGGGGTCGCAAGTGTGTTCCCTGCTTCAGTTGGTGTCAGCCATGCAAGTGATAAGGCAACTCTTGGATGGTTGTCAGGGGTTTATGGCTTTTGTAAAGGAGGTGTCACAAAATAAGTTGAGCTTAGCAATATACCAGTGATTAAGGAGTTTATAGATGTTTTTCCAAAAGAATCGTCGGGATTGCCTCCTAACCGTGTGGTAGATTTCCCTATTGATCTACTTTCCAAGACGACACTGATCTTTAAAGTTCCTTATAGAATGGCTCTAGCAGTGTTAGGAGAGCTAAAGGATCAGTTGTAAGATTTGCTGGATAAGGGTTTTATTTGACCCAGTGTTATTTGTAAACAAGAAGGACGGGTTTATAAGGATGTGTATATATTACAGGGGAATTAATAGGGTGACAATCAAGAACAAGTATCTTCTACCCCATATAGACTATTTGACTAGCTTCAGGGTACATAGGTTTATTCCAAGATTGATCTCAGATCAGGCTACCACCAAGTGAAAGTAAAAGCAGAGGATGTCTCGAAGATAGCCTTCAAGACCAGGTATGGGCATTATGAATTCCTTGTTATGCCTTTTGATTTGACGAATGCTGCAGTATTCATGGATTTGATTAATAGAATCTATCATCAGCATTTAAACCGATTTATTGTGGTTTTCATAGATGATATACTGGTCCATTCGAGGAGTTTTGAGGAGCATGAGGCACACTTATGGCTGGAACTTCAGATGCTCAGAGAAAAGAAATTGTATGTCTAATTTAGTAAATGTGAGTTTTGGATGGAGAAAGTGGTGTTTCTAGGGCATGTTACATCAGAGGATGGAATTTCTGTGGATCTTAGCAAGATTGAAGCAGTAATGAATTGGGCCAGGCCGAAGCATGTTCAGGAAATTAAGAGTTTCTTGGGACTGGCAGGATATTACCGCCAGTTTGTTGAGGGATTCTCACCATTATCAAGGCCTCTAATGCGTCTGACTAGGAAAAATGTCAAGTTTGAATGGGATGACATGTAGAGACCCGAATAATTATCATTATTCAATAATAGAAGGGGGAAAGAAAAGTAATAGGGTCTTGTCGACGAACATGGGATTCATCGACAAGAATACACGAGGGGCTCGTCGACATGGATGCGTCTTGTCGATGAGAAGATATCGAGGGGATTTATCACAATTATGAATTTTGTCGACGAGAAGTAAGTATTCGTCGACAAATTTCCTTCTTAACCTCATCAATGAAGTGACGTAGCTCATCGATGAATGCCAGCGTATAAATAGGCCCAACCCTCATTTTTTTGGCTGGAAATTGTGCGCAAATTCTTCTCTCTCTCTCTCCTCAATTCGTCCCTCCTCCCTTCTCGTTAAGATTTTGGGCCAGATTCTCGCCAGTTTGACGATCTGAAGGAAATGTTGTATACGACGAAATACTGAAGTTTAGTTCTCAGAGATGTTGATTTCAGGGTATTGAACGGGGAACCCTGCAGGTGTAAGACCAATATATTATAGGGGGGTTCTTTGCAGAATCCAGATAAGGGAATAAACTAAAGCAGAAATTTTTTCATGAAAATTATTATGAAATTATTAGTAGATTATGTTCAAAAAGCATGTATTATATCTAAGTATTACTAGAAAAATATATATTTGGGAAAATACTGTTGTTACACTAGAATGTATATTTTTAGTACAAAATTCCAGAAAATATGATTTCTAAATAGAATGTATGGTTTTATTCAGCAATGTGTGGCATGAATATTATTTTATGCAAATTGTATTATGTTAAGGTCATTTTACAAAAAAAATATGTTTCAGTAGTTTTCAAAAATTATAGAATAATGCAGTACATTATGATTTCAAAATACTTGTTAAATGATATATTTATTCAGATCAATATGTATGAAATGTTCTGTGCAAGGTCGTGATTGATAGTCGGCACAAGGCCGTGTATTATGTATGATTTCGGCACATGGTGGTATTTATGAATGATTTTGGTGCAAGGGCACAAATACGAAAGTAATCGACACAACGCCACATTTATTTTTGATATTATAAAAAATGCTATCAATATATTTACGTTAAACAGTATATTATCATGTACTATATGTTATTAGAACCCGAATGATAGTTCGGTTTAGTTTCAAGAGAACGGTACCATAGCTATACAGATCAAATTATTACAGTTCAAATTTGTGCTAACAGCCCCTGCAAGTAGAGGGGGTAGGAGATAAATAGTCGATGTGGCTTTCAGTGTAGAGTTGTAGACGTCCACCTGGAAGTCTAGACCAAGGTGTGGCGGGCTCATCATACTTGTAGACATTTTTGACTCGGCAGTGATCGGTCAGCCATTGTCGAGTCCTACCTTCGAGTTGTACAACTTGTCACGGGGGAAATACATGACATCAGTTAGTTATACATCCCAGGTAAATTTCAGTATTATTAGTTATATTAGACAATTCACAGTATGAATTACTAGAATTATGAAATTATATGTGTATTCAACCATGTTATGCTCAGTATTCTCCAGTATGCGAAATGTACTGTATATGTACTATAACATTAAATATTCATGTTGTCACACAGTTGTATTTAGTTAATTTTCCCTTACTGAGAGGTGTTTCACCCCACCTTAAATAATTTTTTCGAAAACCCAGATAGGCCAGTGGACTGAGGTCGCCGCTGAAGCAGTAGTTGTTACCCCACTAGGAGGGTAAGTTTTGGACTAGGATCAGGGGATTTTTGTTATGAGATCCTAGGCATATTTTTTATGTTTTTGGAATTGTACATAAATATGGTATTTGTGGGTTGTAGATAACTTTGGTGTTATGCACTATATGATTTGATGAATGTAATTTATATTTACTGCTGTTTAGGTTTCGCTGTGTATGACAGGTGTGTGTCCCCGTTACCCATGGGTACGGGTTGACTTTGTGATATGTGTTTAATTATATCATAAGTTAAACAGGTCGTTACAGTTTGGTATCAGAGCATAGGATGCTAGGTTTTGCAGACCGTAGAATGCAGTAGTAATGATACCAGAGTATAGGATAAGGGAGTTTGAGGTCTAGTTTTGTAGTCTAGATGCAGGACTTTCATGAGGGTTTGTGTAATTTTCTTGGGGTGATGATTTTAAGAAAGTTATTTTAAACTATCGTTGGATTAGGTGTCTAGGTTGCAGAATTGAACCTTGAATTCAAATCAGGGGTGAAGAACTAGTTTAAGATGTAATATATTAATTAGATGACATGTTACGATGATAGGGTCCTAAGTTAAGTTTATTATTTTATAGGATGGACCCTGGAGGCAGTAGCGCCCATACTAGTGGTAATGAGGGTGCTGGGCCTTTAGGCGCTGTAGGTGGTGATTTAGATGTAGTTTTATGCAGCGTGGCATAGCAGGTCATGGCTGAAATTGAGAGGAATTATAGAGAGCTGGGTGGTTTGTCTGCAGGCCAAGACAGTTCGTTTTAGAAATTCATCAAGATAAATCCTCTAGCTTTCTCATGAGAAACTGATCCTGCTATCGCTAAAAACTAGGTGTAGGAGATAGAGAAAGTGTTTGCAGTGCTACAGTCTACTGAGGAGCAAAGGGTGTTGTTCGCTACATATAAACTGACTGGAGAGGCTGAGAGATGGTGGACAGCTGTGAAACTCCTAGAGCAGCAGAGGACAGTACCTATGGAGATGTCATGGGAATGATTGAAGGAGATATTCTTCGATAGGTATTTTCTAGCCTTGTCCAGGGAAGCTAAAATTGAGGAGTTCCTAAATCTGAAGCAAGGACAGCAGACGATGCAGCAGTACGCGACGAGGTTTATTGAATTATCTCATTTTGCCCCATACATTATTCCAGATGAGGTGAAAAATGTATGACAGTTTGAAAAAGGTCTGAGGAGAGAAATATATAAGCAGGTGTCGATACTGAGGTTGCAGGATTTTACTAAGTTAGTGGATTGAGCCACTATAGCAGAGGTTGCAGAGCAATTGAAGGCTGAGGAGTGGAGACAGAAGAAGAGATCCACACCTTCTAGTTCCTAGCAGGGCGTCAGTCGTGGTTTGTGGAAAAGAGGTGGCTACTATAAAGACTGGAGGCAGGAGATGGGGAATCATGGTTTTTAGGGTGTGCAACCATATCAAGCTTGCCCGACTTGTGGGAAAGGCACCCGAGTGAGTGTCATGTCGGGCGAGGTATTTGCTATTGGTGTGGAGAGCCGACGCATGTGATGAGATATTGTCAGGCTCAGATTGGTGCTGCTCTCGCTCCTAGACCTACATGAGGAGGCTATCAGGCGCCACGTGGAGGCCAGCAGAAGAATATGGCTCTAATAAGGGTTTTTACTCTGACGTCGGGTGAAGCTGTGGCAGCCGGCGATGTTGTGACAGGTATGGTTAGTATGTTTTCATTTAAAGTCATTGCATTATTTGATTCAGGTGCCACACACTCGTTTGTGTCTTTGGGGGGTATTAAACTATATGGGGCAAACATACAATTATTAGACATCGAACTATTGGTGACTACACCGACCGTGTCAGCAATGAGGTGTAGTAGGGTGCTTTGTAGCTATCCAGTTGATATCCAAGGGAGAATTTTATCTGTTGATTTGATAGTGTTGGACATGTATGGGTTTGATATCATATTTGGCATGGATTGGCAAGCAGCTAACTTTGTCAATATTGATTGCCATTCGAGAGAAGTGATATTCAGATCCCCAAGTAGACCTGAATTCTGATTTATAGGATCACGAGTGCAATCTCTACCTCATATGGTTTCAGCTATTCAGGCGAGGAGAATGCTCCTGAGTGGTTATCAGGGATTTGTAGCCTTTGTGAAGGAAAGATCAGGGAATGAATTGAAACTCTCTAGTACGCCAATGGTAAAAGAGTTTACAGATGTGTTTCCAGATGAATTACCAAGTCTACCACCTGATCATGAGGTAGATTTTCCCATTGATCTGCTTCCAAGTACAGCGCCGATTTCTAAAGCACCTTACCGAATGGCGCTAGCAGAGTTGGAAGAATTAAAAGATCAGTTGCAAGATTTACTTGACAAGGATTTTATATGACCTAGTGTATCTCTATGGGGAGCTCTACTATTATTTGGGAAGAAGAAGGACGAGTCTATGAGGATGTGTATAGATTATAAGGAGATTAATAAAGTGACAATCAAGAATAAGTATCCTCTACCTCGTATAGATGATTTTTTTGATCAGCTCTAGGGTACACTGGTGTATTCTAAGATTGATCTCAAATCAAGCTACCATCAAGTAAAGGTAAGAGTAGAATATGTATCGAAGATGGCCTTTAGGACTACGTATGGGCATTACGAGTTTCTTGTTATGTCATTTGGTCTGACAAATGCTCCCGCGATATTCATGGATTTGATGAACAGGATTTTCCACCCATATTTAGACCAGTTTGTTGTTGTTTTTATTGATGATGTACTGGTCTATTCGAGGAGCTACAAGGAGCATGAGATGCATTTGAGGCAAGTGTTGCAAACACTCAGGGAAAAGAGGTTGTATGCCAAGTTTAGTAAATGTGAATTCTGGCTTGAGAAGGTTATGTTTTTAGGACATGTTATCTTAGGGGATGGAATTTCTTTGGATCCTAGTAAGATTGATACGGTAGTGAATTAGGCTAGACTGAGGAACGTCCAGGAGATTATTAGCTTCTTGGGGTTAGCTTATTATTACCATCATTTTGTCGAGGAATTCTCAATGTTATCAGGGCCTCTGACATGACTGACTAGGAAGAACGTCAGATTTGAATGGGACAACAGTTATGAGCAGAGTTTTCAGGAATTGAAACAGAGATTTGTCACGGCACTAGTGTTGATCATCCCGTCAGGCGGTGAGGGTTATACTATCTACAGTAATGCGTCGTTGAAGGGACTTGGTTGTGTACTGATGCAGCTTGGTAGAGTGGTAGCATATGCTTCCAAGTAGTTGAAAGAATATGAAAGGAACTACCCTGCCTATGATCTTGAATTGGCTACAGTAGTACATACGTTGAAGATTTGGAGGCATTATCTGTATGGCGAGCAATGTGAAAATTTCTCCAACCATAAGAGTTTAAAGTATTTCTTTGCTCAGAAGGAACTAAATATAATGCAGAGAAGGTGGTTGGAGTTTATTAAAGATTTTGATTATATCATCAGTTATTACCTAAGAAAAGCAAACGTGGTAGCTGATGCATTGAGTAGGAAATCTGTGGGACCAGCGTTGGCAGCTATGGAGTTCTAGTATCCAATAATAATGGATCTGGAGAGGCTCGACATAGAGTTGGTAGAGAGTGATCCTCAAGTACATATTGCCAGTTTAGTAGTACAGCCTACTCTACAGGAAAGGATTAAAGCTTATCAGAAGGAAAACCTAAAATTAGTAGAGGTATTAGTCAGAGTGCAAAATGGTCAGGGGGAGGAATTTTTTTTGTCAAATGACATAGCTATGCAGGACCATTCCAGATTATGTGTTCCTACCAATGCTAACCTTAGGAAGACCATCTTAGAGGAGACTCATAGATCTTTGCATGCTGTTCATCTCGATAATACGAAAATGTACAGGGATCTGGGAGAGTTTTACTGGTCGAGTGGTATGAAGAAAGAGATTACCGACCATGTAGCATAGTGTCTAACGTGCTAACAGGTAAAAGATGAGTACCAAAGGCCATTAAGTTAGTTGTAGCCACTATTTATCCTAAAGTGGAAGTGGGATCATATATCCATGGACTTTGTTTCAGGTCTGCCATCGGCGTTGCATGGCTAAAATTCGATTTAGGTGATTGTAGACCGTTTGACTAAGACCACCCATTTCCTTCCTATCAAGATCAGCTACTCCCTTAACCATTTAGCGGAGATTTATATTGAGGAGATAGTCCGTTCTCATGAAGTGCCAATATCTATAGTGTTGGATCGAGACTTGCATTTCACATCGCGTTTTTAGAGAAGCTTGCAGGAATCTTTGGGGTCTCAATTATATTTTAGCATGACATTACATCCTCAATTAGACGGGAAGACTGAGAGGACGATATAGATATTAGAAGATATGCTTTGAGCATGCGTACTAGACTTTGGGGGTAGTTGGACTCAGTTCATGCCACTGGTAGAGTTTGCGTATAATAATAGTTATTAGGCCAACATTGGTATGACACCATTTGAGACTTTGTACGGTAGAAGATTCCATTCTCCTTTATATTGGGACGAGATAGGTGAGCGGCGAGTTGTGGGGCCAAAGCTAGTGCAGCAAGCGTACGATAAGGTTCGACTCATCAGAGAGAGAATCAGTGCAGCTCAAAGCCAATAGAAGAGTTATGCTGATAACCACCACAGGAAATTGGAATTTGATATTGGTGATCATGCATTTTTTAAGATAGCTCCATAAAAAGGGGTTATGAGGTTTGGAAAGAAGGGTAAACTTAGCCCTAGGTTTATCGATCCGTTTGAGATTCTAAAGAAAGTGGGGTTGGTTGCCTACAGGTTAGCTTTACCACCTGTATTATCCAAGATACATGACATATTCCATGTTTCCATATTAAGGAAATACATCCCAGACCCTTCTCATGTAATCAGTTATGGTGAATTAGAGCTTAATGATTCACTAGTTTATGAGGAGGTACCAGTACAAATTCTGAATATGAGAGAACAGGAATTACGTAATAAGAAGATTCCT
Source organism: Malania oleifera (assembly GCF_029873635.1). Classification (NCBI taxonomy): domain Eukaryota; kingdom Viridiplantae; phylum Streptophyta; class Magnoliopsida; order Santalales; family Ximeniaceae; genus Malania; species Malania oleifera. The sequence goes on from NC_080423.1 coordinate 52,017,980, forward strand.
CTAGTAAAGGTTCTATGGACAAATCATGCAATAGAAGAGGCTACTTGAGAGTTCAAGGAACAGATCAGGCAGAAATACCCACAATTGTCCTAAGAAGTTTAGTTACAGCCAAGGAAGTATAAGTAAATATACAGTATTTCTTTTGCAGGTTTATGTAATAGTTAGTTAATGAGTAGTCTTTTAGTTTTTTAGGGAATTTTATTTTATATATGTAATCTCTCAGAATTTGGAATGTAACTCCGGTATTCCTCCACCATAAGTGAGGGTAAGTAATAAAATAAATAAACTGTTTTGTCTTAAAGGGATGAGGAGTTATATAGATAGTAAATTTTGAGGATGAAATTTTATTAGGAGGGGAGAATGTAGAGACCCGAATAATTATTGTTATTTAATAACAGAAGGGGAAAAGAAAAGTAACAAGGTCTCGTCGACGAATCCCTATTCGTCGACGTGGATGCGAAGGGCTCATCGGCGTGGACGCATCTCGTCAATGAGAAGATACCGAGGGGATTTATTGCATTTCTGAATTTCGTCGATGAGGAGTCGTATTTGTCGATGAATTTCCTTCTCCACCTTATCGACGAATCCCTGTTCGTCAACGTGGACGTGAAGGGCTTACTGGCGTGGACACGTCTCGTCGACGAGAAGATACCGAGGGGATTTATAGCATTTCTAAATTTTGTCGACGAGGAGTAAGTATTCATGGAAAAATTTCCTTCTCTACCTCGTCGACGAAGTGACGTGGCTCGTCGATGAAAACCAGCGTATAAATAGGCGGCCCAACCCTCATTTTTTTGGCCAAAAATTGTGTTAAAATTCTTCTCTCTCCTCAATTCGACCCTCCTCCCTTCTTTCTAAGATTTCGGGCCAGATTCTCACTGGTTCGACGATCTGAAGCCACCACGACACTCCTGGGAAAGTTTTCTGCAAATCTACTGGAGTGGATCATCGGTGGAGCTACCTTGAAATTCATCCCTAATTCAAGGTAAGACTTTTTAGTCAGAATTTGGTCTTTCCATAGTTATAGGAAATGTTGTATACGACGAAATACTGAAGTTTAGTTGTGAGCGATGTTGATTTCAGGGTATTGAATGGGAAACCCTGCGGGTGTAGGACTAGTATATTATAGGAGGGTTCTTTCCAAATATCAGGTAAGGAAATAAACTAAAGCAAAAATTTTTCCATGAAAATTATTAGTAGATTATGTTCAGAATGCATATATTATATCTGAGTATTATTAGAAAAATGTATATTTGGGAAAATACTGCTGTTACATTAGAATGTATATTTTTAGTACAAAATGCAAGAAAATATGATTACTAAATAGAATGTATGGTTTTATTCAGTAATGTGTGGCATGAATATTATTTTACGCAAATTGTATAATGTTAAGGCAATTTTACAAATAAAGTATGTTTCAGTAATTTTTATAAATTACAAAATAATGCTGTACATTATGATTTCATAATGCTTGATAAATGATATATTTATTTAGATCAATATGTATGAAATGTTTGGCACAAGGCCGTGATTGATAACCGGTGCAAGGCCGTGTATTATGTATGATTTTGGCACAAGGCCGTATTTATGAATGATTTTAGCGCAAGGTCGCAGATACGAAAGTAATCGGTGCAAGGCCGCATTTATTTATGTTATTACAGAAAATGCTATCAATATATTTATGTTAAACAGTATATTATCATGTATTATGTGTTATCAAAACCTGGATGATAGTTCAATTCAGTTTTAGAAGAACGGTATCATAGCTATACAAATCAGATTATTACAGTTCAGACTTGTGCTAACCGCCCCTGGAAGTACAGGGGGTGGGAGATGGATAGTCGATGTGGCTTTCAGTGTAGAGTTGTAGACGTCCACTTGTCATTCTGGACCAGGGTGTGGCCGGCCCATCGTACTTACAGACATTTTTGACTCGACAGTGGTCGGCCAGCCATTGTTGGGTCCCGCCTTTGAGCTGCACAACCTATCATGGGGGGTAATACATGACATCAGCTAGCTATACATCCTGGGTAAATTTCAGTATTATTAGTTATATCAAAAAATTCATGAACAGTATGAATTACTAGAATTATGAAATTATATGTTAACTCAACCATGTTACGTTCAATATTCTCCAGTATGCGAAATGTATTGTATATATACTATAGAATTAAATATTCATATTGCCATATAGTTGTATTTAGTTTATTTCCCCTTACTGAGAGGTTTCTCACCCTACCCTAAATAAATTTTTAGGAAACCCAAATAGACTGGCGGACCGAGGTCACCACTGAAGCAGTAGTTGTTACCCCACTAGGAGGGTAAATTTTGGATTAGGATCAGAAGATTTTTGTTATGAGATCCTAGGTATATTTTTTATGTTTTGGGAATTGTACATAAATACAGTATTTGATGGATTGTAGATAACTCTGGTATTATGCACTATAGGATTTGAAGAATGCAATTTATATTTACTGCTGCTTAGGTTTCCGCTGTGTATAACAGGTGTGTGTCCCCGTTACCCATGGGTAAGGGTTAACTTTGTGATATGTGTTTAATTATATCATAAGTTAAGCAGGTCGTTACAGTTTGGTATCAAATCCTAGGATGCTAGGTTCTGTAGACCTTAGAATGCAACAGTAATGATACCAGAGTATAAGATAAGGGAATTTGAGGTCTGGTTTTATAGTCTAGATGCAGGGCTTCCGTGATGGTTTGTGTAATTTTCCTAGGGTGACTATTTTAGGAAAGTCATTTTAAACTATCATCAAGTTAGGTATCTAGGTTGCAGGATTGAACCTTGAATTCAGATAAGGGGTGAAGAATTAGTTTAAGATGTAATATATTAATTAGATGACATGTTACAATGATAGGGTCTTAAGTTAAGTTTATTATTTTTCAGGATGGACCCTGGAGGCAGTAGCACCCATACTAGTGGTAATGAGGGTGCTGGGCCCTCAGGCACTGCAGGTGGTGATTCATATGTAGTTTTACACGGCATAGCACAGCAGGTCATGGCTAAAATTGCTAGGAATTCTAGAGAGCTGGGTGGTTTCGCTAAAGTAGTAGTTGTTACCCTGCTAGGAGGGTAAGTGTTGGACTAGGATCAGGGGATTTTTTTTATGAGATCCTAGGTATATTTTTGATGTTTTGGGAATTGTACATTAATACGGTATTTGATGGATTGTAGATAACTCTGGTATTATGCACTATATGGTTTGATGAATGCTATTTATATTTACTGTTGTTTAGGTTTCCGCTATGTGTGACAGTTGTGTGTCCCCATTACCCACAGGTATGGGTTGACTTTGTGATATATATTTAATTATATCACAAGTTAAGCAGGTCGTTAAATGACAACAATGAACATAGCTTTCAAGAACTGAAGCAGAGGCTTGTCACTGCACCAGTATTGATTATTTCGTCAGGGGGTGATCGTTATGTAGTCTACAGTGACGCATCTTTGAAAGGGTTCGGCTGTGTATTGATTCAGCATGGTAGGGTTGTAGCTTATATTTCCTGACAGTTGAAAGAGTATGAAAAGAACTACCCTACCCATGATCTAGAATTGGATGCAATGGTACACGCACTAAAGATTTGGAGGCATTACCTGTATGGTAAGACTTGCGAGATATTCTCCGATCACAAAAGTTTGAAATACTTTTTCACTCAAAAAGAGCTGAACATGAGACAGAAAAGGTGGTTAGAACTTATTAAAGATTATGACTACACTATTAGTTACCAATAGGGAAGGCAAATATGGTAGCTGACACTCTTAGCAGGAAATTAGTGGGACCAGCATCGGTAGCTATGGAGGTTCAGCATCCGATCTAGATGGATCTAGAGCGACTCGGTGTAAAGTTGGTAGAGAGTGACCCTCAGGCATTTATTACCAATCTAGTAATACAGCCTACTTTACAAGAAAGGATTAAGATAGTTCAGAGAGATGACGCAAAATTAGAAGAGTTGATGGCTAAGGTGTAGGACAGATAGGGAGAAGAATTCAGTTTTTTTGATGACGGGGTTTTGAGGTTCCATTCCAGGTTGTGCGTGCCTACAGATGCTGATATCAGGAGGACGATTTTAGAGGAGACTCGCAGATCCTTGAACACGGTTCATCCAGGTAGTACTAAAATGTATAGGGATCTACGAGAGTCTTACTAGTGGAGTGGCATGAAGAAGGAAATTACAGAGTTCGTACAGCAATGTCTGACATACCAACAGGTAAAAGCTGAGCACCAGAGGCCGACGGGCTAATTACAGCCACTTTACATCCTAGAGTGAAGTGGGAACATGTATCTATAGACTTTGTGATAGGTTCGCCATCGACATGGCATGGTCAAAATGCTATTCAAGTGGTTGTTCATAGATTGACGAAGACCGCTCACTTCATTCCTATTAAAGTCAACTACTCCATGGATAGACTGGTGAAATTGTATATTCCGGAGATTGTATGATCACATGAAGTACCAGTGTCTATTGTATCAAATTGTGACCCATGATTCAGGTTACGATTTTGGAGGAACTTTTAAGAGGCTCTGGGGCTTCAATTATCTTTCAGCATGGCGTTTCATCCATAAATGGATGGCCAGACTGAGAGGGTGATTTAGACATTAGAGGATATGTTTCAGGCGTGCGTGCTAGATTTTAGAAGTAGTTGGACCCAGTATATGCCATTGGTAGAGTTTACATACAATAACAACTATAAGGCAAGCATTGGCATGGCACCCTATGGGGCGCTCTATTATTGGAGGTGTTGATTTCCTTTTTACTAGGATGAGGTTGGTGAAATGCGAGTTTTGGGACAAGAAATTGTGCAGTAGGTGTACGATAAGGTTCGACTCATAAAGACAGGATCAGTGCAGCTCAGAGTTGGCAAAAAAGCTACGCCGATATGCGCAGTCAGAAGTTGGAATTTCGAAGTTGGGAACCACGTAATTTTGAAGATAGCACCATTGAAGGGAGTTATGAGGTTTGGGAGGAAGGGTAAATTAAGCCCTAGGTTCATTGGCCCTTTCGAGATTCTTGAAAGAATAGGGTCAGTTGCCTTCGGGCTAGCTTTACCACTAGTATTATTTAGAATTCACGATGTATTTCATATTTCCATGTTAAGGAAATACATCCCAGATTCCTCCCATATCATCAGTTATGCCAAGTTAGAACTCAATGATACTTTGGCTTATGAGGAAACTCCAGTACAGATTTTGGACAGAAGGGAACAAGAATTGCGCAATAAGAGGATTTCAATAGTAAAAGTCCTATAGAGGATTCAGGCAGTGGAAGAAGCTTCTTGGGAGGTCGAGGAAGAGATACTACAGAAAATACCCGCATCTATTCAGCGGGAAATAGCAGTAATTAGGAAGAGATACAAGTAGATATGTAATGCTTCTTTTATGCAGGTTAGTCAGTATATGTAATAATTTTTAGTTGCAAGTAGTATTTTGGTTTTGGGGGAATTTTATTTTATGTGTTTTTAATCTCCCAAAACCCTGAATGTAACCAAGGTATTCCTCTGCCACAAGTGAGGGTAAGTAATAAAATAAGTAGCCCATTTTCTTTAAGGGATGGTGAATCGCTCAAATAGTAAACTTCGAGGAAGAAATTTTTATAAGGAGGGGAGAATGTAGAGACCCAAATAATTATGGTATTTAAATAATAAAAGAGGGAGAAAAGGAAATTTTTAAAGAAGTCACAATAGGTTCTCGTCGACAAACGCAAAGAGCTCGTTGACGCAGTGGCTTATTGGGATTGTCGACGGGGACACGTGTCTCGTCAATAAGAAATTACTAAGAGGTCTATTTCAGGACCTTAAATTTGTTGACGAAGGTTATGAGTTAGTCGACAAACTCCCTTCTTGACCTCATCGACGAAGTGACGTGTCTCGTCAACGAAGGCCAGTGTATAAGTATGCCAAGTTCGGGTTTCAGCGCAGAAAACTTACATGCGGCTCTTTCTCTCTCTAGATTTCTATCCCCTCTACCTTTACTCTAAGTTTATGGCTCAGGTTTTTTCAGTTTGACGATCCGAAGCAGCCATGCTACTCCTGGGAAGATTCTCTCCATATCTGCTGGAGTAGATCGGTGGTTAGGCTAACTTGGGAACCATCCCAAAATTTGGGTAAGTTAGTTAATTTCAGTATTATTGGGTATTTGGTGTTTCTGAGATGAGTAGAATATGTTAGTAAACGAAATACTGAAGTTTTGTTGGAGAAAATGTTAATTTCAGGGTGTTGTGCTGGGAACACTACAAGGGAGGAATTGGGTATTTTGTGAACTTCTCAGTAAGCCAGATAAGGGGATAAACTAAGTCAGGATTGTTCATAAAATTATTTATTATTTTACTTCATTAAATTCCAAGAAAATATGCATATTATATAATTATGTTTGAAAAATACTGTTATGAATAGGAATATGATTTAAACGTGTTTATTCAAAAAAAAAAAATATGATTTTGGAACAAATTTTACATTCGGGAGGTTACTCTAATTCTGTGTGGCATGAGTTTAATTTCCATATAATTGTGTATATCAGAACATAATTTTTTTTCCCAGATCAAGCATGATATGATAGTTTTCATGGAAATTATAAAACAATACAGGAATCACAATTTTACATATTTAAACAGTATAAAAAATTATGTCCAGAATATTATGTTATGTCGGCGTAGATACCATGATTCATGTTATGTTATACAGGCGTAGATGTCGTGATTCATGCTATGTTATGCCAGTACAGATGTCGTGCTCTATATTATTTTATGTCGGCACAAATGTCGACGTTCATGTTGGCGCAAATGCCATAATAAAGTATGATAAAATAGAATTTATGAAAAATGTACATGACAGTTATTATTATGAAATACAAAACACTTATGTTTAGTTTATGGAATTTATTATATGATATCATAACCCGGATGACATGATTTAGTACAGTTTCAAGAGCATGTACCGTAGCTATATGTTCAGAATTATGATAGTGCTACCACACGACTAGTTGTATGGGAGATGGCAGTGGATGTGGTATCAGTGCAAAATGGATTAGTCCCCCTGGCAGTCTCGAGACCAGGTAGGGGCGGGCCCATCGTACTTACAGACTTATGATTGATCTAGCATGGTCGGCCAGCCATTGTTAGGTCCCGCCTTCGGGCTGCACAACCTAATCGTGTGGGGGTAAGACATGACATCAGTTAGCTATCCATCTTGAGTGTATTTCAGTATTGTATGGTTATATAAGATAATTTTCATGTTAGTAATTTAGTACATTATATTATGTTATGAAGAATCATGTTTTATTTAGATATGATATCAGCAGTTTTTACCAGTTATGATGTTTGTACTGATATTATGTATAACAAGAAAACACTCAAGTTGCCACACACTGATATTAGTTTATTTCCCTTACTGAGAGGTGTCTCACCCCAGCTATATAAACATTTCAGGAAATCCAAGTAGAGGAGGGGATAGAGCTCCGTGACAGTAGAGACCGGTGGAGCTACCCTGACTAATGGGTGAGTTGTTGAGCTAGGGTCAGGTTTTTTTTTTGGGCTATGACCCTAAGGTACAGTTGGCCTTTTTGGTGGATGATTGTATATATAACAGGTTTAGTAGAACTCTGGTATTGTGTTTGATTGAATGGTATGTTGTAATTTACGTTTCATGCTGCTTACGTATCTAAGTTGTATTTTGGGTATATCCCTGGTACCCATGGGTCCAAGTTGATTATATTATTCAGTTGAACATGATATCAGATTTATTATGTTAAATTTTATTATGGAAAAAAATATATGGTAAATCAGACAGGTCGTTACAATTGGTATGAATTTTTTTAATGATATATGACTATCATTAAATTTGGTATCATCTATTGTCATATTTTGACCATGCTAATATGTTTTATATGGAGTGTAGTTGGCATATCTTTTATGAAGATTATGTTTTTAGATAAAAATCAAACTTTGTGCTTAATTGTTTATATTTCTTGCCTCACCCCTCTTGTTTTGGTTTTGATGATGCCAAAGGAAGAGAGATAGGAAAAATATGAACTCGTGTATGATTTAAACGTTTTATTATTTGTTCATATTTTTGTTAATATTTTTTCATAATCACAAAGAGGGAGAAATTTAATCCTAAGGTTTCTATAACCTAGTTTTGATAATAACAAACTATTGAGTACTACTAGCTTGGTATTTAAGTTGTTTTTCTATAGGATTGAGCCATTGAAGTTGAAGTGAAGTGATAAATTGAGAGAAGAAGTTAAAGAATTTATTTTCTTTATTTGTATTGTTTCTCTCTTAATTGTAATGTACTTTATATTTGAAAATCTTTGAGAAAATATAATACACAGCATAAATGGACCTTAACAAAAAAAAATGGGAACAATGGAGAATTGAACCCTAGCTTTGTACCAGGGGCGGTCGACTAGCCTTGTGCCAAGGGTGGTTGATCGGCCCAGATAGAGGCCAGAGACGATTGACTAGCTCCTAAAGGCAGTCAACTGATTTGACAAGTTCTACCTATAACAATCTTCTTCTTTTCTCTAATGGTTATTGAGCGGTTGATTGAACCATGTAACTGGTTGACAAGTTTGAAATTAAAAAGGCTCTAATGGGCATAAAAAATGACTAGTTTTCATCCGAACTATATATATGCCCTCCTAAGCCTTGAAAATTCTAGAGAATATACCTATATTAAATATTCAAGTGTTTTTCCTTTCATTCTCTCTCAGTCTCTCTTTATACTTTATTTTCTTACCTTTGAGAGAAAAACTCTTGTGCCTTAATCTTGATTATTCATTGAGAGTTTGTTTTGAGTTTTGGATTGTAAATATTTCCTTGTGAGGAATTTGTGTTTGTAAGTTTTCTTGTATTGGTTCCTTCATCACCATATAAGCAAGGATTGTAATTTGATTTCCTTGGTCTTCGAAAAACAAGGAGGTGTGATTGGTATCCTTGCCACCTTTAATGTAAGGGGAATCAGTGGAACCTTAAAATAGTTAGTCTTGAGAGAATAGGTATAGGTTAGTTGCCAAACCACTATAAAAGCATTCGCATCTCTCCTTTTCTCCCTTTTATTTAAATTGCTTTTGTAATTGAGTAGTTTGCTTGATTGTTTCACTTGCATTAATTTTTGTATCAAGCTCTTTCAAATTTACTAAACCTAAGTCACCCCCCCCCCTTCTGGGTTGCCTTTTAGCCAACACCACACCCATGAGGACTATTACCACCCCCCCCCCCCTTTTTAGATTCTCGAAGGTGTGTACAAGACACACCTTTAGGTTCACTGTTGGAGTCATTAACGTATCTTACAGTTGAATAAGATTTTCTGCATGGGAGAATATTCCAAGGTAAGCAATAAAGCATGCACCTAAAGTTACCAAAGTAAGGGATTTTAGAAGGAGAATATCATTAACCTAAAGAAACAAATATCATGTAATTCAAAAAATTGATAAGAAGCAGCTATAAACTAATCTTACTTACCTAATTTTAAAAGATCAATTCCCTAAGTTAAAGAAGCAAAATTTATATTTTATGTACAAAGAAACATTTTTACTTTATGTGCATGAAAACTTTCTTTCTTTCCTCTTTGCCTTAAAAATACTTTCCTTTTTCTATTTACTAGTTTAATAGGTGTTAGAAATCCCAATTAACACTCAAGATACAAATCCTAAAAATCATAGAAACCATATCATTTTCTTATATTCAAATCCTCTTTTTAAAATTATTTTTTTGACATTTTACACCAATTTTAATGTCGGATCTATGCCCATAAAATACCTAGAACTCAAATAAACCAATAAGAAATGAATAAAAAATTTTGATATTTTATCTAAATCATTTTACAATTTTTTTTTTAATTTTAACCAATTAATAACCACTAAAATGAAATAAAATTCAAATAAACAGGTTAAATCTAAAGGAAAATAACCATAAAAAGTTATAATATATCCTAAAACATAAAATACACTCCTAAATGATTTCATTAAGACAACACGATTTAAAAATCATTTTAAAATAACAAATTTCTACTTAAAAAAACCTAAACTAATGAAAATAAAAAATAAGGTATGATAATCACCTCTTGTATATACTAATGCAATAAAGACTCAAATTTTAGCACAAGCATGTTATAAAAACTAAAGCTTTGAGTATCATAGAAATTCAATCTCAACAATGACCTAGAATCTATGGAGTTTCAAACCATCATTTTGAAGTGTATGTTTCAAAATTGTCCACCAAAGAATCATGAAGACATGTAAGATATATGAGATTTGAGGGAGTTTAGAAGTATACCATGCTCTTCAAGCTTTTCTTTTTATCCTTGAATCCTTCAATGGAGTTGGCCACAAGATACTTAGGTTGGATAAATTCTTCCTCAAGCCTCCAACCTATGGTTCCTCTTTCTTTTGTTTCTCTCTTTTGCATGAATATGTGTGTTCTTGCAACTCCAGAAGTGAGTGAATGCCCCCTTTGAATGTTTACGTCCTTCAACTGAATGTATCTTCCTTGGAAAGGAGGCTTAGCCCTTTTTATAGAGAAATAAAAGAATAGGGGTTGCCCTAATTTCCCCCTTTTGAAGATTGCTCTTTCAAAACAAGGAAACCCCACCCTTATAAAGGCATTTTTCAACAAGTTTTCTTCCATCCCAAAAAAGAAAACTTATCCTAAATGAGGATAATTCCATAATTAATTCAATTAAATCAATAAATCCTCAACAAGTGAAATTGGGCACCCCAATATTGTATTGCACGCAAAATGACAAATGGTAAAATGAAGAAACCTCAAGTAATTTTGTCTGGTCAATCACTGTCTCTTACTTTTCAACTAAATGAGAAATTTCGTCCTAAACAAATTTGGATGTCTATGATGGTAATTGGTGGTGGCTCCAATTGTTCAAGGGTGTGCCCGTGTGGTGGAGCTATGCAAAGTGGCAATGCCTTTAGGTTCCATGCGGTCAGACAAAGAGAGGGGGAAGGGAGATCATTTTGTTAAGTTAGGTTCGGGCTTTAAAGGATAATAAACAACAAATATTAAACAAAGTATAATATAATAAAATGGTGTGCATGCGTGCGTGCGTGCGTGCGTGTGTGTGTGTGTGTCTATATATATATATATATATATATATATATATATATATATAGTGCTATTGAAAGGCAAATATGAAAGGGAAAATTATAAAAAAAAATTCTAATAATAGGAAAATAAAAAATCCAAGAAAAAAGGGAGGAAAAATTTTCAAAAAGAAAAATACAAAGGCCAAAAAAAAACCAAAGAAGGGAAATTCATTGAAAATGCCCCAAAATGCTAGAAATTTGAGGAAACTCAAATAAAAATTAAAAAAAAAAATTCTTGAAACATCCAAAAATAAAGGAGAGTTAAAATCCCATAAAAGTAAAATTTTCATAAAAAATGGAAAAAAAAATATAGAATCAAATTAAAAGAAAATCCATAAAAATAAAAAATAGTTCCATAAAATTTAAACAAAAAATGAGAAAATTTGATAAAAAAAAAAAAAAAAATTCTTGATAGGTTCTTAGCCCTCTAGGACCCCTTTTTATGCATTTTGCACCTTGTTTGATTTTAATTTCATGCTTTCTTATTTATTTGTTTGCATATCTTTCTAATTTTGATCAGGCCTTTTCATGTTTAGATGTTCTTTAGTATGTCATGTATTTGTGTTCAATCATTTGTCCATTTTGTTATGTGGCATATTTGCATGTGTATATTTCTTGCATAATTTATGTCTTTATTGCATGTGTTTGTGCTTGTGTGTATGTGCATACCTCAGTAAGAAGAAATTCAATAATATGGGGCTTTGTAGTCCTCAACCACCTTCTAAGGGGCTGAGAGTCTAACTGATTCACTTCAAGTTCACTTGATGGTGATTCTATGAGATTTTTTTTTTTTATACACGTATTTGTCTTTGTTGCATGTTTTGATTTGTTTGTGCATATTGGTTGCTTGTGTGATAGTTTAGTATGTCATTTGCATGTCCATTGATGTTGCATGTACTTGTGATTGTGTGAGTTCCCTTTTCAGGCAATAAATTCAATAAGAAAGGCTACATGGACACTTGTGTCTCTGTGGGTTTTATGAGATGAAACTTATGTTCTTGAATGAAATTCTAGATAGGACATGAGTAGATTCAATATGAGTCTGAAGAGGGACGCTTGTATTTCTTCAGACTCTCAAAGGTGAGATGAAACTTGTGTCTTTGAACGAAATTCTAAATAAAGACATGAATGGATTCGATAAAGGAACAATAATGATTGAGACTTGAAATAAAACCCTGAAGTAGGATGCTTGTGTCTTTTAGGGTTTTTGAGAAAATATCAAGTTCGTGTTTTTAAATGAAATCCCAAATAAAATGCGAATGGATGTAATGAAAGCAACTACAAATGAGTCTTGAAATGAAATCCAAGGAGGGATGCTTGCATTTCCTCAAATCCATTGAAATAAATTAAAGTACGCATCCTTGAATAGAATTCCAGATAAGATATGGGAGGACTTGAAGAACTTATAAAAAAACCTATAATAAGTTAATGAGTAGAAACTTGAAGAGTGACACTAGAGTCTCTTTTGGTTTCTTGAGATGAACCTTGTGTTCTTAGGTGGAATTCCAAATAGGACACGAGTATATTCAATACTTAAAGTCTGACGACTATGGTAAACAAGAGCTGATTGTATGTCACTCATATGAATTTAAAATAATTCAAGGTTAATTTTGTAAATTTTTAAAAATGGGCGTGTAGGGGGTGCTAGTACATTCCCCTCACACAATCACACTCCCAAACTTGACTTTTGCAGCACAAATCATTATTGTTCCTTTGGACCTAGTTGTACCTTAGAGACCAATAAACTGATAATTAATTAAGTAGATTTTCAAACCTTAAATTGGATGAAATTGGTTAATGGTGACTCTCTAGATTATGTATTTGACCCACATCTCATCCTCCATGTATTTCATTTCTTATTTATATTAGAGATTGCCACACGGTTGAGGTGACTCAGAGATTTACCTCCTTTTGTAGGAGTTGGCTCTTCTGAATGTTGCAATATACTATAATAATTTATTATTATTATTGTTGTTGTTGTTGTTGTTGTTGTTAGCTATACCTCTCTACTAAAATTGAGTCCAAAGACCTCTTGGCATGACACCTGTCCATGCATGTGCTAGTTGGGTTTTTTTTTTTTTTCCCTTTTGTGTGGATGGTGGCTAGCTAAGGAAGTTATTCCCAGTGTGGGAAAAGGGTTAGGGTTCTGCAAGTGGATCTAGATGGGTATTTCGAAAGAACCCACACAAGGGGGGGTGTTCAGATGTGAATATGTGTCATTCTAGAATTGGGTTGTGATTTTGCCATGTGTAGATTTTTTAGACAAATACATTGCATAAAGGTTTTTGTTTTGTTTTATATGTGATGCCTTTTTTTGGTGCTTATTTGGGATGACAACCATTAGTTATGCAACGTGTCTCAAAGTGATTAAAACCTTTTTCCTTTGACTTGTTATGGGGAGCAAGTTCAATGGTTATAGTCCTTAACATGCTTGTTTCAAGGCTACAATCTATTTCATGGTTCCACCCATAGGAAACAATTCTATCTCCCTATGTCTGTTGCCTTTCCTTTTGTTTCCAAAGCTCTACATTTTTTTAAACCATAAAGTAAGGGGGATAAGTGTGTGTTAATTTATGTTCTGATTTTAGAATGGATTAAGTGTGCTTCCTTATAGGTGGATTGGCGAGGGCACAAATCTTATATCTTCAGTGCATGCAAAAAGTGTCCACTGTGATGATGAGCAATTTTGGGGTTACTAGATCTATGTGAAAAGAAGATGCCCAATGAAGGTACATTCAACAACAATGAATAGGTACCGTGGCCAAGATTTTAAGGTAAGGACTAGTGTAGTGCGGTGATGTGTTGATTTAGCAATAGTTGGATTTGCGGCTAAAATTGAAGAGACATCATAGCTGAGAGAAGTTGCCTTTGAAACAAACAAAATGAGAAGAAGAATAACCTAGGGCATTTTTAAGGTTTTTTTCCTATCATTTATTTCCTGATATCTCTTCTCCTTTATCTTTCTCTTTCCATTAGTTTCTTCATAAGAATTTCACATTTCTCTTTTCTTTTCTTTTTTTTTTTCAGTTTTTTTGATAGTTGTATGGAGTGAGGCAAATTGGCACTAACTAGAAATAATGACTCAAGGTTCTGCTAGCTCAACCTCTATAATGAACCATTTTTTTTTAAATATTTTGTTTATTTTGTACATGTTTTCTATTAATTTGAGGCAGTGTTAGGAAGAATCCCAAAGGCTACTTTTATTTGGCAGCTTCATGTTGTTAAGATTTCAAGAAACCAAATCTAGTCCTTCACCTTGGCATATGTTTTGTTTCTTGGCTTTTTTGTAGTTACATATTTTAGGTAATGGTATAATCCTAAGAGGGGAGTTAAATTGGATTTTTCAAAACTTTTGCTAAATAATTTTGCCGATTCCCCACAAATATTACAATCAAAGTTTAAGACGTGTATGTAAATCAATCACAACAATAAACAATCATACATGTGCGAAAATATAAATAAGTGCAGGAAGAGAGAAATCAAACACAATAATTTTTAATGAGGTTTGGCTATTGTTGGAATTGATGTATTCCCAAGAGGGGGTGAATTGGGTATTTAAAAATTTATCTCCTAGGTCAAATTAACTAGCAATAGTAATGCACAACCTAGGGTCTGTCTAAGTATTTCTCAATCATTCATAATTTTAGATCATGCACACATTCATAAATAATTAAATATGAGCATACATGTGCAGGGAATTAAAGTGTAGGAATTTAAGAGCAGACACAAGATATGTTATCAGAATTAGGCCAATACTGCCTATGTCCCTGCCTCGAGCTCACTAGTAAGAGGGTTTCCACTACGGCTCACTTAATGGGTAGAGCGACACCGTTTACAACACCTTACCAAGATGGTGCACCTAACTTTCGTAACCGGGTCAAAGCCAATCCGAGACTTTTCACAGAGCAAGTCTCCCTCTTCAGGCCCATGCCTAGAATACAATAGGCAATTGAAATTTTGTGCACAAATAAAGTTGCTTCTAATACAAGCAGATTATATACCAATACGCACAACTAATAATCAAAGCACATCAAAGGATAGAACTATAAGCTCAGTGCAGATATGTGCAATATCACTCAATCTAATGTCAATGAGCAGTCTAATGCAAGAGTGTATTATCAATTTATCTTTGAAACAATATATAGGTATGTATCAATCACAAGTAGGGTTTCAAAGATTTCTAATATAATGATCAAATATCTCAAAAAATATATTTGAAAAATATTTGCACAAGAGATATTTGAGTATAAGCTTGTAAAAAAAATATTTTTCTTTACAAATCACAATACAAGCTTAGGAGTCTTGCAATACAAATGCTAAGACTCACAAGCTACCAAGTTTTCCCCATATAGTGAATTTATTGATTAAATTAGGAGGAAAACTTTAAGCTAAACTCTCAATCGAAAAGCAATCACATAATCACAACAATGAGAGTTTTAGCAATGGTGAGCTATGTAGGATGATGTAGGATACTCTCACTCAAGATTATTTTTCAAACGAATGATCAATGGAAGAGTATATGAGTTGTGTATGAAGAAAAGGCTCTTAAAAATTCAAATAAAAATTTTCTTAATCAAACTCCCTAATCTAAGCTTAATTTTTACAAATAAGGACTTATATATAGAGATGGGAAAAATTATAGCCATTGGGGATACACTGGGTATTTTGGAAAAAAATTAATTGAGTTTAATAAAAAATAACCCAATTTAACCTCAATAAAAATTAAGCAAATTGAGAGGTTCGATGGACCATATTTATGGTTCAGTCGACTAGGTTGCCCAGTTCGGTCAACCAAAGTGATTTTGAACTGAAGAGTTAGTCGACCAGACTTGAGGCGATTTCAGAACCTCTGAAGTTCGGTCGACCAGATTGGGTTCAGTTGACCAAACTTGGATGTTTGGTCGACTAGGTCAATTTTCTACTAAAAGTTCGGTCGACTAGGGCATTAGGATTTCCCACATGTCAGTTCAGTCAACCAGGTCGTTGCTGCTTATTTTGAGGTCAGTCGACCGAAGGGTCAAACCATTGATCCTGGGGAGGTTCGGTTAACCGAAGTGCACAGAGTGTTGGGGTTCAGTCGACCGAACATGACAACTTTGTGCACTTCAGTCCTATTCTTCTTATGTAGTTGTCCCTATTCACATGATAATTAATTCTAAGATTATGGGGGAATTTTTTTCATGCAATGATTTGGGACCAATAGTCAGTCTAAGGTTTTTGAGCTTTTTAATTTGTCCCAAAAATCCGGTGTTGGTCGACATCCCTAAGGTCAATCTATGGTCTTGAGCTTATAGTCCCTACCATGCATGTCATGCATTAATTATTACAGACCGATAGATTATTATTACACATCCAAATTAAAATAAATGTATATATATATATATATATATATATATATATATATATATATATATATATACAACTTAAAATAAATGAAGGCTTCATGCTTTGCTCCTCAGAAATTCCATGGATTTCGCAGAAAAAATGGCTCGTTTTAGTGCTTTTCGACATCCATTTCTCATCTGTCAACTGTGCTTAGAAAAGTAAACCCGTTCAAATACTCAAAGTACACAGATGAGATACTGTGGTTTGTCATAATCAAAACAGGAGATGGACTCAAAAAGTCAACAGCTATCCCCGCCTCAAACAATCTGCTTGAGGATTTTCATTAACCACTCCTCAAATAAGGTGGAACCACCTTATACACACTCTTTCAATAGGATGGAGCCAACCTTTACACACTCCTTCAATAGGGTGGAGCCCCCCTCTCCAAGTGATATCCCCTCACTTGGTCCGCTCGTTCAAGGCGAAGTTGTAGAGACCCGAAGAATTATAGTAATTAAATAATAAAATAAATGAGAGAAGGATTTTTTCCATGGGGGCTCAGCAGGGACTCATGGATGAGCACGGAATATTCATCGATGAGTCACCTATTGGGAATGTCGATGAGGACACGTGTCTCGTCGATGAAGAGAAATTGAGAGGGGTTATATTAAGGTCTAAAGTTCATCGATGAGGGTTATGAGTTCATCGATGAACTCCCTTCTTGCACTCGTCGATGAGGTGATGTGTCTCATTGAAAAGACCACACTTTATAAATATACCAACCTCGGGATTTTAGCGAGAACTTTTCATGCAAAACCTCTCTCTCTCTCTCTGTCTCTCTCTCTCTAGAAATTCGTCTCCCCCACCTTTTCTCTATTTTTTTGGCTTTGTTCTTCACCAGTTCGACGATCAGAAGCCACCACGCTACCCCTGGGAAGATTCTCTAAAAGTCTGCTATAGTTGATTGTTGGTTAGGCCAACTTAGGCACCATCCCAAAATTTGGGTAAGTTGGTTATTGTAGGTTTTATAAGGCTTAAAATCTTGTTATCTTGTTTTGTAGCTCCCTTTGGAGAGGGACAATCTTCAACTAGGCCACCAATCTTTTGTGGTTTGAACTATACCTTTTGGAAAAAGAGAATGCAAATCTATCTTCAAACTATGAATTGGAAAGTTTGGGAGGTTGTCATTGAAGGTGACCAAATTCCTTTTAAACTAGTCGATGGAAAACAAGTTCCCAAGGAGAAAATTGATATGACGTACGTAGATTATAAGATGTTACAAGTTAACTCTAGCGCCATGAATGGCTTATATTGTGCTTTAGATGCCAATGAATTTAATAGAGTAATGGCTTGCAAATCAACTAAGGAGATATGAGACAAACTAGAAGTAACATATGAAGGCACTATAGATGTTAGGGATAATAGGATCAATATGCTCATGAGTGAATATGAAACCTTTACGATGAACCCGGATGAAACCATAACTAATATGTTTACTAGGTTCACTCACATAATCAATTCCTTAAATGCACTAGAAAAAACCTACACTACTTATGAGATGATAAGGAAAATTCTTAGAGGGCTGCCACCTAAATGGGAACCAAAAGCTACTGCCATAACGGAAGGAAGAAATCTAAAAACTACTTCCTTAGATGAGCTTATAGGTTCTCTCTTTGCATATGAAATGGCAATGAATGAAAAAAATGGAAAAACCAAAACCCAAGAATCAATAGCTTTCAAAGTCTTAAAAGACAACTCAAGTAGTGAAATGGATGAAGATGAAGTAGCCTTCATATCTAAAAAGCTAGCAAAGATTCTAAGAAGGAAAAATAAATTCAAAACAAAATCCAAATCTGAATCAGATGAAGAAGAAGAAGAAGTTCGCAAGAAATCTAAAAATAAAACTCCTACATGTTATAATTGCAATAAAGTCGGACATATAAAATTGGAATGTCCACTACTAAATAAAGAGTCTAAGAAGAAAAACAGAAAAGCCATGAAAGCCACTACTTGGGATAGTACAAGTAGTTCAGAGAATGAAATAAGTGACCAAGAGGTTGCCTACACGTGCTTTATGGCATGGGATAACGAAGAAAGCTCCTCAACTAAATCTTCAAAATTAATTCTTGTAGTGATAAATCAAGTGATGAGGGTATGCTATCTTATGATGAACTTCAAAATGATTTATTCAAAGTAAATAAACAAAATACTTCATTAAAGAATAAAAATGAAAGTATAATGAAAGAATTAGAATCCCTTAGAAATGTTGAAAGAGAAAATAAAAGAGAAAAGGATTCAAGGATCAATAAAATAGAACATAAGTATGAATCAACAATGAAAGAAATAGAATCTAAAAATCTTGCTGAAAAAGAAAACAACTTGAAAATCAAGAAACTAGAAAGCAAGAATGAACAAATGATAAAAGACCTTCGATCCCTATCCTTTACGGTATATGAGAAAGATATGTATATTTCTGGATTAGAGGATAGAATAAGAAAATTATCTCTAGATCTAGAGAAATCATTA
This sequence comes from Malania oleifera, assembly GCF_029873635.1. NCBI lineage: Eukaryota > Viridiplantae > Streptophyta > Magnoliopsida > Santalales > Ximeniaceae > Malania > Malania oleifera. Next base: position 52,036,939 of record NC_080423.1, read on the forward strand.
AAGAAGGTTGATAACAAGAAAGACATAGAGTTAAATGATCTCAAGAATCAAATCAAAGATAAGGATAAAATTATTTACAACTATACAAAAGGAAAGGAAAACCTTGATAAGATGATTGACTCACAAAGAATGTCATTAAACAAAGAATGCATTGGTTTCAATGGAGTTGAAAATAAAAAGAAAAAGAGTCTGTACATGGGATATTTCTTAAAAGGATCCAAAGACTATGCAAACACGTCTCCTAATGCCTACACTAACACCATATGCTATCAATGTAAGAAAAAGGGGCATATAAAATTTGAATTTCCATTTAAGAGGAAAGGTGTTAAAACAAAACAAGTATGGAAGATAAAAGAAACATCTCTTGACAAATCAACTGGACTCAAGAAGGTATGGGTACCAAATAATAACTTCATATAAACATAAAGAAAAAAGCATTGTTGGTTCAAAATCATAGGATGATTCTTTACAAGGCTTAAATTAAGAAAATATTAAGAAATATCAAATTGAGCTTATTACTGAAGTACCTTGATTAAGAAGAAGATATTTGAGAATGAAAGCCTATATGTTAACATGCTTACATGCCTATATGATATGCTCCCTACTTATGTGATGTGCTGATATGCTATATGCTACATGAGTATGACTTGACTTGAGTTGACTTATATTGATAATTTATGGCTCATTATATTGCAAACTTGAGTATGATTATGAAGCTAAATCTTGATATAAGAAGAATAGAGTTTGAGCATGAGATTATTGAGCATAAGCATGAATCTTGATATAAAATTACTTTTTGACTAAGCATGCTAATAATGAATCAAGTGGATAAATTTGTCTTGTGCTGCTCTTTATATTGGTATCCATGATCTATGAATGATATTTTTTATATCCATGAACTATGCATGATATGATATTAGCTTTGGTATCTATAAAAAATTTTTTGGTATCACATTTTGAAACTTTATTTGGTATCACAATGTAAAAGGCTCAATTGGTATCACAAATTGATATTTAAGAATGATAAGCATTGATGATGTTAACATGATATTGGTATTCAATGATTGTGTTCATGAGAACATAGAGGACATGAATCAATATATAAAGCATGGATAATAAACTTAAAAGCATAATTGGTATCAAATCTAAATGTATTAAATTCAGAGGGAGTATTATGACTTATTGCTTGTATTATGGTTCTTCCCTAATTATTAAATTGGAATCATGGAATAAATAATGGGTATCATGAATTATTATGCATGCTGAAGTTTAAAGTACTATACTTTTTATGATTACTCATAGCCTTAGTACCTAAAGTCTTACTCTTTTTGATTGACGTCAAAAGGGGGAGAAGTTTTAGGCAGCAAAAATGGAGCATGATATTAAAAATTTATGAGCATGATATATATATATATATATATATATATATATATATATATATCAAAAGGAGGATAAGTACTTGATGTTGATTGATATTGATATCAAATAATGTGATTTTGATATATGAGCATGATACGTGAAAATATTTTTAAAATGATGCTTATTGAAATGGGGAGCCTTTTAAAGGCTTACTCAAATTTTTGTTCCTTGTTTGTCATCATCAAAAAGGGGGCGACTGTTAGCCTTACAAGGCTTAAAATCTTATTATCTTGTTTTGATGCTAACAGATAAGTGGAATTTAACGTATTTGTGTGAGTAATGTTATTTAAGGGCTCATATATGAGAAAGTAAGGTCAAAGTGCTCACAAGGATCAAATGAAGCTTAAAAAGTCAAAGCATGGATTTAAAGATGATATATTAAACCTTGAAGAATTGAGGACGTGAATGATTTGTTGAAAGTCAAGGAATGTTAAAGTCAAAAGAGCCAAAGAAAATCAAAGTGAGAAAGCTCAAAGAATATTAAAGCTTAAAGACCAAGAAAGAGTCAAAGCAAGCCTGAAGACTTGAGTGTTTAGAATGTCAAGTCTTAGAAGTCTTTATGTAAGTACTTTAATGTTTAAATATCGTTTGAAATATTATGAAGCTCTTAAGTTAACTTCTTGGACCTAGATACCTTTTAAAATACTTAGAAAATATTTTTATAAGGTCAAAAGATAGTTCAAAAAGGTTAAAATTATTTTTGGAATGAAAAGCGCCAAAAGATGGTTTTTCCAAATGCTGTCAGTTTTAATACATCCGCATTAAGGTGCATTTTTCACTCTCAAAATCTCCTTATTTTTAAACTTGTTCAAAATTAAAGTTGTAGTATTTTCTCTTAGATTTCTTTTGAAACCAAGAACACCTAAGTTGGAGTTATAAAAAAAAGTTATGGCGAAAATACTGAAGCAGGGTCATAGCCGTCAACCAACCAAACACTGTTCACGGGAGGAACTTCAGCTGACTGAACAGCACACAGAACCACTTCAGACGACCGATGTGTAACTTCAGACGTCTGAAGAATAACTTCAGATGACGGAAGATTAAGTTCAATCTTCTGAAGATTTTTTGCTGAATTTTCTAAAGAGGCAGAACCACCTCAGACGACTGAACCTGAAAGTTCAGTCATCTGAACACTATTAACGGACATATTTTTCAAAAGTTTTTAAATTCAAACTTATATTGTTTGGGCTCCAAACTTTCTAAAAACTTGGGAAATTATCTAAGGAAACTTTAGCAACAAGGAAACAAGCTTGAAAGCATATAAATACATGGTTTTGCAAATCAAAACAAACCAAGAATTGAAAAATCCATTTTGAGAAACTGAAAGCACTCTTGTTGTTCCAAAGTTCTCTTGTTCACTCATTGCAAATCTCTTTTGCTAAGTTATTCTGAAGTGTTGATCCTTCTTCCTTTGGATGCCTACTACTAATCCTCATCTAAGAAGGATATTGGTGAATTCTACACTTGAGCTTCATTCTATTTCATATTGACATTTTACATTGAAGTATATAGTGTTGAACTTGTACTAACTTGCTCTTTGTGAGAGTATATTTGTACGCATATTATATCTTGTTTCTAGTAGTTCTCTGACATTCCAAGGATTTTTTGGATCATTGGCTAAGCAAGGGGATATTTCTTAGAGAGGTAGGCTCTAGCCTAAAGGAGTGACCTCAACAGAACAGGTTTAGTGAATCCTTTGGTGGTTTGCCAAAGGTGAGGACGTAGGCTGGGTATAAGTCGAACCTCGTAAAAATCTCCGTCTCGCTCTCTCTTTCCCTATTCTTTATTTTCAGTACATATTTAAATTGCATGGATGGTTTAGATTTGAAAATTATATAAATTATGTATATTTGGAAATCAAGTAAACCTTAAAGTTTGATTTTGATTTGGGTTTCAAAAATTGAAAGGGAGTACGTTGCTTGAACCATTCTTTGCAGAAACCATACGGGAGTACGTTAATTGGCTAAACATCGCAAAGATAAATTAACTTAAGAGTTTATTTGAATTCTAAACTTTGGGAAGAGTAATTGGATTTTATATTGAACATCATATTGAAGAAGAAATTTCAAATATACAGGGCTTTGTTCAAACTCATATTTACCTCAGGGCTGAACACAACATAAAAGCTGAGAGTTAGATATACTAATCTTGAATGCTTCCATCAATCTAATAGTGCTTAAGTGAATTTATGTTTGGCAATCAAACTGGTTGTTGGTTTGGGCATTGTGGTTGATTAGCTTGATTAGTTTAATTATTTGTGTGGTTGAAGATTGAATGTTTTATTAGTTGAAGATTGAATGTTTTATTGTTTAAAAGAAACCAAGTTCTTGTTTGATTGACAAAATAGATAAACAAGTTAAAGAATTGGTTAAATATTAAAAGAAGTTAAGGACTTTAAAAAGAAATTTTTAAAAGTCAATTCACCCCCCCCCCTCTTGGGAAGTTATTCATAATTTAAGTTTTATAAGGTATTTTGTATTTCTGGACTAAGGAAAATGTATTAGGTGAGATAATACTGGAGTTTTGTGGGAAAAATGTGAATTTTAGGGTGTTGAGCTGGGAACACCATAGGAGTAGGTTTGGTTAATTTTGTGGGCTTCTCAGTAAGCCAGGTAAAGGGATAAATTAAGTCAACATTTTTCATGGAATTATTTATTGTCATACAACATTTATTTTTAGAAAAATACGTATAATATAGAACTATGTCTGGGAATATTGTTGTTGAACAGGGAAATGGTTTTAACACATTTTATAAGAAAATGTGATTTTAGAACTTATTATGGGTTTAGAAGGCTACTTACATTTGTGTGGCATGAGTATAATATTTCCATGAAAATTATGTTATACTAAAATACATGATGTTTCTAAGATAAGCATGATATAATAGTTTTCAGGGAAACCATAAAAACAGCATAGGATCTATGGTTTTGAGAATATTATGTTTAACAGTACAATAATTTCATGTTTAATATGTTATGGTATGCCGGTGCCAGTGCTATGATTTATATGTTATGATATGACAGCATAAATGCCGTAATTATGCATGTTATATCAAAATTCAGGAAAATATTATCATGTCATGTTTTACTCTAAAATATGAAACTACTATGTTTCAATATCATGAAATGTATTATATGTTATCAGAACCAGGATGGCTTAGTTTAGTTCCACGAAGCACGGTATCGTAGCTATATGTTCATGATTATATTATGTTAGTGCTACCACACATCTCAAATAGAGTGTGGAAGATGGCAATCGATGTGGCTTTATAGGAGTGTTGTAGTTCCCTTGGTAGTTCGGCACAGGTGGAACAGGCCCATTGTACTTACACACCTATGTTTGACTTAGCATGGTTGGCCAGCCATTGCTAGGTCCCGCCTACGAGCTGCACAAACCTATCATGTGGGGGGCAAGACATGACCACAACTAGCTATCTATCCTGTGTAATATTTCAATATGGTATAGCTATATAAGATGATTTTCCTGTACAGAAATTTAGTATGTTAAACTATGTTATGACAAATCATGTTTTATTTAGATATGATACAAACTATTTTTACCAGATATGAATTATGTACTGTTTATATGTATAATACAAAAATACTTATGTTGCCACACACTGATATTAGTTTATCTCCCTTACTTAGAGGTGTCTCACTCCAGCATTACAACATTTCAATAAATCCAGGTAGGAGGGCGAATAAAGCCCCGCAGCAGTAGAAGTTAACTGAGTTACCCTGTCAGAAGGGTAAGTAGTTAAGCTAGGGTCAGATGGGTATTTGGTTTGAGACCCTAGGATAGTTTTTGATCTTCTTGTGGATGATTGTCTATATATAACAGACTCAGTAAAACTCCGGTATTGTGTTTGATGTGGTATGGCATGTATGTAATTTATGTTTTCTACTACTTAGGTATTGAAGATGTATGACAAGTATACCCCCGGTACTCATGGGACCAGGTTGATCATGATTAGTTTAGTTATAGCAGGTTATCGGGGTTATTATAAATGTTGTTATGTATGTTGTAAAAAAATATATAGCAAATATAGGCAGGTCGTTACAGAAGCTACCTCTCAAGGCGATACCCCACGCCTGGCACGATTCACTATCCAAACCGTAGGGATATAAAGAAAATAAATTTTTCATACAATGAAATGCTTCTTAGAAGATAATTTGTACAATTTGAAAAACTAGATGCACTCTCAAATGATTTTAAAATGAAGCTCTATAGAGTTTAGGGATTTCTCTCAAAAAATATTTTTCAAGTAAAACTGAGAGTATGGAAAATGATTTTTCACAAATTGACCTTTTGAAAAATCAAAAGTACGAAGGCTTTCAAGCCAAATATATGAGTATGAATATATGCTCTAACCTTTCTCAATAAGCTTTTCAAGCAAGTATATATAAGTGAATATATGCTCAAAGCTTTTTGAACTAACCCAAAAGATTTTCTCAAAAAATATTTTCAAATGAAAGAATAGGAGAAACTAGGGTTTTCTTTCTCAATATGATTGACCTTTGAAATATAAAATTGCAAGAAGGCTCTCAAGTAATATATATGAATGTGAAATATATGCTCAAGCCTTACTTGAATAACTCAAAAATTTTCTCCAAATATAATTTTCAAAATGAAGAGTTCAGGAGAAATTTGTTCTTTGAAAAATATCACAAGAATAAAAAGTCTTTCAAGCAATATATATGAATTGATATATTCTCAAGACTCTCAAGAGTAACCCACAAGATTTTCTCCAAAAAGGTTTTCAAAAAGAGAATAGGAGAAAAAATAATAATAATTTGATGCATAAATGGGTATAAAAATGTTTTTGAATCAAAGAATAAACAATAATAACTTCAACATTTTTCTAAAATTCTCCAAGTCGATTAGCAAGGTATTTTTACGCAAAAACAAAACCTGGCCATTATATGACCATTGGGCAATATTAAAATAATTTATTTCAATTTTTTTTTTACCGTTGGGAGCTCAAATTGGCTTGAACCCAACAAGTCCAGTCCACCAGCCCGAGGTCCGATTTACTGGCCCGAGTCCGATCGACCGACCAAAGGCTTGATCTACTGGAGCTATAATCTAGTTAACCAGATCATCTTTTCTTAATGTCCAATCGACCGGGCTATGTGATCTAGTTGAGTGACCCCTTTGAAAATATGAGTTATGGATAATTTGTTCTAGTCGGTTTGCCGGGCCTAAGAGCCGGTCTGCCGGGCCCTTATAAATTAGTCCATTTCTACTATTCAGTCGACTGGGCTTTAACAGCTAGTCAACTGAACCCTTTGAAAAACTTATTTTTTCTCTTGTTTAAAGTTCAAAACCACTTCAACCTTTCGGGTGAAGTTTAACATTTTAAATGAAAAAGGTTTTTCATGTAATTTGGAGTCCCTAAGGTCAATCTAAGGTTATGGTCTTTTGAGAGAGCTTCAATTCAAACCAAATGATCATGCATGCACAATTTAAACCTAATTATATTACAATAGAAAATCTATAAGGTCTTAAAGCTTTTGCTCTTCATATATCCATGGAACACATCGAATGATGTGCTGGATTAGGTGCTTCAAGGCTTCCATTTTACATCAAACATTTGTGCTTACAGAAAGATAAACCTATACAAAAACTCAATGCACAAATGAGATATTGTGCTTTGTCATTATCAAAATGGGATAGGACTCAAAAAGTCAACAATATCCCCCTTTTTAATGATGACAAACACAGGAGCAAAATGAGGTCAGCCTGACAAGGCTCTCCCTAACAATGTGCATAATTACAAAATGATATTCACTGTAATTCGAGCATATTTGAAATGAAGACTTTAGAGTTTTTCGAGTTGAGAATTTAAGTTTAGTTCAATGTGCATCTTGTATTAAACGTAACTTTGAAAAAATATTTAGTTAAAAGCAAAGTCTGACATGATACATAAATGATTTAAATTTTTCAATAAGTATCATGTCTATCATTCCCAATTGTGAATAACGAAAGGCAGGAGGATACCAATTGTAAAAGAAATATGATAATTTTGCTCGACAACTTCTCCCCCTTTTGTCATCAGCAAAAAGGGCCAAAAAAAATCTCTCCTTTGATAAGAAGATCAATTAAACAATCAGAGCCCTTATATTTTAGAAACTTCATGACCGAAATTGTATTTTTAGAAAATTACAAATAGTACATGTCATAAATGCCTTTTACAAACTTGAAGTAAGAAATGTAAGATTTATCTTTTATAAGATCATTTCTTGCCATAAAAAATATTTTCCCTTTGGATATTATCATCAAGTACTAGGGATTATGGTATATAATTTTAACACTAAGGTCAAGCAAGCTGAAAGTTTTTCTGGTAAACATTTAAGAACATTTCATATTTTAACCAGAAAAAGCAACCATATAGATCTTAAAAAATTAGAAAATTTAATGCAAGATCATATGGCTAAGCTGAGCAACAATGTCTAAGCATTACATTTCACCTAAGATTTACTATGGTCAAAAGACAAGACATTATGCTTTAAGAACATAGCTACAGTAAGCTCACTAGAAATCTAAGCCAAAGGATGGGTGAGCATGAAAAGATAGAATGTTAATTTCAAAAGCTCCCTCTTTTTATCTAAGTACTAGCTTAGATGTGATAAATCACTTATACTAATACCAATTGTGGAGATTCACTAAGGATTAAATGGTATAAACAATCAGTATAGTTCTTTAAAGCAATTATACTAGGTAATGATTAGTCCATTTTTATCATCCAGTATGATTATTCCTATTGGATTCACATTCATCAGAAATCTAACATTAAGTCATGCAAAGTGTTCATAGAACCAAAGAATAATCCATATCTATTTATATATCCGTAAAAAGCAGGATATGATGTTCATGGTTTTCAGAAGAGCCTCTTGACTCAAAAACAAAAACAATGAAAATATGATGCACATGAGTCCATATGATGGTTAAATTAATGCCTATTGTCTAAGGATGGAGCTCATGCTCTCCTGTATGTTCTCATACACATATAATTGCATTTTAAGTTAAGGATGACGTTCATTCAAATCATGCATCATACATTCATCCTTTATAGTAATTTCAGCATGCAAAATTTTTTTAACATTTAGCACATAGTTACTGCATATTGCATTCCATACATAGGCAATCAAGACTATACTCAAATAATCACGCAACAACTATACAGTTGGGGTTCAAAAAAAGATAACACAACTCAAATGAGTGTGTGTAAAATGAAGCTTCCCCTATGTTATGCATTCTCCCTAGTTTATGGACTATCATTAAAACATGTGATATTGAGTTTAAAATATGATGACTAACCATTTAGGTATAGAATGAAATTTAGAATCCAAAGATTGGACCAAATGGTGTTCATGAACTAGATTTTCCTAAAAACAAATAACATGTATATGATGTAGAGCATTTTAGGAAAATTCAAAGAATTTTAACACTACAATGATTATACATAAGACTTCTAAAGATGTTCATTTATATTCCAGAAAGCTTATGTAGTGTTGTGTGCATCGGTAGGTGTGCATGTTAGGCAATCTAGCATATAACATTTAGGATTCAACATGCAACAACCTAAATCCACTATCAACATTCAATTCAATCAGCATACAAATTTCAATAATGGTTCATGCCATCATCAATTAGATAAATGTACCATCCATTGCATAAATATAAACATTAAACCAGAAATGGATAGTAATTATTAGTGTTATTCAAAGGCATAAATTATACACAAAATAGTGTTTGACAATAAGTACAATGCCATTATTCTTTCTGTCTGGTCGACTGTGGACAAGACCAGTTGGCCGGGCCTTCAAAAATGATTCAAATTACACAGTTTGGTTAACTAGGGAATTTGGTCTGATCGATTAGAGTGATAGCAAAAAGACCTGGCTAATGGTCTAGTCGACTGGGGGGAAACTAGAGGGGTCTAATTGATGGACAATCGACTGGGGCTTCGATATAACTGAGCTCAGAGAGGTCCGGTTGACTGGGCAAGTAGGTATGATCGACTAGGCCTCACTAAATTTGAAATTTATGCCTCTTTTCCATCCTTTATTGCATTAAACTTTAAGCCAAGATAATTGCATTTTCTATAACTAACATTTGGCCTTTTATACTTGGACTAAATTGACCATAATATTCAAACAATATCCCTTCAATAAATTAATTTTGCCATTTTGCATCATATAAAGGGTTCAATTAAATTCTTAAACCTAAGATCTAAGGTCGAGTCATTTGGGTTCTCCTAGGTACCCATTTTTCTTTGAGTCTTGGCAGATTAGAACCCGACATTTCTTTGACTCTCTAGACTTGCTTGGGTTTCACACCTTTTCTTTTAAATGGGCAATCAAACTTGATATGCCCCTTCCTTTTACAAAGAAAGCACGTGGTGTGAGTATAATTGTTGACTTTATGAGTTTTATCCCATTTTGATTATGACAAATCCAAAGTATTTCACTTGTGCATCTAGTGCTTGAATATATTATTATTTTAGAAGACACGTAGAGTCGAGGTACAATGAACGCAAAGAACTGAAAACTCACATCACCTGGCTTGCAACATGGCAAAGTGAAGAGCAAGGAATGAAGGAATTTTATTTTGAATTGTAATGCGTTAAGTTTGGTCTGTAATTATTGCATATCATGCATGATGGGATTGAAAACCCTTCACTTAAAATGCCATACTAATACACATAGGGTTGAAAAGTTTTTAGGTCACAAATAGGGCTAGACTTAAGATTTTATTGACCTCAGCCAATCGGCCCGCTCATGTTATAGATGCCTTAGTCGATCGGCTAGGCTATCTTGGCCAGAATACAAAGGCCCAGTCGACCGGCCCTTGCACATTCAAACAAGACCAATCAATTGACCATGCCCTTAGACCAGAAATCATTGTTTTAAACTAAGTACAGTCGACCAAACCTTACATGCTTTATATGCCTAGTAGACTAACCTTAACATTTGGCCTGTTTCTAAAGCCCTAGCTGACCGGGTTAATTAATAATTAAAATGCCTAGTCGACCAGCTTTCAAAGCCCGACCAACCAGATCATCAAGCTAGCAGACTATCTCTTGGTGATTTGGAAAATCACCTTGGTCCAGCCACCCGGCACCTTGCTTAGTCGACCAAACCTCTCAAGAAAGTTGAATTTTGCCTAAGGCCGGTAGATTGGCGCATTCCCCAATCAACCAGACCTCTCAAGTTGGTCAATTTTTCAGCACTAAACTTCATTAGTTCTGTAATTAAAAAATCCTAAAAATGCCTAACGTGTTCCTAATGGCCAAATTTTTAAGAATTTTATATATAGCCCACTCAAAAGCTTAATTAGCACTTTGATTAGCTTAAAATATTCTCTCAAAATATATTATGCCTTATTTCTTCTACTCTCACATATACAAGAAAACTTCATTCTCTTTCTCATATTCCTTTGCAAAAACATCGTAGAAAGAGAGCATTGATTCATCTTCTTCATTTGCAAATTTATTGTAACTTGAAGATTGTTGAATATTCATTCTTGTGGGCATTATTCATCTCATTTAAGAGAATTTATTCTCGCTCCTTCATTAGTTTTTGAAAATCATTTTTTAGAGTAAGCTTTGAGTTTTTTCCATATTATTTTGTTGATAAATATTTTTGGGAAAACTCCACATAACTTGTGAATCTTTGTGTGTATCCATTGCAAGATTCAAAAGCTTATATTGTGTTTATTGCAAAAATATTTTCGTAAGCTAATCTCCAACATCTCCTGCACTTCATTTTTGAAAAAAATATTTGGACATATTACTTGGGTCTTTAGATCTGCTCAGTGAATATCTCATATTTCAATCAAAGATCATTTTCATTCTAATCTCTCACACTATTTCATAAATATATTTTTTGACAGATAAACTACATATACTCTATTGAGCATAAACTCCCATCATACAATAGTGCATTGAGTTTAATATTGTATATATTTGCTTATTAAAGAAGCATTTTATTTGTACACAAAAATTTTCATATTTTTGTATTCCAAATGTGGGTATCGCCTGAGGAGGAGGGCACCATCTTGTAAGGTGTGTAACGGTTTGGCTCCACCCAGTTAAGTGAGCTATGGAGACTCCGCCTATAAGGAGATTTTGTAAATGGCATTGCTCCATCTAGTTAAGTGAGCAAGGTAGTGAATCCTTAAGCCGGTTGGCTTGAGACGAGGACGTAGGCCGGAGTGCCGAACCTCGTAAATCCTTGTGTCACTCTTTCCCTATACTTTTTTTACATTTCTGTATTTGCATGTTTATATTTACTTGTTGATATTATTGCCTATGTGTTTGCATATAGATTTGTGATTGGTTAAGAATATACTGAAATTGTCATACATGTTTAATCTATTGCTCACTCATATATCTACTGGATTTGTGATTGAATAGAAATGACCCTAGGTTTTGTCATACTAATTGTGGGTATTAAAATAGGACACACTTGACCTAGGAATTTTAAAATTTCCAATTCACCCCCCCCCCTTCTTGGGATTACACCAAAAATCACGATAAACATTTGTTGACCTTATAGGTCACACTCGGTTTTGATAATGACAAATACTATAGTATTTGATGGCTATCAAGTGTATGTGCAGGTTTATATTAGCAAATCAAGTAGTGGCACGTGAAAGAAAAGCATGAAGACCCTGAAGACTATTTTTATGATTGTAATTCATTTTATGTATTGTGGGTCTGTAATAGTAATTAGGAGAAAAAGGTCTTGTAATAATTATCTGCATATCATGCATAAATGATATATGGTAAGCTCAGTAAGACCTTAGTAAGATCTTAGATCCCAACACTTATGCACAAATAAGTCCCCATTCACATTCACAATTAGGGGATCAACTTGAAATGAAATTGAATAGAATATGCAATATTTGTGAGAGGTTGGGCGCCCAAAATCGCTGGGAAGTTGGCAGTTTGACCTGGCCTCGGCTGACCGAACCAAAAGTAAACCTACCATCCATAGGCAACAAAACAAGTGTCAGAGCACTTTTCACCAACTTGGGCGCTCAAACCTTCACGTTCAAAAAAGGCCTCGGACGACCAAACTTGGTAGTTCGATTAATCGAACTTAACTTCAGACACCCGAACTACGAACATAATGTTTCTAACTTTTGTTCAACCAACCAAACCTAGATTTAGGCTACCGAACCTTTTAAAATGCCTTTTGGAGCTAAGTCTATTCGGGCGACCGAACAATAGTTCAGCCACCCGAATCATCTCGGGTTACTTAATATATTACCATGGTTAAAGGGTTAAATAGGGTTAATTTCTCTAAATTGATTTAAAAAAAATCTAATAATGCCCTACATGTCCTAAACGGTCATAATTTGGCCTTAGTCTATATATATGAGCTCATTTGTGAGGATTACAATCAATTAGCAAAAATCATTAGCAAAAATCCTCTCAATTTTCAAAATCGCATTTTGCCCAAATACTCTTATTGGCCATCCCAGTCCAAGAGTATATAGTCCATAGGGGGGATGAATGGACTCTTTTGTGGAATTACAAATTTTCTCTACAAAATAAAACACTTCTCAAGATTAAAGCAATTATATCACAATATACAAGACAAATAATAATTAGTATAGGGAGAGAAAATCAACACTAGTATTTTTACATGGTTCGGCACCAAGCCTACATCCATGCCTTGAGACCAACTCAAGGACTCCACTATACGATCTCCTTCACTAGCGGAGAAGCCTTACAACTTGGGAAGAAATCCCTACCCGCTCACCAAGAGCCTCTTCAGTTCACAAAAAACCTTCACCAAATGGTCCACAAAGAACCTTACAAGAAGATGATGGAAATATAATATGATGCTCCTCAAATGAGCAAATATTAAATAAAAAGCAAACCTCACACTATCTCTCAAGTAATGAATCAAACACAATTAAAGAGCAAGAGAAAATGAGCACTTGTGAATGAAGAACAACAATGCAAAGTGATAGGTGCTTAGGTTTTGGTGTAAAAAGATATTTTTCACTAAGAATGATCAAAAGCCTTCAAAATCATGTTAATACAAGTCTAATAGCTTGTATTTATAGCCCAAGAGCCAAAGGAGCCGTTAACTAGCCGTTGGGGGGAATAAAAACTATTTTATTTAGTAAATTAGCCTTTTTCCGCTCGTTGGAGCAGTTCTACCCGTTGGACTCGTCGACGCATCCCCTGTGTTCATCGATGAGATCCCCGAATCAGAAAAAGTCATCAACATAAAAGTTGTGTAATATTATCTTCGATTTCTAGGGACACCAAGATTGTCCCATTTTGACGTTTCTAGCAAACTTTATGCTCAAAATACCAAAAGGTGTTTAGGACTCAAAGCTGCACTACGGTAGTGACGATTGCTTTGTTTTTTCCTTGTCAAAAAGTGTTTCAATGACTCAAAACATTCTTGGACAAAAGTATATGAAATTTATTAAGTCTAATGAAGATTAAAACTTATCCAAATGAGTTTTCTTTTGAATATAAGATATCTTGATTAATAAAACACATTTGGAAACCCATTTTGATATCTTATATGCTTAGTATGTCCTTTTATAAATATACTTGACTTTCTTTGAACATTTAGGACACAAGACTCTTTAAGTTTAACTTTGAAAGTCATGAAAGGTGAGTTTGTGTTTATGTCTTTAGTGTAATCCTATAAACTCATGTGTCCTAGTATGCGCATGCTTTGCTCAACTCTTGCTCAGAAATCATGCAAGAAATGCACTTGCAAGAGTTACAAAACATATTACCTCACACAACCCTTATTACAAATAATTCTACAATTAAACTTCCTTTGGTCGTGCATAGGTCATTCCGAGTACGTGTCCAAACTCTTTCCTTCTTGACGTCTACTCGGTCAAATCTTTGCCTTAGATCCAATAATTCATGTATGAGTACCTATACTAAACATGATCTGCAAAGATAGGAAAACAATAAGAACAACATATAGGTTAATATCACTAAAACACTTTAAACTATGATGGTGTAGCCACTAAGGCTAACATTCTCCCCCTTTTTAATGATGTCTAACCTATTAATAATTTACTTAATTTTTTCATTTATATTTATACTAATCATGGCTTGATATGCAAAGATAAGCTTACCTAGAACCACTAATGGGTTGTTATCATCAAAATAATGCAATTAAGCTCACATAGCCTCTAAGGCTAACATTCTCCCCCTTTTTTATGATGGCAAACCATTGGTGTTCCCCTATAGGGTGAAATTTAAAGCTCCCCCTTAATTTATCCATATTCAAGAATGGTACTAAAAATGCTCCCCCTTACTTTATGCATATAAGGTGTAAAAATATTTTACTATATTTTTCATATCTATTAGATCTTTAAACATGCATACCATAAAATAGAAAGTTCATGTAAGATAAAACAAGTAAGCAATTAAAACTTTCATATTAACTTTGAATTACCACATGCATACCCCACATGCATTTTATATGCATTTCACTTCTCCTCCACACATAACACCACACAACATTCTCTTAACAAAGAGGACACCAAAATATCTTCTCCCCTTTGATCATCATCAAACAAAGAGATGCACAATTTATTTTATCTAAAAATGATTTCTCCCCCTTAATCTAAGATTCCATGGTGGTGAGATGAGTGTGTGCTAAACACATATACCAAAATTTTGTGTGCTAAACCATAATATTAGAAAAGCCTAGATTGGCTTCCTTCCAAACTCATGAATGATGATTCAGAAGTTAAATCATTTGTTGTAGATCAATCATTCAATGATCATTCAAGAATGGACATTTTCAAAATAAGCACAAAATATTCATGCTTGTAATTTAAGCATGGTAAATGTATCCAAACAACTTGGTAAAGAGCATGTGTATAATTTAGAGCATTTTAGGAAAATTCGAAGGATTATTGAAAATTTTGCATGTTTTTTAATATAGCATACAATGTTTAGGATTCAACATACACCACTACCTATTCAATTATTCAGCATGCATTTTAAAAAATTCATAAAGTTCAACCCACATGCAATGGACTTCAAGCCATGATCATTTAACATGAATAGACTTATAATTACCAATGAATCTTCATGCAAATGATATTTTTATCATGCATCATTTAAAAATATTCATTAATGACAATGTGCATGAACCAGTCTAAGTGACCACTTAAGGTTAAAACACTAAGTTCAACTTGGTAACCATACTAATATTGCATAAGACTTTCAAAAGTATTTAGAATTTAAAAATAAGTCTTATGAAGTCATAATTTTAGTTGACTAGCTAGCATATATGTCTAAAATAGATCAATGAATTCAACATGCAAGACCCTAGTCAACTACCAGCATGCAATGCACAAATCTGCATCGACCAAGTAGATGACGTTCAAATCAGGCATACAATTCAGTATATCCAATCAATATAAACTATTCATCAAATAATATAACATTTAGAAAGTAATGGATAGTAAGTATTCAGTTCACACGAAGCATCCAAAAACAAATAAGATATTTCTAAAATAAGCACAATACACTGAAGTATTTATTGGATGAACTTTAAATTTGTTGCTTCCCCTCAATTATACAGCCCAAGCACAAAATTTTTATGATCTTTTGAATATATTAATCATTTAAGCTTCAAGATGAGTTTACGGCTATATGTGCAAAGTCTATAATTAATTTGAAAAAGCTCAATTTTGTATGATGGACAAAATATGCTATATTTTAAGATATTCATACAAAAGCATATGTATATAGCATTTAAAAAATGATTTAACTAGTTAAGATCCTTTGTCCATTTAGGGGGTTTACTTAAGTATGCAATAACCAATACTATCATATAGTAACCAATCATAATGATATATATATATTAAGCGAAATAGATTGGATGTTTCACTAAAGTTCTCATATTGGCTTGATTTTTCTAAGGTTCTAAGTATAATAATAATGTATACTAAAATTTAAAATTTTAAGCACAAAACATTATTTAAGAATTTAAAACATTATTACCCCTTATAACCTAACAAGAATTGTATGGGTAAAAAAAATTTCTTTTAAGATATCTCATAAGATAGCATGCAAATACAACCCAAGATTTGTTAATGAATTTAACACAAGATGTAAATCATGAATCAAGTCATGAGATAAAGTTGAAGGAGGAAGATATACCTTTCCAATTAACTTGACTTTATTTGACAATGCTCTTAGAAAATTAAACACATGTTCTCCTAATTTGCCACTAATGGGAAGGTATTCCTCAAACATAGGATATCACAAATAAATGCTTCATTTTAGAATGTCACTTGTTGTTATGATTATTTTTACTAAAATTCAATTCATGAATGCTATGTTTAGATATTCTACTATGTATTCAAACAAAAGCATATATCATCAAAATGAATAATGTGACTAAGAAATACATCTCTTTTCCATAAGAGATGGATTTACCTATCATAGCATGCTTTTGAACTTAAATTCAAAACCTTAGTAACTTATATGTGAAAAACAAGGCATTTCCATTTAATAAGCTTGGAGCACATGCTATTTATCCCATATATAATAGCCAACATTTTCAAAAAGGAACCAATTGATAATGACATGTACAATTAAAACATCACATTGGTTTTATAATTTGAACTCATCAATATTGGCATGATTTCCAAAAGTTCCCAACAAAGTAATTTAAACAATTCAAAATTTGGGATTTTTCACTTTGAGCTCATTAAATACTTTTACCTAGGTGGGGTTTAAATCTACCTAAACCTAATTCCTATTCCTAGGTCTTAAGGAAACAATTCAAAAAGCTCATGTGTTTCCTTTTGGTACACATTCCTCCTTGGGTCCCAAGGGGTTGGTTTTCTTTATAACCCATTCCATTTTTCTTTCTTTGCCTCTAACTCCTCTAAATGGGAAAAAATATCTAATATGACCATTTCTTTCACAATATAGACAAATCTTATTTTCATGTAAGGGTCTTAACTTTATTGCATTATTTTTACTTATTGAGACATAACCATGTGATTTACAAGAGGATTTCAAATTCTTTTTCGAAAAGTTATTTCTTTTAACTCCCAAGAATTTATTTATGTTTTCTTTTCCTTTTATGATTTACCATAATTTTCAACATTGTTTTTCAAGAGTGTATTTTCTTTCAAAATATTTTCAAGTTTATTTTTCAAAATTCCTACTTCCCCTTGAAGAATTTCATGGTCTTTTTGAGCTTTTTCCATAAGCTCCTCATTTTCCCTTTTTAAAGAGCAATTTTCTTCTTTCGAGATAGAACAAAGATAAGGTTCCTTGCATTTGGATTTTGACAATTTTCCTTCCAAATTTTCTATCTTTTCTTTCAAAATTTTATGCTCTTTTTGAGAATTTAAAACAAATTCTTCATTTATCCTTTTAAGGGATTTATTTTCTTCTTTAAAAAAAAATTCTATTTGTTTTGACAAAGCAAGCTCTTTCTCAACATTTTTGTTCTTCCTTTTTACTAAAAGTAATTCATCAAAAAATTTAACACAACTATTCACAATTTCATCATATGAAGGTGCATAATCCTCCTCATCCGAACTTACTTCATCTTCTTGTTCATTAGCCATGAAGCAAGGATGTGCTTCTTTCTCATTTTCATCATTGGTGGCTAATCCATCGATTTGATCCCAAGTAGCACCATTTATGGCATTATGATCCCCATTTATAAAATTTTTGTCATTTTGATTTAGGGGGCAATTTATCATGTCATGCCTAGAGTTAGTACAATCGCAACATTCATTGCATGACTCTTCTTTTTCTTTTTGTTGCATTCTTTTACTTAAAAGTTTCTTAACTTCTCTTGTGAAGAATACAATATTATTATCTTCAATTATTTTTTGTTGATTAGCACAAGATGATTCTAAGACAAAACCATTTTTTGTCTTAGGTTTTTCTAGATTTCTTACTTCTTCAATGGTCATAGATAACTTAGGTAAAGATTGGAGAATTTTTTGAATATAATCTTCTAATGAATAAATTCTACCAAATGCTTTCAAGTTGTTTATGAGGTGTGTGAACCAAGTGAGCATGGAAGAAATTTCTTCACCATCATTTAATTTAAATATTTCATATTCTCTAACTAGCATGCATATTTTTAATTGTTCATTTTGTGATGTGTTTTTATAGATGTTTTCAAGTACATCTCACATTTCTTTTGCGGTTTGACATTCACAAATAAGACTATGTATATCATAATTTAAACCACAAAGAATAATATGCTTTGCTTTAAAATTTAGTTCAACTAACCTTTTTTCGCTTGGTGATTGTTCCAATAAAGTCCTTGGAATATCCTCTGGAGATGATCACCCACAAATCCAAGTCGTACGCTTGAATGAACATAGACATTTTATTTTTCCACGCGTGGTAGTTTGAACTATTGAACATCGGTGGTTGATAAATGGATTGTCCATATGAAGAGGTGCTCACTGAGTAGTCCATTTAATCTTTCACACTCTAGATTTTATTCTGAAAATACAAGCACCTTGCTTTGATACCACTTGTTGGACGTCCCAGTCCGGGAGTATATAGTCCAGAGGAGAGTGAATGGACTCTTTTTCGGAATTACAAATTTTCTCTACAAAATAAAACACTTGGCAAGATGCAAGCAATTATATCACAATATACAAAACAAATAATAAATAGTATAGGGAGAGAAAATCAACACCGGTATTTTTACTTGGTTCGGCACCAAGCCTACATCCACGCCTTGAGACCAACTCAAGGATTCCGCTCTACGATCTCCTTCACTGGCGGAGAAGCCTTACAACTCGCGAACAAATCCCTACCCGCTCACCAAGAGCCTCTTCGTTTCACAAAAAACCTTCACCAAATGGTCCACAAAGAACCTTACAAGAAGATGATAGAAATATAATATGATGCTCCTCAAATGAGCAAATATTAAATACAAACCAAACCTCACACTATCTCTCAAGTAATGAATCAAACACAATTAAAGAGCAAGAGAGAATGAGCACTTGTGAATGAAGAACAACAATGTAAAGTGCTAGGTGCTTAGGTTTTGGTGTAAAAAGATATTTTTCACTAAGAATGATCAAAAGCCTTCAAAACCATTGTCGCGACGTCCCGGGAGCACGTGTGCCCCGGGCGGCGAAATTAAAATCATTTTAATATTTTCATGGAAAAACATGGAATGTCGGAGTCGCCACTAACCTTTAGTGTGGTTAGAACACGTGATGACTACCCCGTTAGGGGTAAAATAGGTCTACATTACCAGACTTAGGCTCGGGAGTTCGGTTACGCGAGGGGAAGGTACAAGCACCCCCTACGCGCCCGTTCTTATGAACAGTATCTAATTAATTTGAAATTATCTCTAAGTTAATCTAATAAGTCCTTAAATTACTTCTTTTTGTGAATTTATAAATACCTATGAAAAATAAATAAATAAATAAATATATACATATATTCCCTCAGAGCTTAAGGTACGTGAAGCTCGAAGGCTCATACCCCCGCAATAAAATCATAGGGATTGAAAATCAAGAAAATAGATTTATAAAATACACTCCTAGGATTTTTTTTTTGAAATTTATAAGATTTTTCTAAGTATGAACAATAATACTCCAGGAGGTTTTGGATAATAAACATAATAATTTAAACACATAATAAAGATAAAAAAAAATAATAATAAACTAAAATATTAAAATACCACAATTCATGCTAGCTAATGTACATAACACAAACTAAAATGTTAATATTAAAATACTACATGCGCGTTATGAACTAAAATGCTCAAACATACCTTTATACATATAATAATAATAATAATAATAATAATAATAATAATAATAATAATAATAATAATAATAACAACAACAACAACAACAATAATAATAATAATAATAATAATTAATATCTACAAATACTATAATAAATAACAAATTACCATAATACTATATATACTAAATATATAATATAATAGCATGATACCAAAACACCAAATATACATTATTAACTAAAATGCCAAACTTACCATAATAAATAATACCTTGTATATTAACATACTAAAAATATAATAATAATATATAATATTACCTAAAATGCTATATTACTAAATGTACACGGTCACCTAAAATACTAAATTAAATGTATAATGTTACTTAAAATACTAAGTTGCTAAATATAAATATCACTTATTCAAATAAATATTATAGCATTAAAAATTCCACAACAATATTATGAACACGACAAAATAATAATACAATCATATACAAGAAATAAATAAATAATAAACAATAATGAACATAAATATATACGCAATAACAATATAAAGTAAATTAAATAAAACACTACTCAAAACCCTAATAACGTGAAATAGCCAAAACCCTAAAATAAAACAATAACCCAAAACCCTAAATGATCGTATTATGAATATAATGTAAATAATCAAGAATCCTAGATGTGCATAAATATTACAATCCTAAATAATAAACAAAATCCCTAAATATCGTATGAAAAATAAACATGATAAATATCCTAAATACACCAAAAACCTAAATAATATCTACACAACAACATGATATACGAACCCCTTAGATATATATAACAATAATAAAAAATCCTATGATAATATACCCATCGTAATATATAATATACCACAAATATGTAACAATGACAAAACTATATATCATAAATACATAATAACAATAAGGAACTAAAATGATAAACTATATACATGATAGGACAACAATAATGAGAGCAAACTGGGTAATATTTATAATAATTATCACAAAAAATTTAAACAAACATCACCGCGATTAAATAAGATCGTGAACACAATATTTAAAAATTTATCATATATATAATAGAAAGCCTAAATGCGAATATTTACATACTACGGTAAATAACATATTAATATAAACACCTATACAATGAAGTCTTAAGCTTTAAGTATTAAAACAAGTCAAAATAAGAAAAGAAACAGAGAAATAAATAAATTCATTAATTAACAAATAAACAAATGGACATCAAATATATATAAAACCTGCATAAATATTATTACACAAGATGAAAAATAAATAAAAATAAAATCCTGCAAAAAATAAATTAAAGTTAGTATATATATATATATATATATATATAACATCAATTAAATGTATGATAAAAAATAAATAAATAAATAAATTAAACTTCACATATACTCGTGCGCGTGTGTGGCTTGCATGAAAAACACTCATCGAGGGGGCTGCCAGAGAACGGAGCAGATGTGGCTGGACTGTGGGGATCCGCCGGAGCAGAGGGTGAGGTCGCAGTGGCAGAGATGAGCAACGTGATGACGCCGGGCCGTGACGCTCGGCACTGGTGAGGGAGGATCGCCGGAGTTGAGGCTGTGCTGGTGTGTTGCTGCTGCTGCAGAGGGGTAGTGCCGGAGTTGGGTGGGCAGCACTGCTGCTGATGGAGATCGTGGCTGCTGCTGGCAGCAAGTTCGGTTGGGAACTTGTGGAGAGGTGACCATGAACAGTGCTCACGGCTGTTTGCAGGCTAGGCGATGGCAGCAGGTTCGGTTGGGAACTTGTGGGGAGGTGGCCGTGAACAGTGCTGCTGCTCCAGGCCGGGGCTGCTGCGGCTGTGATGTTGAAGATAATTGGAGCTCTGCGTGAGTGAGGGAGGTAGGATGATGGTGGTGGTGTTAAGCTGCTGGGTGCCGGGAGGAGCCGTGAGGGCTGCAGGAAGGACAAGGTGAGGGGGCTGCTGTGTGTGAGGGCTACGCAAGGTTTTTTTTTTTGTGTTTGTCTCCGAGGCCCCTCTGCTGTGCGCTGCCCCCCCCCCCCCCGGCTGTTATATAAAAAAAAAATTTGAAAACCCTAAGAAACTTTCCTTTCTTGATTTTATTTTTTTCTTTTTCTCTTTTTTTATGCTTTTATTCTTATGGTAATAATGAAAAAGGAAATAATATTAATAATAATAATCATAATAATATAAATATCAATAAGGTAATAATAATAATAATACTACTAAATAGTAAATAATAATAGATAATTATAGTAAAAATAAAAATTAAGATACTATTGGTAAAATAATAATAATAATAATATTAATAAAAATAAAGTAATAATACTAATATTAAAAGTAATAAATAATGATAATAATAATAACATTACTAAAAATAATAAAAATAATAATAGCCAAAATAAGATACTAATAATAATAATAATAATAGTAATAATAATAATAATAATAATAATAATAATAATAATAAAAATAAGTATAGTAAAGTAAAAATAAAATAAAGATAATAAAAGTACTAGTAATAAAAAATGAAAAATAATAATAATAATGATAATAAAAATACTAGCAAAATAATAGTAAAGTACTAATAATATAGGAAAATAATAATAATAATAATAATAATAATAATAATAATAATAATAATAATAATAATAATAAGAGGGGACCCCGTGTTTTATTTGGCTAGGGTAAAAATAGGGTGTCTACAACCATGTTAATACAAGTCTAATAGCTTGTATTTATAGTCCAAGATCCAAAGGAGTCGTTAACTAGCCGTAGGGGGGAAGAAAAACTATTTTATTTGGTAAACTAGACGTTTTCCGCTCGTTGGAGCGGTTATGCCCATTGGACTCATTGACGAATCCCCTGTGTTCTTCGACGAGGTCCCCGATTCAGAAAAAAGTCATCAACATGAAAGTTGTGGAATTTTATCTTAGATTTCCAAGGACACCAAGATCGTCCCATTTGGACGTTTCTAGCAAACGTTATGCTAAAAATACCGAAAGATGTTCAGGACTCAAGGCTGCACTACGGTTGTGACGATTGCTTTGTTTTTTCCTTATCAAAAAGTGTTTTAATGACTCAAAACATTCTTAGACAAAAGTATATGAAATTTATTAAGTCTAATTAAGATTAAAACTTATCCAAATGAATTTCCTTTTGGATATAAGATATCTTGATTAATAAAACACGTTTGAAAACCCATTTTGATATCTTATATGCTTAGTATGTCATTTTATAAATATACTTGACTTTGTTTGAACATTTAGGACACAAGACTCATTTTGATAAAACCGTGACTAAGTATGAAGATGTTCAAAATACCAAGATGTTTGAAAATTTGTCTCTTTAGAAAACATATTTGAGTTTAGGATTCATTTAACAAACTCTTTAAGTTTAACTTTGAAAGCCATGAAATGTGAGTTTGTGTTTATGTCTTTAATGCAATCCTATAAACTCATGTGCCCTAGTATGTACGTGCTTTGCTCAACTCTTGCTCAAAAAGCTTGCAAGAAACACACTCGCAAGAGTTACAAAACATACTACCTCACACAACCCTTATTACAAATAATTATACAATTAAGCTTCCTTTGGTCGTGCATGGGTCATTCCGAGTACATGTCCAAATTCTTTCCTTCTTGGCGTCTATTCGGTCGGATCTTTGCCTTAGATCCAATAATTCATGTATGAGTACCTATACTAAACATGATCTGCAAAGATAAGAAAACACTAGGAACAACATATAGGTTAATATCATCAAAACACATTAAACAATGATGGTGTAGCCACTAAGGCTAACGACTCTAATTTCTTCATTCTCTTGATACATCTTAGTATTTTGAGAGTGTTATATTGTGTTATTGATTATTAGAGATTACTAATACTCCCATTGCCTTGATTTTTTATTGACATTGATTTTGGAGAGTTTAGTTAAGCTTATCCCACAGATTTGAACATTATATATCTTGTGTTGGGATAAACTAACAAGCTTAAGGATCTTTGCATTGTCATTACAAGACTCCTATAGCTTAGATTTTTTTGTGCAAAATATTTTTCTACTAGCTATAATATTTTCAAACTACTCTTGTGCTCATTTCCTTGAAGGAAAATATTTTGAGTTAGTTATTTTATTAGCATCTTTCAAACCTTGATTCTTTATTGAGATTTGATATAACTTGTTTCAAAGATATAACTTGTTTAGAACACTCTTGAACATTCTAGTGATCACATCTTGTTGAGTGTTGTTTGCATAAATATTCACATCACTGAGCTTACATATCCTATACTGTTGACGTGCCTATACTATTGATGTGCATGTGATTGATTACATTTGATACACATCTACTTTACTGAGAAGCATAATCACTGTACTGGTTATATTGTGAAAATACCGTTGTAATCCAGGCGTGGCTTGAGGGGGCGGTAATTCAACCTGATAAGGATTGGTTGTAAAGGTTGAGGTCAGTCCTATGTTAATTGACCTGGTTGTAAAGGTTGAGGTCAGCCCTATGCTAATTGGCCTAGTTATTTAGGTGCCGCTCCACCCATTAAGTGAGTCTTATAGTGGTAATCCTTGTGCTGGTGAGCCAAGGTGGGGACGTAGGCAATATCAGCGGAACCCCAATAACATATCTGGTGTCAATTTATTTTCCAAAATTTACTTTCTGTACCTGTATGTTTATATTTATTGTTTGAGTACTTGATTTGGTTTGCGATTACATAGAAAGACCCTAGGTTTGCGTAATACTAATTTTTGGATTAAGTTAAACCTAGGATGAACTTTTAAATACCCAATTCAACCCCCCTCTTGGGATTACAACAAAGCTAACAACATTAAACAAGAAATGGATAGTAATTATGAATGTTATGCAAAGGCATAAATTATACACAAAATAGTGTTTGACAATAAATACAATGTCATTTTTCTTTCTATCCGGTTGATTGTGGACAAGACCGGTTGGTTGGGCCTTTAAAAATGATTTAAATTACACAGTCCAGTCAACTAGGGAATTTGGTCCAGTTGACTAGAATGCCTGCAGAAAGACCCAGCTGATGGTCCAGTCAACTAGGAGGAATTAAAGGGGTCTGGTTGATGGACGGTCAACTAGGACTTCGATATAACTAAGCCCAGAGGGGTCCGGTCAACTGGGCAAGTAGGTCCGGTCGATTGGGCCTCACTAAATTTGAAATTTATGCCTCTTTTTCACCCTATTTTGCATTAAAGTTTAAGCTAAGAGAACTGCATTTTCAATAACTAACATTTGGTATTTATACTTGGACTAAATTGAACAAAATATTCAAACAATATCCCTTCAATAAATTAATTTTTCCTTTTTGCATCATGTGAAGGGCTCAATTAAATTCTTAAACCTAAGATCTAAGGTGCTCATTTTTCTTCAAGGCTTGGCAAGTTAGAACCCAGCATTTCTTTGACTCTCCAAACTTGCTTGGGTTTCATACCTTTTCTCTTAAATAAAGAATCAAACTTTATATGGCCTTTCCTTTTACAAAGGAAGCACGTGGGGTGAGTATAATTGTTGACTTTATGAGTCCTATCCTGTTTTGATTATGACAAATCCAAAGTATCTCACTTGTGCATCTAGTGCTTGAACCAATAATTCTTTTAGAAGGCACATAGAGTCGAGGTATAATGAACGCCATAAGGAACTGAAAGCCCACATCACCTAGCTTGCGGCAGGGCAAAGTGAAGAGCAAGGAATGAAGAAACTTTATTTTGAATTGTAATGTGTTAAGTTTAGTCTATAATTATTGCATATAATGCATGATGGGATTAAATGCTAAAAATGACAATAGACTAACCTTAGGATCCAAAAATTTTCATAGAAAACCCTTCACTTAAAATGCCATACTGATATACACAGAGTTGGAAAGTTTTTAGGTCAAAAATAGGGCTAGACTTAAGATTTTTATTGACCCCAGTGGACCAGCCCTCTCATGTTATATACGCCTCAGTCGACTGGCCCTCTCATGTTATATATGCCCTAGTTGATCGGCCAGGCTATCTTGACCAAAATACAAAGGCTCAGTTGTCCAGCCCTTACACATTCAAACAAGCCTAGTTAATTGACCATGCCCTTATACTAGAAATCATTGTTTTTAACTAAGTAAAGTCGATCAAACCTAACATGCTTTATATGCCCAAGCGACCGACCTTAACATTTGGTCTGTTTCTAAAGCTCCAGCTGACCAGCCTAATTAATAATTAAAATGCCAATTTGATCAACTTTCAATGCCTAGTCGACCGAATCATCAGGCCAGCAGACCGTTTCTCGATGATTTGGAAAATTGTCTTGGTCCAATCGACCGGCGCCTTGCCTAGTCGACCGAACATATCAGGAAAGTTGAATTTTGCCTAAGACCAGTCGATCGGCGCATTCCCTAATCGACCGGATGTCTTGACTTGGCCAATTTTTCAGTGCTAAACTTCATTAATTCTTTAATTAAGCAATCTTAAAAATGTCCAACGTGTCCCTATCAGTCAAATTTTTAAGAATTCTTTATATAGCCCACTCAAAAGTTTAATTAGCACTTTGATTAGCTTGAAAAAATCTCTCAAAATATATTGTGCCTTATTTCTTCTACTCTCACATATACAAGCAAACTTCATTCTCTTTCTTGTATTCCTTTGCAAAATCATCTTAGAAAGAAAGCATTGATTCATCTTCTTCATTTGCAAATTTATTGCAACTTGAAGATTGTTGAATATTCATTCTTATGGGCATTATTTATCTCATTTAAAAGCATTTACTCTCACTCATTCATTAGTTTTTGAAAATCATTTTTTTAGAGTAAGCTATGAGTTTTTCCCATATTATTTTGTTGATAAATATTTTTGGGAAAACTCCACATAGCTTGTGAATCTTTGTGCATATCCATTGTAAGATTCAAAAGCTTATATTGTGTTTATTGCAAAAATATTTTTGTAAGCTAATCTCCTACACTTCATTTTTGAAAAACATATTTGGACATATTTTTTGGGTCTTTAGATCTTTGATATACACTCAATGATTATTTCATATTTTAATCAAAGATCATTTTCATTATCATCTCTCACACTATTTCGTAAATATATTTTTTGAGAGATAAACTACATATATTCTATTGAGCATAAACTCTCATCATATAAGAGTGCATTGAGTTTAATATTGTACATATTTTCTTATTAAATAAGCACTTTATATGTACACAAAAATTTTTATATCTTTATATTCCACGTGTGGGGTATCGCCTGAGGAGGAGGGCACCATCCTATAAGATGTTAACAGGTTGGCTCCAACCGGTTATATGAGCTAGGGAGACACCGTTGATGTAATTGGTGTAATGCCAAGAGGGGGGTGCATTGGGTATTTAAAAAATTTCTCCTAGGTTCAATTCAAATTGCAATCAATATTTCACAACCTAGGGGCTTTCTAATAAGTCTCAATTCCCCTAAATAATCAAGTGTACAAATATTAAAAACAACTATGACATTCTCAACAAATTAAATATTTGCATACAATCACCACCTCATATCCCATTTAAATTTTAAGTGTGTATGTAAAATGGTTAAGCAATAAATACAAACATACACGTGTGACATATCTCATTTAAATAAAGTATGTGTGCATGCAAAATAATTATAACCATAAATGAACAAGCATACAAATATGGAAATTAATGTGCGAAAAATAAATGAGATAGACACACACACACACACACACACGATTTTTTATCGAGGTTCGGAAAAACTAGCCTATGTCCCTGCCTTGGGCATACCTCCCAAGGATTCCACTAACCCTGCTCACTTAACGAGTAGAACAGAAACCGTTACAACCTCTCCTTACAAGGCGAGGTAAACTCAAGTTCTATTATAGGGCTGAGCCACAACCATGAAGCTTCTCCTTACGGGGCAAGGAATACCCCAACTCAATTACTAGGTTAAGCCCAAGTGGTCTCCCTTATGGGGTAGAGACTCCCCAGTTCAATTTATTGGGCTGAATCAAACTGATCTCCCTTACGGGGTAGAGACTCCCTAGCTCAATACACGGGATGAGCCGAACTGGTACATAAAATAATTTTTCGTACATAATACATGCTTCTAAATACAAGCAGAGATGTGCACAATGAAACTCAAATATGCACTCTAGTATGATATGAAGTATGCTCAGTAGAGTAAGAGCGTTTATCTTAAAATAAAATTTGCAATATTTGCAAATAATGTATGTGACAAATATTCAAATATTTGACCCCAATATATATTTTCTCCCAAAAATATTTTTCAATAAAAAATGTAGGAGAACCTAGGGATTTGCCTTCAAATAATTTTTGCACAAACAAAATATATATATATATATATATATATATGTATAATCTTTAATATAAGATAAAATATGCAATAAGCACTTCAAAGATCTAAACGTGATACATATGTTCTCCAATAAAGATTTTGCAAAGATAAATTGTTTGGAGAAGATAGGATTTAAGCTCAAAAATATTTGTACAATAAATACTATATGAGCATTTGAATCTTACTATAGATGTGCAAAAATTCAAAAGCTACGTAGAGTTTTCCCAATAAATATTTATCAAAGAAATAATATGGGAAACACTCAAATCTTACTCTCAAAAATGATTTTTAAAACTAATAAACAAGTGAGAGTAAATGTTGTTGATCATTAAAAAATAAATGCCCAAAATAAAATGAATGCTCTCTTTCAAAAGTATTTTTCAAATGTATAAACGAAAAGAGAGTGGGGGAGAGTATAAAAAATAAAAATTTGCTCCAAAAGGAATTTTTGCAATAAAAGTTGTTTGGGGGAACTTTGATTAAAAAAAACAGCCCAAAATATTTGAGAGAAAAAATTTTTGGCTAATCAAAGTTGCTAATTTAGCTAATGGAAGGGGTATATTTAGAATTCTTGAAAATCATACTGTTTAGGGACATTGAGAGAATTTTCAAAAATGTTTAATTAAAAATTAAACATAATTAGCACTAGAAAATAACCAAAACCCGAAAGGTTCAGTTAGCTGACCCTAGCGTCGGTCGACTAACCTCACATAGCAATTTCGAATTTCTCACTGGGTTCATCCAGCCGAGCAAAGGGTCGGTTGGCTGACCTAGGGCAATTTTCCTTTCTTTGTAAGTTCTTTCGGCTAGATAAATGACCTGTCAGTTGAGGTAATTTTTAACTAAGAGTATCGGTCAGCTGAAGAAGACAGAAAAGTCAAGTTGAGAGGTCGATCGACTGTGGAAGCTAAGTTCAAAAGATGGTTGGTCGACTGAGCCTTGTCAAACTTTGACTTCTGGCCTTAACTGTAGTCGATCGACTAAAGGTAATATAACTTGAACTGATCGGTCGACTGAGGTCAGTGAATTCCTCAATTATTGCCCTAATTTTGACCCTAAAGTAATTTTGAAAACCTTTGTAGGATTTAGGAAATTTTGAAAAAAGTTTTGTATGAAGGTTATGTCCTTTAAGGTCAATCTAAGGTCATTTGATTCCCTATGGTCATGTTTTGAGCTTAGCATTCATATCATGAATGAGAGGCATTATTATAGACCGAATACAAAAACTAAATGCAATACAAATTAAAATAGATGTCTTCTTCTTTTTCTTTGCTCTTCAGACTTCATGGAATACACCAGATCATATAAGTTTTAAGTCCTTCTAGCTTCCATTTCTGTTCCCTTATGTGTGTGTTAAATTAATAGATCTGTTCACATGCTAAATACACACATAAGAAACTTATGCTTTGTCAGCATTAAAATAGGGATCGGACCCAAAAATTCAACAATCTCCCCCTTTTTGATGATAACAAATGCACCAGAACAAAATGGGTACAACTTGAAAAGGCTCTCCCTAATAATATGCATAATTTAAAAATATAGACAATGTAGCACAAGCATATCAAGAAAGAAGACATTACAAATTAATTTTGCATTTAATTTTTGTGTTAAAGAACATTAAAGCTCATATTTTTAACCTCCTTTAAAAATTTGTCCCTAAAAATAATCCCCCCTTTTATTCAAAAAAATCATTTATCATTTCGCTCAAAAAATTCTTCCCCTTTTGGCATTAGTAAAAAAGAGCTAAGTTAAGTATAAAGCAATTTGATTCTCTTTCCCTTACAAGATGTTTCTTGTACACATCTATTTGTTGATTCTCTTGTAGATTGAAGATTCCAAGGTTTGTTTGGATCATTGTACCGAGCGTGGGGTATTGCTTAAAGAGGTGCAGCTCTAACATATTGAAGGAGTGCCCAAGTGTGGGGTATCACTTAGAGAGGCGTGCTCTAGCCTACTGAAGGAGTGTGTAACGGTGTTGTTCCACTCGGAAAGGAATTGGTTTAGTGGAATCCTTTGGTGGTTTTCCAAAGGCGAGGACATAGGCTGCGAATAAGCTGAACCTCGTAAAAACCCGGTGTCACTCTTTTCCCTTACTCTATTTATTTTCAGCATATATAAACTGCGTGGATGTTTTAAATTCCTTAATCATATACACTACGTGGATTAGAAATTAAATAAACTTAAGCTTAATTTGTTTTTGGGATTGCGAAAACCGAAAGAGAGTACGTTGGTTGATCAATAAGTTGCGGAAACCATAAGGGAGTACGTTGATTGATTCAACACCCAAGAATTATTAACTGAGAGTTTGTTTAAAGTATAAATTCTTAGAAAGAGTGTTGTGCTTCATATTACGAAATCAATTAACCACAGGGCTTACATATATTTACAAGGCAGCAAACAAGAAAATATCTTGAATTCTTGAAAAGCTAAAATTGGCCAAAAGGTTATCTTGATTGGGTATTTGTGGATTGAATACTTTGATTGTTGAATGGTTGATTGATTGTTTAAATTTTATTTACTTGTGTTTTGTTGAATACTTTAGTTGTTGGTTTGTGAATTGAACAAGTAAATAAGCTTTTGTTAAATAGGTAAATAAGCTTTTGTTGTGTATTGGATAAATCAACAAGAAGTCAAGAACTCATTAAAAGAAGTAAAAAAAACTAAGGATTCTTAAAAGGAGTTAAAAGAAAATTTTTAAACCCAATTCACCCCCCCTTTTAGGACTACACCTTAGTTTTCAATTGGTATTAGAGCGTGATTATAACAAATCCTAAGAAGTAGTTATATAAAGATCTAGATAACACACTTAGGCGTAGCTCCCTTTGGAGAGGGTCAATCCTCAACGAGGCCTTCTATCTTTTGTGGTTTAAACTACATATTTTGGAAACAAAGCATGAGAATCTATCTACAAGCCATGGATTGGAAATCTTGGAGGGTTTCCACACATGGTGACCTTATTGTCACTAAACTTGTAGATGGTAAAGAAGTACCTAAAGAAGAAAAATAATGGACCGACCAAGACCATAAGATGTTACAAATAAATTCTAGTGCTATGAATGTTTTATATTGTGCTCTAGACATAAATGAATTTAATAGGGTCATGTCTTGCAAATCAACCAAGGAAATATGGAATAAATTAACCTATGAAGGTACTATTGTTGTAAGGGACAATCGAATCGATATGCTCACTAGCCAGTATGAAGCATTCAAGATGAACTCGGGTGAATCAATTACAAACATGTACACTAGGTTCACCCACATAATAAACTCCCTAAATGCATTAGGAAAAACATACACCACTTATGAAATGATTAGAAAAATTCTTAAAGGGCTGCCACCTATATGGGAACCAAAAGCCAATGCAATAACGAAAGGAAGAAACCTTAAAAACACCTCCTTAGATGAACTTATATGTTCTCTCCTCACATATGAAATGGCAATGAATGAAAGGAGTGGAAAATCTAAAGCTCAAGAATCTATAGCCTTTAAAGCTTCAAAAGAAAACTCTAGTAGTGAAGATGAAGAGGATGAACTAGCCTTCATATCTAAGAAACTTGCAAGAATACTAAGAAGGAAAAATAAATTCAACAGAAGAATCCAAAACTTGGAATCAGATAAAGATTTTAAGAAGAAAAAGAAAAAGGCAATTAAGCCACTACTCGGGACAACATGAGTACAAGTAGTTATGATAATGAAACAAGCAACCAATAGGTTGCTTATACTTGCTATATGGCTTGGGACGATAAGGAAAGTTCCTCATCCAAATCCTTTAATAGTTCTTATGATGATTTAACAAATGAATCCAATGATGAGTGTATGTCATCTTATAAAGAGTTACAAAATGATTTATTCAAAGTGCATAAGATGTTAGTCAAAGTAACTAAACAATACACATCATTGAAAAACAAGAATGAAGGAGTTATGAAAGAGTTAGAATCCCTCAAACATTCTGAAAAAAAAATGGACTTAAAAATCAAGAAAATAGAAAATAAAAATAAAGCTGTGATGAATAAATTAGAGTCTAAAAATCTTGTTGAAAAAGAAAAAGAATTGAAAATCAAGAAATTAGAGAGCAATAATGAAAAGTTGATGAAGGAAGTAGAAGACTTAAGATCCCAATCCTCTATAAAAAATGAGAAAGACTTATATATTTCAGAATTAGAGAATAAAACCAACAAAATATCTCAAAATCAAGAAAAGGGCAAAAGTATACAAAATTCAGAAGTTTATGATCTTAAGAAAGAAATTAAGGATCAAGTCAAAATCATTTACAATTTCACTAAAGGAAAAGAAAATTTTGACAAAATAATTTGCTCACAAAGAATTTCTTTAAATAAAGAAGGCATAGGATTCAATGGAATTGAAAATAAAAGGAAAAAGAATCTTTACATGAGATACTTTACAAAAGCATCTAAAGATTATGCTAGCACCTCTTCAAATGCCTATACACATACCACATGTTTTCTATGTAAGAAAAAGGGGCATGTTAAGAATGTCCATTAAAGAGGAAAGGTGTGAAAACAAAACAAGTTTGGAGAATTAAAGAAGCATCACTTGTTAAACCATCCGGACCCAAGAAAGTATGGGTACCAAGATGAAGTAGTATGACTAAATCTTTTAATTTCAATTGATATCAAATCTATGGAAAATCTTACAAGGATATTAAAAAAATTGAAATAGAGAATAAGGATAAAATTATTCAAACTTATCAATGCTTATCTTATTGAAGCTAATGAAAATTGTTGGCCTCAAATCAATGAATGAATCATACAAGCCTTAAGATTAGAAAGTATTAAGATTTGCAAAGTTTGGGTATTAATATGAAATCAAAAGAAAAGAATATCTGAAGCAAATTGAGCTTATTGCATGAGTATTTTGATAAAGAAGAG
This sequence comes from Malania oleifera, assembly GCF_029873635.1. Classification (NCBI taxonomy): domain Eukaryota; kingdom Viridiplantae; phylum Streptophyta; class Magnoliopsida; order Santalales; family Ximeniaceae; genus Malania; species Malania oleifera. Next base: position 52,070,372 of record NC_080423.1, read on the forward strand.
AGCTTGGCAGAGAAATGGTGAAACTTTAAAAGAAAACAAAGGTCAATCGACTGACCATAAGCTCAGCCGACTGACTGAAGGTAAAATTTTTAAACAAGTTTAATATGAAATATATTTAAGAATAAGAAATATGTGAGCAACATAAGAACAATCTAATCAAAAGTGTAGTACAATATAATGATATATTGCATGCTTATATGATATGCTATATGCTACATGTGTATATCTTGAAATTGGTATCTTGAAAACTTTAAAGAGAATGAAAATATTGATAAATATATTGAAAATCTGAGCATGAAGTTATTAAGCATAATTAAGAAGCATAAATTTTTATATGAAATTTATATATGAATATGAAATTAATTCTTGACCATGTATGCTTATGATGGATCACATGGATAAATGGAAAAATTTGCATCTAAATAATTTAGTATTCATGAGCTGTGAATAATGTGACATTAGCATTGGTATCTATAAAGTATATTGGTATTCATGAATATATCAAATAAAATTGAGCATAATTATATCCATGAGCATATACATAATATGAATCAATGTTTGAAACATGGGATGATAATTTTAAAAATATAATTGGTATCAAATCCGAATGTATTAAATTAAGGGGGAGCCATATGACGCGTTGCTTATATTATGTTTTGTTTCTCCTTAATTTTTTAATTGATATCATGAATTAATTTTTTTAATTGGTATCATGAATTAATGAAATGGTTAATTTGTATTATTCTTTAATGTTTCAATTGGTATCACAAATTCAAGAGTTCAATAGGTATCATGAATTAATGAAATTTTCAAAGAAGGATAATGTTGTTAGTAAAGATGTTACAACAACACATATATGAATTACAAATATAAAATTTTAAATTGGTATCATGACTATTTGATTATTGAAGTACACTACACATGCCATATTGAAAAATAATGAATTGAGTGCGTACATATACTTGATATGTATGTTTGGTGTTCATATGCTCAAAATGTGATTTTATTTGAACTTAATCATTTTTTATATCTAACTCTTTTTTATTGATGTCAAAAGGGAGAGAAATTTTGAGCAAAAATTGAGCATGGTATTAAAAAAAAAAATTTGCATGATATGTGTATCAAAAGGGGGAGAATTATTTGATATTGAATGATCTTCTTGAACAATGTGATGAGCATGATATTGTATGATATTGAAATTGAACTTCATATTGATCTTGATATTACAAATATTGTTAAGATGATGCTTATTGTAAGCAGGAGTCTTTTTAAGGCTTACTTAATTTTTTGCTCCTTATTTGTCATCATCAAAAAGGGGGAGACTGTTGGCCTTACAAGGCTTAAAATCTTGTTTTGGTGATAACAAATAAGATGGACTTTGTTGACTCTACGAGTCCAATCCTGTTTTGATAATGACAAATCACTTGGTATTTGATTTGTGCATTGAGATTGTGAACAGGAATAATATATAGCATGCACAGAAGGATGAGAAGTCACGGAAGCCATGAAGCTTAAAGCATACATATCTTGGCACAATCCATGGAACAAAAAGAGTAGAAGAATGAAGATGCAAGCGGCAAGCTCAAGAATGTCATGGGAATGGGTACTTAGAACTTATGTATTCGCATACTTCATATGATTTAATTTGAGGCTCAACATATACCCTAGAATGACCTTCGGACTCATGCATATCATGAACATCATTAGGGGATATTTATAGACTTAGAAATATTTTTAAAACCCCAAAAAATATTTTTATAAAAGAGCCAAGAAAGAGAGCAAAGCAGATTTTTTGAACTAAAAAGAAAATCCCAAGAATTGGTAACTTTAGAAGACTGAACTCAACGTTCTGTCACCTGAAGATGCAACTTTAGAAGACTGAAGTTAAGCTCAGTCGTCTGAAGAATTTCTTCATAAAACCAAAGATTAAGTTCAATTGCCTGAAGAATTAATGGTGAAACACAGAACCTGGCAGAAGCACCTCAGAAGACTAAACTCATACTTCAGCCATCTGAACCCGACACTTCAGAAGACTGAACCCCAACTTCAGTTGTCTGACCCTATGTATAGGTTAATTTTTCAAAGCTCTAAAGAACTTCAGTTGTCTGAGCCTTAACCCTTAGTCGTCTAAACCTACAAGAAAGTTTAACAATTTAATTTTTAATGAGAGAACTCACGAATTATTTTTTGATCCAATGGTTGAGATATATTCTAAGGGCAAGATACCTATATATTGAACATCTAAACCCTAGTGCTGAAGCTAAGATTGAAGAGAAGAGAGTAGAACAAACTTTGGCATACGATTGAGGAGATTGCATATTTAGCACAACTTTGAACATACTGCTGAAACTTTTATCTGGGATTTCAAAGTTCTTACGTCTAATCTGCGCTAAGGCTATCTCGATTTTCAAAAGACAATCTAGCAATCATTGTGTACTCTTTTTGGTTTGAGGTTTGTTAAATCGATCTGCACGTTAATACTTATTCTCATAGAGTTTTTCATATAAACTTATTTTCTTGTTGATATATATCTTTCAAAAAACTTTTCATCTCAAAATCTATTATTGAATATAAGTTGAGTGATTGATCTTGAGTGTATTTACTTATAGTTTATTTAGATAAGTTCACTACTTAAGAAAGGTTTTTGCCATTGGTTAAACAGTTTTTGAATCAAGTGTTTGTTCTGTTAAAGGCTCTATATTTTAGATATCTTAAAACCACTTGATTAAATATCCTTAGTGTTTATAACTATATATTTTATTGAGGGATATTTTCTAGAAAACATTATATTCAATTTTTGATCTTTGGAAATCACATTATATATATATATATATATATATATATATATATAAGAGTTTGCATATTACAAAGATCATATTATGGTTGAAAATTTGGGAGAAAGCTTATTGATTTAGATCTTTATAATATTCAAGACAAGTTTTTAATAAGATCATATTTGATATTTATGCATCTTGTCTTCAAAGCTATTACTTATACAATTATTTTTGGAAGATTTGATAAAAGGGAAATTTGGTGAAGCATATTCATTCATTAACGATTGAATTGTTACATACATATTGAGCTTCAAGTTTCATCATATGGATATGTGTTAGGAATTTTGATTGCACTCACTAGCTTTGTTAGAAGCGCATCTTGAGTTGTTTTTTTTTTTGCAGATTTGAAATTGTAATTGTAATCACGGTTCGGGTTGTGAACTAGGTGAGGAGGAAGCTGTGCCTCTTGTAAGGAGCGGATATAAGGGAAGCTCCATCCCAATTTAAGGAGTAGGGATTTTAATGGAATCTTTGAGTGGGTTGCTCAAGGCGAAGACATAGGCCGAGTTGGCTGAACCTCGTAAAACTATGTTTTCCTTCTCTCTTCCCTTATCCTTTTATTTTCCGCATTGCATTTCATTACTTGTATTTCATATGTGTATGTTTGAATAACCTCACTCGCACTTAATAAGTAATTTGGAACCATTCATTGATATTATAATTTAAATCAGCCTCAAACCTCTGCGATTAATTTGTTAAATATAGAAATAGGGTTTAAGTGGTAAATAAGTTTAAAGAATTTTAAAAATACCAATTCACTCCCCTCTTAGGATTACACCTAAATCAACATTTGGTATCAGAGAGGGTTTACATAGACTTAATAGTTCATTTGTAAAAAGATCACATGGCACACATCGGTGCAACTCCATTCAGTGAGGGACACTCATCCACTAGACCACCAATTTTCTGTGGTGTAAATTACACCTATTGGAAATGTAGGATGAGCATATACTTGTTAAATGTAGATTGGAAGGTATGGAAAATAGTTACTAAGGTAAATCATGTTCCCATGAAAGTAATTGATAAAGTAAATGTACCAAAAACTGAAGATAGGTATATAGAGGAAGACTGGAAATCGATACAAATAAATGCTACTGCAATGAACTTGCTTTTTTGTTCATTAGATGTAAATGAATTTAATAGGGTAATAGCATGTAACTTGCTAGAGAAATTTGGGAAAAATTAGAAGTTACATATGAAGGTACTAAAAAAGTAAAAGATAGTAGGATAGACATGCTTACCAGTGAATATATAGCATTTAGAATGATTGTTGATGAATCTATTCAATCCATGTATACTAGATTCACACACATCACAAATTCTATAAATACACTTGGAAAATCTTACCCTACTTATGAGTTGATCAAAAAAATACTCAAGGAACTACCTCCAGTGTGGGAAGCTAAAGCTACTACAATAGCAGAAGGGAGAAATCTTAAGGAGATGTCAATTGACAAACTCATTGGATTGCTCATCACCTATAAGCTGGCAATAAATGAGAGGAAGAATAAGCAAAGTAAAGCAAAGAAAGCGACAGCACTTAAGGCATCGTCAAACAACTCTAGTGAAGAAAATGATTCTGATATAGAAGATGACATGGCCTTGCTAACAAACAAGTTCAGGAAGTTCTTGAAGAAGAATAAGAAGTTTAACAAAAAATTTCGAAACTCAAAATCAGAAAGAGGAGAGTCAAGCATGAAGAAAAAGAAGGAAGATCCACCAACATGCTACAACTGCAGAGAAGTTGGACACATCAAGCCTAAGTGTCCCAAACTAATGAAAGCCTCCAAGAAAGAGAAGAAGGCGCTAAAAGTCAGTTGGGATACGCACATCACAAGTTGTTTAGAATCTAAATCCAGGGATGACGAGACTGCAAATCTGTGTCTAATGGCACATAATGACCTTGAGATATGCTTAAGATCATCCTCCTCAAAATACAGATGGTATATGGATAGTGGATGTTCACATCACATGACCGGGGATTAAGCAAAGTTCACATCCATCACACCCAAGGATGGAGGATTTGTCATTTTTGGGGATAATGCTAAGGGAAGAATCACAGGTGTAGGTAAAGTTGGTAACGATTCATCACTAATTATAGATGATGTTTTATTGGTTGATGGTTTAAAGCACAACTTGTTGAGTTTAAGCTAACTGTGTGATAAAGGTTATAGAGTGTCCTTTGAATATGACAAGTGCATTGTTGAACAAAAAACTGATATTAAAATACTATTCACTGTTGAGCGTCATGAAAAGGTATATACCACCATTTTTGATAACCTAACCTCACAAAGTGTGACATGCTTCTCTACTATGAATGAAATTAGTTGGATTTAGCATAGGAGAATAGGACATGCAAACATGGACTTAATATCTAAACTAGTTAAGGGAGACTTAGTTAAGGGATTGCCTAAGACAAAATTCGTCAAAGATAAAATTTGTGAGGCTTGTCAACTAGGAAAACAAGCAAGAAAGAGCTTTAAGAAGAAGAAAGAAATCTCCACTACTAAGCCATTTCAAATGCTACACCTAGATTTATTTGGTTTAAACCCAATTCAGAGTTTAGGAGGAAACTCATACGCATTTGTCATAGTTGATGATTACTCGAGATATACATGGATAATATTTCTTAGGTCACAAAGATGAAGTGTGTGAACAATTCATAAACCTATGCAAGAAAATCCAAAATGAAAAGGGATATACTATCACTAAAATTCGAAGTGATAAGGGTAGAGAATTTAAAAATCAAGGCATGGAAGACTACTGCAATTCATTATGAATAGCTCATAATTTTTTGGCTCCTAGAACACCACAATAGAATGGTGTAGTTGGAAGGAAAAATAGATCTATACAAGAAATGGCCAAAACTATGCTTAACAAACATAAACTACCTAAGTACTTCTGGGTTGAGGTAGTAAATACCGCCTGCTATGTTCTAGATAGAGTTTTGATTAGACCATCTCTAAATAAGACTCCATACGAATTATGGAATGGCCATAGACCAAACATATCATATTTTCATGTCTTTGGCTATAAATATTTTGTGCTCAGAGACAATGAATATTTAGGAAAGTTTGATGTGAAATCAGATGAGGGTATCTTCCTAGGGTATGCCTTAGATAGTAAAGCCTACTGAGTATATAATAAACGAACATTAACTATTATAGAATCTATTCATGTAGTGTTCGATGAGTCAAATCCCTTCACTAAAAGGATTGATGAAGATGAAATTGAGGTAAATAAGGAATTGGAAAAACTATCCATCAAAGATAATTCAGAAAAGAGGAATGAAATTAAGGAAACAACTTCTGAAACTAATCAAATTGAAAATGAGGATATTGCACTACCCAGAGAATGGAAGCACATAAAGAATCATCCCATCGATCAAATAATAGGTGAACCATCACATGGAGTAGCCACACGATCCTGTATTAGTTCAAATTATTCAGTTTTTTAACAGTCCAGACGATTAAACCCAAAGGCCCAAATGACTTAACACTGTTAACGGCTAGATTTTTTAAATATTCTGATTTCAAATTTAAACTTCTTGCTCCCCAATCTTTTGAAAACATTGGGGGACACTCCAAGTAAACTTGGATAGCACGAATGAGAGTATTTCTAAGCCTATAAATACATGGTTTATGAAAATCAAACTAACCAAGAATTGAAAACTCTCAAAGCTCTCTAAATTCTCTTTTACTCTCACTTTTGCTGATCTAACTTGCTGAGAATCCCTAAAGTACTGATCATCCTTCTCTAGTATTCTGAGTTCTTAATTCTCTTCTAAAGGAAATATTGGTGAAATCACTCTTGAGCTTCAATCTAAATTCTTTTAATATTTTACATTGAAGTATATAGTGATGAACTTGTACTAACCTGCTCTTGTTTGAGAGTGTTTCTTGTACACATCTATTTGTTGATTCTCTTGTAGATTGATGATCCCAAGGTTTGTTTGGATCATTGTACCAAGCGTGGGGTATTGCTTAGAGAGGTGCAGCTCTAACCTATTGAAGGAGTGCCCAAGCATAGGGTATCGCTTGGAGAGGCAGGCTCTAGTCTACTGAAGGAGTGTGTAACGGTGTTGTTTTGCTAAAAAAGGAACTGTTTTAGTGGAATCCTTTGGTGGTTTGCCAAAGGCGAGGACGTAGGTTGGGAATAAGTTGAACCTCATAAAAACCTAGTGTCACTCTCTTTCCCTTACTCTCTTTATTTTCAGCATATATAAACTATGTGGATGTTTTAAATTCCTTAATCATAAACACTACGTGGATTAGATATTAAATAAACTTAAACTTAATTTGTTTTTGGGATTGCGGAAACCGAAAGGGAGTATGTTGGTTGATCAATAAGTTGCGGAAACCATAAGGGAGTACGTTGATTGATTCAACACTCAAGACTTATTAACTGAGAGTTTGTTTAAAGTCTAAATTCTTGGAAAGAGTGTTGTGCTTCATATTGCGAAATCAATTAACCACAGAGCTTACATATATTTACAGGGCTGCAAACAAGAAAATATCATACATTTTTGAAAAGCTGAAAATTGCCAAAAGGTTATCTTGATTAGGTATTTGTGGATTGAATACTTTGATTGTTGAATGGTTGGTTGATTGTTTAAGTTGTATTCACTTGTTTTGTGTTGAATACTTTAGTTGTTGGTTTGTGGATTGAACAAGTAAATAAGCTTTTGGTAAACAAGTAAATAAGCTTTTTCTAAACAACAAAATAAGCTTTTTCTAAATAGGTAAATAAGCTTTTGTTGTGTATTGGATAAATCAACAAGAAGGCAAGAACTCATTAAAAGAAGTAAAAGAGGTTAAGGATTCTTAAAAGTGGTTAAAAGAAAATTTTTAAACCCAATTCACCCCCCCGCCCTCACCTTAGTTTTCAATTATGTCTCCTAAGGTCATGTTCTGAGCTTAACATTCATATCATGCATAAGATGAATTTTTATAGACCAAATGCAAAAACTAAATGCAATACAAATTAAAATAGGTGTCTTCTTCTTTTTCTTTGCTCTTCAGATTTAATGGAATACACCAGACCATATAGGCCTTAAGCTCTTTAGACTTCCATTTCCGTTCCTTATGTGTGTGTTAAATTAATAGACATGTTCACATGCTAAATATACACGTAAGAAACTTATGCTTTGTCAACATCAAAATAGGGATCAGACTCAAAACGTTAACATCTGCCCTATAAGGAGAGTTTGTAAATCGCGTTGCTCCATCTGGTTAAGTGAGCAAGGTAGTGAATCCTTAAGCAAGTTGGCTTGAGGCGAGGACATAGGCTAGAGTTCTGAACCTCGTAAAACCCTTGTGTCACTCTTTTCGTATACTTTTTACATTTCTAAATTTGCATGTTTATATTTACTTGTCAATATTATTGCTTATGTGTTTGAATACAGATTTGTGATTGGTTAAGAATATACTGAAACTATCATACCTATTTAATCTATTGTTCACTTATATATCTAATGGATTTTTGATTGATTATAAAATACCCTAGGTTGTGTCATACTGATTGTGGGTATAAAAATAGGAAACACTTGACCTAGGAATTTTAAAATATCCAATTCACCCCCTGCCCACTTAGGATTACACCAAAAATCTCAATAAATATTAAGCAAGAAATGGATAGTAATTATTAGTGGTATGCAAAGGCATAAAATATACACAAAATAGTGTTTGAAAATAAGTACAATGCGATTTTTCTTTCTATCCGGTTGACTGTGGACAAGACTAGTTGGCTGGGCCTTTAAAAATGATTTAAATTACACAGTCTAGTCAATTGGGGAATTTGGTCCAGTCAACTGGAGTGCCAGTAGAAAGACTCAGTTAATGATCTGGTTGACTGGGGGGAAATCGGAGGGGTCTGATTTATGGACAGTCAACTGGGGCTTCGATATAACTGAGCCCACAAGGGTCCGGTTGACTGGGCAAGTAGGTCCAGTCGACAGGCCCTTACTAAATTTGAAATTTATGCCTCTCTGGAAAGAAGGTTTGGTCGACTAGGCCTCACTAAATTTGAAATTTATGCCTCTTTTTCACCCCTTTTGCATTAAACTTTGAGCCAAGAGAATTGCATTTTCAATAACTAACATTTTCCATTTTATACTTGGACTGAATTGACCAAAATATTCAAACAATATCGCTACGATAAATTAGTTTTTCCTTTAGGCATCATGTGAAGGGTTCAATTAAATTCTTAAACCCAAGATCTAAGGTGGAGTCATTAAGGTTCTCTTAGGTACCCATTTTCCTTTGAGTCTTGGTGGGTTAGAACCTGGTGTTTCTTTGACTCTTCATACTTGCTTGGGTTTCACACCTTTTCTCTTAAATGTGCAATCAAACTTGATATGACCCTTCTTTTTACAAAGGAAGCATGTGGTGTGAGTATAGGTAACGGAGGAGGTGCTAGCATAAAATTTGGATTCTTTTGAAAATTACCATAGATAAATATTTTTATTTTTCTTATTTTCAATGCCATTACAACCTATGCCTTCTTTTTCTAAGGTCATCATTTGAGATCCTATTATCTTATCAAAATTTTCTTTTCCTTTTGTGAATGTGTAGATGTTGACTTTGGAGCAATCCCAAAAGGGGGGGTGAATTAGAGATTTAAAAATTTTCTCCTAAGTTCAACTAACCTAGCAACAGTATTACGCAACCTAGGGGCAGACTAAGTGTATATGAAATTGCATATACGATAAATTAATTAATCACCTTTCAGTACATACAACACAATTCTAGTATTTCCCAATCAAATGCAATATATTCAGTAAGGAAATTAAATCAAGTACAAAGCAGAATATAATGCAGGAAATGTAAACTTGACACGAATATGATATCGGGGTTCGGCCAATCCTAGCTACGTCCCCGCCTTGGCTCACAAGCACAGGATTCCACTAAAAACTCACTTCACAGGTGGAGCGGCACCGTTTACAACACCTTAGCAAGATCGTGCACCTAGCTTTCCTAATCAGGTTGAAGTTAGTCCGGGACTTTTACAAGGGCAAGTCTCCCTCTTCAGAACCACGCCTGAAATACAATAATCAGTATAATTTTTGCATACAAATAAAGTGCTTCTATTCAAGCATATATGTACCACAATACAATTCAAATAATATATGCAAGCACAGATGATAGTAAAATATGCTCAGTGCCAATAACGTGTTCTAAATACTCAATCTGATGTAAATGTATGATCAAGACCTAGAGTGTATTTCCACGCAGTCTTTGAAACAAAGTATCAATGTAAATCAATCACATCAAGTTTCAAAGTAGTTCCAACAAGAATATTCAAAATATCTCAAATAAGATTTTCTCAAAATAATAGCTCAAGAGATATTTGAAATATATGTAAGCTTGTAAAAAAATATTTTGCAAATCAAAAACACACAAGCTTAATGAGTCTTGCAACAATTATGCAAAGACTCACTAGCTACAAGGGTTTTCCCACATGAATATTTATTAATTAAATCAGGGGAAAAACCCTAGCTAACAACTCTCAATGAAAATAACAATCAATCTATAACAATGAGAGTTTTAGAAATTTGAATCACTCAATAACACTCTTCGGAAGTTGGATTTCTCAAAGGAATAACAAGCAAAGAGTGTTTTGGGCATTGTATGAAAAATATGCTCTTTGAAAATTGAGAGGATTTTTCCTTAATGATATTTCTAATCTCCTCTAATTTTTTCAAATGAACTCATATATATAGAGAAGCCAAAAATATAACCGTTTGGGACATACAGGGAATTATTAAAAAAAATTTAAATGAGTTTAAGAAATTAACTTTGTTTTACCCTAATTAACCGCCCGAATAGACACAACAGGAAAAGGTGAATTTGAATTTCGGGTGCTAGAAAGTGGGTTCAATTTGCTGAACAAGGCAATTTTCCATTATGTCTGAGGTTCAGTCGCTTGAACCAAAGTTCTACCAAAATGCCAAGTTTGGTCGCCCGAGGTGAAAATGAACTATAAGTTCGGGCGCCCGGTGACGATGGAAGAGTAAGGGTACAAGTTCGGTTGACTGAGGATAGTGAAATCCTTTTTGGTTCGGTCTCCCGAAGTCAGGTCAACTATTTGACCAGTCCATGGTTCGATCGCCTGAAGTCCTTATGATTTTAGCCTAAGGTTCATTACTTGATTTTAATTTTACCCCTGATTACATATGATCTATAGTGGGGTCTTGTGCACTAGGTGTAGGGACCTAAAGTCTATCTAAGGTCACTTGAGCATACAGTCCTATCATGCATGATGTAGATTATTATAGACCATACTGAATTACAGTCCAAACCAGAATGAAGAATATATAAAATACAAATAAGACACAATATTCTTCAATCTTTTGTAAGATCACCATACGCCATCACGACATAGCATTCTTTCCAATTCAATGCGTAGAGTAAACCTGCATACAAACTCAGAGCAAACATCAGTACCAATGTATTTGTCATTATCAAAACAGGATATGACCAATTAGGTCAACAATCTTCCCTTTTTTGATAATGACAAATACTTTATGCAAAAGTGGATACAACAAAGAAAGGCTCTTGTTGGCCTAGCTGGGCTTACGACTCTTGATTTTGATGATAACAAAGTAAGGCTAACTAATCTATTTCAAAGTAGTGATATTTCGGTTAGTGAAGGCAAAAAGGATTACAGATGATAAAAGGGACAAATTTTGAAATCTCATGTCAACGTTCAGATCAAATTGTTAGCTTTACAGTGATCCCAAAAGGGGGGGTGAATTGGTATTTTTAAATTTCTATCCCCTAGGTGTTCCTCCTAACAGCACTATGTTCACAACCCTATAGTCAATCTAGTGCAAGTAATATCAGAAGTTAATTAAAGCAGTTTAATCAATTACACATGCACCAGAAAGCTGTAATGAATAAGGTAACACACAGATATGTTATCGAGGTTCGGCCAACTGCCTACGTCCCCGCCTTGGCTAACCAGTACAAGGATTATCACACTAACTTGCTCACATAAATGGGTGGAGCGAAACCTATACAAACCAGGTCAAATTATCATAGGGCTGACCTCAACCTTAACCAGGTCAATTAGCACAGGGCTGACCTCAACCTTTACCAATCCTTACCGGGCTGGATTACCGCCCCCTCAGGCCATGCTTGGAATCTCTCAGATATACACACAAAAGGTACAATGTATGGGTGCTTTAATGTAAAGCAAATATGTACCACAAATGCGCACAATATCACAGATGATTTAATAATGTAAGTTCAGTGTGGTCAAAGTAGTTTAACTCTCAAATATATTTTCTATTAGTATTATATGTACGTGAGAGTGTCAACAAGCAATCTTTGTATTTCTTGATGTTCTCAATCAAGAAGCTCAAACAAAGATATCATGCAATATTCAAATATCCCAAATAGCAGAATATGTCAATCACATGAATAGTGTATATGCTTGGTTTGCAAGATATATGTAATCTTTGTATTTCAGCAAATGATGTAGACTTGAATGGATATTGCCACAAAGATTAATTTAACACACACAAATATCTTTTCACAAAAATATCGATATGAATACCACAAGATATTTGAGTACGTTTGAAAATATTTTTGCAAACCAAAAACAAATACAAACTTCCTAGGATATTGCAATGAGAATGTAACACTTAGAAGTTCAGCAAAGTCTTCTTAGGATAGGCTTATGAGAAAAGCCCCCTAAGAATACTTAGGTAATGCTCTCGAGAAAATTGATTCAAACAATCAAAGAATGAGAGAGCAAACTTCTAACCAATAACACTCAAATACACTTACAAATGATACTGAGATGAAGTAGGTAAGTTTGAGTGAATTTTGAAGTAGTATAAACAGTAGGGAGTATTTAGCTTGAGAGAGAAATATGATTTTTGGTTTTTGCTAATTACCCTTAATTCTCCCAAATGAAATAGTATATATAGACATACCAAAATATTTGACCGTTGGGGACCTATTAGGGATTGTTGGAAAAGTTTAATGACACTTAAACCATTTTAACCTTGTTTAAAAATTATTTATCCGCGATAAAAATTAGGGCAACCCAAGAGGTCTGGTCGACCAGATCAGTTTCGGTCGACCAAGTCTCATATGGTTTAGTCAACCAAGGGAATATTGAACTAAGGGCTCGTTCGACCAGGAGAGGGCGATTTCTCAATTTTCCGAGGTTCGGTCGACCAGGCCATTTTGAATGGCTAGTTCGGTCGACCAGACCGCTGGAAATTTTCCCGAAGACCCTCCGGTCGACCAGGTAGTTGGAGAACAAAAGTTCTCGGTCGACCAGATGGTCAAATGTTGACCAAGGAGGGTTTCGGTTGACCAGGTCTCTTTGAACAACCTGGTTCGGTCAACCAGATGGTCAAACTTTTAACCCAGGGAGGTTTCGGTCGACCAGAGCCTTTTGAACTACCTAGTTTGGTTGACCAGATGGTCAAAATTTTGACCCAGGGAGGTTTCGGTCAACCATATGGTCAAACTTTTGACCCAGGGAGGTTTCAGTCGACTAGGGCTTTTTGAACTGACTTGGCTGGTCGACCGAAAGTGCACCATGTGTGCATTTCGGTCCTGTTTCGAAACATACAAGCCTTATTCAAGTGCTTAACAAACAAATGTGTAAATGTGTGTGTCCTAAGGTCACTTGGGGTCCAATTTGGAGACACCGAAAAACTCCGGTGTCGGTTGACCGAAGGGAAAACCCTAAGGTCACTCTAAGGTCATTTTGCATTATGATTTGGCTTGAGCTTACAAGATAAATCATGCATATGTTGTGTGTGCTTATTACAAACCAAATGTCCTAATTACTATTATAGACCAAATAGACCACTAAATATATTACAGCTGAAAAACACGAACTGGTCTTCAAGATTTAAGCTTTTAACATGCCATTAGTGATCTGCTAAAATGGACCTACACATGAACTAGATATTTGTTGACCTTATTGGTCACGCCCGGTTTTGATTATGACAAATACTCATTGTATCTAATGAGTAGTTGAGCTCTTGTGCAGGAATCAAGAATGATAAAATCAAGATGTGCACAAAGCAAGAAAGGCTTGAAGACAATTTCATAAACTCTTAATTATAATATTTTCCAGTGAAATTGTCTGTAATAGTAATTAGGGTTTTTCGGTTTGTAATAAGCTCACACACATCATATGAATGATTTACTTTGTAAGCTCAAACCGAACCATAGAAAGATCTTAGGGTGTACCTTCGGTCGACCGACACCGGACTTTTTCGGTGTCTTCAAAATTGGACCCCAAGTGACCTTAGGACACTCACCTTTGCACTTGTATGTAATAGGCACTTGAATAGGGTTTAAATGTTGCAAGAAGGGACCGAAATGCACACTTGGTGCACTTTCGATCGACCGGCCAACTTAGTTCAATTTGGCCCGGTCGACTGAAACCGGTCCGGGTCAACTGTTTGACCCATGCCCGGTCGACCGAGCACTCATAGGTCATTTGACCTCGGTCGACCGAACCTCCTGGGGGTCAACAGTTTGACCTCCCGGTCGACCGACCATTTTTGTTCATCAACAACTTGGTCGACCGAAGGGCCTCGGGAAAATTCCCAGCGGTCCGGTCGACCGAACCTCGGAATATTGAAAAATCGCCCTGCCCGGTCGACCGACCCCTTAGTTCAAAATGCCCTCGGTCGACCGAGCTACTTGAGTGCCGGTCGACCGAGCTACTTTTGGTCGACCGGACCTCTCGGGTTGCTCCCATTTTTACCGTGGTTAATACTTTTCTAAACAGGGTTAAAATGCACTAAACTTCATTAAACTTTTCTAATAATACCCTATAGGTCCCCAACGGTCATATTTTCTCCCTTGCCTATATATATGCCTTCATTTGCAAAAATTAAAAGATGATTAGCCACTTTGATTAGGGAAAATTCTTTGAAAATCCAAAACCCTATAATACTCATTCTTAAGCCTCCTACACTCATACTTACCTTCTCATACAAATTAAACCCTTTGTAAGTTGATTGAGTGCTAGTCTAAGTAGGTTTGCTCTCCCATTCATATTTGATTGTTTTATTATCCTTGAGAGCTAAACCTTGAGTATTCTTAGGGGACTTTATTAATAAGTCTATCCTAAGAAAACTTTGATAGATCTTCTAAGATTTGCACCTCCATTGCCACATCTTAAGAAGATAGTATTTGTATTTTGGTTGCAAAACATTTTCAAATATCTACTGTGTTATTAATCTTGAAAATATTTGATGAGATATTTGATAGTGTGATTAAATCTTTGTTGCAATACTCGTTAACTCATATATCTTTTGCTGAATACAAAGATTGAATATCCTTTTGCAAACCAAACTTATACGTTGCTAGATCTTCATATACATATGTGTATTGAGAAAACTTGTTGATTGAAATATATGAAGTCTGGATGATATCTTTGTTTGAGCACTTAGATTAAATATCTTGTGATACAAAGATCATTTAGGTTTGCACTCTCACGCACTCATTACAACGATAGTAAATCTATTAGAGAGTTGACATCTTAGACCACACTGAGCTTACAAATTACTTCATATTTGTGGTGTATATTATTGCGCGAATTTGGGTACATATCTGCTTTACTTGAAAGCATAATCACTGTACCATCTCATTGTAATACACTTTAGTTGTGTTTCCAGGCACGGGCCTGAAGAGGGAGACTAGCCCTGGAATAGTCCCGGATTGGCTTAGACCCGGTTAGGAAAGCTAGGTGCGTCGTCCTGTTAAGGCGTGTAGGTTGAGGTCAGCCCCGCTAATTGACCTGGTTAAGGTTGAGATCAGCCCTGTGTTAATTTGACCTGGTTGTAAACGGTGCCGCTCCACCCTTAAGTGAGCTCTTAGTGGAAACCTCTAGCTTGCGAGCTTGAGGCGGGGACGTAGGCACGGTTGGCCGAACCCTGATAACATATCGTGTGTTCATTTATATTTCCGCACTTTATATTAGCCGCACATGTATGTTATGGGTGAATGATGCGTATGACTTAAATTTCACATTATACTTATCTACGCATTTGGAAATTGAATAGGCAGACCCTAGATTGTGTATATACTGCTGTTTATCCGGCATAACCTAGGTGATAAATTTTAAAATTCCAATTCACCCCCCCTCTTGGGAATACACCAATTCTAACAATTGGTATCAGAGCCTCGTTGCACTTGACTTAAACGTTTTTGCAAAAGATCGCAATGGCTCACATTGGTGTATCCCCATTCATTGAGGGACAGTCACTTTCCAGCCCTCCAATATTTTGTGGTGTCAACTATACCATGTGGAAAGTTAAAATGACCATATTCTTGAAATCTATTGACTGGAGGGTCTGGCTTGTAACTGCCAAAGGAAGATGTGCACAAATACATGAAAATGATTTTAATATGATTAGTTCTAATGCCATGAACATGTTACATCTTGCTTTAGATTCTGATATCTTTGTTGAGTCTGTGGCATATCAAAGTGCACAGGAAATCTGGGATAAACTGGAAAAGAAATACGGAAAATCCCAGGAATTAGAAATGGTAACTCCTCTAGATGCTCCAAGTTTAAATGATCAAGAGGAGGTAATTCATGAGCTAGACATCAAAGATGAGGTATATGATTCTTACTCTAGCCCTCCTGATGATTTATGTAATGAATGCTGTATTGGGTCATGTACTGAATCATCTGTTGATAATGCTATAAATGGTTCATGTGATGTTTACTATGAAAAATTCTGCGATGAATCATATGTTTATTTTTGTGACATATCAAATGCTGGACCATCTGTTGAATATCATGATAAGTTTGATAATGATGTTTGTGATGATTCATATATTGAATGTTGTAGTTTATTAAGGAATGAATCATCGGTTGTACTTCATGATAGCCCTATTGAGCATGCATGCAATGATTCGCATGAAAATGATTGTGATAACCCTTGTGGTAAATCATGTGCTGATTTGAATAGTAAAAGCATGCTATCATATGAAGAACTAGAAAAGACTTTGTTGAAAATCCACAAGTTTCTAGTTATAATCTCTAAGCATGAAATACGCCTAAAGAATGAGAACAAAAGAATAGCAAAACAATTAAAGGGGCTGAAAAATTTAAATGCGATTCTTGAAAAGAAAAAGGTTAAGAAAATATTGAATATTGCATGCTTGGATGAAGAAAGAAATGATTATTCGAAAATTGCTCTTGAGATTAAAAATGATACGAATAATCATAATCAACCCTTCGGACCTAAAGAGAAAACTTTTTTCAAAAAGGGTTCGGGTTGCTCACATAAAACCAATGATCCAGTCTCACTAAAGAAATATGAATTAAATAAGCACAATCCTTCACGTATATTCTATACTTGCTTATTTTGCAAATTTGTGTGGTTTAATTGCCTACTAAGAAACGAGAAAGGACTAGAAAAGGAAATAAGATGGATAATCAGTGAAGCAAACCTCGTAGGACTTAAAGAAAAGCAAACTCAAACTGAAAATACATTCTTGCTATCCTTTCTTTATTCCTAGGATTAGGAGTTGAGACGATTGTAGTGTCAGGAAGTGATTGTTGTTTAAAACGAAACTCTTAGTATGCAGACTCACTAAACTATCTTGTTATACTAAGAACCTTTATCCACTTCCAAATGGACATGGCATGTACGCCCGGTATTTAGGTCTAATTGCTTAACCCATGCCATCACATTTGTAGGACACTATCCAATCACCACAGAGCTTAAGTTTAGAAAGGCCACACATTCCTTAGTGCCTGGTGCCTGAAATAGATTGATAAGTCAATTCTCGGTACGCACCTCACTTGAGCAATATTTCTTCACCAAGAACCCCTAAGAATCATGGTAATACTGTTACACATCAAATATGGACCTTAGAGAGAACTCCGGATCAAAAATCAGGAAAAACTGGGAAAATTTACTATGCTCGGTCGACCGAGCACTGCAGTTATAAATGCCCCGGTCGACCAGCACATGTTGACTTTGACCCTTCACGGTCGACCGAATCCTCATGAACAAAATGTCTCGGTCGACCGGAAGTTTCGGTTTTCTCCTGGTCGACCGAAACACGGCACAATACACCCTTACGGTCGACCGACCATCCCAGTTCATTTTCGCCTCGGTCGACCGAAAGGTGTCGGTACCTGGGGAACTTCAAGCGTCGGTCGACCGTATCTACTCCTGGTCGACCGAGCTGCGATATAAATGTTGGATCTCTTCATTTTCAGCTCATTTGCGCGAGAAATCTTGAGAGATCCTTCCCCATTTCCTAACAAACCCAGTTTCCAAACCTCATAGTTGCACTACCATGGCACACATTGAAGCTCACGATCTTACACATGCCGAGGATGAGTATTTTCTCTCTGACAGATGCAAGATGCGGTACATACGGGAGTTCCGTCCCAAGGAGGTTATACTTGGTAAGATACTCGACTTAGTCTTTATGGGTCAATACTTTCAGAATATATTAGACTTGTTCGAGTATCAGGGGTGGAGATCATTTATCTCCTACCAACCTGGGGGACATTACCCAACATTCGTTAGGATGTTTTATGCCAACCTTGGCAATGATGAGAATGGGTACTTCTCCCGTGTGTTGAGGACAGATGTGCGGTTTAACGCACAATATATTTCTGAAGTCCTTGACATTGGTCGTGGCGATTTTCAGTGCCCCGAAGTGGGTAACACTTGGATCCTTGATCAGGGATTTACCGTAGCCACGTTTGCCAATCTGACCATGTCTGACCCTGGCACAGCTAGCCAGATCCATCCTCCCCAGTACAGACAGTTTAGCCTAGAGGCTAAGATCGTGCACCATCTGATCACATATAATATCCTGCCCAAGGCGGGATCTAGAGTGCACGTCTCCTTTTTGGATTGCTTCGTCATGTGGTGTCTCTTTGCTCGGAAGAAATTGGACCTGCCAAGTTTGATTATCCGGTGGATGATGGCCAAGACGATTGGTCACCGAGTGATCATGCCATATGGGGGAATCCTGAACAAGCTGTTTAGGAATATTGGAGTCACGAGGACGAATGTGGCTTCACTGAAGAGGAAACGACCGGCAGACATCTTCTCTGGAGTGACCCTTAGACTGATGGGATATGAGCTTGTAGGGAATGTTTGGGTCCCCTCTAGAGCAGCTACAGCACAGGGTAGGGCCCCACAGGAGCCACCTCCACCTCCACAGCCATCGATGACAGATCTCATGACTGCGATCTCTGGCTTGTCAGACATGTTTATACAGTTTAGAGGATCGGTCCAGTCTGACTCACAGGATCTTGCATCATCATCCACTGCACTTAGGCAGGAGTTTCAGCAGCACTCCATCTCCACTGATAGCCGCCTTACAGACTTGGAGCGGACTATGACAGCCGGCTTCAGTGAGCTGAGTGATCGCATTCAGGAGATGCAGGATGAGAGAGATCGGATGACGATGGATTTTGACTTTGATGCCGCCGATGGTGGTGATGGAGGAGAGGATGGAGGAGAAGATGGAGGAGATGATGGAGGGGAGATCTAGACTCCAGAATTGTCCACAGATCAGATAGCGTGGCCTTGATTCTTTTTGTTGTTATGTTATATCATCTGATCTGTACTAAATAAAACAGCTCTTTCGCTTTATCTTGTACTCATGTGATATTATTGATATACTACTTTGGTCATTTATGATATATATATATATATATATATATGCGTCTGCAGTATCTTGACTTGCATGCTCTTGTGATTAATTGTGCATGGTATTGAAATGTATTAGTAGTATAGAATGCCTACTGCATGGCGGATGCATTTGTTGAGATTTGCCTGCTGGTAGATGATAGGTTCTCGTGTGCCTTACTTTTATAATACTGGTTGTTTGAGATCGTTTTTGTGCAGGTAATATTTGGGAAATATCCTATTTACAGCCGGCATGCTGCCGAATTTTCTATAGACATTTGCCCAAATAATTGAAACATTACTTGTGTGTGCCAAATGTATATACATACATGTGAAGTATTTGTTTCATAGTTTGCATACATTTAGGGGGAGCATCTAAAAACAAATATCCATCCTGTCTTGCTCACAAAATATACTGGGATTGGGTGTACTTTAAATCAAGTGTGGCTTGTGCTTAAATGGAATGTCTTAAATTGAAATATGTTCATGTTGCCACTGCTACTTGATTTGCCATATGATCATGCATGTAAATCCAAAAATTTTGGATCACTATGGTTATGATTTTTCTGGATATAAATGAGTATGCGCATAATTGACAAACCAGAAAAAGTTCTCTTTTTTCAAGCAACTTCCCCCAACTCCTTTTGCACATATTTAAGGGGAATATATATATATATATATATATATATATGCATATCTATATCTAGTTATAAAAGCAGAAACTGAACTCATATTGGATATATTATATGTCTTGCTAGTGTGCTTACTTGTCTACATGACTTGTTCTTTCCATGCATTAAAATTGTATGTCATATCTTAAGGGTGGTGCGTTATATAACTGGCTCATTGATAATATGTGAAAATGCATGTGAATTAGTTAGACTACATTTATGCTCAAACCTTCTTTCTAGTATCATATGCCGTGTGATCCTAACTCAAATCCTCCACGGGTTTTATGATATGTTTCATTGTTAAAGGGTTTTGTATATTTCTGGTTTAATCTTGTTTGCTATGTCATCTACATCTTAGAATCACCAGTTATATTGATTGTGCGCACACATTATACCTTTATTGCACAACCCGTCCAATTCATGCTTAATATTTCACTTGCTAAAATTGGACCATGCTGAACTATTTGAGTAGTTGTGGATAAACTGTTAGGAAATATAAACTCAAACAGGTTACATTTATACAGGTTTACTTTTGGAAAGTCCAATTTACGAACGGCACTCTGCCGAAATTTTTCCAACATCTTTCCAAAATTCATCATGTATAAGTACACTCATCACTTATTGCCTAGGTTTTTAAATTCAAATGACCATTTTTGCTGTTGCCAAAAGGGGGAGATGAAAAATTGCAAAAATAATGGGTTAATGGTTTTATTTAAATACATTAGATGCATATTGTGAGGGGGAGCCTTATTAGGCCTAACCCTATATTTTCGCTTGTCGTATTTGTCATCATCAAAAAGGGGGAGATTGTTGACCTTATTGGTCACGCCCGGTTTTGATTATGACAAATACTCATTGTATCTAATGAGTAGTTGAGCTCTTGTGCAGGAATCAAGAATGATAAAATCAAGATGTGCACAAAGTAAGAAAGGTTTGAAGACAATTTCATAAACTCTTAATTATAATATTTTCCAGTGAAATTGTCTGTAATAGTAATTAGGGTTTTTCGGTTTGTAATAAGCTCACACACATCATATGAATGATTTACTTTGTAAGCTCAAACCGAACCATAGAAAGATCTTAGGGTGTACCTTCGGTCGACCGACACCGGACTTTTTTAGTGTCTTCAAAATTGGACCCCAAGTGACCTTAGGACACTCACCTTTGCACTTGTATGTAATAGGCACTTGAATAGGGTTTAAATGTTGCAAGAAGGGACCGAAATGCACACTTGGTGCACTTTCGGTCGACCGGCCAACTCAGTTCAATTTGGCCCGGTCGACCGAAACCGGTCGACCGAAACCGGTCCGGGTCAACTGTTTGACCCATGCCCGGTCGACCGAGCACTCATAGGTCATTTGACCTCGGTCGACCGAACCTCCTGGGGGTCAACAGTTTGACCTCCCGGTCGACCGACCATTTTTGTTCGTCAACAACTTGGTCGACCGAAGGGCCTCGGGAAAATTCCCAGCGGTCCGGTCGACCGAGCCATGTAGTTCAAAAAGTGCCCGGTCGACCGAACCTCGGAATATTGAAAAATCGCCCTGCCCGGTCGACCGACCCCTTAGTTCAAAATGCCCTCGGTCGACCGAGCTACTTGAGTGCCGGTCGACCGAGCTACTTTTGGTCGACCGGACCTCTCGGGTTGCTCCCATTTTTACCGTGGTTAATACTTTTCTAAACAGGGTTAAAATGCACTAAACTTCATTAAACTTTTCTAATAATACCCTATAGGTCCCCAACGGTCATATTTTCTCCCTTGCCTATATATATGCCTTCATTTGCAAAAATTAAAAGATGATTAGCCACTTTGATTAGGGAAAATTCTTTGAAAATCCAAAACCCTATAATACTCATTCTTAAGCCTCCTACACTCATACTTACCTTCTCATACAAATTAAACCCTTTGTAAGTTGATTGAGTGCTGGTCTAAGTAGGTTTGCTCTCCCATTCATATTTGATTGTTTTATTATCCTTGAGAGCTAAACCTTGAGTATTCTTAGGGGACTTTATTAATAAGTCTATCCTAAGAAAACTTTGATAGATCTTCTAAGATTTGCACCTCCATTGCCACATCTTAAGAAGATAGTATTTGTATTTTGGTTGCAAAACATTTTCAAATATCTACTGTGTTATTAATTTTGAAAATATTTGATGAGATATTTGATAGTGTGATTAAATCTTTGTTGCAATACTCGTTAACTCATATATCTTTTGCTGAATACAAAGATTGAATATCCTTTTGCAAACCAAACTTATACGTTGCTAGATCTTCATATACATATGTGTATTGAGAAAACTTGTTGATTGAAATATATGAAGTCTGGATGATATCTTTGTTTGAGCACTTAGATTAAATATCTTGTGATACAAAGATCATTTAGGTTTGCACTCTCACGCACTCATTACAACGATAGTAAATCTATTAGAGAGTTGACATCTTAGACCACACTGAGCTTACAAATTATTTCATATTTGTGGTGTATATTATTGCGCGAATTTGGGTACATATCTGCTTTACTTGAAAGCATAATCACTGTACCATCTCATTGTAATACACTTTAGTTGTGTTTCCAGGCACGGGCCTGAAGAGGGAGACTAGCCCTGGAATAGTCTCGGATTGGCTTAGACCCGGTTAGGAAAGCTAGGTGGGTCGTCCTGTTAAGGCGTGTAGGTTGAGGTCAGCCCCGCTAATTGACCTGGTTAAGGTTGAGGTCAGCCCTGTGTTAATTTGACCTGGTTGTAAACGGTGCCGCTCCACCCTTAAGTGAGCTCTTAGTGGAAACCTCTAGCTTGCGAGCTTGAGGCGGGGACGTAGGCACGGTTGGCCGAATCCTGATAACATATCGTGTGTTCATTTATATTTCCGCACTTTATATTAGCCGCACATGTATGTTATGGGTGAATGATGCGTATGACTTAAATTTCACATTATACTTATCTACGCATTTGGAAATTGAATAGGCAGACCCTAAGTTGTGTATATACTGTTGTTTATCCGGCATAACCTAGGTGATAAATTTTAAATTCCAATTCACCCCCCCTCTTGGGAATACACCAATTCTAACAATATTTATTAAATACAATCGTATTTGTCATTATCAAAACCAGGGCATGACCTATAAGGTCAACACAAATGAAGCTTAGACCTCAAATGACATATCTTAAAAGCTCACAAGGATCAAGGAACATGGAAAGCCCTATATCAAATAAATTATCCATAATGAAAGCTCAAAGAAAGATCAAAGATTAGCGACAAAGAGAACTCAAAGCAAAGAGGAGTCAAATCAGTTTTTAGAACAAGCTTTGTAAGTACTTCAAGTATAATTCAAGTATGATTTTTCATTTTGAATCTCATTAGGTAAACGAGACTTGGAGACCTTAGTTTTAAGTCTTGGAACTTATTTTTTCAAAGAAAAGCTAATTCATATTCCAAGATTAAATAAGCAAACAAGAGAGAAATCAAAAATGTTTTAACACAAGAAACAAACTGGTGGGCAGACGACCGACTGTCAATGGACAGTCAACTGTCATGTCAAAGGACCTAAGAAAGAAGACAGAAGCATGATAGTCAATTGTCTAGTGTTGACAAGCGATTGTCAGTGTAAACTGAGACGACTGAAGTGTTTTCCCAGTCGTCTGTCACCCTTCTGGCCATTTTAAAAAATCTAGTTGTTCAATGACAGGTGCTTGGCTGCTTGTTGACAGGCGACTACCATCTTTCTAGTTGTGCATTTTCAACGTGAAAAAACACTGTTAGCTAACTGCCAGAGTACAAACAGTCATCTATCATGCGGTAAATTTTAAAATCATAATGGACATATTTTGAAATTTTAAGTTGCTTGGAGCTCAAACTTATTTAAAACTTGGATCCTACTCCAAGTAAACTTGGGGAACAAGTTAGATACTCTTTTACATCTATAAATACACCCAAGCTAACTTGATTCAATACCAAGAATTCAATCTAGCATTCAAAATCTCTCTCAAGTATTCTGAAATTCTCAAAGCTCTCTCTTGCTCACAACCTGCACAAAGTTTACTGAAGTCTTGCTTATTTTCTCACTGATATTGTGCTTGAACTATCAATTCTTTCATCCATTGAAAGAATCATACGATGAAAAATTTCTAGAGCTTCAATCTGAATTTCATATTGTGAATTTTATTGAAGTATATAGTTTTTGAACTGTACTAATCAGCTCTTTGAGGAGCAATTCTTTGTACATCTATTTGATTTGTATCTTGTAGATTGACAATTCCAAGGATTGTTTGGATCGTTGGCTAAGTAAGGGGATATTGCTTAGAGAGGCGGGTTCTAGCCTAATTAAGGAGTGACCGAATGAGAGTACATCGTTTGGAGAGGTGGACTCTAGCCTACTGAAGGAGTGTTGTAACCGGTGTTGTTTCTCCTGGCAAAGGAACTGATTTTAGTAATCCTTTGGTGGTTTGCCAAAGGCAACGACGTAGGCTGGGTATAAGCCGAACCTCATAAAAATCCCGGTCTCATTCTCTCTTTCCCTTACTCTTTATTTTCAGCAAATTTAAATTACGTGGATGGTTTAATTGGTAATCAGACAAACTATGTAATTTGGAAGTTAAATAAACTTAAGGTTTAATTTTGATTTGGGATTGCGAAAACCGAAAAGGAGTACGTTGGTTAAATCATTTTTTGCGGAAACCATACGGAAGTATGTTACTTGGTTAAACACCCAAAAATAAATTAATTAAGAGTTTATTTGAATTCTGAATTTTGGGAAGAGTGTGAATGTCTTTGTTAAAAGTCATATTGAAAAATAAAATCCATTAATAGAGGGCTTGGTTCAAATTTATGTCCATAAGGCTTATATAAACAAACAATTATATTAAGTTCTTACATTACTCAAAGTGCTATATATTTTAATCTTGGTTTGGTTGTTTGCTTTCAAATTGTGATTGATGGGTTTGGTTGATTGATTACTTGAATGATTGACTGTTTGAATGTTTGTGTGGACGTGGATTAAATAAAAAAATAAGTTTTTGCTAAAAGTTTGAAGAATCAATAATAAATTAGAAATTCATAAAAATATTAAAAAGAAAATTTTTAAAATCCAATTCACCCCCCCCCCCCTCTTGCGACTACACCTTTGTTTTCAGCTCCCTCTGACTATATGCATAAAGATAATTAAAAACTTAATTAAATCAACTAATGTACCCAATTTTGCCTCTTCTCCCTCTTTTGGCAACAGCAAAAAGGGCCAAGAATAAAGAATTATAGCACATGAGCAAACAATCATTTAGATACAAGATGTAATTTGGGAATATTTTGGAAATTTCAGCAGCATGTCGTTTGAAAATAAAGCATTTCCCAAAATAAATCTATACCCAAGTGACTTGTTTTGAGTTCAACAATCATATACAATAATTTACATCCAATCAACTCAAACAGTTCAGTATGGATCCACTCAAATCATCAAGTCAAAGAGATAATATGATCATGCAGCACAAAAATATAAATTCACACAAGATATAAATTCTAATGATGAATAAAGTGAGATACATTTAATATTTCAGAGCCATATATTTTTAAGTGAAGTAACTCCCCCTCAGATTGTGTATTCTCTTTAGTCTTACAACTTGAGCATATGACACAGGGATTTTAAAACTTATAAATACACCGCATGACAAAAAAAATATCTTTTAAGATTAGCTAATGCATATATGACTTTAAAAGAAATCCCCCTTTTAAAAAATCCGATACCAATTATTGTTTTGGGGATTAATATTTGCCAAAAAATATTGAACTTAAGTTCAGCAAAAGGATTGAAGTAAGCTCGAAACACAACCTAAGTTCACAATGTTTAGTTTTATTTTTTTTTTCAATAAAAACATAGGATGTGTGCAGTGAATTTGGGAAAATTTTGGCAGCAATTCGTCTAAAAATATATCTTTTCCCATGAATACCAGCCTATAACAAAAACATTTAAACACATGCATAGGCTACTGATATTTCAAGTTAGTTTGACCTAAGTGCAAGTAATTTAAAATCCAAAAGCAGTTTACAATATTTTAGCACAAGTTTGAAAATTTTGGGAAAATGTCAAACGAAAATCCGGCAGTATGCCGTCTCTAAACAAGACATTTCCCATATTAACCAACATAAAAAGGATTCAAGCAAACAATATATCATCCTATTTTGAGCATGTGATAACCTGACATATCTACTATCAGGAAATACATATCAACTGCATTCGCCATGTAGGAGGCATCAATTAGGCAACATAATAATCAATGACATTTTAAAAAGAAACTATGCATGCAAGTCATCACGTATAGACTAAAATCAATCTCTACAAAACAATAAATATATGTATCTGTGTGTGAGTATGGTGATAATGTAAAGCAAAAAGAAAAAATAAAAAAAACTGTAAAGTTATTACAAACCCAGATATATGTATCCAAAATATAAGATAAGACGAATAAGAGCTTATCCTCACAACCCCACCCTAAGCCTCTCCATCATCAAGCCCTTCCTCATCACCGCTCACGTCCATCTGCTCATCACCATCATCCTCATCATTCATCTCCCATAGGCGCTCATCGAGGATGTGAAAGTTCACCTTCACCAGAAACTGGAATTCTGAGAACTCAGAGTAAAATGTGGAATGCCTCGCCTGGGATGAGGAGGTCTGCTCTTTGATCTCACTCTGGATAGAAGTCCTAAACTCACCAAAGGATGTAGTGAGAACAGTGATAGCTGCCATGAACTCTACATTGGATGGCATATGGGGCTACTCCTGAGGAATCTCCCGAGGCCCTAGTCCTCTCTTGGGTATGGTAGGCAACCACATATTGCTAGTCAGCTCATAACCCATCAATTTTAGGGTAGTAGAGGAGAAGGTGTCTGTGCTCTTGATCTTCTTCAACACAGCATATGGAGTCCTGGTGACTCTCTCTCTCTCTGACAAAAATCTTAGTCAGGATGCCTCCGTACGGTAGAATGATCCACTTGCCTACCATTTTCACAAACATCCACTTCAGGATCAGTCTCGACAAGTCCAACTTCTTTCTTGAAAACAAGCACCACATCGCAAACCTGTCTAAGTATGAAACATGATCCCTAGACCCAGACTTCAGTAAGATATTATAAGAGATCAGGTGGTGCACAACTTTAGCTTCCAGAGACAGCCACCTATAGCTGGGGTGTGATTGAGATCAACCACAAGATTAGTTATAACCAAATTTATAAAGGTACTCAGAGTGAAATCCTGCTCGTTGATCCAAGTCGAGATAGAGTCAGGGCATTAAAAATTTCCTCTCTAGATATTGAGAACCACTGCCAGATACCCATCGTCAAATTGGATATCTATCTTAAAGACCCAAGAGTAGCATCCTTGGTCGTCTTGTCCAAGGTTGGCATAAAACAGCCTAACAAGGATGGGGTATATCCCCCTGGGCCGATAGCTGATAAACTCGTACCACCCTTGATATCGAAACATGTCTAGCACATTATTGAAGTGGGTCTGCATGAATTCAATATTGAGGACTTTACTTAGAATGGGCTCTTTGAGCTGGAAGACCCTCTTGTACTTGATTATCCTCTCTAGCATAAGAAACCATTGCTCGAGAGTAATGCCGGATATATAGACCACAGTTCAGTTGCCCGGTCCAGTGTTCATTCGGCCGAACCGTAATAATTGTCACAGACTCTAAGTCTGTTCAGTTGGCCAAATACTGGGTCGGTTGGCTGAATCTCAAGAGTTCTCTCGTGTTCCAACACTCAATTACCCGAATATTCGGTTACCCAAATCATGTAAGTTGCCCGAATAGGTTTTGAACTGAAATGTTTAGTTGCCCGAATGTGGTTAACATACTGGTCAAACTTCATGTTCGATTGCCCAAATGGTCTTAGTTGAAGATGGTTCAGCCGACCGAACCTAGTCAACATTTCTTCCTTTGACCTTTTCCCATATGGCATGACCCCCTATGATTTGAATACATGACCTAAGGATTATGGAGTCCACCTATTCTATCCTATTGACACTTGGAACCCCCCCCCCCCTTCTTTTTTTAGGGTCAAGAAGAGATGGAATCAGGTTTTTCTTTGACTCTCCATACTTGCTTCATTTTGACCCCTTTTCATTTAAATGGGCAATCAAACTTTGTGTGCCTCTTTTTTTTACATAATGCATAGTAAGTATGGGTATAAGGACTGGAGGAGGTACTAGCATAGTGATCAAACTCTCTCACGAAGTACCCCATGCATAGATTCTTCCTCTTTCTATTTCTAACTCCATTATATCCTATACCTTCCTTATCTAAATTCATCTTTTGTGAACCTAACAACTTATAAAGTTGTCTTTGCCTCTAGTGAACATATAGACGATCTTAGCTTGGTTTTCTACTTTCTTTTCCAGATCTTGCATTTTTGATTTTTTTAGACCTTTGCAAATATCCTATAATTTAACAAATTCTTTTGTCATGTTGTTTGCTTTACATTTAAGTTCTGCAATAAGAAGATCTTTATTATTATCATTTGAAGTTTGAGATCTTACTACATTCAATTCTTTTTCTAATTGTTCATTCTTGTTTAATGACTGTTTAATTTTGAAATGATTTTCCCTTTCAACTAAAACTTTTGACTCACATTCTTTCAAAGATACCTTATACTTGTTTTTCAAAGAAATATATCTTTTATTAGCTTTAACAAGTGACTTATGAATTCTAACATATTCAATTTGCAATTCTTCATAAGTATGCATGTTTTCACTACCAGAACTATCACATGATTCTGTATCAGATACATCATTAGAATTATCACATAAATCATTATCAGGATTATCTAACAAAGTAATAGGAGATGAATTTACCTCATCGTCAGTTAGAGCTATAAAGCATGGTCTACCTCTTTCAAGATCCGTAAAGCTTGAGTCACAAGGAGTGATCACCTTTTCTTGCGTAGTTGCTCCACATCTCTTTTCAAGTTCCTCCTATATCTCTTTAGCACTATTATATGCCATAACCTCATAGAGAATGTTAGAATCTAAAGCATGCAGCAAGGTGTTCATGGCATCAAAATTTATTTGCATTAAGTTCCTATCATTATCATTTAACTCAATTTTAGACATAGGAACATCAACACAATCAATGACTTTAACTGGTATACTATCTCCCTGGACAATGATGTTCCAAAACCTCCAATTAAAGACTTTAACAAATATAGTCATTCTAAATTTCCACATGGTGAAATTTTCACTACAAAACACTAGAGGGTTCGTAAATAACCTTCCCTCACAAGATGGGGATGCACCAACATTAGTCATTATGATCTTTTTACAAAATAACATTTAAGTCTAGGTAACAAGGCTCTAATACCAATTGTTGAAATTGGTGCGATCCCAAAAGGGGGGTGAATTGGAGATTTAAAAATTTGCTCCTAGGTTCATAGCAATAGTATTACGCAACCTAGGGGTAGACTAAGTGTATATGAAATTGCATATATGATAAATTAATCACCTTTCAGTACATACAATGCAATTCCGGTATTTCCCAATCAAATGCAATATATTCAGTAAGGAAATTAAATCAAGCACAAAGCAGAATATAACATAGGAAATGTAAACTTGACACCGAATATGATATCGGGGTTCGGCCAATCCTGCCTATGTCCCCGCCTTGACTCACAAGCACAAGGATTCCACTAAAGGGTCACTTCACAGGTGGAGCGGCACCATTTACAATACCTTACCAGGATGGTGCACCTACCTTTCCTAACTGGGTCAAAGCCAGTCCAGGACTTTTACAAAAGCAAGTCTCCCTCTTTAGGGTCACACCTGGAATACAATAATTGGTATAATTTTTGCGTACAAATAAAGTGCTTCTAATCAAGCAAATATGTACCACAATATAGTTCAAATAATATATGCAAGCACAGATGATAATAAAATATGCTCAGTGCCAATAACATGTGCTAAACACTCAATCTAGTGTAAATGTACGATCAAGACCTAGAGTGTATTTTCACACAATCTTTGAAACAAAGTATCAATATAAATCAATCACAGCAAGTTTCAAAGTGTTCCAACAAGAAAATTCAAAATATCTCAAATAAAATTTTCTAAAAATAATAGCTCAAGAGATATTTGAAAGATATGTAAGCTTGTGAAAAAATATTTTGCAAATCAAAAACACACAAGCTTGATGAGTCTTGCAACAATGATGCAAAGACTCACTAACTACAAGGGTTTTCCCACACAAAGATTTATTAATTAAATCGGGGGAAAAACCCTAACTAAAAACTCTCAATGACAATAACAATCAATCTATAACAAGGAGAGTTTTAGCAATTTGAATCACTTAATAACACTATTAGGAATTTGGATTTCTCAAAGGAATAACAAGCAAAGAGTGTTTTGGGCTTTATATGAAAAAAATGCTCTTTGAAAATTGAGAAGATTTTTTCTTAATGATATTGCTAATCTCCTCTAATATTTGCAAATGAACTTATATATATATATAGAAGCCAAAAATATAACCGTTTGTGACATATAGAGAATTACTAAAAAAAAATTAAATAAGTTTAAGAAATTAACCCTGTTTTACCCTAATTAACTATGGTAAAAATTTAGCCAACCTAAAAATTTTGGTCAACCGAGCCATAGGTTCGGTTGCCCAAATAGACACAACAGGAAAAGGTGAATTTGAATTTCGGGTGCCTGAAAGTGGGCTCAATTTGCTGAACAAGGCAATTTTCCATTTTGTCTGAGGTTCGGTCTACCGACCTGCCAAGTTTGGTCGCCTGAGGTGAAAATGAACTATAAGTTTAGGCGCCTAGGGATGATGCAAAAGTAAGGGTACAAGTTCGGTTGACCGAGGACAGTGAAGTCCTTTTTGGTTCGGTCACCCAAAGTCAGGTCAACTATTTTACCAGTGCACGGTTCGGTCGCCGGAAGTCCTTATGATTTTAGCCTAAGGTTCATTACTTGATTTTAATTTTACCCCTAATTACATGTGAACTATAGTGGGGTCTTGTGCACTAGGTGTAGGGACCTAAGGTCTATCTAAGGCCACCTGAGCATACAGTCATATCATGCATGATGTTGATTATTACAAACCATATTGAATTACAATCCAGACCAGAATGATTAATATATAAAATACAAATACAAATAAGACACAATATTCTTCAATCTTCTATAAGATCACCATAAAAATACAAATGCCAGTACCAATGTTTTTGTCATTATCAACGGGCTACGACCAATTAGGTCAACAGTAGATGATCCTAGACTGGTCCTCTATTTTTCTTTCGAGGCCTAATAGTTCTAAATCCTTTATGCCTTTACAGCTTGCTTGTAATCTCGCAAGTTCTTTAGCCATCTTACTGATCTTACTATTAAGTTCATAAATACAAAGATTCTTTTCATTTTCAATCGAAGTTTGGGATCTTAGATCCTTCAGCTCTTTCTCCAGCTTTTCATTCTTGTTTTCTAATCTTATGATTTTTAAATCTTTTTCTTTATTAACAAGAATTTTGGATTCTAATTCTTTTATAGATTTCTCATTCTTCTTTTTCAGAGAAATATATCATTTATGTATTTTAACAAGAAACTTATGAGTTATAATATATTCTTTTTTAAGTTCCTCATAAGTTGGCAAGCTATCTTCACTATATTCATCACATAATTCAGTATAAGAATTATCATAAGATACATTACATGAATCATTATGAGAATCATTAGTTGAAGTAAAAGGAGAGGAGTGTACCTCTTCGTCGATTAGTGCAATAAAACAACACTTTTCTGCTTCATTAACATTTGAGCTCGAACCATCCGGAGTGGTGGTTTTCTCTTTCTCAGTCTCTCCATATTTCTTTTCAAAGTCTTCCCAAATAGCCTTAGTACTAGTACAAGTCGTGATTTCTTTCAAAACATTAGTATTTAAGGCACAATAAAGCATGTTCGTGGAACTAGATTTGATTTGCATTGAACTAAAATCATGCTCATTCATATCACTCTCTAGTTTGGGAAATTCTACATTTTGAACAATTTTCATTGGGATAAAATTCCCTTTGACAATCACTTTACAAAACCTCCAATTAATTGATTTGATAAAAATGGTCATCTTTTGTTTCCACAAGGTGTAATAGACACCACAAAACAATGGAGGTCTTGTAAAGCATTGACCCTCACAAAATAGGGAAACATGAAAATGAGCCATGCAATCTTTATGCAAAAATGGTTAACCTTATTGCAACGAGGCTCTGATACCAAATGTGAGGAATGGTATAATCCGAAAAGGGGGGTGAATTGGATTTTTAAAAACTTTTGCTAAATAATTTTGCTGATTCACCACAAATATTCCAAAAAAATTTAAGACGTGTATGTAAATCAATCACAACAATATATAAACAATTATACATGTGCAAAAATGTAAATGAGTCTAGGGAGAGAGAAAGCAAAAAAAAAAAAAAAACAAATTTTAACAAGGTTCAGATATCCCCGCCTACGTCCTCGCCTCAAGCAATCTGCTTGAGGATTTCCTTTAACCACTCCTCAAACAAGGCAGAGCCACCTTATACACACTCCTTCAATAGGGTGGAACCTCCCTCTCCAAGTAATATCCCCTCATTTGATCAACTCCTTCTAGGTGGAGCAACCTCTCTAGGCAATACCCCATGCCTGGCACGGTTCATTGCCAGAACCACAGGGATACAAAGAAAATAAATTTTTCATACAATAAAATGTTTCTTAAAAGCTAATTTGTACAATTTGAAAAACTAGATGCACTCTCAAATTATTTTAAAATGAAACTGTGTAGAGTTTAGGGATTTCTCTTAAAAAAATATTTTTCAAGTAAAACTGAGAGTATGGAAATTGATTTTTCACAAATTAACCTTTTGAAAAATCAAAGCTATGAAGGCTTTCAAACAAAATATATGGGTATGAATATATGTTCTACCCTTTCTCAAGAAGCTTTTCAAGCAAGTATATATATATATATATATATATATATATATATATATTCAAAGCTCTTTAAACTAACCCAAAAGATTTTCTCCAAAAATATTTTCAAATAAAAGAATAGGAGAAACTAGGGTTTTCTTTTTCAATATGATTGACCTTTGAAATATAAGATTATATATATATATATATATATATATATATATATATATATGAATGTGAAATATATGCTCAAGCCTTACTTGAATAACTCAAATATTTTAGAATTTTCAAAATGAAGAGTATGTGAGAAATTTGTTCTTTGAAAAATATCACAAGAATAAAAAGTCTTTCATACAATATATATATATATATATATATATATATATATATATATGTATTGATATATGCTCAAGACTCTTAAGAGTAACGCACAATATTTTCTCCAAGAAGGTTTTCAAAAAGAGAGTAAGAGAAAAAAAAAAAAGAATTTGATGCAGAAATGGGTATAAAAATGTTTTTGAATCAAAGAAAAAACAATAATAACTTCAAAACATTTTTTCTAAAATTCTCCAACTTGATTAGCAAGGTATTTATAGACAAAAACAAATTATGACCGTTATATAACCGTTGGACGATATTAAAATAATTATTTCAATTTTTTTTAACCGTTAGGAGCTCAAATTGGTCTGAACCCGAGAGGTCCGATCGACTGGCCTGAGGTCTGGTTGACCAACCAAAGGCGATTTTCCAATTTCGCACGCTTTGGTCTACCAAGGCTATGATCTAGTCTGTCAAATCAAATTTGTTTAAAGTTTGGTCGACCGAGCTATATGATCCGTTCGAATAACCCCTTTGAAAATATGAGTTATTGCCTGTTTGTTCTAGTTGGTCTGTCAGGCCTAAGAGCTAGTCTATCGGGCCCTTATAAATTTGCCCATTTCTGCTATCCGGTCTTCTGAGCTTTAATAACTGAATGACCGACCCCTTTGAAAAACTTATTTTTGCCCTTATTTATAGTTCAAAACCACTTCAACCTTTTGGGTAAACTTTAACATTTTAAATGAAAAGGTTTTTCATGTAACTTGGAGTCCCTAAGGTCAATCTAAGGTTATGGTCTTTTGAGAGAGCTTCAATTCAAATTAAATGATCATGCATGCACAATTTAAACCTAATTATATTACAAAAAAAAAAAAGCTATAAGGTCTTCAAGCTTTTTCTCTTCACATATCGATGGAATATGCCGAATGATGTGCTCGACTAGGTGCTTCACGGCCTCCATTTTGCATCAAACATTTGTGCTTACAGAAAGATAAACATGTACAAAAATTGTACGCACAAATGAGATGTTGTGCTTTGTCATTATCAAAACAGGATAAGACTCAAAATTCAACACATTCTTATCCTGGGTTTTAGATTTCATTTGCTTGCTCTCTTCTAGAATTTGTCAATTTCCTCTAATTTAAGATAGAAGGGCCTTATGTTGTAGTTGTGGTAAAAAAAATCATTAATTTCTATAAAATACCCTTTTTTACTTTCTTTATTTTTATCATACCTATGTATTGATTCCAATTTGTAGCTAGACTAATATAGCGTCGAAGCTAAGGTTGCATGAAGGACCACATATGAACTATTGGGATTGTTGTAACGTCTAGGAGAAGGTGACTCACTCTAAAATGAGCGACGCAAAGGCTATCTCAAGTATAGGAGTTCTGTCACTTAATAATTAGCCCAAAAGGTCGGATCGTCTCCTTAGGGAATATAAATTAATTTCAAACTCGTGTTAAAACTACAAGGAGAAAATAAGAAAAATTACTAAACATAGTTCAGATTCAATTTTTTGAAGTTTTTGAGAGTTTGTGACGAAATTAAAACAAAGCGAAATCTAAACTAAAAACATAACATGCTTAAACAGAAAAATAACTACCATGAAATTAAACAAACCAAACAACTATGCCAACCTAGTATAATCCATTCAATAACTCATTCAAATGATCAAATAAACTATGACGAAAGTAAACAAATAAAATAACCAAAGCTTTAAACTATTCAAGTAGTGAACCAAAATGAGGGTTTTATTAATCTAATGAAAATCCTGCAACAATAAAATACTCTCAACACAATAATAAGTTAAATAAAAAAATAAATCCAACAAAATCTTAAACCAAAAACAACTCAATCCAATTTCATTAATTTAACAAAAAAAAACATTCAATAAAATAAACTGAACATAATAATAACTTAAACAAAAATAATAAACCAAACAATATCTTAAACAAAAATAAACTAAACTCAATAGTTAACTTAAACAAAATGTTGAACTATCACTTGAGTAAAACAAAACCATTAAACAAAGGAAGCCAAATGAGATCTTAAACAAAAATAAACTAAACTTAACAATGGCTTAAAAAAAAACTAAACTTAACAATAAAGATAAACTCAAACAAAGTGTTGAAATAACAATAGAATAAAAATAAATAAATAAACAAAGAGAGAGATGGAGAGAGAGAGAGAGAGAGAGAGAGAGAGAGAGAGAGAGAGATGGAGATGGAGATGAGGGAGAGAGAGATGGAGATGGATGAATCAGCTTCCTAGCTGCTCCAACTCCGTTGTGTGGTTGCCCTCCTAAAAGGAACACACACCACCTCCCCACTTTTGAAAAAACTATTATCCTCCTTTTTTTAAAAAAACCCTATAACCTAACCTTTTGATTCCATAACATGGGCCTTTGCATGGCCCATGCAAACTCGCATGGGTCTTTCTCTTGCATGGCCCATGCAACCTCGCGCCTCCCCTTTTAATTGCAATTGCGTGGTCCACGTGCATGGCCCATGTGTGCATGGCCCATGCAAATGCATGGGCCTCATGTATGAATTTCAGCCCAGCTGACTTCATGCTACCGCATGCATATTTTGTTTTCTTTTGTTTTGTATTTCACGGCCCACATGCATGGTTAGTGTAGCAGGCAAAACAATTTCACACCCAATTTGAATCTTGATGCAGCCAATATTTCTCAAAACTCAAAAAAAGAAAGTTGTAGATATTTTTCTTGGTGTTCCATAGCATCTTGAATCATCTCGATCGGAGCTTGGATAAAAGATTTATGTCGAGATTACAAAGTCATGTCGAAATTGTCTATAATCGCCCAATTAGCTTTGTTTTGCACTTAATGCCTCCATTTGCATCATTTTGCATGGCCCGATTCACTTCTTTAATTCTAAAAATACCTTACAATAATTAAATACAAAAACTCATAAATTTAAGGTAAGTATAGGATAAAAAATATAAATATTATATATTGAGCTCAATATTGAAATATTGGATATAATTAGGCATTTAAGTTAAATTACAATCTTTAATTCATGATTTTAAACACCTAATTACACAACTTTAACGTGTAATCACACCCCCCAACTAACGTTTTGCTAGTCTCTCACAAATAACGTGAATACATTCATACCAGGGGAGTAGCAACCACAATTCCAGTACTTTTAAAATTCACATGCCATGAAATATGTTTAATAAGTTTAGGAACACAGGAAACAGATTAAACCAAGTTATGTATCAACTGAGAGATTTATATATCATTTAGTAAATCAGCCAAGGTAATGGAATGTAACAAAGCTTACGTGCATAAAATAAGGCTAGAATTCCAAGATTGACTATCAATAGAAATTAACAGTTTTAATCACAACAGTTAATTTAAGACAATTGCACGGTCTTACTCTAATTCAAAACAATTGTAGTGTCAGCTTTCACACTATTACACTTTAAAAGGTACCCACTTTTTTATTTAGTTAGGACCCTGGCAGTAGGTAGTCGTTTCCAGCACATGAATGCATAATGGTGGCTTTCACGCTATTACATTTTAAAACGCACCCACTTTCTTATGTAGTTAGGACCTCGGTAATAGGTAGCCCTTTCCAATACACAGTTGTTTTCCTCTTTTTATTTCTTTTTTTTTGTTCTTTTCTCTCTTTTTCTTCTTTTTATTTTTGAAATTGATCCCTAACTTGTTTCTTATTTTCATTTTCTTTAAGCTTTTTTTTTTTTCTCTTTTTTCCTCAACCATTAGGATACGGTTCTTTAAAGTCCCAAACAACTGAAGTGTACATCAACCAAAAACGATCTAAGGTAGTCTTTCTAAATATTCTGGCCTGTGTTGTGTGTGTTTAGCGAGACTTTTAACATCCTTCCCTTGGTCGAAACTAAGTGAAATGGATAAATTTACCTTTTGATTTAAACTTTGATTTGCTTAACATCGTACATATTCCATGTCCTCAAAAAGAAAAAAAAAATAGCATGTAATGTTCACAAATAAGGAATTTAGCATGCTCTGAGCTCAATACAAGTACTTTGCCAAGGAGGACCAAACTGCCTAACACATGCAAACATAACATGCAAATGTCACATTAAAATTCTATCATATAGAAGCACACAATTGCTTATACACATTCTCCCTCCCTCCCCCCCTCCAACTATATAGAAACATTGTTCTCAATGTGAAAGCATAAGGGAAATAGAAAAGATGTGCTCAGGGGAAGCAAACTAATAGAAAACCAAAAGAAAATCACAACCAACAAATGCAATATAAAAAGAAAATAAAGATGCAAATAATAATAAATAAAACAAAAAGAAAAAGAAAGACAATAAAAAAGAAATGTTAGAGGACTTCCTTGGGGTATTGTAGAAGCAAGACCTCTTTATTTGGATCGAAGGGAGTTATAAATAGCTTAAGATGTTGTCCATTGACTGTGAAGCTATTGCCATTCTTTGGATCTATAATGTCTACCGCTCCATGAGAATGGACCTCTTTAATTATGTAGGCCCACCCCTTCAGGACTTTAGTTTCCCAGGAAAAAGTTGCAGTCTAGAATTATAAAGAAGCACTTGCTGATTAAGGAAAAGTTATTTGTCTTTAGTTTTCTTGCTACGCAGCAACTTCATCCTCTCCTTTGCTAAGCGAGCATTATCGTAGGCTTCCCTCCTAGATTCTTCAAGCTCACAAATTTGCAACTTTCTTAAACCTTTGGCATCATCAAGTGAAAAATTAATCTGTTTTATAGCCCATAAAGCATGATGCTAAATTTCAACAGGTAAATGACAAGCCTTACCATAAACTAACCTATAAGGAGACATCCCTAAATTAGTCTTGAAAGCAGTCCTATAGTCCTAGAGTGCATCAACCAATTTTTTTGACCAATTCTTTCGAGTAGGACGGACCATCTTCTCAAGTACGATCTTAATCTCTGTAGTAGCCAACTCAATTTGACCAAGACCTTGTGGGTCACTCCATATTTTTGCATGAGTTTTTCAAAAGGTTTATTGCAAAAATGTAACCCTCTATCACTAATGATCACCTTGGCCATGCCAAAACGTGCAAACAAGTCTTTAAAAAATCGGATGACAACCCTATGATCATTTGTCCTAAAAGGTATGGCTTCCACCCATTTTAACACATAGTCTACAACAACTAAAATATAGGAATTCCCAAAGGAGTTTGGGAAGGGTCCTATAAAATCAATTCCCCAACAATTAAAGATTTCAAGAGTTAAAATAGGGGAAATAGGCATTTCATTCTTTGCTGTAATTTTTCCAAGTTTCTGACAGGGCTCACAGGTCTTGCAAAAATATTAAACATCTTTAAACATAGTAGGCTAGTAGAGTCTACTTTGCAAAATTTTTGAAACAATTTTCTTTGTGGCAAAGTGGCCTACACACGCTCCACTATGGTAAAATTGCATCATAGAAGTAAACTCATCATCAGACACACATCGACGCACTAACTGATCAGCACAATATTTAAACAAATAAGGATTGTCGAAATAATAGTGTCGTATCTCTACAAGAAATTTACTCTTGTCCTGAACTGCTTAATACTCTAGCATTCGGTTAGTGACAAGGTAATTTACAATATCCGCAAACCAAGGAGCCTGTGACACTGCAAAAAGATGCTCATTAGGAAAATCATCATTTAAGGGAGGCTGAGATAAAGATACATGAGGTAGCTGCAAACGAGAAAGATGATCAACTACAAAATTTTCAACTCCTTTTTTGTTTCAATTGGTAATTTCAAACTCTTGAAGAAGGAGAATCCATCAGATCAATCTGGGCTTAGCATCCTTTTTTGCCAACATATACTTCAAAGTAGAGTGGTCGGTAAAAATAATAACAGGTGACCCAATAACATAAGAACGAAATTTATCTAAAGCAAACACTACAGCTAACAACTCCTTATTAGTGGTGGTATAGTTTTTCTGAGCATCATTTTAAGTACGACTTGCATAATAAATAACAGAAGGCTTGTTATCTACTTTTTGACCAAGAACGGCACCAAGTACAAAATCACTAGCATTAGTCATAATTTCAAAAGGCAAGTCCCATCGAGGAGGTTGCATAATGGGTGCAATTGTCAAGTGTTTCTTTAGGGTCTCAAAGGCATGTTGGCACTCATCGGTCCACAAGAAATTAGTGTCATTTTACAATAAAGCACGCATTGGTTTAGAAATACTACTAAAACCTTGAATGAAATGCCTACAAAAGCCAGCATGGCCAAGAAAAGACTGGATATCCCTCATTGTCTTAGGGACAGGTAATTGGGAAATCAATTCTACCTTGGCTCTATCAACCTCTATACCATGCTCAGAAACTAGATGACCAAGTACCAAACCGCTACTGACCATAAACTGGAATTTCTCCCAATTCAACAACAAATTCTTCTCTTCACATTTTTCAAAGTAGTAGTTAAATTTTTCAAACATGCATCAAAAGATTTACCAAACATAGAAAAATCATCCATAAAAACTTCACACATATCATCTAACATGTTATAAAAGATGCTCATCATACAGCACTGAAAAGCAGCAGGTGCATTGCATAAACCAAATGGCATTCTACGAAAAGCATAAGTACCAATTGGACAAGTGAAAGTGATCTTCTCTTGATCCTCTGGTGCTACGACAATTTGATAGTATCCAGAAAAACCATCTAGAAAATAATAAAAAGCATTACCAGCTACTTTCTTGAGTATCTGATCCAACAAAGGTAATGGGAAATGATCTTTTCGCCTAACCAAATTCATCTTACGATAATTGATACACATTCTAACATTCTACAACCTATTACCTTCCTAGACAGGATCAACTCTCCACTAGAATTTTTAATAACAGTTAAACCAGATTTTTTAGGAACTACATGTGTCAGGCTTACCCACTTGCTGTCGAAGATAGGATAAATGATGTCTGTAGCTAATAATTTTAGCACCTCTTTCTTCACCACCTCCTTCATGGTGGGATTTAATCTCCACTGTGCATTATAAACTGGTCTCGCATCTCTTTCTAGAAAAATGTTATGCGTACAGATTGAAGGGTAACCTTGATGTCTACGATAGTCCAGCCTATTACTCCTTGATGTTGTCTCAGTAGTTGCAATAATTTGGTTTCCTGCTTCGAAGTAAGATGAGAAGAAATGACCACAGGGAATGTGCCTTCAACTAGGCCTAAAAAAACATACTTCAAGTCCTCAGGTTGTGGCTTCAA
Source organism: Malania oleifera (assembly GCF_029873635.1). Taxonomy (NCBI): domain Eukaryota; kingdom Viridiplantae; phylum Streptophyta; class Magnoliopsida; order Santalales; family Ximeniaceae; genus Malania; species Malania oleifera. Next base: position 52,110,983 of record NC_080423.1, read on the forward strand.
CTCAAGTGTAGGGACTTCTTCTTCCGATGACTTCATGACTTCCAGTAAGTCAAGAGCTTCAAAATTTGGCTTACGCTAACTACTCGTGTAACCCACATCTAATAACTAAGGGGAACCATCTATCTCTATGAACTGCCCCTCTGGTTCTATCAACTCTCTAAACAAAGGAATTATCTCATCAAAAACATCAGGTTACACAGAAGGGTCATTCTCAAATGCACTATCAGAATCAAGTATCGATAACAGCTCTAAAATATCAAAGTCATCTATCAAACTGCATGTACCTCCGAGTCATCACAACCACTCGACATCTTGCAGGAATTGAACACATTCATTTCCAATGTCAAATTCCCAAATATGAGCTTCAGTACTCCACTCTGACAATTAATCAATGCATTGGAGGTAGCAAGGAATAGACGTCCTAGAATGACAAGTGCCTGGTGAATGGTGGAGACTGGATATTGCATATCCAAAACTACAAAGTCCACTGGATAATAAAATTTGTCCACCTGAACCAACACATCTTCAATAATACCCCATGGTACCTTGATTGATATGTTAGCCAATTGTAGCACGATGGAGGTCTTCTTTAGCTCACCTAACCCGAACTGCTCATATATTGAGAATGGTAGCAAGTTCACACTACTCCCCAAATAAAGTAGAACTCTCCTAATGCAAGATTCACCGATCATAATGGAAATAGTGAGAGAACCAGGATCCCTAAGATGTTGAGGAATTTCACTCAATATCAATGTGCTGACTTGCTCTGTCAAGAAAGATTTCTTCTTTACATTTAGTTTCACCTTCACTATGCACAAATCCTTTAAAAATTTTGCATACGAAGGAACTTGTTGTATGACATCTAAAGCGAAATATTAATCTTTACTTGCTTAAAGATTTCTTGAATCTCAATGTGATATTTGTTCTTCTGTCGGTTCTCCTTACTAGTCTCAGCCTCCACATTGACTGACTTCTTCAATTCTGGGCTTGCTTCCCCTGATTTTTTCTTTGGTTTCATCTGTCTCAATTGCAACTTCAGGTGTTAGGACAACTGTTTGTCTCTTAGGTCGAGAAACTTCTTTTCCACTTCTCAAAGTAATAACGACCTTCATTGTCTCAATAGAATCCCCCAATACATTATGTAATTGTTAATGTTGTTATCGGTATACTTGAGGATTAGGCTGAGGCTATGTCGAAATTTTCCCTTTCTCTAGGGTACTCAATGTCGTGCTCATCTTATTAATGGTGCCCCACAATTCTTTTATGGCCTGAGTGTTCTGACTGTTAGTTATGACCTGAATCTGCATAAATTGCTAAAGTGTATTAGCCATCTGTGTCATGCTATAATCAAGAGACTTCTTTGGTGGAGCGGGTGCTACATTGGATTGAAATCTTGGAGGTGAATAGTTCTGAGAAATCTAATATGGCTGATACTAATGCTAAGGAGCAATCGAATGATATGTCAGTTGAGAAGGTGGTGTATAAGACTAAGGAGGTTGTTGAAACTATGAAGAATATTGACTAGACTGATCATTCCTCCATGCAAAATTTGGATGACTCCTCCATCCTGAATTATAAGTGTTAAAGAAAGGCTATTTTGGTGCTCTATTAACCCAGTTCGCTGATTGCATCTGATTATATCAACTCTTTTGTAAACTGGCATAATCGGACAATCCTGAGTCTTATGGCTAGAATCGGCGCATAAGGAACACACCTCCACTAGTTTCACAATTTTCACCTTCTCTAATTCTATAACCTTTACCCTCCTAGTCAAAGCAGCAATATGAGCCTAGACATTAGTTTCCTCTTTGATATTATATTTACCTTCACTACCAATTGCTCTGAGAGATTGTACTGCCAATGGTGCCCAATCAGAACATGTATTCCATTGTTTGGCACTTTTAGCTAGGTAATCAAAAAATGAGAGTGCTTGATTTAGCTCCTTGCTAAAGAATTCCCTATTGCACATGGTTTGAACAAACTATTTCCATTTAGGAGTAAGAGTTGTATAGAAATAATTGACTAACCTCCAAGATTCAATCTCATGATGTGGACAAATTTTTATCAGATCCTTAAACCATTCCCAATAAGCTTGGAAAGTCACATCACCTTTCTGCAGAAATTGGGTTCTCTAAAAAGGAAAAAAATTATGTAAGAATTCACGTTGCATATCAATCGAACTAAAAATAGAATTAGACCTCAAAGAATTAAACAAAATCTTCACTTTATCCTTTAAAGAAATTGGAAATAAACGAAGTATAATAAACTCATCAGTGTCAGCTCTAGTAATGAAAGTAGTGCAAGCCAATTCAAAGTCTGTCAAATGCTCTCAAAATCCATCCCGTGGAACTGAAGTATCACCAAAAACATCTCATCCTTAATCGTAAAACTAGGTGCATCATTAGGTAAAGCAATGCATGATGGTGTAGTGGTTGGTATAGGCTGCAAAAAAAAAAATTTAGAGTGTGTGGTGCAGGTACAACCATAGTTTCTTCAAAACTCTCTTCCACAATAGGATTGTATAAATCAATTTCAGTATCCTCACTTGTAAAAGAGACAGAAAAACTATCTGACTCTGTGTTGTGTGTGTCACTACTAGTAACAAGTGAAATTTTGTATAATTTATTTGAAATATCTCTGACCTAAGGCATCAAACATCAATTCAAACTGCAACACTCATTAATACAATAGAAAACACACAAAAAATGCAACAGAAATAAAGCTACTTATGAATTTTTTTTCTTTTTTCTTTTTTTTTTTTAGATTATGAGAAAAATCAAAATAAAGGGAAAACACTAGTTTGAAACTGAATCTGACAGTTCCCTGTCAACGGCGCCAAAAACTTGACTCACTCTAAAATGAGCAATGCAAAGGATATCCCTAATAGAGGAGTTTAGTCACGTAATAATTAGTCCAAAAGGTCATATTGTCTTCTCAGGGAATGCAGATTAATTTCTAACTCGCGTTAGAACAATAAGGAGAAAATAAGAAAAATATTTACTAAACATAGTTCAGATTCAACTTCTTGGGGTTTTTGAGAGTTTGTGACGAAATTAAAACAAAGAGAAACCTAAACTAAAAATATAACATGCTTAAACAGAAAAATAACTACCATGAAATTAAACAAACCGAACAACTATGCCAATCTAGTATAACTCATTCAAATGATCAAATAAACTACAACAAAAGTGAACGAACAAAATAACCAAAGCTTTAAGCTATTCAAGTAGTGAACCAAAATGAGTTAATCTAATGAAAATCCTGCAACAATAAAATACTCTCAACACAATAATAACAAACAAAAAAATAAATCCAATAAGATCTTAAACCAAAAACAACTCAATCCAATTTCATTAATTTAACAAAAAAAAACATTCAATAAAATAAACTCAACATAATAATAACGTAAATAAAAATAATAAACCAAACAAGATCTTAAACAAAAATAAACTAAACTCAATGATAAACTTAAACAAAATGTTGAACTAACACTTGAGTAAAAAAAAACCATTAAATAAAGGAAGCCAAACAAGATCTTAAACAAAAATAAACTTAACTTAACAATGGCTCAAAAGAAATAAACTAAACTTAACAATAAAGATAAACTCAAACAAAGTGTTGAAATAACAATAGAATTAAAAAAATAAAAAAATAGAGAGATGGAGAGAGAGAGAGAGAGAGAGAGAGAGAGATGGAGATAGACGAATCAGCTTCCTAGTTGCTCCAACTCACTTGTGTGGCTGCCCTCCTAAAAAACACACGCCACCTCCCCACTTTTGAAAACCCTATTACCCTCCTTTTTAAAAAAACCCTATGGCCTAGCCTTTTGATTCCAGCGCATGAGCCTTTGCATGGCTCATGTAAACTCCCATTTGGCTGCCCTTTACTCTCCTTTAAATCCTTTTATTTTTAGCCCTAGCAGCACTACTTTTGTCTCCTTTTAAAAATCTAGCGCATGGGCCTTTCTCTTGCATGGCCCATGCAACCTCATGCTTCCCCTTTCAATTGCGATTGCATGGCCAACGTGTGCGTGACCCATGTGTGCATGGCCCATGCAAATGCATGGGCCTCACGTATAAATTTCAGCCCAGCTAACTTCATGCTGCCGCATGCATTTTTTTTTTTTTTTCTTTTGTTTTGTGCTTCACGACCCACATGCATGGTTAGTGTAGCAGACATAGCAACTTCACGCTCGATTTCGACCTTGATGTAGCTAGTATCTATCAAAACTCAAACATTAAAGTTGTAGAGCTTTTTCTTAGTGTTCCATAACATCTTGAATCATCTCAATTTGAGTTTGGATGAGAGAGTTATGCCCACATTACAAAATAATGTCGAAACTATCCATAATCACCCAATTAACTTCGTTTTGCACTTAAAGCCTCCATTTGCATCATTTTGCATAACCTATGTTGACCTTATAGGTCACACCCAGTTTTGATAATGACAAATACTCAGGTATTTTATGGCTTTCAAGTTTGTGTGCAGGTTCATAATAACAAAATCATTTGATGGCACGTGAAGACTTCAAAACTGAAGACCCTAAAGACTATCTTCTTGTTGTAATTTATATTATTTGGGTCTGTAATAGTAATATAGGGTATACCAGTCTGTAATAATCTCTGCATGTCATGCATATAGGTATGTGTAAGCTTAAAATGACCGTAAAATGATTATAAAGACCAAATGGCTTTAGGACACCCTTCGGTCTACTGACGCTGGATTTTTGGGACTATCTCAAAATGGCCTCGGTAAAGACCCTAGTATGACCTTAGGTCCCAATACTCATACACATATCATATAACATATAGGAGTGTTAAAAATGTGCTTAAATTGAATATTTATAAAGGATTTGAGAGAGCTCAGGCGACCAAACCCCAGGTCAAAAAATCACCTCGGGCGTCCGAACTGTTGAGAAGTCAACAATTTGACCAGACTTCGGGCGACCAAACCTATTTTGTGCACATCTCCCTCGGGCTCCCAAACCCTTCGAATAAGACATTCCACCAACTCGGGTGACCAACCTTTTTAGTTCAAATCAAGCCCCGAGCAACGGAACACATGAGTTCGGGCTACCGAACCTATGACCGGGCACCCGAAAGTCCGAAGAAATGTTTCTTACTTTGATTCGGGCCACCGAACTTTAACTCGGGCTATTGAACTAATTTAAAGGACATTTATAATTGTGTCTATTTGGGCGACCAAACCACGGTTTAGCCACCCGAACCTCGTCGGGTTAAAAATAATTTAACTGTGGTAAATACGGGTTAAGTTAGGTTAATTGTGTTTAAACAATTTGAAATTTTTCTAAGAATTCCCAACAAGTCCCAAACGGTTATATTTTTGCTTTGGTCTATAAATATAGGTTCATTTGTGAGGATTAAGTAGAGATTAAGAAAAATCATTAGCCAAAATTCTCTCAAACCCAAAAATCTCATTTTGCGTATAATACTTCCAAACACTCTCACACCTTCATTTCATTAATTTATTTTAACTTTTTGAGAGTTCTTGATTGGGTTATTGCTTAGTATTCTTGCTCATACTCCCATTACTTTGCTTGGTTGATTGATATTGATTTTGGGGAGTTAAGCAAAGTTTTCCCATAGATTTTATTTGATAAATCTTGTGTTGGGAAAAACCTAGTAGCTTAAGGATCTTTACATTGTCATTGCAAAGATTCCTATAGATTGATTTTGTTGTGCAAAATACTTTTAACAAGTTATATTATTTTTTCAAGCAACTCTTGAGCATATTACATTGAAGAAAATATTTTGAGTTGTTTTGAATATTTGCAGCATCTTTGAAACCCTGGTTTATTATTGAGATTTGATATTTACTGTTTCAAAGAAATAGCTTGATTAGAACACTCTTGAGCATATTAATGATCATATCTTGTTGAGTGTAACTTGCACAAAAATACACATCACTGAACTTACATTTACCTACATTGTTGATGTGTATGTGATTGCGCGTATTGGGTACATATCTGCTTTACATGAAAGCATAATCACTATACCGGTTACTATTGTGAAAAATACTGTTGTAGTTCCAGGCGTGACCAGAGGGGGTTTGATCTAGCCCGGAAGGATCAGGTTGGGGTCATCCCTGTGAATTTGACCTGGGGCCTTCTCCACCCAACAGTGAGAGTTGGTAAAGGTTGAGGTCAGCCCTGTGCTAATTGATCTGGTTGTATTAGGTGCTGCTCCACCCGTTAAGTGAACCTTTAGTGGAATTCTCGGGCTTGCGAGCTAGAGGTGGGGACGTAGGCACAGTTGGCCAAACCCGATAACATATCTTGTGTGCATTGTTTATCTTTCTGCAATTTACATTCCTACACATGTATGTTATAGTTGGTGAATGCTGCACATGATTTAAATTTCCGCACGTTATATTTATCTGCGCATTTGGAAGTGCATAGACAGACCCTAGGTTTGGAATGTACTATTGTTAAACTAACTAAACCTAGGAATAAATTTTAAATTCCAATTCACCCCCCCCCCTCTTGGGAATACACCAAAGCTAACAACCTGCTTCACTTCTTTAATTCCCAAAATACCTTACAAACAAAAACTCATAAATTTAAGTCAAGTATAGGATTAAAAATTTAAATATTATAAATTGAGCTCAATATTGAAATATTGGACATAATTAGGCATTTAAGTGAAATTATAATATTTAATTCATGATTTTAAACACTTAATTATACAACTTTGATTGCGTAATCAGAAAGGTTCATAACGGCAAGGGGTAATAATAATTAAAATGATATGAATCTCGCCAAAATAACGAGATCCGACAACGAAAAAGGAACCCGTTATCATTCTACATTCAGAATTGAATGATAGACCTCGACCCATTGTTTACGACAAACAAGAACCTTGGTATATATGACCTCACCCCGTTGCTTATTGAGAAACAAGAACCTCGGTATAAGGAAGATGCCACAAACAGTGGTGGAAAAACCGTTTGATAAGTGGTTGGTGAATGCCATAGGAAATCCCGATAAGTTCGTATAGTTCTTTAAAGAATCGCAGAGAAAATACTCTCACAATTTACTGAATAATGATCTAACTCTTTTCATTGCTTAGACACCTATTTGAAAGGCTGGCCATTACAAGGAAATTCCTAAAATAGTTAACCTAATTAGGGCTAAAATATAATAAAGAAATAACTCTTACTTGCCTAAAAGAAAGAAGACAATCAGCCTTTTAATTGGCTGATCACATGCCTAAAATAGAAAGGAAAGTGGGGAGCTTTAAATGGCTATGTTATTGGCGATACATGCCCATAAAAGTCAAAACAAATAAAAGGAAAATAAATGGCATGCAGGCCTTACAATTAGATCCAAAAAGGAGTATTCTTTAATATGCCAATTTAAGCTTAGCCTTGGCCAGATTCTTCTAGAACTTGAATCATGTTGATGAATCTTTGTTGCTCACATGGGTCATGCTCAATGGGCTTCCATGAATTTTCTTGAGTCCATGCCTCTTGAATCAGTTCATTGAGTATAGCTTTAAACTTCCTTGTTCGTGCTCTCGTAATCGGCCCAATTGGGAGTTGAACTAGTTCCTTTGAAGTTGTGCTATGATTTGCATAATTCTTCTCCTCTTGAAAAAGATTTGCCCTCAAATCATCACCTACATCAAAAGGACTCAGATCAGTAACATTAAAAGTAACACTTACATTGTACTCACCAAGTAAATCTATCTTGTAAACGTTGTCATTGATGTGCTCTAGGACTTGGAAAGGTCCATCTCCTATTGGAAGCAATTTGGAACATTTTGTGCTGGAAATCTCTCTTTTCTCATATGCAGCCAAACGTATTCTCCAGGTTCAAAGAGTAGCTTATGATGCCCCTTATTGGCTTGTTTTGCATACTGCTCTGTTCTTTGCTCAATGTTGAGTTGTGCTTTCTCATGAATTTGCTACAAAGTCAGCTTTCTCCTAGCCATCTAAATTAACATGCTCAGTCAAAGGTAAAGGAGATAAATCCAATGGAGTTAAAGGATTAAAATCCATACACATTTCAAAGGGTGAAAAATTAGTAGCAAAATGAACAAATCTGTTAGAAGCAAACTCAACATGTGGTAAACATTCTTCCCATGTTTTGATGTTCTTTTTAATGATTGCCCTCAATAAAGTAAACAAGGTCCTATTCACTACTTCAGTTTGACCATCAATTTGTGGATGACAAGTAGTAGAAAACAATAGCTTAGTACCTAGCTTACACCACAAAGTCTTCCGAAAATAGCTTAAAAACTTAGCATCTCTATCTGAAACAATTGTTCTAGGCATGCCATGTAATCTCACAATCTCTCTAAAGAACAAATCAGCAACATGCGAGACATCATCCGTTTTGTGACATGAAATAAAGTGTGTCATCTTAGAAAATCTATCCACAACCACAAAAATTAAATCTCTCCCACATTTAGTCCAAGGCAATCCTAACACAAATTCCATTGAAATATCAACCCAAGGCTCACTAGGAATTGGTAAAGGGGTATACAAACCGTTAGACCTCACTCTGGATTTGGCTTGCCTACATGTGACACATCTACCATAAATTCACTCAACATCTCTTTTCATGTGAGGCCAATAGAAGTGTTCCATCAAAACAGCTAAAGTCTTTGCAACTCCAAAATATCCCATTAATCCCCCACCATGAGATTCTTGCACTAACAACTCCCTCGAGGAACAATTACGTACGCATAACTTATTCTCTTGAAACAGGAATCCATTAAGCCTAAAGAACTTACCACAAGCAGTTTTCTCACAAACCCGGTATACCTCACAAAATTCATGGTCATCAGCGTACAAGTTTTTAATGTGCTCAAAACTAAGCAATTTTGCATCAAGTGTGGACAGTAATGCATACCTGCGAGAAAGTGCATTGGTGACCACATTCTCCTTACCTTGCTTATACTGGATGACATATGGAAACGTCTCAATGAACTCCACCAAACATCCATGCCTTTTGTTTTTCTTGTGTTGGCCCTTGAAGTGTTTCAAGGACCCATGATCGGTGTGAATCGAAAATTCCTTAGGCCATAGGTAGTGTTGCCACGTCTCTAAAGCTTGAACCAATGCATACAACGCCTTATCATAAGTTGGGTAGTTTAAGGCTACCCCGCTTAGTTTCTCGCTAAAGTAAGCAATTGGTCGTCTTTCCTGCATAAGAACTGCACCTATACCAATACCTGAAGCATCGCATTCAATCTCAAACTTTTTCAAAAAGTTAGGTAAAGACAATAAGGGGGCATTGGTCAGCTTCTCTTTGATTAATTGGAACGACTTCTCTTGTTCTTCCCTATCTAAATCCAACATTCTTCTTTATCACTTCAGTAAGTGGTGCGGCTATGCTACTAAAGTCCTTCACGACCCGCTAGTAAAAACAAGCAAGTCCACGAAAACTATGAACATTACCTACACTTGTGGGACTCGGACACTCTTGGATTCCACGTACCTTCTCTTCATCAACATGTATACCTTGTGCACTAGCAACAAATCCCATAAATATAAGCTTATCAGTGTAAAAAGTATACTTCTTCAGATTAGCAAACAACTTTTCTTTCTTAAGCACATCTAAAACGGATTTCAAATGTACTACATGATCGTCCACGTTTTTGCTATAAATGAGTATATCATCAAAGTAGACAACAAAAAATCTGCCTATAAATGCACGCAAAACATGATTCATAAGTCTCATAAAGGTGCTCGGAGTATTAGTCAATCCAAAAGGCATGACTAACCATTCATACAAACCATACTTTGTTTTTAAAGGCAGTTTTCCATTCATCTCCTTCTTTTATTCCAATCTGATGATAACCACTCTTTAAATCAATCTAGAAAATACACAAGAACCATGCAGCCCCTCTAGCATATCATCTAAGCAAGGAATAGGATGACGATACTTTACCGTTATGTTGTTGATGGCTCGGCAATCAACGCACATTCTGCACGTCCCATCTTTCTTAGTTACAAATAAAACTAGAACGGTGCATGGAATCATGCTCTCTTCACATGCCCTTTTCTCCAACAACTCACTTACCTGCGGTTGAAGCTCCTTTGTCTCCTCGAGATTGCTCCTATAGGCTGGCCGGTTTGGAATTGTTGCACCGGGAACAAAATCAATTTCATGTTCAATCCCTCGGATTGGAGGTAACCCATGTGGTGTTTCCTTGGGAAAGACATCCTTATACTCCTACAAAAGAGAAACAATAGAACTAAGCAAACCAAGTTCAAGTTCGTTAGTGTTTGCATATGCCTCTTTGTACAAAAGTACAATCATCGGTTGATTTGAAAACATTGCTTGCTTAATTTCACTCACTTTTGCATAGAAATTCTTTTGTTTTTTCTTTGATTTTCTCTCAATGGCCAAATTTTTATTTTCTTTTTCTCTCTTATTTTTCTCAGCCTCTCTCTGATTTTCACTCTTTTTCTTTTGTTCACTCTCTTTCTTTTGATCACTCTCTTTTTGTAATATCACTTGATCCTCATATACTTGCTGCAGTGTCAATGGTACAAGACTAATTGATCGTTGATTAAGTACAATGGATTATTTTTTCATAAAACCATCATGCTTCACAAGCCTATCAAACTACCATGGATGCCCTAGCAATAAGTGTCCCACTTGCATCGGTACTACATCACACAACACTTCATCTTGGTATTTATCGATTCGAAATGTAACTAACACCTTCTTGTTCACCCTTATCTCACTACTATCATTTAACCATTGCAACTTGTACGGTCTAGCGTGCTTCAACACGGGTAGTCCTAATTTTTCCACCATAATTGTGTTTGCAACATTAGTACAACTACCACCGTCAATAGTCACACTACATACCTTGTCTTTGAGGTAGCACCTAGTGTGAAAGATGTTCTCCCGTTGCACTTCATCAATTCCTTTTGTTTGCAAGCTCAATGCTCTCCTTGCCACTCATGTCAATGCATTAGGGGCTAAATATTCCTCCTCGAAAACGTCCTCCAATGGTGCTATGTCATCGGTGTTAGAATCTTCATTGTCGATCACATTTTCACCATTGTCTTGCAACACCATGACCTTCTTGTTTGGACATTGACTTGCTATGTGTCCCCTGGCTTGACATTTAAAATATTTAATGTCATGATTCCTAGAGGTAGAAGTGTCAGTTTTACCTTGAGGAACGTGGCAGGTGTTCGCGGACTTGGGCTCGGATTTGGACATTTGTGACTTATCTGCCTGCTTGGTATAACTTGATTTCCAAGAAGTAGAACTGAAGTTATGGGCTACACGTGACCCACCCCCCCTTCTTGAGTTGTTGCTCCACTTTGATGGCCATGTGCACCATATCTTTCAACTCCACATAATGTTGCATCTCTATGTTATCTTGGATTTCCCGGTTTAATCCAAATAAAAACCAAGCCATTGTAGCCTCTCGATCCTGCTCTACATTAGCCCGGATCATAGCAATCTCCATCTCCTTGTAGTAATCCTCTATGCTCCGGCTTCCCTGTCTAAGACCTTGTAGCTTTTTGTACAACTCTAGGTAGTAGTAACTTGAAACGAACCGCTTTCTTATCACTGTTCTCATCTCCTCCCATGTCTCTATTGGTCATTCTCTATTTCGTCTCCTGTTTATAACAAGCATATCCCACCAAGTAATAACATAGTCAGAAAATTCAATCACAACTAATTTTACCTTCTTTGTTTCGAAATAGTTGTGGCAGTCAAATACAAAATCTGTCTTATTCTCCCACTTAATGTATGCTTCAGGGTCGGATCTACCTTGAAATGATGGAATCTTCATCTTAATATGACCTAAGTTATTATATTCCTGGTTCCTAGCTTCTTTAAACTGCCCTCCATGTCTCTTATTACTAACAACAGAATCCCAATCATCTTCTTCATCAAATCCAGCCCCGTAAGGCTCTTCATCTTCAACCCTCACTTCCCTTAGTTGAACTCGTTCCCTTCTAGGCACATTAGGGGTGTTTTGTGGCTGCTTCTCACTTGTACTCTCCATCTGATCTATCCGTTCGTGAACCTACTCGAGTTCCAACTTCATCACACACCTCATCTCACTCATCATGGCCTCCATAAACACTTTCGGATTAGCCAATTCCGTAGTATCTTCAACAATGCTCTTAGCATTGTTATGAGACATGTTTGTTGTAGAGAAAAGTTAGAAAGAAAAAGGACCTCACAATTCTCTCCTTTCATTTTTAAACTAAAGAATGTGAATCACTCTACACTCGTGTTTCACTCAAAAAAAAAAAAAAAACATGGCTTTCAACCCTCTAATGTTCTTACCACTCTTGCATTTTTTCACTCGATAATTCTCTTCCAATTCTTTTGAAACTAAACAATACTTCAAAATTTCTAGCAACAATTCACCAAGAACTCATCAAGGAATTTCAGGTTTTAAAAGTAAGAATATAAGGAACACGCTAATTAGATTCTCAAAAGCATAAATTAGCAAAACTTTCACGAAAAAAAATATTTGATTTTGGGGTAAGGTGATTTGGGCTTATTGGAACCCAAAATGAATGAAAACAAACAATTTTTTTTTTTTTGTTCTTCTTTTTTCCTTCTCTTTTTTTTTTTTTTTTTTTTTATGATCAGCAACTAGGCTTTTGATAATAATGATAGAATAAGATTTTGAAATAAACAAAATACGAGCGGAATGAGGTAAAGGAAATTTGGTGAAACTAGGGCATGTGAACCAAATTTGGAAACTACAAGAACATAAAATAAAGAAACAAAAGAAAGGTTTTTTAAAGAGACAAGCACACCTAAACTAGAACTTGTGCTCTCATACAAAATGATGCGAATCCCACCAAAATAACGAGATCCGACAACGAAAAAGGAACCCAAGATCGTTCTACATTTAGAATTGAATGATAGACCTCAACTCGTTGTTTACGACAAACAAGAACCTTGATATATATGACCTCAACCCGTTGTTTATTGCGAAATAAGAACCTCGGTATAAGGAAGACGCCACAAACGGTTGTGGAAAAATCATTTGATAAGTCATTGGTGAACGCCACGGGAAATCCCGATAAGTTCGTATAGTACTTCAAAGAAACGCAGAGAAAATACTTTCACAATTTACTGAATAATGATCTAACTCTTTTCATTGCTTAGATGCTTATTTAAAAGGTTGGTCATTACAAGGAAAATTCCTAAAATAGTTAACCTAATTAGGGCTAAAATATGGTAAAGAAATAACTCTTACTTGCCTAAAAGAAAGAAGACAATCAGCCTTTTAATTGGCTAATCACATGCCTAAAATAGAAAAGGAAAGTGGGGAGTTTTAAATGGTTGTGTTATCAGCCATACACACCCATAAAATTCAAAACAAGTAAAAGGAAAATAAATGGCATGCAAGCCTTACAATCAGACCTAAAAAGGAGTATTCTTAAACATGCCAATTTAAGCTTAGCCTTGGCCAGATTCTTCTAGAACTTGAATCATGTTGATGAATCTTTGTTGCTTACGTGGTTCATGCTCAATGGGCCTCCATGAATTTTCTTGATTCCATGCCTTTTGAATCAATCCGTTGAGTATAGCTTTAAACTTTCTTGCTCGTGCTCTCGTAACCGACTTGATTGGGAGTTGAACTAGTTCCTTTGAAGTTGTGTTATGATTTGCATTAGAAGGTTCGATAAAGTTGCTACTAACCTGTCATTTTATTAGGTGCAGTTAGTTCACCTAATTACTACTCGTTGATTGGTCTCTAGACTAATCATAGGCCAAGGAATCAATAGTCTTGATATGCATTTACCAGAGTTGGGATTGGGAGTTCAGTTATGCGAGGGGAAGGTACTAGCACCCCCTAAACTGAATTGTCCCTAAACTGAATCTAATGATCTCTAATTAACTCTTTTAAAAAAAAAGTATTAAGACCTTAAAAGAAAATGTGAAATAAGGTGCAATTTGGGAATGTCTATTAAGACCTCCAAAGAAGAGGATCTTATTAGATACCTTCATTTAATCATTGGGATATATACACACAAAATATAATATTTACAGATATTCAAATGTGAAATTATTAAACAAATTCATCAAAATCAGGCAAAAAGTCTTTAATATTCCCAAAATTTTTAAAAAATATATTTCAAGAATTTTTTTTTTGAAATTTTTAGCATTTTTCTTGCAATTTTCTAGAATTTTCAAAGAAATTTTCTTTCATTTCATTTAGTTTTGGTATTTTATTTTTCTATTTTTTTTGTTATCCAAGAAAAAAATTACTCAAAGAATTTTTAATTATTTTTTTATTTTTAAAATAATTTTCCTACTTTTTTTAGGTTATTTACTATTTTTCCCAATTTTTAAATTTAAAAACAAGCTAACAATTCGGGATGGTTTAGATCGGTCAACTAGTCTAAACTGGGTCAACTCAGGTTGACTCGGGTTAAACAGGGTTGAACCAGTTGAGGAAGAGGACTATAACATTGCTACCAACAGTGGCAACATATAGCACAAGATATTTTTAATTTATTTTTATTTATTTTTATTTTTTTGAATTTATTGTAGTAGGGTGACATCAACATGACGCCACTTGCCACATACGTGACATAATGCGATGGGTTCTGGGAGTATGACACAGATCGATGACATGGCACCGATCCCCCCATCTAGACAAAACACACATTAGATAGCTAGGATCACGCCACGTCGCTCCCTAAATGCACGGTTTTGGTTATGCCACGTGTCTTCATCTGCATAGTGACATGTGTCCCACTATTTATTTTTAAAAAAAAAATTATATAAAAAACTTTTTCCTTTTCTTTTCTTTTCCTGAACCTTTTCTAACCTCTCTCTCTCTCTCTCTCTCTCTCTCTCTCTCTCTCTCTCTCTCTCTCTCTCTCTCTCTCTGTAGAGACCTGAACACGTAAAAATAAGAAAAAGGATAAAAAGGGGATTTTGTAGGCTTTGTCGATGAAGCCAAAGTTCTGGTCGACGAATGACCTTCAGTGCTTCATCGCCGAAATTAAGCGCCTCCTCAATGAAGAGATCTTGACCGATAGGAAAAATATCAGGCTTGGGTTCGTCGACGAGGGAGGAGGTTCGGCGATGAAAAACCTCCTATGGTTCGTTGACAAAGGACCAATTTGTCGACGTGTATGACTAGCTCAAAAGGCCTATAAATATCATTTTTCATTACTTAAGGGTTAAGAAACCCAAATTTCTCTCTCTCTCTCTCTCTCTCTCTAGAATCGGCAAGTTCACTCACTCTTTCTCTACCGTTCTTCACCGTTTGTCGCCCGTTTTGATGATCGAAAGTTACTACGAGGATCAGAGAGCTAGGATCTATAATTCTAGCAAATTAGATTTTTAGTTTGGTGATAAAGGTTGAGATTTGATTTTCAAGCGTTTCGAAATCAGGTAAGGGGATTATGTTTAATTCAGTATTTTATTGTTTTTAACCGGTGGATATGTTTATAGTGTGAGTATGTTTACATTTTCAGTTGTTCTTTCGAAAACTAATCATTCAAAAAGCTTGTTTTTTAACTTAGGATATACAAGATGATATTTTGAGTAGAAATGAACGGTGGAAAGTTCGATTTGGTCCTACAAACAAGTTATTCAGTATTTTTAGTGATTGCCAACAGGCTATGTTTTGGATATGGAAAATTGTTTGGCATATGAATATGAGTTTTAGAATGATGGAAACACCAGGATGGTTATGTTTGTGTAATACTGAACTGTTTGCGAAAATACCAGAATTGTTTTGAGAAATACAAGAACTTATGAGTGGGCTGAGGTCAAGTTTGTATTAAATGACCGAGGCCAAGTTTTATAAATAATAGAGTTATTTTAAGGCTGGAGTTTGTATTAAATGGTCGAATTGTAATAGAGGGGCCGAGGCCCAAGATTTGTACTTTATGAGAAGGCCGATGTAGTGACCCGAGAGAAATTAAGGTATTTTAAATAATAACAGGGAGGGAGAAAATAGAAATTTGAAAGGAAAAGAAAGAGGCAGCAGGCCTCGTTGACGAAGTTACAATTGGGCTCGTTGACAAGGGTACGTTTCGTCGATGAGAAAATACCGAGCAGGAGTTTGGGGAATTCTGAATTTCATCGACGAGGAGAGAGTTCGTCGACGAGTCTTCTTCATAACCTCATCGACGAGGTGATGTGTCTCATCGACGAAAGACAGTGTATAAGTAGTGATAAAATTCATTTTTAGCTGAAAACTTGCGCAAATCACTTCTCTCTCTCTCCTATACGCCCCTCCTACCTTCTCTCTATGATTTCGGGTTGAATTCTTACCAGATCGACGATCCGAAGCCACCACGATGCTCTTGGGAAAGTTCACTGCAAGTTTTCCGGAGCAGATTGTGGGTGGGGCTAGTTCAAAATCCATCCCAAATTCAGGGTAAGGCTTTCTACTCGGTATTTGGCTATTTGACAGTCGTAAAAAGCGTAGTACGCGTAGAAATACTGAACTTTAATTCTAGAAAATGTCATTTTCACGGTGTTGAACGGGGAACCCTACGGGTGCAGGAGTATTTCTCTTAGGGGCCTTTCAGGAATTAGGTAAGGAGATAAACTAAGTTAGTTATTTTGTGAAAATGTATGTATGTTATTACAGCATCTAATTTCAAGAAAATAAATATATATATTTTTATATAGTTTATATTTGGAAAATACTGTTGTAAATGATGGTATATTAAATATACAAAAAACCTAGTTCGTGTGGCATAAGTAGAAATTATAATGAAATACTGTTTTCTGAGAATGTGATAAAGATATGGATTTTTATAATGAAAAACCAGGGTATGGGCCAAGATTTTTATATGTTTTCCTGCGTACGAGTTAAGCTATGTGTATGATTTGCCAATGTTATGGGCTAAGCTATGGTTATGATTTTCCAGCGCATGAGCTGAGCTATGGATATGTTTGCTGGCATACGGGCCAAGCTATGTGTATAATTTGTCAGCGTTTGGGTCGAACTATGGATATGATTTGCTAGCGTACAGGCTGAGCTATGGATATATTTGCCAACGTACGGGCCAAGCTATGGATATGATTTACTAGCGTACGAGCTGAGCTATGGCAAAAATATGAAATACAGGCGTACGGGCCAATGATTTTCACTATATACTTATATATGCAAAATGATATGATCTAGTAATTAATGGTATGAAATATTCATATATCATAGTTTCATTATATGCTATATGTTATCAGAACCTAGTTGGCTTGGTTTAGGCTAGCACTTGCACGGTACTGATACTATGTGTTCATGATTTATCATGATATTTGTGTTAACGCTGCTGTACGGAGTGGCGTGAGGTTGGATGGTCGACGTGGTTTTAAGAAGTGTGAGCGCCCCTAGTGTACGGACCAGGTCTAGCAGACCCATCGGACTTATAGATTGTACTCTTGAGTTGGCTGTGGTCGGCCAACCATTGTCAGGTCCCGCCTTTAGGCCACACAACCCAGTCATGTGGGGGTAATACATGACAATAGTCAAGTAGCCTACCAGGATTGCTTTTGTATTATTATTATATGAGATGAGTTATGCTATGAGAATACAGTATGTTCTGTCATGTTATGATTATACATGTTTTTCCCAAAAATGTACATACAGTTTTACTAGTTATATTCATGAATATATATATATATATATATATATCACACAAATGCTCATGTTGCCACACACTAGTGTTAGTTTATTTCCCTTACTGAGAGGTGTCTCACCCTAAATTTCATAAACATTTCAAAAGCCTCTAATAGGAGAGCGAGTAAAAGCTCCACTGATATAGTACTATTGATCTGCCCTCTCTGAAGAATAAGTTTTGGTGGGGACGGTTGGATTTTTGTGGGAAATGTCCCTAGGTCTTTCTTTTTGGGATGTATATACTCATATACAGTGGATGTAGTAACTCTAGTATTGTGATGGTTGGTTTTGTATTTATGATATGATGATTTTATGTTTCCTGCTGCTTAGGTTTCCGCATTGTGTTACTGATATGTCCCTGGTACCCATGGGTCTAGGTAGACTATGATCTGCTGAGTTTTGTGATATTGGTTTTATTAAAAAAATATGAAAATTAAATAGGTCATTACAATTTGGTATCAGAGCCTAGGTTGTTAGGTTCTGTAGACTTTAGAATGTCGCGGAAACGATACCAGAGTATAGGAAAATGATTTAAGGTTTTGTTCTATAATCTAGAGGCAGGACTTCCGTAGTGGTTTCTATGTTTTTCCTAGGGTGACGATTTCAAAAAAATTGTAGTAAACTATTGACGGATTATGTTCCTAAAATGTAGGCCTGGGGTTAGAAATAAGTTGAGAGTGTAAAGATAAGAGGTTAAGTTAAGTGGGTAAATTTTAAAGATTGGATTACTAAGTTGCAATTGTTATTTTTTAGGATGGATCTAGGAGGAGGTAGTGCCCATGCGAGTGATAGTGATGGAGCAGGGCCATCAGGTGCAGGCGGGACTAACTCTGACACAGTATTACGTAGCGTGGCTCAGCATTATAGCTGAGACCGCTAGGAGCTCAAGGGAGTAGGGTGGTCCATCGGTTGGCCATGGGTGCACTATCGATAAGTTTACAAAGATGAATCCTTCGGCCTTTTTGGGAGGAGTTGATCCTACTGCCACTGAGAACTGGATACATGAGATTGAGAAAGTATTGGCCATGTTGTAGTGCACAGAAGAGCATAGGGTCATCTTCGCCACCTATAGACTAACAGGAGAGGCCAAGAGATGGTGGACTACTGTGAGGCTTTTGGAGCAGCAGAGGACTATACTGATAGCCATGACTTGGGATCGGTTTAGGGAATTGTTCTTTCATAGATATTTTCCAACTACTGTTAGGGAGGCTAAAGTGGAGGAGTTCTTAAGTCTGAAGTAGGGACAGTTAACAGTCCAGTAGTATGCGACGCATTTTATTGAGCTCTCTCACTTCACTCTGTATATTGTCCCTGATGAATTGAAGAAGGCGAGGCAGTTTGAGAGAGGCATGAGGCGGAGTATATTCAAGTAGGTGGTAGTGCTATGGATCTAGGATTTTGCTGAGTTTGTCGATAGAGCAGCCTTAGCAGAGATTGGTGAGTGTTTAGATGTAGAGGAGTGGGGATAGAGGAAGAGATCTATATCTTCGGGCCACCAGTAGGGTCTTAAACAGGGTCAGTGGAGGAGAGGAAACCATGGCAGAGGGCGGAGGCAGGAGACTGGTGGTTGCGAGGTTTACGAAGTGCAGGGTCCTCCAATCTGTCAGACTTGTGGTAGGAGACACTGGGGAGTGTATCGAGTGGGTGGTGTGGTCTGCTATCGCTATGGTAGACCGGGACATATGGTGCAATACTGCCCTACACCACCAGATGCAACTCTAGCTCCCAGACCATACTATGGAGGCTATCAGGCGCCACGTGGGGGCCAGTAGAGGAATACTGCTCCACCCAAAGTGTTTGCTCTAACATCGGGTGATGTTGAGACGGCGGACAACGTGGTGACGGGTATGGTTAGTATGCTTTCTTTTAAAGTTATTGCATTGTTTGATTCAGGTGCCACACACACATTCGTGTCTTCGAGGTGTGTTAAATTATGTGGGGCTGAAACACAATTACTGGATGCTGAATTATTAGTGTCTACACCGACTGGGTCAATAGTAAGGTGTAGTAGGGTACTCCAAGCTTGCCACCCGATCGTGAGGTAGATTTCCCTATTAATCTACTTCCAAGTACAGCGCCAATTTCTAAAGCACCTTACCGGATGGCGCTAGTGGAATTAGAAAAATTAAAGGATCAACTGCAAGATCTGCTTAATAAGGGCTTTATACAGCCTTGTGTATCTCTGTGGGGACCTCTAGTTCTATTTGTAAAGAAGAAATACGGGTCGATGAGGATGTGAATAAATTATAGAGAGATTAATAAAGTGACGATCAAGAACAAATATCCTCTACCCTATATAGATGATTTATTTAACCAGCTCCAAGGTACACGGGTGTATTCGAAGATTGATCTCAAATTCGATTATCATCAGGTAAAAGTGAAAGCAGAAGACATCTTAAAGATGGCCTTCAAGACCAGGTACGGGCATTATGAGTTCCTTGTTATTCCGTTTGGTTTTACGAATGCTCCTGCAATATTTATGGACTTGATAAACTGAGTCTTCCACCAATACCTAGACCAGTTTGTTGTTGTTTTTATTGATGATGTACTAGTTTATTTGAGGAGCTATGAGGAGCATGAGACACACTTGAGGCAGGTTCTGCAGACGCTTTGGGAAAAGAGGTTGTACGCTTAGTTCAGTAAATGTGACTTCTGGCTTGAGAAAGTTGTGTTTTTGGGGCATATTATATCTGGAGATGGTATTTCTATGGATACTATTAAGATCGAGGTGGTAGTGAATTGGGATAGACCAAGGAACGTCTAGGAGATTAGGAGTTTCTTAGGGCTAGCTGGGAATTACCGTCATTTTGTTGAGGGATTCTCAGCATTGTCAAGGCCTTTGACATGATTGACTAGGAAGAATGTCATATTTGAGTAGGACGACAGTTGTGAGTAAAGTTTCCAGGAATTGAAGCAGAGATTAGTCGCAGCACCAGTGTTGGTCATCCCGTGAGGGGGTGAGGGTTACGTCATTTACAGTGATGCGTCCTTGAAGGGACTTGGCTGTGTATTGATGCAGCATAGCGGGGTGGTGACGTATGCGTCCAGGTAGTTAAAAGAATATGAAAATAAATACCCTACCCATGATCTTGAGTTGGTTGCAGTTGTACACGAATTGAAGATTTGGAGGCATTACCTGTATGACGAGTGGTGTGAGATCTTTTCCGACCACAAGAGTTTGAAGTACTTTTTTCACTTAGAGGAAACTGAATATGAGGCAAAGAAGGTGGTTAGAGCTAATTAAGGATTTCGATTGTACCATCAACTATCACCTAGGAAAAGCAAACGTGGTAGCTAATGTGTTGAGTAGGAAATCATAGGAATCAGCGTTAGTGACTATGGAGATCCAGTATCTGATCATGATGGATCTGGATAGACTCGGCATTGAATTAGTTGAGAGTGTTTCTTAGGCTCACATTGCCAGTTTAGTAGTAACCTATCCTGCAGGAAAGAATTAAAACTGCTCAGAAAGAAGATCCAGAATTAGTAGAGGTGATGGACAGAGTGCAGAGTGGGCAGGGGGGGAATTCAATGTTGCATATGATGGAGCTTTGCGGTTCCATTCCAGATTATGTGTTCCTACCAATGTGGATATTAGGAGGACCATTCTAGAGGAGGCTCATAGATCTTTGTTTACAATTCATCCCGGTAGTACGAAGATGTACAGGGATATGCGAGAGTTGTACTGGTAGAGCGGTATGAAGAAAAAGATTGCTAAGTATGTAACATAGTGTTTGACGTGCCAGCAGGTAAAAGATGAGCACTAGAGGCCGGTAGGTCAGTTGCAGCCGTTATTTATCTCAGAGTGGAAGTGAGATCATATATCCATGGACTTCAAGTCAGGATTGCCGACGGCGTTACATGGCCAGAATGCTATCTGGGTGATTGTTGACTGTTTGACTAAGACTGCCCACTTTTACCTATCAAGATCAGCTACTACCTTAACCATTTGGCGAAGATTTACGTTCAGAAGATAGTTCATTCTCATGGGGTGCCAGTATTGATTGTGTCAGATCAAGACCAGCATTTTATGTCGCATTTCTAGAGGAGCTTGCAGGAAGATTTAAGGTCTCAGTTATCGTTTAGTACAGCATTCCATCCTCAGTTAGATGGGCAGACTAAGAGGACGATACAGATATTAAAGGACATGCTTCAAGCATGTGTATTGGATTTTGGGGGTAGTTGGACTCGGTTCATACCGCTGGTGGAATTCGCATATAATAACAGTTATCAGACTAGCATTGGCATGGCACCATTTGAAGCATTGTACGGCAAGAGATGTCGTTCTCCTTTATTTTGGGAAGAAGTAGGTGAGCGACAAGTTGTGGGACCAGAGCTTGTTTAGCAAATGGGTGATGAGGTTCGGCTTATCAAAGACAGAATCAGTGCAACTCAGAGCCTATAGAAAATTTACGCAAATAACCGCCACAGGGAATTGGAGTTTGATGTTGGTAATCATGTATTTCTGAAAGTAGCTTCGTTAAAAGGAGTTATGCGATTTGGGAAGAAGGGTAAACTTAGCCCTAGGTTTATCGATCCATTTGAGATTCTAGATAAAGTGGGGTCGGTGGCCTACAGGCTAACTTTGCCACCTATGTTATCCAGAATTCATGACATATTCCACGTTTCTATGTTGAGGAAGTACGTCCCATACCCTTCTCACATTATCAGTTATGTTGAATTAGAACTCAGTGATTCACTAGTGTATGAGGAGGTACCAGTACAGATTCTGGATAGGAAAGTGCAGGAGTTGCGTAATAAAAAAATTCCTTTGGTAAAAGTTTTATGGAGGAATCATGTGGTGGAAAAGACTTCTTGGGAGTCTGAGGAGTAGATGGAACAGAAGTATTCGCATTTATTCTAAGAGATTTGACAAGTAAAATGTAAGTAAATAAGTAATATTTCTTTTGCAGGTACATGTAAATTTTAGTTAGTAAGTAGCCTTTTAGTTTTGGGAGAATTTTATTTTGTTTATGTAATCTCCCAGGACTCAGAATGTAACAACGGTATTCCTCGGCCATAAGTGAGAGTAAGTAATAAAATAAGTAGACCATTTTGTTTTAAGGGATGATGAACCACATGAATAGAAAATTTCAAGGATGAAATTTTTATAAGGAGGGGAGAATGTAGTGACCCGGGAGAAATTATGGTATTTTAAATAAAAACAGGGAGGGAGAAAATAGAAATTTGAAAGGGAAATAAAGAGGCAACAGGCCTCGTCGACGAGTGCTTTGCGTTCGTCGATGAAGTTACAATTGGGCTCGTCGACGAGGGTACATTTCGTCGATGAGAAAATACCAAGCAGGGGTTTGAGGAATTTTGAATTTCACCAACAAGGAGAGAGTTTGTCGATGAGTCTTCTTCATAACCTCGTCGACGAGGTGACATGGCTCGTCGACGAAGGCCAGTGTATAAGTAGAGATAAAATTCATTTTTAGCTAAAAACCTGTGCAAATCACTTCTCTCTCTCTCTCCTCTACGCCCCTCCTACCTTCTCTCTATGATCTTGGGCTAGATTCTTGCTAGATCGACAATCCAAAGCCACGACAATGCTCCTGGGAAAGTTCTCTACAAGTCTGCCGAAGTGGATCGTTAGGGGGGCTAGTTCAAAATCCATCCCAGATTCAGGATAAGGCTTTTTACTCAATATTTGGCTATTTGACAGTTGTAGAAAGTGTAGTACGCGTAGAAATACTGAACTTTAATTCTGAGAAATGTTGTTTTCAGGGTGTTGAATGGGAAACCCTGCGAGTGCAGGAGTATTTCTCTTAGGGACTTTTCAGGAATTAGGTAAGGGGATAAACTAAGTTAGTTATTTTATGAAAATGTATGTATGTTATTATAGCATCTAATTTCAGGAAAATAAATATATATTTATATATAATTTATATTTGGGAAATACCACTTAAATGATGGTATGTTAAATATAAGAAAAACCTAATTCGTGTGGCATGAGTAGAAATTATAATAAAATACTGTTTTCTGGGAATGTGATAAAGATATGGATTTTTATAATGAAAAACCAACATACGGGCTGAGATTTTTATATGTTTGCCGGCGTATAGGCCGAGCTATGTGTATGATTTGCTGACATATGGGCCGAACTGTGGATATGATTTGCCAGCGTACGGGCTGAGCTATAGATATGTATTCCAGCGTACGGGCAGAGCTATGTGTATGATTTGCTGGCGTACGGGCCGAGCTATGGATATAATTTGCCAACGTACAGGCTGAGCTATGGATATGTTTGCCGGCATACAGGCCCATGATTTTAATGATATACTTATATATGTAAAATGATATGATCTGGTAATTAATGATGTGAAATATACATGTATCACAGTTTCATTATATGCTATATGTTATCAAAACCTGGTTGACTTGGTTTAGGCTAGTACTTACACGGTACCGATGCTATGTGTTCATGATTTATCATGATATTTGTGTTAATGCTACTTTACGAAGTGGCGTGAGGTTGGATGGTTGATGTGATTTTAAGAAATGTGAGGGCCTCTGGTGTACAGACCAGGTCTGGCAAACCCATCAAACTTATAAACTGTACTCTTGACTTGTCAGTGGTCGGCCAACCATTGTCAGGTCCCGCCTTCGAGCTACACAACCTAGTCATGTGGGGGTAATACATGACAATAGTCAACTAACCTACCAGGATTGTTTTTGTATTATTATTATATGAGATGAGTTATGCTATGAGACTACAGTATGTTCTATCATGTTATGCTTATACATGTTTTTCCCATAAATGTATATACATTTTTACTAGTTATGTTCATGAATACATACATACATACATATATATATATATATATATATATATATATATATCACACAAATGCTCATGTTGCCACATATTAGTGTTAGTTTATTTCCCTTACTGAGAGGTGTCTCACCCCTAATTTCATAAGCATTTCAAGAGCCCCTGATAGGAGAGTGAGTAAAGCTCCGCTGATATAGTAGTGTTGATCTGCCCTCTTTGAATGATAAGTTTTGGCGAGGACGGTTGGATTTTTGTGGGAAATGTCCCTAGGTCTTTATTTTGGGATGTATATACTTAAATATAGTAGATGTAGTAACTCTGGCATTGTGATGGTTGGTTTTGTATTTATGATATGATGATTTTATGTTTCCTGCTGCTTAGGCTTCCGCATTGTGTTACTCATATGTCCCTGGTACCCACGGGTCCAGGTGGACTATGATCTGCTAAGTTTTGTGATATTGGTTTTATTTAAAAAAATGTGGAAATTAAGCAGGTTGTTACAGTCGAGGCCCAAGATTTGTACTTTATGAAAGGGCATAGGTCCAAGTGGTGTTAATCAGTGAGTGGGCAGGTTTTATGAAATGAGTTTAAAGTACAGTTTTATTTACTTAAATTGCAAGATATGCTTTAGGAAACCTGTGAACCTAGTGTTGCAAGCACGGTACCGTTGCTAGAGAGAGTTTCACTTGTTGACCGAGTGCGCCCACATCTACGAGTGTGTGGTGTTGGGTGGTCCTAGCTGATTGACCAAGATTCAATCATACCGTAAGCGAGCTTACGGAAGCCTGGTGATGTATATAGCAGGGAGTTGACTTGGCTTGGGTTGATCCCTCTGGTTTTTGTCCAGCCTTCGGGCCGCACAACCCTGACCATGGGGGTTTATACATGGCGAGTAGTTCGAGGGTGTATCTTTTATGCATATATGTATATTTATGTAATGATGTAAATGTTTTCTAGTATTGATTTATGTTATGAGAAATGGGAAATGAGTATGCATACTATGTTCAGTAAGAGAGAGAGTTATGATTCTAATATACACTGAAAAGCATGCTGCCACACACTGTCATTAACTTAATCTTCCTTACTGAGAGGTG
Source organism: Malania oleifera (assembly GCF_029873635.1). Classification (NCBI taxonomy): domain Eukaryota; kingdom Viridiplantae; phylum Streptophyta; class Magnoliopsida; order Santalales; family Ximeniaceae; genus Malania; species Malania oleifera. Next base: position 52,136,467 of record NC_080423.1, read on the forward strand.
TCTCACCCCGTTGTACAACATATCTTTTCAGGGAATCCTAGAGATCGAATTTAGTGGGATCTAGAGGGTGGAGACTAGTTTAGTTACTTTTGTGAGTGTCTTCAAGAACTCATATATGAGTAGTTATTGTAGTATGCCTTCAGGCTTGTATTTATGGTCGTGTGGACCGAGTTTGTTGACTTATTAGATTGAGATGTAATCTGTGTATGGAAAAACCTGGATGTATGTTAATATTTAGACTCTAGTAATAGATGATGGAGAATGTTTTAATTATTCCGCTGCATATTTTATATCAGGAGATGGTATCAGGTACACAAATGTCACTAAAGTAGCACCCGAGCCCACGTGTCGGGTCAGGGCGTTACAAGTGGTATCAGAGCCTAGGTTTGCTAGGTTTTGCAGACTTTCATGGTCAGTATTAATTATTAGAGTATTGGTTAAGATAAGTTAAGAATGAGAAGGGTAACATAGGTCGGGTTTTAGTCTAGAGGCTTGGAAACGGAATTATGTTGACTGTCTTCTATGCTTTTCGTGGAATGACGATTTCAGGAAAATCATGGTAAATCCATTGATGGTTTTGGTTCTAGGTTGAAGGACTGGACTCGAAAGTATGTGCGACATGTTATCATATGTCTAGGGTCGGATATTTTGGATGTCTTGCAGTAGAAATGTACATGTGGGTCCTTTAAACTGCAAGCTTATGTGTTCTATCTGTTAGTCATTCTATATTTGTTTTAACCATGATAAATATCAAATTTCTAAATTGGGTCATATCCTATCTTCAGGATGGATTCTAAAGGAAAGGGAGTCATGACTGAAGGGGACAATCACGTGGATACCTCTAGCAATGATGATGTTGAGGCTTTGTCCATACTGTGTAGTAAGGCACGGTAGGCCAAGAGGGAGTCTCAGAGAGATTCCAAGGAACGGAGTTAGCCGATGGCTGATAGAGGTTGCACGTTCCAGCAGTTCTCACGGATGAATCCATTGGCATTCTTAGGAGGACCGAACCCGATTGTTGTAAAGGACTAGGTCCAAGAGATGGAAGCATTGTTGGAAGTGCTGGAGTGCACGAAGGAACAGAAGGTACACTTTGCTGCCTTCAAACTGGTGGGGGAGGCAAAGAGATGGTGGCGATCGGCAAAGCTGGTAGAGGAGTAGCATCCAGGGTACGTATCAGTTACTTGGAGTCGGTTTAGGGAGGTCTTCTTCAGTAGATACTTCCCCGTTTCCACTAGAGAGGTAAAGGCGGAGGAGTTCCTATGTCTGATACAAGAATCCATGGTCGTGCAACAGTATGCAGCTAGATTTGTGGAGCTATCCCGATTTGCTCCACATATAGTCCCAAATGATCCAAGGAAGTCTCAAATGTTCGATAGAGGACTGAGACACGCCATACGCACATAGGTGGTGGCGTTGATGGTCCAGGGCTTTACGAAGCTGGTGGAGAGAACCATGGCGGCTGAAACCAGTATACAGGAAGGAGAGAGAGAGAGAGAGAGAGAGAGAGAGAGAGAGAGAGAGAGAGAGAGAAAGAGAGAGAGAGGCAAGTCAAAAGAAAAGGTCTTTGACTTAGAGTTATCAGTCTAGCACCAGTCAGAACTCCAGGAAGCATCCTGGTAGTTCGTCAGGCTAGCGACAGGCGTCAGGACCACGAGCCACTCAGGGAAATTCTTAATGCCCTGTCTATCCTAAATGCAATAGGATGCACACATGAGATTGCAAGGTTGGATTTTTGGGTTGCTACTAGTGTGGTAGTACGAGACACCGGATACGTGATTGTTGCAAGGTACTGAACCACGCGCCTTCACGGCAACAGTATAGAGGAAGTAGTCAGGCGACTAGAGAAGGTCACTAAGGGGGCACCGCGCAGGCGCGGGTGTACTTGGGCTACACACTCATTTGTATCCCAGAGATTTTCTAGAGTATGTGGAGTTGAGACCCAGTTGTTAGGGATTGAGTTAGGAGTGGCTACATCGATGGGGTCAGTTATTGTGTGCAGTAAGGTGGTTAAAGACCATCCGATAGAGATTTAGGAGAGGAAGTTGCCTGTCAGTCTCATTGTTCTAGAGATGCAGGGATTTGATATTATCTTAGGGATGGACTGGTTAGCATCTAGCTATGCGAGCACAGAGTGCCAAAAGAAGAAGGTAGTGTTTAGACCTCTGGGGGAGGAAGAGTTTAAATTTGTAGGGTCATGTGTGCACTCTGCACCACAGATCCTCTCAGCGGTGCAAGCAAGGAAGTTACTTCTGGATGGCTGCCAGGGGTATTTGGCATGTGTGAAAGCAGTACCAAAGGAAAGACTGAAGCTGGCGGATATTCTAGGGATACGAGAGTTTCCCGATGTCTTTCCTGAGGAGTTACCAAGGTTGCCTTCATATTAGGAAGGGGAGTTCGCTATTGAGTTAGCACTAGGGATGACACCAATCTCTAAGGCACCATATAGAATGGCTCCAATAGAGCTAAAGCAGTTAAAGGAGCAATTACAAGAACTCTTAGATAACGATTTCATTAGACCAAGTGTATCACCCTGAGGAGCACCGGTGTTGTTTGAAAAGAAGAAGGATGGGTCAATGAGGATGTGCATCAACTATAGAGAGATAAACAAAGTAACTATAAAGAACAAATACTCGTTACCATGTATTGATGACCTATTTGACCAACTGAAGGGAACTTAGGTTTTCTCTAAGATCGATCAGCAATCCGGGTATCACCAACTGAAGGTGAGATCAGATGACGTATCGAAGATGGCCTTTTGAACCTGGTATGGCCATTATAAATTTTCGGCCTATAACATTCATGAACCTGATGAGTCGGGTATTGTACGAGTACTTGGATCGGTTTGTGGTAGTATTTATAGATGACATCCTGATCTATTCAAGGATTCCTGCAGAGTATGAGACTCATTTGAGGCTAGTACTTTAGGTACTTAGAGAGAAGAAGTTGTTTGCTAAATTCAGGAAATGCAAATTCTAGCTTGAGTAGGTTGCATTTTTGGGATATGTAGTGTCCAAAGAAGGAGTATCAGTAGACTCGGGCAAAGTAGAGGTAGTAGTAAACTGGGTGAGACCGGAGAACGTTCACGAGGTCAGAAGTTTCTTAGGTCTCTCAGGGTACTACTGTCATTTTATTGAGGGCTTTTCTAGGCTATCAAGTCCGTTGACACAGCTTACAAAAAAGAATAGTAAGTTTGTCTGGACTTGTGATTATGAGCAGAGCTTTTAGGAGTTGAAGCAACATCTGGTCATGACTCCAGTGTTGACCATTCCATCAGGGAATGGTAGTTATGTGATTTACAGTGACGCATCCTAAAAAAAACTCAGGTGTGTTTTGATGCAGTAGGGTAAAGTTATCGCTTATGCTTCTCGCCAACTCAAGGAGTAAAAGAAGAACTATCCTACGTATGATTTAGAAGTGGCAGCAGTGGTGTTTGCACTAAAGATTTGGCGACACTACCTTTATGGTGAAAAGTGTGAGATCTTTACCAACCATAAGAGCCTTAAATACTTCTTCACCCAGAAGGAGCTGAATATGAGGTAATGTGGATGGCTTGAGCTGATTAAGGACTATGACTGCACCATTAGTTACCATCCGAGAAAAGCTAATGTGGTGGCTGATGCTTTGAGTCAGAAGTCAGTGAGAATGTCGGTTTTTGCAGTTATCCTATAGCATCAGATCGTGATGGATCTGAAGAGATTGGGAGTAGAGTTGGTGGACGAAGATCCACAGGTGTTCATCTGCAGTTTAGTTGTTTAGCCAACCTTGTGAGAGAGAATCAAGACAACTCTAAAGGAAAACACAAAGCTGGTAGAGGTTAGGGAAGGAGTGCATAATGGATTGAAACTGGAATTCAATGTCTCTGCTGATAGGATGTTGAGATTCCATACCCGGATTTGTGTACCAAATGACGCTGATATTAAACTGGTCATTCTAGAGGAGGCTTATCACTCTCTCTATACTGTTCATCTAGGAAGTACAAATATGTATAGAGACTTGGGAGAATCATTCTGGTGGAGTAACCTGAAGACGGAAAATTTTAGATTTATGGAGCAATGCCTGACATGTCAACATGATAAGGCAGAACACCAGAGGCCAACAGGACCACTACAAACACTTGACATTCCCAAGTGGAAGTGGGAGCACATCTTGATAGATGTTGTATCGGGGTTACCTGCAGCGCTGTATAGGTAGAATGCCATCTGGGTTATAGTGGATCGACTAACAAAGACTGCACACTTCATTCCTATTAAAGTCAGCTATTCCATGGATAAGCTAGCAGAGTTATTTGTGCAGGAGTTAGTGCAGCTTCATGGCGTCCCTGTTTCTATAGTTTTATACCGAGACCCACTATTTACCTCTCGGTTCTAGAAGGGTTTGTAGGATGCCTTGGGATCGTAGCTCACTCTCAGCACCTTGTTCCACCCGTAGATGGATAGACAATCAGAGAGGACCATTCAGACCTTAGAAGATATGCTACGAGCTTATGTGCTAGACTTTGGGGATAGTTGGATTCGGAATCTATCACTCATGGAGTTTGCATATAATAACAGCTACCAGGCCAGTATAGAGATGGCACCATATGAGGCATTGTATGGTTGCCTGTGACAGCCCGAATAAAAATGGTATTTAAAATAATAAAGAAAAAGGGGGATATCAAAGGCCTCATCGACAAACACAAAGGATTCGTCGACGAAGGCATAAGAGGGCCTTGTTGACGAAGCCAAATTTCATTGACGAGAAAATACCGAGAGAGTTTTTTTGAGTAGACTAAATTTCGTCGATGAGGAGTGGATTTCGTCAACGAAATTATTGAAGGACTCGTCGATGAATGACATGGCTCATCGACGAATCCAGTCCCATAAATATCAAAAATCGAAGTTTTAACTTCTCAACTAGGCTAACTCTCTTCTCTCTCTCTCTCTCCCTCTCCCCTTTGGCTCTCTCTCTCTCTCTTTTTCTTCAATTTTGGGCTAAATTTATGCCAGATCGATAGTTTGAAGCCACCACAACGCACTTGGGGAAGTTCTCTCCAAATCTGCCAGAGCGGATCATTGTTGAAAGCAAGTTGGAAATCATCCCTGAGTTGAGGTAAGACTTTTTAAGCTAAATTTGGTCTTATGGTAGTTATAGGAAATGATGTACACGTGAAAATACTAAAGTTTAAAACTGGGAGTTTTTATTTTCAGGGTATTGATCAGGAAATCTTACGGGTGTTAGACTAGGATATTTTGGGGGGCTTTCTCAGTAGCTAGGTAAGGGAATAAACTAAAACAGTTATTTTTCATGCAAATTATTATTATTTATGAGTAAATTTATTTTTAGAAAAGCATATGTTATATCTGTATATTACGAAGGAATTACACATTTGGGAAAATACTGCTAATATGTTGAAATGAATATGTATGTATGAGATGTCAAAAACTATGATTTTAGAATACAATGTATGGTTTATACAACAAAGGTGGGGCATGAATATTATTTTATGTGGAAAAATATCATGATATGATAATGATATGAATAAACTATGTTTTGAGAAATTATGAAAGAATACAATACATTATGATGTTGAAAATACATGATAAATTGATTATTTTCATAATGATATACATATATGTATGATTTCGGCGCGAGGTCGTATTTATGTATGATTTCGGCGCAAGGCCGTATTTATGAAATGATTAGCACGAGGCCGTATTTATGAAACGATCAGCACGAGGCCGTATTTATGAAATGTTCGGCGCGAGGCCGTATTTATGAAATTATGAAAGATACTATATTATATGTTATCAGAACCTGGATGTTAGTTTAGTTTAGTTCAGGAGCACGGTACTGTAGCTTATAGATCAGATATCTATTATCAGATTGGTGCTAACCACCCCACGAGGGGGTGGGAGATGGATAGTTGATGTGGCTTTCAGTAGAGTGTGGACGTCCACCTGGCAATCCTAACCAGAGTGTGGCAGGCCCATCGTACTTACAGACATTTTTGACTCGGCAGTGGTCGGCCAGCCATTGTCAGGTCCCGCCTTTGGGCTGCACAACCCGTCATGGGGGTAATACATGACATCAACTAGCTATTCATCCTGGGTATGTTTTCAGTATTACCAGTTATAACAAATGTTTTATGTACGATATGATTTATTAGCAAATATGAAAGTATATGACGATCGAGTACGATATGATGAACATTTACAGAAATATGAAATGTATTGTATATGTATAATTGCCTTAAATGTTCATGTTGCCACACAACTGTATTTAGTTTATTTTCCCTTACTGAGAAGTGTCTCACCCCCAAACATTAAATGATTTTCAGGAAACCTAGAAGGACCGGCGCCTCAAGGCCACCGTTGAGTGGGTTTAGCTTCCCTACTAGAAGGGTAAGCGTTGACCTAGGATCAGGAGATTTTTGTTGTATGATCCTAGTGTTGTTTTGACTTTTTGGAGATTGTATATATGTACAGTATTTTGATGATGTAGTAAACTCTGGTATTATGTAATTAATGGTTTGATGGATGAAATTTATTTTTACTACTGCTTTTCCGCTGTGATTGACAGCTGTCCCCATTACGCACGGGTTCGGGTCAACCATTTTATTTATTATGCTTCGTTTTATATTAAGATTTTGAGGTCGTTACATTTTTTTATCATAGCCTAGGATACTAGCAACTGTAGACTCTAAAGTGCAGCAGTAATAATACCAGAGTATAGGATAAGGAGATTTGAGGTCTAGTTTTGTAGTTTACATGTAGGACTTCGGTGGTGGTTTGCGTGATTTTCCTAGGGTGACGATTTCAGGAAAATCATGGTAAACTATCATCGGGTTGGGTATCTAGGTTGCAGGATTGAGCCTTGAATTGAGATCAAGAGAGATGAATTAATTAGGAGAAAATTATTATATGAGTTGGATGATATGTATAGAGAAGGGGGTTTGAGTTAAGTTACTTATTTTTTCAGGATGGACCTTGGTGGCAATAGTGCCCATGCTAGTGGGAGTGAGGGTGTTGGACCCTCAGGCGCTGCGGGTAGTGATTCAAATGCCGTCTTACGCAACATGGCATAGCAGGTTATGGCAGAAATTGTCAGGAGTTCGAAGGAACACGGCTGTCCATCAACAAGCCACGGTAGTTCGATCGAAAGATTTATAAAGATGAGTCCTCCGACTTTCTTAGGAGGGACAGATCCTACAGTCGCTGAAAAATGGGTCCAGGAGATAGAGAAAATATTTGTAGTGCTGCAGTGTTCGGAGGAGCAGAAGGTGTTGTTTGCCACATATAAATTGACTGGAGAGGCCGAGAGATGGTGGTCGACGGTGAGATTATTAGAGCAGCAGAGGACTGTACCTATGGAGATGACGTGAGAGTGGTTTAAAGAAATATTCTTTGACAGGTATTTTCCAGCCTCGTCTAGGGAGGCTAGGATTGAGGAGTTCCTAAATTTGAAGCAGGGACAGCTGTCAGTACAACAGTACGCAGCAAGGTTCATCGAGCTATCTCGTTTCGCCCCGTACATCATTCCAGATGAGGCGAAGAAGGTACGGCAGTTTAAAAGAGGCTTGAGGAGAGAAATATACAAGCAGGTATCGATATTGAAGTTGCAGGATTTTCCTGAGCTAGTGGATAGAGCTAGTATAGCAGAGATTGGGGAGCGGTTGGAGGTTGAGGAGTAGAGACAGAAGAAGATATTTATACCTTCTGGTTCCCAGTAGGGGATTGGACGTGGTTCGTGGAATAGAAGTGGCTATTATAGAGACCAGAGATAGGAGACTGGGAATTGTGATTTCCAGGGTGTGTAGTCATCTCCAGCTTGCCCATCTTGCGGGAAGAGACACCTGGGGGAGTGTTGTGCTGGGCGAGGTGTCTGCTACAAGTGCAGGGAGTCAGGACATATGATGAGGGAGTGTCCGAAACAGATAAGTGCTGCTTCTGATCCTAGACTTGCACGAGGAGGTTACCAGGTGACACGAGGAGGCCAGCAGAGGAATATAGTCCCAACTAGGGTTTTCGCTTTGATGTCGAGTGATGCTAAGGCGGCCAGTGACGTGGTGACAGGTACTGTTAATATGTTTTCATTTAAAGTTATTGTACTTTTTGATTCTAGTGCCACACATTCGTTTGTGTCCTTGGGTGTGTTAAATTGTGTGGGGTTAAAACACAATCATTAGATGTTGAGTTATTAGTGGCTACATCGACCGGGTCAGCAATGAAATGTAGTAGGGTACTCCGTGGTTGTCCAGTTGATGTTCAAGGGAGAATTTTATCTACTGATTTGGTAGTGTTGGATGTGCACGAGTTTGATATCATCTTCGACATGGATTGGCTAGCAACTAATTCTACTACTATAGACTGTCGTGCAAGAGAAGTGATATTCAGACCTCTAAGGAAACCAAAATTCAGATTTACAGGGTCACGAGTGCAATCTTTACCTCAGATGGTCTCAGATGTTCAAGCGAGGGAACTGCTCCAAAGTGGCTGTCTAGGATTCGTGGCTTTTGTGAAGGAAATGTTAGAAAATGAATCGAAGCTTATTAATACACCTGTGGTGAAAGAATTTTCGGACGTATTCCCAGATGAATTACCAAGTTTGTCGTCTGATCGTGAAGTAGATTTTCCTATTGATCTACTTCCAGGTATAACATCGATCTCTAAAGCACTGTACTGAATGGCGCCAGCAGAGTTGGCAGAACTGAAAGATCAATTGTAGGATTTACTTGATAAGAGCTTCATACGACCTAGTGTATCTATGTGGGGAGCTCCAGTGCTATTTGTGAAAAAGAAGGACGGGTCTATGACGATGTGTATAGATTACAGAGAAATTAATAAAGTGACTATCAAGAACAAGTATCCTCTACCCCGTATCGATGATTTGTTTTACCAGCTCCAGGATACACGGGTGTATTCCAAGATCGATCTCAGGTCAGGCGACCATCAGGTAAAGGTGAGAGCAGAGGATGTATTGAAGACGGCTTTCAGGATCAGATATGGGCATTATGAGTTTCTTGTTATGCCATTTGGTCTGACGAATGCTCCTGCGATATTTATGAATTTGATGAATAGGATTTTTCATCCATATTTATATCAGTTTGTAGTTGTTTTTATTGATGATGTACTGATCTATTCGAGGAGCTATGAGGAGCACGAGATACATTTTAGGCAAGTCTTGCAAATGCTTATGGAGAAGAAGTTGTATGCAAAATTCAGTAAATGTGAATTCTAGCTCGAGAAAGTAGTGTTTTTAGGGCATGTTATCTCAAGAGATGGAATTTCTATAGATCCTAGTAAAATTGAGGCGGTTGTGAGTTGGGCTAGACCGAGGAACGTCCAAGAGATCAGAAGTTTCTTGGGGTTAGCTGGCTATTATCGTCGTTTTGTCGAGGGGTTCTCAACTTTATCAGGGCCTCTGACACGACTGACTAGGAAGAATGCTAGATTTGAATGGGACAACAACTGTAAGCAGAGTTTTCAAAAACTGAAGCAGAGGTTAGTCACGGCGCCTATATTGATCATCCCATCTGGGGGTGGGGGTTATACTATCTATAGTGATGCGTCCTTGAAATAACTTGGCTGCGTATTGATGCAGCATGGCAAGATGGTGGCATATGTGTCTAGACAGTTGAAAGAATACGAAAAGAACTACTCTACCCATGATCTTGAATTGGCTGCAGTTGTACATGCATTGAAAATCTAGACGCATTATCTGTACGGTGAGCAGTGCGAGATTTTCTCCGACCACAAGAGTTTAAAGTATTTCTTCACCTAGAAGGAGTTGAACATAAGACAGAGAAGGTGGTTAGAGTTGATTAAAGATTTTGATTGTACCATTAGTTACCACCCCAGGAAAGCAAATGTGGTAGCTGATGCATTGAGCAGAAAGACAGCGAGCCCAATATTAGCAGTTATGGAGATCCAGCATCTGATTATTATGGATCTAGAGAGACTCGACATTGAATTAATAGAGAGTAATACTCCAGTATATATCGCCAGCCTAGTGGTATAGCTTACTCTGCAGGAAAGAATTAAAGCTGCTCAGAAGGAAAATCTAGAGTTAGTAGAGGTGATGGACAGAGTGCAAAGTGGTCAGGGAGAGGAATTTTGTATTTCAGATGACGGAGCTTTACGATTTCATACCAGATTATGTGTTCCTTCTCATGCTGACATCAAGAAGACTATTTTAGATGAGGCTCACAGATCTTTGTATACGGTTCATCCCGGTAGTACGAAAATGTATATGGATTTGCAAAAGTTTTACTGGTGGAGTGGTATGAAGAGGGAGATTGCCGACTATGTAGCCCAGTACTTGACGTGCCAGCAGGTAAAAGCTGAGCATCAGAGGCCAGTGGGTCAGTTGCAACCGCTATTTATCCTAGAGTGGAAGTAGGATCATATATCCATAGACTTCATTTCAGGACTGCCATCGACATCACATGGCCAGAATGCGATTTGGGTGATAGTAGACCGGTTGACTAAGTCCGCCCATTTTCTCCTTATCAAAATTAGCTATCCCCTCAGCCGATTGGCAGAGATTTATGTCCAGGAGATAGTTTGATCTCATGGAGTGCCAATATCTATAGTGTCAGATTGAGACCCGCGATTCACGTCACGATTTTGGAGAAGCTTGTAGGAAGCTCTAGGGTCTCAGCTATCATTTAGCACGGCATTCCATCCTCATTCAAATGGGCAGACTAAGAGGACGATACAGATACTAGAAGATATGCTCCGAGCATGTGTTTTAGATTTTGGGGGTAGTTGGACTTAGTTCATGTCATTGGTAGAGTTTGTGTATAATAACAGTTACCAGTCCAGTATTGGCATGGCACCGTTAAAGGCTTTATACGGTAGGAGATGTCGATCTCCTTTGTATTGGGATGAGATGGGTGAGCGGCAAGTTGTTGGTTCAGAGATGGTGCAGAAAGCATATGACAAGGTTTAGCTTATTAGGGAAAGAATCAGTGTAGCTCAGAGCCAACAGAAAAGTTATGTTGATAATTGCCGCAGGAATTTGGAATTTGATACTGGTGATCATGTTTTTTCTGAAGATAGCTCCATTAAAAGGAGTTATGAGGTTTGGTAAGAAGGGTAAACTTAGCCCTAGGTTTATCGGTCCGTTTGAGATTTTAGAGAAAGTGGGACCGGTGGCTTACATGCTAGCTTTGCCACCTACACTATCCAGGATACACGATGTGTTCCACGTATCTATGTTGAGGAAATATGTCCAAGATCCTTCTCATATTATCAGCAATGGTGAGTTAGAGTTTAGTGACTCGCTAGTCTATGAGGAGGTACTAGTGCAGATTCTAGACCAAAAGGAACGGGAATTACGTAATAATAAAATTCCTCTGGTAAAAGTTCTATGGATGAATCATGCGATAGTAGAGGCTTCTTAGGACCTCGAGGAGCATATCAGACAGAAATACCCACAATTATTCTAAGAAGTCCATATGTAAATAAGGAATGTGAGTAAATATATAATGTTTCTTTTGCAGGTACATGTAATGTTTTAGGTAGTATAAGGTATTTTAGTTTTGGGGGAATTTTCTTTTCGTATATGTAATTTCCCAGGACTTGAGATGTAACCACGGTATTCCTCCGCCATAAGTGAGGGTAAGTAATAAAATAAGTAGACCATTTTCCCTAATAAGGAATGATGAATTATATGAATAGTAAATTTTGAGGACGAAATTTTATAAGGAGGGGAGAATGTGACAACCTGAATAAAAATGGTATTTAAAATAATAAAGAAAAATGGGTTATTAGAGGCCTCGTCGACGAACACAGGGGATTTGTCGACAAAGACATAAGAGGGCCTCGTCGATGAAGCTAAATTTTGTCGACGAGAAAATACCAAGAGAGTTTTTTTTAGCAGATTGAATTTCGTTGACGAGGAGTGGATTTCATCAACAAAATTATTGAAGGACTCATCGACGAATGATGTGGCTCGTCGATGAATCCAGTCCTATGAATATCAAAAATTCGAGTTTTAACTTCTCAACTAAGCTAACTCTCTTCTCTCTCTCTCCCTTTCGGATCTCTCTCTCTCTCTTTCTTCGATTTCGGGCTAAATTTACGCTAGATCGACAATTTGAAGCCACCACGACACACCTAGGGAAGTTCTCTCCAAATCTACCGGAGCGGATCGTTGGTGAAAACAAGTTGGAAATCATCCCTGAGTTGAGGTAAGGCTTTTTAAACCAAATTTGGTCTTATGGTAGTTATAGGAAATGATGTACACGTGAAAATACTGAAGTTTAAAACTGGGAGTTTTTATTTTCAGGGTATTGATTAGGAAATCCTATGAGTGTTAGACTAGGATATTTTGGGGGGCTTTCTCAGTAGCCAGGTAAGGGAATAAACTAAAGCAGTTATTTTTCATGCAAATTATTATTATTTATGAGTAGATTTATTTTTAGAAAAGCATATGTTATATCTGTATATTACGAAAGAATTACATATTTGGGAAAATACTGCTAATATGTTGAAATGAATATGTATGTATGAGATGTCAAAAACTATGATTTTAGAATACAATGTATGGTTTTATACAACAAATGTGTGGCATAAATATTATTTTACGTGGAAAAATATCATGATATGATAATGATATGAATGAAATATGTTTTGAGAAATTATGAAAAAATACAATAAATTATGATGTTGAAAATACATGATAAATTGATTATTTTCATAATGATATACATATATGTATGATTTCGGCGCGAGGCCGTATTTATGTATGATTTTGGCACGAGGCTGTACTTATGTATGATTTCGACACGAGGCAGTATTTATGAAACGATCGGCACGAGGCCGTATTTATGAAACAATTGGCATAAGGGTGTATTTATGAAATGTTCAGTGCGAGGCCATATTTATGAAATTATGAAAGATACTATATTATATGTTATCAGAACCCAGATGTTAGTTTAGTTTAGTTCAGGAGCACGATACCGTAGCTTATAAATCAGATATCTATGATCAAATTGGTGCTAACCACCCCACGAGGGGGTGGGAGATGGATAGTCGATGTGGCTTTCAGTAGAGTGTGGACGTCCACCTGGTAGTCCAGACTAGGATGTCGCGGGCCCATCGTACTTACAGACATTTTTGACTCGGCAGTGGTCGGCCAATCATTGTTGGGTCTCGCCTTCGAGCTGCACAACCCTTCATGGGGGGTAATAGATGATATCAACTAGCTATTCATTCTGGGTATGTTTTCAATATTAACAGTTATAACAGATATTTTATGTACGATATGATTTATGAGCAAATATGAAAGTATATGACTATCGAGTACGATATGATGAACGTTTACAGAAATATGAAATGTACTATATATGTATAATTACCTTAAATGTTCATGTTGTCACACAGCTGTATTTAGTTTATTTTCCCTTATTGAGAAGTGTCTCACCCTCAAACATTAAATGATTTTTAGGAAACCCAAAGGGACCGGCGGGTTAAGGCCGTCGTTAAGTAGGTTTAACTTCCCTACTATAAGAGTAAGCGTTGAACTAGGATCAGGAGATTTTTGTTGTATGATCCTAGTGTTATTTTGAATTTTTGAAGATTGTATATATGTACAGTATTTTGATGATGTATTAAACTTTGGTATTATGTAATTAATGGTTTGATGGATGAAATATATTTTTACTGCTGCTTAGGTTTCCGTTGTGATTGACAAGTGTCTCCATTGCCCACGAGTTCGGGTAGACCATTTTATTTATTGTGCTTCATTTTATATTAAGATTTTGAGGTTGTTACATTGCCGGTATCGATCTCCGTTACACTGGGATGTGGTAGGAGAGCGGTAGGTGTTGGGACCGGAACTGATCCAGCGGGACTCCATAAAGGTCGAGCTTATTAGAGAAAGGGTTAGAGCAGCTCAGAGTCGGAAGAAGAGTTATGCAGATACTAACCAACGAGAGTTAGAGTTTGATATTGGGGATAAGATATTCCTAAAGATTGCCCCGATGAGAGGGGTGATAAGGTTTGGGAAGAAAGGGAAGTTGAGCCTTTAGTACATCAGACCATTTGAGATCCTGGAGAGGATAGGTCTAGTTGCTTACTGGGTAGCGTTGCCCCAACACTATCCAAAGTTCATGACGTGTTTCACATATCCGTGCTGAGGAAATACATGCCAAACCCTTCGCACGTGCTCAGTTATGAACCTTTAGAGATCGAAGACACATTATCATATGAGGAGGTACTAGTTCATATTCTGGACCAAAAGGTACAGCAGTTGCATACTAAGGAGATACCCTTAGTGAAAGTACCGTGGCGAAACCACGCAGTAGAGGAGGCTTCTTAGGAGTTAGAAGCTAAGATACACCAGAAGTACCCACAGCTCTTTGGAGAGGGTTAGTTCCAGACAGGTAAGGTAGGTTGTGTGATTATTAGTTACTTTTATGTATTTGAGAGAGAGGTTAGTATAAGAGTGTGATGTAATGAGACTTTATGTTGTATCCACAGTATTCCTCCACCATAAGCGAGGGTATGTAATAAACTTGGGTTGGAGCTGCTATTTAGGTGGCTGCCAACTTTTTTATAGAGCTGAGTTGTAAGTTAAAGTACGTTCGGTATCAGTTAGCAAATTTCGAGGATGAAATTCTTATAAAGAGGGGAGATTGTAGAGACCCGAACCTATAAAAATAAGAAAAAGGATAAAAAGGGGATTTTGTAGGCTTTGTCGATGAAGCCAAAGTTCTCATCGACGAATGCGCTTCAGTGCTTCGTGTCCTATATTCAGTGCTTCGTTGACGAAGAGATCCTGACCGATAGGAAAAATATCAGGCCTGGGTTCGTCGATGAGGGAGGAGGTTCGGCGACAAACAACCTCCTATAGCTCGTCGATGAGGAACCAATTCATCGATGAGTATGACTGGATCAAAAGGCTTCTAATATCATTTCTCATTGCTTAAGGGTTAAGAAATCCAAATTTCTCTCTCTCTCTCTAGAACCGGCGAGTTCACTCTCTCTCTCTACCATTCTCCGCCGTTTGTCACCTATTTCAACGATCAAAAGTTACTGCGAGGATCAAGGAGCTAGGATCTACAGTTCTAGTGGATTATATTTTCGATTTGGTGATAAAGGTCGAGATTTGGTTTTCGAGCATTTCAGTTTCTACTTCGAAATCAGGTAAGGGAATTATGTTTAATGCAGTGTTTTATCATTTTTGATAGGTGGATATGTTTATGGTGTGAGTATGTTTATGTTTTCAATTGTTCTTCTGAAATTTAACTGTTCAAAAAGCTTGTTTTTAAACTTAGGATATACGAGATGATATTTTGAGTAGAAATGAACGGTGGAAAGTTCGGTTTGGTCCTACAAACCAGTTATTCAGTATTTTCCGTGATTGCCTACGGGATATGTTTTAGATATGGAAAATTGTGTGGCATGTGAATATGAGTTTTAGAATGATGGAAACACTAGGATGGATATGTTTTTGTAATACAGAACTGTTTGCGAAAATATTGGAAATGTTTTGAGAAATGCAAGAACTTATGAGAGGGCCGAAGTCGAGTTTGTATTAAATAACCGAGGTCGGGTTTTATAAATAATAGAGTTATTTTGAGGTTGGAGTTTGTATTAAACGACCAAATTGTAATAGAGGGGCCGAGGCCCGAGATTTGTACTTTATAAGAGGGCAGAGGCCTTAACTCACTCGAAAAATGATCAGCTCGGAAGCTATCCCAAGTATAGGAGTTACATCGTGTAATATTCAACCCAAAGGCTAGATCGTCTCCTCAGGGAATGTGTTTTAATCTCAAATGTTACGTTCGTCCAATCGAAAACAAAAATGTATTGAACTTAGTTCAGATTCGGGATTTTCAAGATTATTCAATTTCACTTTTAACGAATTAAATAACACGTAAATTGAAATCTTAAAACTAGCATGCATTTATTTAAAGAATACTAATGGAAACTCTAGACTGCTTGAGGAAACATTGAAACATGCATTAATTAAATATGGCAACCTAAAATATGGAATTAAAAAATACGTAATGGAAACTCAATCAAACACACACGTGCGCAATAAAAACTGGACCTTTAATTAAATCACGAACTTGAACCAAACGCAGCACAAAACTAAATACTAAAAACTAAATAACATGTAACTAAATACTAAGAACTAAATACTAAATACTAAATACATAATTAAATAAACTTCAAGTTCTTTCATAAAGCATAAATAAAAAAATAACATTTAACTAACATAAAAGAAGAAGAAAGAGATAAGAGGAGAGAGAGAGAGAGAGAGAGAGAGAGAGAGAGAGAGAGAGAGAAGAGTTGCAGAAGGCTGGAACAGGGGGCTGGTTTTCTGTCGCAGAGGCTGTGCAGAGGTGGCCGGAGGTGCTCTGTTGCAGGGTTTGGAGTTCTGCTGTGGTGGCCGAAGGCTGTTGCTATGGCTGAGAGTGGTGGTTCGGGTCTGGTGTGGAGTTGCTGAAGTGAGTTGCTGCTCTGCTAGATTTGCTCTCGGATGGTTGGATGGTAGGTTGGTGCTCATGGAGTTTTGCTCAGCTGGGGTTGCAACCGGAAGGAAGCTTGAGGGCTGGCTGAAGGTGTAGCTACTAGTTATGGAATTTGAAAGATTAAAAGAGAGGGAGAGGAACGAGAGACAGAGAGAAAGTTAGAGAAAAAGAGAACCTGATGGAGAAAAGATAACACTAGAGGAAGGAGACAATAACAGTAGGAAAGGGAAAGGGAAGGAGAAGAAGGGAAGAAGAAGAAGAAGAGAAGGAGCAAAGGAAGAAGGGAAAGGAAAAGAGAGAGCAAAGGGTATGGCTGGGGGCTCGTAACTGGCGTAGAGTGAATTTGAGGGAGAGAAGAGAAGAGAAGAACAAAAGAATAAAGGATAGAGAAGAGAGGAGTTTATGGAAGGAGAAGAGAAGGAGGGTGAAAGAGAGTAAAGGAGGAGGGAAGAAAAGTGGTGCGGGGCACAAGCAGTAGGGGAAGAGAAGAAAGGATTAAATAGGAGGAAGTGCAGAGGCTTGCCCTAGAGCCGGATCCAGATAAGTGACCCGATTCGGCTGCATGGGCGGGTCACATCATGATTTTAATATATATTTGTTCTTTTTTTTTTTAATTTTTATTTTTATTCTCTGCGAACATAGTCCATTTTGGCCTTTCTGGAGCCCGTTTCACTCAAAACATAGAATTTGTAGATAATTCTTTCCTCTTTCTCCAAAAATTTGAATCGTCTTGATCGGAGCTTAGGAGGAAAAGTTATGCATGATTTACAAACAGGTACTGGTTTTGGTTCCCGGGAGTTTTCCTGCAATAAAAAAATTGCCAAAAATTCGTAAATTATGCAATAAAACTCAAAAATAATAAATACAGCACTTTATTAAAATACTGGACATAATTAGACATTTAATTAAAAATAGAAGTCGTAAAGCCTGGATTAAAGTGCCTAATTATGCAATGTTGACGCGTAATCACACCCCTCAACTAACGTTTTACTAGTCTCTAGCAAATGACGTAAATGATTTTCAGGGGCGGTACCTACAACTACAAACTCCAGTGAACATGAAATTAGTGCACATGCGACACTACCATACGGTTTCACATACAAGAATATAACTGAATTTCACACAAGCTTGTTCATATTCAATGCACATACTCCGAAGCATGTCACTCATGCAAGTTTCATCATTTATATGTCGTTTAAGAACAGTATTCTCACATGAAGTTAACCGATGACATAATTCAGAGTTAAGCAGTCATATCAGTTCAAGTATAAACAAATAGACTCTCGAGGTGTGTGTGATGTGTGTGACTCAGTACACCTAGGATACCAGTGGACACCTATAGAATGGTCGCTTTGACTCGGCCTAACTGGTATACCCTCAAGAACACTCAAAGAAAATGGGTTCACTTATCATATGTGATTAAGAGTGTCGCAATCAAACATCCCACATATTAAAAGGAACAAACGCTAAGTATATGGAGTGGATTAGTCTAGAAAGGATCTAGCCTATCTATGAGGTGTCGGGTCCTTCACCCTAACATCTTCTCACCTACTTGTCATATCCAACTGAGACCACCCTAGATCAACTTATTCACAAACTTGTCATGAATACATTTGAGGCATTAACCGGTTGAAGAATCTTCATATGTGAAAAATATGTGTTGTGTCCTTGACTTTTTGTGATATGTATTTGGGCCAGCATTGACATTTCATTTCATGCGCATGTGTATTGCTTGTTATTTCATCTGCTCATTCTTCATTTTTTGTCTTTTCCTGATCAATTAGGACAATCTTAACACTTCTTTTATAATCATCATAGCATCAATGGGAATTGAGCTCAAATAGGGGTCCATGAACTAAGTCTATCTCTAAGGGTGGCTCAGCCTTCACATCTTAAGTAGGCTACAAGACCTAGGTTTCTATCTCCCCACTAGGTGTCACCTCTAGGCTAGCAAATCAAAGACAGAGACTAGTGTACAAGGAATCATCCAAAAAAAAGAGAATTAAGTTCCATGAACTCTGATTTGATATTAACACTCAAAAGGACGATACATAGCTCAAGGATATCTCATAAGGTGTCATAGTCGCCACGGGTGTTCTTTTAGTGCTCTCAGGAAACCCTAAGTGCAATGAATCACGTAAATGTGTTTATTTAGTCTCGTGAGATACATGTAGATACAAGAAATTATACAGCCAAATTAACACAAGTGTACTACCAATCAATTCTTCATGGAGTTACAAAATCATATAAAGAGAAACTACGCATGATTGACTCAAGTGTGTCATTCTTAAGTTATATACGAGTACGTGAAGGGTATGAGTCAGTGTTAAGCATGACATAATGCAATGCAATTCCTCAGTTCTCTTTCTTTCTTTCACTCTTTCTTTTTTTTTTTGTTTTTTTTGTTTTTTTTATTTTTTTTATAATATAAAACCCATATAAAACCCGGTACGTGTACGTGCACAGTGTTACATGTGAATGCTCACCCCCCCCCCCAACTAAAGTGGAACATTGTCCTAAATGTAAAAGCATAGGGAAAATAGAAAGGAATGTGCATGGGAAAAGTAAAGTGTATCTGAGTGACAGGGTAATGGAAAAGAAAGACTGAACTACGAGAAAATAGACCTAAAAACTAACTAAAAATAAAATAAGGTAAAATAAAAGGAAAAGAAGGGAAAGAAAAACATCACAATTGTCTGGCAGAGGCTCTGAGGGAATTTCATCTAGTAACCACAGGTCTATAAATTGCACCGGCGGTTCTCCAAATTTGAGCTGCCACAGTGGATCAGTCTTCATACCTACACGGAAATCAACCTCAAATGAATTAATACTCATTAAAATACCAAACAATATGTGTGCAGATCGACCCTCTTGTGTTGACAAGAAAGGGTCTTTATTCAACATCGTGTCTAAGAAATTTGCTTCTTTACGAACTAGTGTTCGAGAGAGAGTTATTGGAACAAGTACTTGTAGTTCTTTAGAAGCATTAACATTACAAGTTTTACCTGGTTCCTTGAAAATGAGATTCTCACCAGACTGGTCACCATCTTTATCGGGCGTACATATCATCTCACCACTACAAGGGTTTGCCTCCACATTGGGCTCTTTGACATTTGATTTAGGTCGGAGTGATGGTTCCACGGTTTCTGGGCTCTGAGAGTGAGGTACCATAGGTTGGTACTCCTCATTGGTATTAGTCTCCTTATTAACTAACTGCTCCGCTTCTGGGCTCATTTCCTCTAATTGCTCTTTGAATTCATCTATTTCAGTCGTAACTTCTAGTGCTGGGACAACTGGTTGCTCGAAGATGAGCATCTCAGATTGGGGAACTTCTTTCTCGCTTCTCGGAGTAATGACGGTCTCTGCTGTCTCAAAGAGAACATCGTGCATTTGTTGTTGTGGCTGCTAGTACTCTTGAGGACTAGGCTGAGGTTCCATGAGCAATTCTTCTTTTTCTAAGATGTCCAACTGTGTGCTTATCGCTTTAATGGTGTCCTGCAATTTATTTTGATGATCGACTTGAGTTTGCATGAACTGTTGGAGCATGTTCACCATCTATGTCATGCTATCCTCAAGAAATTCTGACGGTGTACAGCTCTGAGGAATCTGTTGTGGCTGATACTAAAGTGGAGGATTATCTGGATAGTATGTTGGCTCATATGCTTCTCTACCACTAATTGTGCTGATAGGGTGTGCAATCATAGGTGCCTGATTGTCTCATGTATTCCATTGTGGGACATTTTCAGCTAAGTAATCAAAAAATGATAATACCTGATCTGGATCCTCGCTGACGGGCTCTCCATTAGACATGGTATGGACAAAGTGCCTGCAATCAGGGATAAGAGCAGTATAAAAACAATAAGCTAACCTCCATGAGTCAAACCCGTGATGTGGATAAGTACTTAGCAGATCCTTGAATCGCTCCCAACAAGCCCTAAATGTCTCATCATCCTATTGCACAAAATTAAGAATCTGTTCCTACAAAAATTGAGTTTTCTATGAGGGACAAAATGCATGCAGAAATTCACACTCCATATTAGACCAATTAGTGATAGAGTGAGGTCTCAAGGACTGAAACCACATATGTTCCCTATCTTGCAAAGAAGCAGTAAATAAGTGCAGCCTAAGAGATTCATTAGTTCTAGCATGAGAGAAAAACATGTTGCAGGTTAACTCAAACTCTACTAGGTGCTGATAGGGGCACTCAGATTCTGTCCCGTAGAACTCGGGTAGCAATGACATCCTCTCGCGTTGCATCATGAAGTTAAGCTCGTCATTAGGCAAAACAGTGGAAAGAGGATGCAGTGGCATATTCAAGTTGCAAAAAGTCCATTATTGTACGTGGTGCAGGTGCAGCCATATTTGTGTTTTATTTTTTTCAAAACTCAATTTCTTTTTTTTTTCTTTTTTATAAAACTAATTAAAATGATGGGAAAAACACTAATTTGAGACTAAGACCAACATTCCCCGGCAACAGCGCCAAAAACTTGACTCACTCAAAAAATGAGCAGGTCGGAAGCTATCCCAAGTATAGGAGTTACGTCATGTAATATTCAATCCAAAGGCTAGATCGTCTCCTTAGGGAATGTGTTTTAATCTCAAATATTACGTTCGTCCAATCGAAAACAAAAATGTACTGAACTTTGTTCAGATTCGGGATTTTCAAGATTGTTCAATTTCACTTTTAACGAATTAAATAACACATAAATTGAAATCCTAAAACTAGCATGCATTGATTTAGAGAATACTAATGGAAACTCTAGACTGCTTAAGGAAACACTGAAACATGCATTAATTAAAGATGACAACCTAGAATATGGAATTAAAAAATACGGAATGGAAACTCAATCAAACACACACACGCGCAATAAAAACCGAACTTTTAATCAAATCACGAACTTGAACGAAACGCAGCACAAAACTAAATACTAAAAACTAAATAACATGTAACTAAATACTAAGAACTAAATACTAAATACATAATTAAATAAACTTCAAGTTCTTCCATAAAGCATAAATAAAAAAATAACATTTAACTAACATAAAAGAAGAAGAAAGAGATAAGAGGAGAGAGAGAGAGAGAGAGAGAGAGAGAGAGAGAGAGAGAGAGAGAGAGAGAGAAGAGTTGCAAAAGGCTGGAATAGGGGGCTGGTTTTTTGCCGCAGAGGCTGTGCAGAGGTGGCCGGAGGTGCTCTATTGCAGGGTCTGGAGTTCTATTGTGGTGGCCGAAGGCTGTTGTTATGGCCGAGAGTGGTGGCTCGGGTCTGGTGTGGAGTTGCTGAAGTGAGTTGCTCCTCTGCTAGAGTTGCTCTCAGATGGTTGGATGGTAGGTTGGTGCTCATGGAGTTTTGCTCGACTGGGGTTGCAACCGGAAGGAGGCTTGAGGGCTGGTCGAAGGTGTAGCTACTGGTTATGGAATTTGAAAGATTGAAAGAGAGGGAGGGGAACGAGAGACAGAGAGAAAGTTAGAGAAAAAGAGAACCTGATGGAGAAAAGATAACACTAGAGGAAGGAGACAATAGCTGTAGGAAAGGAAAAGGGAAAGAGAAGAAAAGGAGAAGAAGAAGAGAAGGAGCAAAGGAAGAAGGGAAGGGAAATGAGAGAGCAAAGGGTACATCTGGGGGCTCGTGACTGGCGTAGAGTGAATCTGAGGGAGAGAAGAGAAGAACAGAAGAGCAGGGGATAGAGAAGAGAGGAGTTTAGGGAAGGAGAAGAGAAGGAGAGTGAAAGAGAGTAAATGAGGAGGGAAGAAGAGTGGTGCGGGGCACACACAATAGGGGAAGAGAAGAAGGGATTAAATAAGAAGAAGTGCAGAGGCTTGCCCTAGACCCGGATCCAGATAAGTGACCCGACCCGACTGCATGGGCGGGTCACATCATGATTTTAATATATATATATATATATATTTAATTTTTGTTCTCTGCGAATGCAGTCCATTTTGTCCTTCCTGAAGCCCGTTTTACTTGAAACTCAAAACATAGAAGTTGTAGATAATCCTTTCCTTTTTCTCTAGAAATTTGAATCATCTTGATTGGAGCTCAGACGGAAAAGTTATACATGATTTATGAACAGGTGCCGATTTTGGTTCCCAAGAGTTTTCCTGCAACAAAAAAATTACCAAAAATTCATAAATTATGCAATAAAACTCAAAAATAATAAATATGGCATGTTATTAAAATATTGGACATAATTAGACATTTAATTAAAAATAGAAGCCGTAAAACCTAGATTAAAGTGCCTAATTATGCAATTTTGATGCGTAATCAGGCCTAAGTGGTTCTAAACGGCGAGTGGCCGGGTTTTATGAAATGAGTTTTAAAGTACAATTTTATTTTCTTAAATTGCACGATATGCTTTAGGAAACTTGTGAACCCAGTGTTGCGAGCGCGGTACCATTGCTTGAGAGAGTTTCACTAGTTGATCACGTGTGCCCACATCTACGAGCGTGTGGTGTTGGGTGGTACTAGCCGATTGACCGAGATGCAATCGGACCGTAAACGAGCTTACGAAAGCCCGCTGATGTATATAGCAGGGAGTTGACTTGGCTTGGGTTGATCCCCTAGGTTTTTGTCCAGCCTTCGGGCCTCACAACCCTAGCCACGGGGGTTTGTACATGACGAGTAGTTCCAAGGTGTATCTTTTATGCATATCTGTATATTTATGTCATGATGTAAATGTTTTCTAGTATTGATTTATGTTATAAGAAATAAGAAATGAGTATGCATACTATGTTCAGTAAAAGAGAGAGGTATGATTCTAATATACACTAAAAAGCTTGCTGCCACACACTGTCATTAACTTAATCTTCCTTACTGAGAGGTGTCTCACCTCGTTTTCAAGGAATCCTAGAGATCGAATTTAGTGGGATCTAGAGGGTGGAGACTAGTTTACTTACTTTTGTGAGTGTCTTCAAGAACTCAAATATGAGTAGTTATTGTAGTATGCCTTTGGGCTTGTATTTATGGTTGTGTGGACCGAGTTTGTTGACTTATTAGATTGAGATGTAATATGTGTATGGAAAGACCTGGATGTATGTTAATATTTAAACTCTGGTAACAGATGGTGGAGAATGTTTTAATTATTGCGCTACATATTTATATGTGGAGATGGTATCGAGTACACAGACGTCACTAAAGTAACACGCGGGCCCATGTGTCGGGTCAAGGCATTATACACACACACAATCTCTCTCTCTCTCTCCTCCCTCAGCTTTCTACCTCTCACAAATCTCTCTCTCACTCTCTTTCTCGTTCTCCCTCTCGGCTCTCTATTTCTCTATTTCACTCTCTCCCTCATGCAGATCTCTCTCTTTTCAATATATTCTCTTTCTCATGCCCACCCTCTCAGGCGATTGGTAAACCCCTTTTCCCTCTGACTATTTCATTTTTCATTTTTACTCATTCTATTTTCTTATTTCTCATCTCCTATTTCACTTTTCTTAATCTCATTTTGCAAATCTAGACTTCGAAAAAGGAAATGGCAAAGAGCAGCTCTTTGTCCACCGATCTCTAATCCCAAGTAAATTTTCTCTTATATATATATATATATATTTTTTTTTTTCTTTGATTTTTTAAATTTTCTTTGAAATTTTTCTTGCCAATTTTCTCAGGATCCAAACAAGTTTAGGGGTTCAGGTTAGATTTTGGGTAGGTTGAGTTAGTAAATAGGTCTTGGGCTTTTGTCAACTGGGTTGTATGGTTTGGGCCGGTTGGGCTAAGCTAGGCTTAGGCTAGGTTGGGTTTGAATGGGCTGACCTTAGTTTAGGCTTTAGGCTTTGATGATTAGTTTGCAGAGAGTTGGGCTTGGACTTAATGAAATGAGGCTCGACCAATTGGGTCGAACCTAATGGACTCAATTTGGAAGCGAGCTTGATTTGTTTGGGCGAAGCTCAATTTGGGGCTTTGATTAAAGTTCAATTGAGGATTTGGGCTCTAAATTTGTTGGAGCCCAATTAGGGCTTTAGGTCTTTTAAGTCTAAATGGGTTTGGGTCAATGAGTCAACAAATCCAGGTCAAGGTTGACCTGGGTCCTAGGTCTTTGGGTCATTTGACTTGGACTCGAGTCGGATCAAGGGGTATTCAGATCTAAATTTCAATTTAGATTTTCAAGTTTTTTTGTAAAACTTTTCGAATCTAGGTCAACACTAGGGTCTGTTCATTCAAAATTCATAAAATTTAATTTGAATTTTATCTTTTGAAAATTACTGATTCTTTTAAATTTTGAATTCACTGAATCTCTCTAAACTCATTCTCAATTTATTCATGAAAAGTTTAATCATAAAATCAAAATTTAAAGAAAAGGACACCAACCTGTTTTATTTCTCTGTTTCTGAATCCTCCAATCTGCTAGCTAGTTTTGCCTAAACTCTCCTTGGTCTCCATTGCCAAGCTCATTTTCAATTTTTGCAAGTCGAGGCCTTCGATCTGAATTCCTTCTTTGATCATTCAATCTCAATTATTCTTCCTTTCCTCACCTTTCAGTATTCAACTTTCTCTCAAAAGCATTTCTTAATAACCAACTCCTCTCCAAATTTCCTTCAATTTTTTTTAGTGAGCACTTCCTTCTCCCAGTTGTCCCCCAATAACTCTCGGATTCTCCCTATTTATAATCTAAGAAGAGAACCTTCATTTAAATTTGATTAGCCAATTTATTTTTAATTTACTCAGTCAAACTTCAAAAGTAATTTGTTAATTGAATTGATTAATCAATTCGTAATTGCTCAATCAAATTTAAAAGACAACTAATTTTTCTTCAGATTTCCAAATTGAAATTCTTTTCTGTATGTGTGTAGATGCAAGCATGGAGAAGCTGACCCATTGAACTTCTGCAATTTTTTCAATTTGTTTTTTTTTTTTTTCAAAATTTCTATTTTTCTCCTCTCTTTTTTTTCTTCCAATTTTCTATGTATTTATTTTTTACTTTTCCACGTATTTTAATTTTTTTCATGTATTTTCCCATTATTAATGAATTTGTACACACCTATGTATAAATTCAAAATTGAATCAGGAAAAGACCTAAATATGAATTGAAATTAAACCTAAAAATCCAAATTATGTTATATAAGCTCCAGACAAAATATGTTGTCTATAGGGATGATTTCAATTTTCTCTATTATGTGCATCAGTTTATGATGATCAAGCTCAAGGAAGCATCATGGTTGCATTAAAACAAGAGACAACACTTGTTCTCAAGTGAAATAATTGGACCCAAGAAATTAAACATATAATTTTTTTTTATATATTGAATTAATTTAAGAGGTTATGAAAAATGACTTGATCATTATTTTAGACTAATTTGTAGCTAGACTATATTCTAAACCAATTTGTAGCTAGCTAATATAGCATCCAAGAGGTTGCATGAAGGATCGTTTATGGACTATTGGGATGATTTTAATTTTCTCTATTATGTGCATCCGTTTGTGACAAGCTCATAGGAAGCATCATGAGTGTATTAAAACAAGAGACAACACTCGTTCTCAAGTGATATAATTCGATCCAAGAAATTACATATTTAATTTATTCTTACATATTGTATTTTTTATTTTTTTATGCTTTGTATTGTAGTCTTTATAGTATAGTTGTTTTCAATTGTCCTGCCCTTGTAGCATATGCATGTTACTAGCTCCTTATTATTCTTGTGTTTGTTGTTGTTGTTATTATTTTTTATATTTAGAAATTTTTTATTTTTTACTATAATAATAAAATATTTTATTGTTATTGTTATTATTATTATTGTTATCATTGTCATTTTTGTTGTTATTATTATTATCCCTACTATTATAAACGGGATTCCCCTTTAGGTATTTTTTTAAAATATCAAATTTATTTTAATAACTACCCATAATTATCCTCAAATATTCCTATAACTACACATAATTATCTCAAAATGTCCTTATATATATATATATATTAAAAAAAATATTATGATAAATAAAAATAAAAAATTTAAAATTATTTAGTCTTGGCTATAAATTTTAAAAATAAAAGTTGTGAAGCACTGCGTAGTGATGCCCATGATTAGTTTCTTATTACTTTCATAATAATAATTAGTATATTTATTGTTTATTATTATTATTATTGTTGTTGTTGTTGTTGTTATTTATAATAATTTGTAATGTTATTCTTGCCATTTTTATTATTATTATTATTGTTATTATTATTATTATTAGTTGTGGAAGAGTCCATAGATAATTAACTTGTGTTTTTTAGAAAATATTATTTAATTAGGATTATGCTTGTTCTTCTTCTTTTTTTTTTCTCTCTTTTTTTTTTTAAAAGAAGTCAAGAATGGAATTGTGGTTCTTATTTGTTAGGGAAAAAAATTTCAATTGTATGGAAAAATTAACATTTTGGCTAGAATGTGATTTCATGCTTATTTTTATAAGCTAAATATGAAACTGTTAATCGAAGTTGAATTTTTTTTCTTTTAGTTTTAATTCTACAAACAAAACTGGGATGAATTTAGAGATTAAAATTGAGTGAAAGGGAATGGTTACAAAATATTAAATTTGAAAAGTATGAGATAATAAATTTTGAATTAATAAAATTATTAAATAGATAAGATGGTCCACTAAAAATGTGAAGTAATATAGCATGTTAACATTACTAAATATTTCAGTAATAATTTTTACCATTTTTTAATGTAGATTTTAAATTCTTTTAGATGAAATTTATCATAAAATTTTATTAGACTTACGAATATCTATAATTCTAGGAGGGTAGATAAATATTATATTTGTAAAAATAAAATTAAAATATATTTTTATAATTCTTCTCTAATACCATAAAGGGGACTCCTTCGTGTATTTTTTTTTCAAAAATTTTAATATAACTATCAATAATTATTACAAAATACTTCATTAACTACCTACAGTTGTTCTAAAGTACGTTTACAATTATGTCAAATTTATTTTTACAATTATTTATAATTATCTTAAAATATCGTTTTAATTATTTATAAATATCTTAAAATGTCTATATATTATTTAATTTTTTTGTTTTTTTATTTATAATTTTTTAAAAAATTTTAAAAATAGAGACACAGTGGTCATGGTTAACACGTAATTTCGACGACAAGGGGGTTTCATGGAAAAATTTAAAATTCATACGTTGACGGGGTCATGAAGACACAGGTAGCAATTGGCGAACAATAGAACAAGCACACGGGACCTGTCAAAACGGAGGAAGAAGAAGGAGAAGAAGCAGAAGGAGAAGGAAAAAGAATTAACATCATTCAAAAGTGCAGGTAAGGATAGCATCAACAATATAGTTATTAGTTCGTCTCTTTCCCACTTCGTTCTAGGGTTTTGTCTTCGATTCGAAATTGTTCCATCGATATTCTATATCTGGTCAATTTCGACGATCCTCGATTTGTTTCGTAATTTTTCTAAATTTCAATATTCGATCATGTTTTAATTCCCGAAATCCGGATATTCTATGGCCCCTCTTTCGTAAGGATATGCTCTGAAACAGACGTTGGAGGTCATCGGCATGGGCGTTTGCGATCTCTGCCGTTTGTGTTCAGTGAATCTGGTATTATAATGAAGGATGCAATGGTTGGCAATTATCCTATCTAACTTGCTGTTTGCGCTTGTGAATGAGGCCAATTTGAATTCTTGTCATTGTAACTGTGAAAATTTGATGTAGTGTAATGTGTGAGAATTAATCTTTTTGAATTTTAGTCCTTGGTTTTTTGTGGTTGGCTTCTCTGGGTATTGGTTATACTATTTATAATAGCCAATGTTTTGAAAGGCTCAATCAAGGGTTGCCTTGAGGCTCACCTCAAGGCAAGGCATGCAAGGCCGGCTCTTGACAGTATGGGGCTCTAGGCGAATAATTTACTCAAGAACCCTTAATATTTTGTTTAATTTTTATTTTTATTTAAAATTAATTTTTCTAACTTTTTAAAATGCAAAATCACTAATTAAAGTTTTATATTCAAGATTTTCAAGTATTAGCTAGTTGTTGGTTATTTAATTTTTGGCCAAATAACTTACAACAAAAACAAAATACTCTATCTAAATCTTTAGAATATATAAGCCATTTTCTATCATGTTTCTCTCCATTTGATAATTTTCGAATATAATATATATTTGAAAGATGTCTTGAATTTTCATCTTTTGGAAAAATTAAATCATTATCTCTAATAGGACATTTTTCAATTAGTAAATTTCATAATTTGGTATCTATATTTTTCCAATATTTTGGATCATAAATATTATCATCATTATTTATTTATTTTCTTCTATATTGTTAAAATGTCTTTCAAAAGAAATATCATTAGTGAGCATTTCCTGTATATTAATGTTATCTTTATCACTATAATTATTATTATTATTATTATTATTAGATTCTAATTTCATCTCTGGAATTGATTGCTCATTTTTTGGAGGATTTTCATCTTACTCATTTATATTTTGCTTAAAACTAAAAACAAATTTATCAAGAGCTCCCTTTTGAGATGACACTAAATCTTCTATTTTTTTTTTCTTTCCTCGTTTTTCATATCCGGAGTCATATTTTCTCGTTGACATAATTAAATTTCAAAATTAACACAAACTATAAATTGATAAATTATGTAAACAAATAAAAATAAATTTAATAAATATATAGAAATAGTAGATTGAAACAATATAACCTGATTATTATTATTATTGCAAATCGATCGGCGAACAAGACTTTAGAGATATCGGATTCTTACCAAATATAACGCTATAATCTCAAAGCTTCCAAAATCTAAGAAAAAATAGAAAAAAGAGTGAAAATAATAGAAAAATAATATACAAACGTTGAAATAAAAATTAGAGTTGATGAAAATTACATAGAATCGGAGGCCCGAAAATGATGAACACAATAGTTGGAGCAAAAATCAAAGAGAAACCAAGAGATGAGAGTGTGAGAGATGAAAAAAAATTTTTAGAGAGACTAAGAGAGAGAGATGGAAGTAATAGATAATTTGAAATACAATAAAGTTGTTAGTTGGGAAATATAAGACTTGAAAAAAAAGAATTAAATTGTATTTATTTTATATTTTAAAATATAATTTTATTATTTATTAATTAGTTGGGAAGTCAATTATGGGAATAGAACATAATAAATAATATTAATATTATTTAATTAAAAAATATTTTGGAACTCAAAAATAATATTATTATATTAAAAAAAATTGAGGGGCCCCAAAAATTTGGGGGCCCTAGGCGCCTGCCTCAATTGCCTAAAGGCAGGGCCGCCCCTGAAGGCATGCCTCAAACGCCTTGAGGCTCAATGCAAAATGCCAAATCCCAAAAAGTCTAATGCATTACACACTAAGGTTTATGCATTAGTACAAAAGGCCTGTCTTTTGCGCCTTTTTAGTTGAAGCTTGTGCATTTTGGGTATGTGATCTGGAGTTGGACATAGCTAGAAAATTTTAATTCTATGTATATATCAATGTTTTAAAAGGTGAAGGCGTAAGGCGAGGCGTAAGCCTCAAGTCGTTGAAGCGTAAGCATTTTGGGACTGTAATTTTTAAAATAGTTAAAAAATAAAATAAATTTATATATAGTATAAAAATGAGAAAAAATTTAGAATAATGGAGAAAAAAAATAAGAACATAATTCTTAAGTATCATATAGGCCAATATTAGCTAACAAACTCAAACAATGCATGTTAAAAATAAATATGAGCCATAACATTACAAAAAGAAGAGAAAAAGCCAAATTAAAGCATCACAATGTCTCATCATCCAACATTCTAAAATCTAAGAATCTAAATCTGAAACTGAAGATCTTAGTTAAAGCTAAATCCAAGCCGTAGCAGGAACTTAAAACTGAAAATTGAAATCTGAAACAAAGACTTCAGACTGAGATGAAATCTTGAAGTAGAGAGGTTGTAAAGGGTCGTTGCAGAGAGACGAGAGTTTTGAAGGAGTCGTTGAAGGCATATCAAAGCTTGGAAGGGATCCTTGACTCGTTGGAGAGGTGGGAATCTTGGAGGAATCGTCGTAAGCAATCGTGGAGTCATCAGAGTGGGACGAGAAGCTTGGAGGTATTGTTGGAAGCAGTCGTTGAGTCATCGGAGAGGGACAAGGAGTTGGAGGAATTGTTGGAGCTACGGAAGCTTCATTGAGTCATCGGAGAGGGAGCTGGAGGAATCGTCTACGGAAGCTTCGTCGAGAGAGGGAGGAAGAAGCTTCATTGAGGGGGTTTAGACGATACGTTCTGCGCTGGTTTGTTTTTTTTTTTTTTTTTTTAATGTTTTAAATCAGGCCATACAAAAATGTGTACGCCTTCCAATTTGAGGCGTAAAATGCGAGTTTTTTTTTCCCGAGGTGTACGCATTTTAGGCATTACACCTTAGGGCGTTTTAAGCTCAAAACACCTCAAGGCGTGCCTTACGAACGCCTTTTAAAACACTGATATATATAAAGAAATGTCATAATACGAGTTGATTTCTAAAACTCTTGAACCTCAACATTTCCAAAATAATTGAGAGTTCTATCTTAGATCATGAAAATAATTTGAACTTTGTAATGTTATAACTATCTTTTGTCATGATGTAATAAATTGAAGTTAGTAATTTTTGAATGTCCGACAAATGGTTTGCAAATTATATATGATTTTTTTTTTAAAAACTTTTGTAGTTGAGATTTCTTATTTTTTTCTTTATTTGTAGAATATATGTAATTTGTTTACATATTTTTATCTAAAAAAAAAAAAATCTCGAAAGGCTTACGCCCCAATGCCTTAAGGCTTATGCCTTGCCTTGTAAGGGTTAGAATGCCTTATGCTTTCACCTTTTAAAACACTGATAATAGCTAAGCTTGAGGAAGTGTTTTTTTAATTGGCTGTCCATGAGAATTCTTTGCTGTATAATTATTCATGGAAACTTCCCTAGAATCAAGTTGCTATGATACGTATAAATTCATGGTTTGGACAGACAAAGGTATTGTCTAGTCATTTCTTTTTCCTGTTCAGAAAATGTGATATTGATGCTATCATAATTTCAGTCCATGTTTTACAAATACTTATTGTGGAGATTGGATAATGTGGTTTTGAAGCTATCATAATCTCAGCACAAGTTTTTATGTGGAAATCTATAAATATCTCGCATGATTTTTCAATTAGTTTCTTGGATAAGCCTTAATAAATTGGCTTCATGACCTTGCAGATATGCAGAGCCAGCTTGTGTGTAGTGGTTGCAGGAATGTTCTTCTATATCCCAGAGGAGCAACAAATGTGTGTTGTGCATTATGTAATTCAGTTACTCCAGTTCCACCTCCTGGTATTTTTCATTGTTCTTTCCTTGTCATTATGTGAAATTTAAAAAAAAACATCGAATATCTTAGGTAGACATTTATTGCTTTTGCATATATTTTTACGGGGAACCTCTGGGAAGCATGTGACTGAATGGAGTCGAATGTGTGAAATATCCAATGAGTAGCTAGTTAATTAGTTCAGCTAAGCAAGACTATTAATGGTCAAACGTTGTTCCATTTACATGTTAAGATTTGGGCTTGACTTGGACTCCTACTTGTGAGCAAGACAAAGAAGAATTTCTGTGGTGGTCTTAGTGGTCCATATTGGAATAAATTTTTAAGTTTCTGTTTGTGCTTATAGATTAATTATCTTGATAATCTCTAGTGATGTACATAAATGTACATAAGGCCCCATTTATTTGCGCTTAATTGTCTATAAATAAATGTGGGCTCTTAATGATCTAGAATTGAGTGAACTAGCCTTGTAAAGGATGTTGAATTACCTCTAACAAAACTAGATGATGGAGGATGAGAAGTAGGTATTTGGATGGGTCATTTAGACCCAGTTTAGAGGCCTATGTCGAAGAATAGGGTCAATGGTGTATTGGGTACTAAACCCAAATGTGCTTAGTTAATTAGTTGTGTATTTTGTTTGTTTAGTTTGTTCGTAGTAGGATTAGGTATTTTGGGGGCTTGTTTGTAATATTTGTGTAATTTAGGAGTTTGTTTGTTATTTTATCTAGTTAATATTCACGTAATTCCCCCTTGTTTCTCGTCTCTCCTCTCTTCCTTCTTCATTCTTCTTCCTCTTCTTCCCTTCTCCTCTCCTACGTTCTCTCATAGCTATAGATCCTTGATGCTGTCTTGCATCACTAGAGATCCATGTTTATTCAGAGGCTCTATTGGACATTTTTGTGCTAAAAAAAATGTTATTCCACAATACTCCACACATTTCTCTGCATATCCCAAATTCTATCTTGCATATTGAGTGGTTCGTTCATGGTTTTAAATAATGGCTGCAACTGTTATGTAACGCTCTTACGTAACGGTTTTTGAGTTAGTGACACTGTTACACACCACAAAATCGGTGGGAAGAAAAATCACAGTTGTAGTGCCCGTTTCGGACCGTGACTGTTATGTAAAGACTGCTACGACTGTTACTTAACCGCTACAGGCAACGGTACAGGACCGTTGCACATAAAAATTTATTTTATTTTGTACTTTTTCTTCTTACTTTTTCCCTATCTTTCATAAATCATTGTCAATATACCATGTGGTGAGAGAGGGAAAAGATTATAATGAAAATGTCAATGATACAAAATATACTATTTCTTTAAATGCTCATAAGAGATGCATTAATTAACAATTTGAAAATACTAACTAGTTGGAAAAATATTTTATTTTGATAATATTAGTAATGTGATATTTGTGTTCTATATTTTTCAACTTCAACCTTCTTTCTTTTCTAGCTATTTTATATTTGTATTATTTGTATGTTCTATGTGCCTGCTAGATTAATGGAGTGTATAATGTATTTTGTTTTATTAATTAATTTAGCACACATAAGAATTTATCACAAATAAGAACAATGAGAAGTATAAATACGTGCACACGTAATTTTTCTATCAATGGTGGTTTAAAACAAATGTAAACTTGTTGCCCTTACCAAATAACTTAGTTCCTCGAACTAAAGGATCCAAAATACACCAAAACACCTTCTAAGAAGGGCTAAAAGCTTAAAAACATGCAAGTACGCTAATATGCACAAGGTTGCGCGTGCTTCAAAAAAATTCACGGCCGTTACACCCGCTTCCTGTTATGTAACATCCATTACTCTCGCTTCCTGTTACACCAGTCACCGATATATTACGCTACCCGCTACCGCGATTTAAAACCATGAGTTAGTTACCAAACTACTAAAATAATTCAACATTCACATTGAGAGACTATTCCAGTTATATTAAGAAACTGCTTTTCGTGCTTAGTTTTATCAAACGACGCCAAAGTATAGTGTGCTTTGGCATGAAGATATATTTTGAAATTATACTTAGGTTGCAAGAGGTCTATCTCCTTTTCTAGTGCACAAATGTGCCTTCTTTTCAACAAATTCAATTTAAGAGGTATGTACCTCGTTAAAAAAAAGTATCAATTAAAATGAACAATGACAAAGAACTGCTTTGTGTAACAAGTTGAAGGTGCCTTTTTTTAGGGAGGACATAAGTTTCCATTAGAAAGCAAGGGTGAAATGGGTTAAGGAAGGGGATGTCAATTCTAGTGTTTTTTTTCCCCATATAGTGGCAAGTGGAAGAAGGAAATGCCTTATTAAAAGTTGGAGTCTGATTGCCTAGTCAGGCTAGCTTAAGTGGTAAGGCTGAACTTGTGACTGTGGTGACCTTAAGGTCACGGGTTTGATTCCCTTTTGAGACATTATGTTGGTGAATTACCAAGGGTGCGTCAATAGGTGGGCGGCAACATTTCACCCCCTCGGGTTTGGTGCCGCACCATTGTGTCCAATGTGGCACGATGGTGGCTAGAGTCCCCAAGTTATCAAAAAAAAAAAAAAAAAAAAAACGTTGGAGTCTAATTCAAGGTTTATTGGGGGGGGGGGGGGGGGGAATACTCTGATAGGGTTTTGATTGGAGTCCAATTGAGGCGAGTGCGGCCCAATTGCTTGAGAGACATTTCATGGCTGAAGGAATAAAGAAAATAGTGTTTAAGATGAGCAAGGACAAATCTCTTAGGCTGGATGGGTTCATGATGGCTTTTTTCTAGGAAAATTGGGATGTTGGAGGATGTATCAAGATTCTTTGAGAAGTTCCATAGAAATAGGGTGGTAGGCAATCATGTGAACTCCACCTTCCTAACTTTAGTCCTATAAAATGGAGAGATCATTGAGTGAGGGACTTTGGACTTACTAGTCTTTACAAGGTTCTCTCCAAGGTTGTAGCTAAAAGACTTTGAGAGGTCTTAGGGCTACAATAACTGTGGCGCAATCAACATTATTATTTTTAGATAATAGAACAATTATATTAAAATAACATTATTACAATGAAATGAAAATAAGAAATCCCCAATTAAAAGCACAAAAAGAAGAAAGGTATAACTAACAATTACATCAAAGCTGCTTTCTAATCCCTTTGAATGTTAAATATAAAAGACCCCCAAAAACCCCAAAAGAATGAGCCCAGAAAGAAGCAAGAAAAATAACTTTCTCCCAAAGCAATCTTGAAGATGTCTTTTGATTTTAAAACTCTAGCATTCCTTTCCAGCCAAAGAGACTACAAAATTGTAAAAATAGAGTAGTCCAAAAATGTCCATTCTCTCTCCTTCCCAAAGCCCCAAAACTTCACTTTCAAAAAATCTTGAATTGTAGCTAGAGCCACCCAAACCTCACTAGAGTATGAGAACAAATTATTCCATGTGTATCTTGCTACCTTACAATGAATGAACAAATGACTAATAATCTCATTAGAGTCATTGCACATCATACAAATATATGGGCTAGGGGCTTTGTAGGGCCTCCTTAATTGTAGCATATTATTTGTATTGATCTTGTTAAGAGTTGAGGCCTAAATGAAAGCCTAGACTTTAAAAGTAATCTTTGATTTCCGAACAGCTTTATGTAAGAGGAAAGAGTGGAGATTTGTGGTTTTTATGAGATTGGAAAAGAAAGACTTTGAAGAGAAAGACCCTGAAGCGCCCCCAATCGACGTTGTTTAGAGTTGTGCTTGTGGCTAACAAGGTAGTGGACGATGTGAGGAGGAGGGAGCTTTTATTCAAGATGGATTTCGAGAAAGCTTATGATATGTTTAATTGGGGCTTCTTGGATAAGGTAATGATGTAGGACCAGAAGCAGATATTTGGATGGATTGTTTCTACCCAATTTGGAGGCCTACGTCGAAGAATAGGGTCAATGGTTTTTGGGATCCTAAACCCAAATGTGCTTAGTTAGTTAGCTGTTTAATTATATGTGTTTAGTTTTCTTGTATTAGGATTATGTATGTTGGGGGGGCTTGTTTATAGTATTTGCGTATTTTAGGGGTATGTTTATAAATTAATGTAGTTTTAGGGGTATATGTGTAATTTCATGTGTTAGAGGCTTTCTCATAGATAGTGTGTGAAAGCATTGTTGTATGCAATTTTTGTTGAATTTGAATTAAATTGAATGCGTGATTCCCTCTTGTATCTCCTCTCTAATCTCATCCCCTTCAATTTCTTCTCGTCTATCCCATGGTTGCAGATCCTTGATGCTGCCCCTGCATTTGGTATCAGAGCTCAACCATGATCTCCATTCTTCTGTTTCAATTCCCCCATTTTCCCCTTTCACTCTTCTTCTTCCCCCTCTTCTTCTCTTCTTCTTTTTCTCATCTGTTTTGTAACTTCACCCCTCCCTCTCTTCTTCTTATCTCCTCTGTTCAGGAACTTCTCTCTCCCAATCTTCTCTGCTTTTGTTTTGATTCCCATCTCTGTTCAGCTGTGCTGCTTCTTTTTTCTTTTTCTTCTTCCCTTCTTTTCTTTCTGTTTCTCTCTCTCTCTCTCCCTCTCTCTCTGTGATTCTAAATCCCAATCCTAGATTTCACCCCCTTCAACTATCTTCTCTTCCCTGAAATTTCAGTGAAAAAAAAAAACCTGAAACAGTTCTGAAAATTTTCAAAATTCTAGTCGTGCCCCTCATTCTTCATACAAATCTTTCCTGTAAAATTTTGGAACACCTCCAGTGCCATTATAAAAGGAATCGCCCGAAACCCATTCCACTAAAGTTTTGTTGCTTTTCGACTGTTGGATGGCCCCACCTGGCAGCCAAACATCTCTAGCTGTCGGCCTCTCAAAATCCCTAGCTTCCTGCCCTTTTCTCATCAAACTGCCAACACCAGTGCAATCCCCATCCCTTGATCCCCTTTCGCCACAAGTTTCATCACTAGAGGATCCTTGCTGGCGGTGCATGTGCCCCATGCGCCGGTGACTACGAGTGAGAATCTGCCAGACTTTTCTCTTGCTTCCACATTCATGAGAAAATGCTGCAGCCATGATATTTTGAGTTTTCTCTGCAATGTTCTGACCTGCAGGGAGATATTTTGATTTGTGGACATGATATTTTGCGAGCAAGCGTGATAAATTTGATGTGAAAGGGTAGAAATTTCCTTGCCAACATCAAGAATCAGACCTAATTGCTGCCTTTTGCTGCCATTTGTTAGTTGTTTATGAGTGTTTGTTTTACTTGATGCCTGTTCTTAAGAAATTGAGAGTGATGCTTGTGGTGCATGAATAATTGAGGATTGTTAGCAAATTGTTTAAGAACCCTTGTGATATACAATTGCATGACAGTGACCAATGTTGAATGGTGTGTAAAGGTGGAATTGTTATATGGTTGGGTACAAAACATGGAAATGCCTTGGAGACTATTACCAATGCTTTGAATAGGCTAACTACCGAAGTTGTGGCCTTAGGTAAAAGGTCCATGGATTTTCCTGTAGAACAGGATGGTGGAATAGCTGCTGTCCCTCATGCTTTTGAGTTGTGTGATGGCCAAAATAATCATTTGAATAAGGGAATTAAACTAGAAGTCTCAAATCTTAATAGTGATGATTCTCCCAATGAATTTGATGATTGGATGTATTCTTTGGAATACTATTTCCAATGGTATGAGATGAATGAGGCTACAAAGTTGTGCTTGGCTGAATCAAAATTGAAGGGAACTGCTCGAATTTGGTTGATTGAACAACATAAGATCTTTAGGAGGAGGAAATTTGGTGAGATTACAATGTTACAACGTGGGATGAGTTGAATTGAGCCATGCAAGAGCAATTTGTGCCTCTCAATTATCAACAGCGTGTTCATCTCCAACTCTTTTATTTGAAGCAAGAAAAAAAGACCGTGATGTAGTACATTAGTAGAAAGAGGATGTGATGATAGCTTTGTACTGAAAGGGTTGAAGCCAGCCATGACCTCCAAGCTTGCTGCATGTCGTCTAATCACAGCTGGGGATGTTGTACAGATTGCCACTCAGATGGAGTAGGATTAGCAAGGCAATCCTCCTAGAGCTACATTAGCCCTTTGATTTGAGAAGAGTACTGGAGTTGTAAGAGAGAAGACAATTGAGCAATTGGGTAAAGGAATTTAGACCAATACCCCTTGGAAGACTCTTGACCATTCTGGAACAACTTCTAAGAGTTAATCATCACTTAAATGCTTTATATGTCAAGATTTTGGCCATTGAGCTGCAGACTGTCCTAACCAAGTCATGGCTTACGGAAAACGAAGATGAAGATGAAGATGAAGATGAAGATGAAGATGATGATGCCACTCAAGTAGTCAAAGCTGAAACAGAAATCCTAAGTGACTTAGATGATGATGGCAATGTGAAAATCTGTTTTGTGCTTTGACATATGCTCTCTTCTCACAAGGTTGAAGAAAAAAAAGATGGGAGGCGGACCAACATCTTTCAAACTTGTGTGATTTGCCAAAAGCAGCTTTGTACTTTGGCTATTGATCCTGGTAGTTGCACAAATGTAGTTTCTGAAGAAGCTGTAAAGACATTAAATTTGGAAGTTGGGCCTCATCCCAAGCGATACAAAATTGCTTGGGTGATTAATACCAACTTGAAGGTCCATGATTGTTGTTTACTTACCTTCAAGATTGGTTCATTGTGGAGGTAATGCAATGTGATATCCTTTCTCTCAAAATTTTTTTGATAGCAAAAGAAGAATATCATTAATAGATTAATAATGTAAAGCTAGGAGGGTAAGACAAATATCCTTAACAAAGTCTGGAAAAATCCAGAAAAAAAAAAGAAACAATTAAAAAAAAAACTAAAAAGACCAAAACAACCAGTGCAAACTAACAAAATCCAACACATAACGCCAATTGCGCTGAATATTAGAAAAGTTCACCCCTTTAAAAATTTTTCCTGCCCCACACACCAAAGAGAAGCCAAATAATGCATCTTTCCCAAACCAGCAACTGTTACAACTTCTTCCTTGAAAAGATATGCGCATTACGCTCCATCCACAGCCCCCAAAATACAGCAAAGAAAGCACATTTCCAGAGTGCTGCCCTTTCCTTTTCATGTCAAAACCAACAAAAGAAACTTTCAAAAAGTCGTCCACTGCTTCTGAACTCGTGAACATTCGCCTCGATAGCCAAATAACTTATTACATTCCAAGCATAATCACAATGTATAGACATATCTGATGTAGATTTTGAACAATTAAAACAAAAAACACAGATATTTGGAGAGAGTGCCTTCAAAGGTATCTTGAATTGTAGCAAGTTATTGGCATTAACTCTATCAAGCATAACCAACCAAATAAAAGCCTTATTTTAGAGAGGACTGTGGCCTTCCAAATGGATTTATAAAGAGGAAAACAGGAATTAGATCTAATTAGAAAGTCACAAAAAGATTGTCAAGAATAAACCCCCGAATTATCCGAAGACCAAGACTGCTATCCTCCTCCAAAGAAAAACTGTAGTTATTCAGCAAGGCTAACAAAGAGGATAGCTCTATCTACCCCCTGTTATTCAGCGACCTACATAAACAAAAATCCCATGAGGATAAATGACCACTTGGATCAACAAAAAAGGAGGAAATGGAACCATTTTGCTCTATGCTCAAGCGAAAGAGGTGAGGAAAAGAGGTGGAAAAATTGACAAAACTAAATTCCCCAACCAAGGATCTTTCCAAAAGCGGATGTTACAATCCCTTTCCACCAAGAATTTCATATGGGGAATGAAATGGGGATAAATCTAAGATATAGGTTTCCACGACTCTTTGAAGAACATCTAAATCTCAAGTTAGTATCCCACCCATTCTCGTCTAAACCATACCTTTTACAACTTTATGCTACGAGGAAGAAATTCTCTAGTGCAAATTGCCAAAGCCATTTAGCGAGTCCTTCCTCTCAAAATTTGTCATCCTTTTGGGCCGTCCATAGTTGTTTGATAGGAGGGTTAAGCATGATGGATATGAGAATTCTTATTCCTTTTCCATTGACAGCAGGAAATATATGTTGATGCCATCTTGAGCTCTCCCACTCGCCAACTTGAAGCGTATCGCTGATTCCTTTCTTATGAAACAAGATGATTCTATTTATGGCGGTGGACTCCTTGGTACTTCCCCAACTTGATGGAGTTGGGTTCTTTTCGAAAGGAGGGAATTGATTTAGGACGAGAAGTGGGTATTTGGATGGATCATTTTGACCCAATTTGGAGGCCTATGTCGAAGAATAGGGTCAATGGTTTGTTGAGTCCTAAACCCAAATGTGCTTAGTTAATTATGTGTATTCATTTTTCTTGTATTAGGATTATGTATGTTGAGGGCTTGTTTGAAATATTTGTGTATTTTTGGTGTGTATGTTTGTAAATTAATGTAGTTTTAGGGGTATATGTGTAATTTCATGTGTTAGAGGCTTTCTTATAACAGTGTATGAAAGCCATGTTGTAGGCAGTTGCTGATGAATTTTAACTGAATTGAATGTGTGATTTCCCCTTGTATCTCCTCTCTCCTCTCATCCCCTTTCCTCTCTTCAGTTTCTTCTTCTCTCCTATGGCTGCAGACCCGTGGTGCTGCCCCTGCATCAAGTAATGTGAAGGAAAAGGTTCGTGGAGGCATGGTGAAAATGGATCAAATTTTGCTTGAGCTTGACCAATTTGTTAGTCATTGCCAATGGTTAAGCTAAAGAGTGATTTAGAGCTTTTGGGGGGCCTAAGCAAGGGGATCGTGTGTATCTTTTTTTTGTATACTAGAGGACACCTTGAATAGGACAGTGATGCGGGCTTAGGATTTATGGGTGATTTATAGCCCTTTGTATGGTGAGGGAGAAAGTGGAGCATTCTCACCTCTAGTTTGCAGATGATACCATGTCTTTTATTTCCTAGGATAGTGTTAATAAATTTTGTAGGGCAATTAAGCTGCTCTAAAAATTTGAGGAAATCTCTAGATTAAAGATCAACTTGCCCAAGATTGTGGTGTTAGAAAGCTTTCAAACCTTGGAGGGTTGTGCCTCCTTTGAGTGGCTACTTTCGTATCTTTCTATCCCTCTTGCGGGCAATACAAACTCCTTGGCCTTTTGGGACTCGGCGATTGAGAGGGCAGATAGAAGGTTGGAGGTTTGGAAGATGGTGTATTTACCTCTCGAGGGTTGCTTATTAGTGCTTCACTCTTCAACATCCCTATCCATTTTGTTTCTCTCTTTAGAGTGCCTTTAAAGGTGACCAAGGCACTTTAGAAGCTAATACGTGATTTTCTTTGGTATGGTCTATGGGAGAGCAAGAGGGATGATCTAGATAGTCGAGAGGTTGTTAGAAAACACTAATTGGGGGATAGGGGCTTTGTAACAAACTTTACGAAAACATCTCCTTGATTGGTAAATGGTCGTGGAGGTTTTATTTGGAAGTGAACTCCCTGCGGCACAAGGTGATTAGAAGTAAATATTGGCTCCATCGAAATGGGTGTAAGACTAGAGAAAGTGGTATTTTCTCTCTTGCTTGCCCCTAGAAGTTTGTGTCATAGGATATATATTCTTTCCTTTCACCTATATCAAAGGGAGTGATGGGAACAAAGTTTGTTTTATGGGGAGGATATTTGGTTGGGCAAGGTTTTTTTGGAGGTGCATTGATTGTTCAAATTTTCTTTTCTTCACAATGCACT
This sequence comes from Malania oleifera, assembly GCF_029873635.1. Taxonomy (NCBI): domain Eukaryota; kingdom Viridiplantae; phylum Streptophyta; class Magnoliopsida; order Santalales; family Ximeniaceae; genus Malania; species Malania oleifera. Next base: position 52,177,815 of record NC_080423.1, read on the forward strand.
TATCACTTCATCCTTTTACTTCCCCCCCGGGGGGTGGGGGGGGGGGGGGTTTACCCTTCCGTAGGATTTCCATATTTTCAAGTATCTCAACAAAAGAGAGGTTGAAGAGCTTACCACATTGCTTTCCATATTGGACTATTTCATTCATTCTAGTAGGGAGGATGGGAGACTTGGGAGGTTGATTCCTTCAGTTCTCTAAATCTTTTTTCTCCCATCTCCTAAACACACCCTTTCCTCCCTTAATCCTTTCCCTCGGAGGCAATCATTTGGAAGGTTGAGGTTCCCTACCTTCATCTAGAATGTGTCTTTGGATAGACTTAATATGCATGAAATATTACAATGAGAAGGCTCATCATGCTTGATATGTGAGCCCTGATATGTGCTTGATGTGTGGTGAATCCAATGAAACAAATGTCCGCCTGTTTCTTCATTGTAAGGTGCCATCGTACCTTTGGAATGCTATCTTCGTATCTTGGAGAAGGGGTGGTGCCTCAAATGTGAGAGATCTCTTGAAGTAAATTGCTGGGGTTTTGGTTCTAGCAAAAATGGACATAGTCAATACAACAGGACACTTCATTTGTATTATTTGGCTTGAGAGAAACGTGAAAACTTTTAGGGGGTGCTCATCTAACCCGCATTCATTATCAGATAGAGTGGCATTCTTGGCATCGTTTTGGGTCTCACTCTCTTGGCTTCTTTTGTGGATTAATGCTATCTAATCTCCAAAAGGATTGGAGGGCAGATTTTTCGTAATATTTTTAGTATGAACATTGTTCATTGTTCTATGTGGATATTTTGTCCACTGACTTCTTGTACTTATATGGTTATTAATAAAATTTTTCTCTTATCCAGAAAATAATAATATGCAATTCATACATATGTCTGTTGTGTTATGTCAAATAGTCATGTGCCAGTGTTACTTTTACTTTTTTCTCTTGGACATTCCACATTATGTGAACCTACATTTTTAAAATTTTAAAATCCATGAGTTGACACCAACTTCAATCCCAAAATTTTCACATTAATTTAAAAATCCATGTGTGGAGGAGAGTGTGAGGGAGAAAGAGCTTTAACTTGAGATTAAAATAGGTTATAAAGAAGTGGTGATATTTTTGGATTTGTGAAATATAACTAGGGTCTTTTTCCTCACTTAATAATTTATTTGGTGATTTCTCCAAGCTGAGAATCTGAGTACCCACCTTTTAAAATGGGAATAGGAATGTCAGTGTTGAAGAGCTTTGTGGATATATGCATCATTCTTGGGAATGGGATTCCTAACTATAAAAAGTGAAACCTGGGGGTACCTGGAAACAATGAGGTTCTTGGTTGGATCTGCAAACCAAACGCCAAATTACTGATGCTGCAGAACTTTACTTCCATCTCAAGGCTTCGGGAGTTCTCTTGTATTTAGTTTGTTTTGAGGAAAAGAAATGTTTTTGTGGCTTGATTATATTGCTTATGTTTGACAGCCACACTTGTGATCCACTGAATGAATGATTGCAAAATCTAGACCTTTCCTTTCTTCATCCTAAATTATTACAATATGAATGAGGAAATTTAACTTAAAAAATTCTAGTTGTCACTTGTCCATGGTAGCAAGACCTCTTTCAATTTATGAGCTGCATAATTTGATGCTAACTGTGATTACCCATGCATCATGCTGCTCTATACCATTAAAATGTTGCTTCTCAGCTTCGATTGTGTTCTTATCTTAGATCCTTTATCAATTTCAGGGCTGTGATTGTTAAGAGTGTTTTTTTTTTACATGATAAATATAATCTAGGAATTCAGATTAATGATCGTATACTTAGCATTTTTGCATTTTGATGAACATAGCACAAGAATCTAAGTTAACTAATACATATTTCCCTTGGCACGCATTTAAGTGTCGAGATTTGAATGGCCAGTCGGATTGCAAATTTGACATCCTACAACTGAAAGACAAACGTAGTGGGTTTTATGGCATGATTGCATATTCCTTTCTTTTTTGGTTTTTGTTTTTGACTAGTTATAATTTACGGCAAAAGACTGCTTGATGTTTGCCAAAAAGACACAAACTTCGCTTGAGGTTTCAAAAATCCCTTAGACCCCTCCTGAGGTTTGGCAAGTTTCAAAAGTCCCTTGGACCTCCTCTAACATTTTATTTTTGGGACACTTATACCCCTCATTGGGCATGTCTCTTTTCTAAATATTTGAGGGAAGTCATTGTCTTTTTGGCAGAATATAGGGGAGGTCCGCTTTCTTTTTGCCAAATCTCATGAGAGGTTCTTGAAATTTTTGAGACCCTGGGGAGGGCAGCGTTTTGTGAAAAATCTTGGGGGAGGATGGTGTCTTTTAATTTATATTTTGTGGCAAAGTCTTGCCTTAGTGAGGGTAGAAATCAAGGAGATTATTGCCCATTTGAGCGAAAAAGATTTGTGAAGTAACTAACAGAGTAATGAAAGTGGTCTTGGGAGCAATGGATAGGGATGAGGATTGGAAGGTTGAATTTGACAATTCTAAGAAGTTGGCCAGGCATTTTGTTAGGGATGAGGGCATCTCGATAATAGGGGAATGGTCAATAATGATAGAAAGCAGCTAATGATTTCCTCTAACAGTTCTATGACAGATTTACAGTGGGATTAGAATTCCTTGATCCAGTAGAGATGTTTTGTAATTTGTTGTTTTCCTTTTTTTTTTTGTTTTCGTTTCTTCTCCTTTCCTGTATTCTAGGAGGATATCTTATTCTCCCTGTTTTCTTTTTCCTTCTGTTATACTATTATTCTCCTTCTCTAGTAAATTTCTTTTTTATTTAAAAAAATAGTGGTGGGAAGTGAGTTCGAGCTTCGAGGATATAATAGAACCAAAATTCTCTAGATGCTTGAACTAGGAGAGAGAGCATTCCATGTTTGTTAATATTGGACTCTACATGGGATCTGCAGAAGGGTTGGCAGGCTTGGATTGAAGATCATAAGATTCTACTAATGATATAAGATATTAAAAGTTATTTTATTTGTTTTTTTTCATAAATTATAATAAAATAAACCTGAAAAATTGTTTAGTAATTGCTCAATACTAGGAAAATAACAAGTAGCTTATATGGTAGACCCATCACATAACAAGGAGATAAGTGTTCAAATCATTTCTAAACCAAACATAATTTTTAATTGTCACGCCCCGAACCCTGAAATGGGACCCAGGGGTGAATTAAGTAACCTAACCTTTCTCTGTATCAATATAAAACATACATGATACCATATACAAGAGGGTCCGACCTCGTGGGGTAATGGATGCCCTATATACATACATACACATGTTCATACTCATCAACATAAGCAGCGGAAAACGAACTTTCTTTACATCAAACTGTACCATACCAGAGTCTATACCATACAAGGTTAAACATACCTACAAATACTATACATACCACGGGTGTCTACAAAATCCATCAGGACAACTCGGTTACAAAATTCGTACTTATCAGGTACTAATAGTAGCTAAACACACCCCCGCTTTCGGATGCTAGGATGCTAGTTTCGGCTACCCAAAGGACCTGAAAAACATTTGTATATATTCGGGGTGAGACACCTCAGTAAGGGAGAAAACAAGTTATATCAGTGTGTGGCATACTAGTGTCATTTTCATACTTTATAACACATACATACAATACAGTTTGAAACAATACGTACAGTTTCAAAACAAGTTCCATACATTTCCATACAATTCCATACAGTTCCATTATTTTCACAAAACCATTCCAGTTTATACGATACTCAAATACATACATACATACATACATATGGTCAGTGTCGTCACACTACTCACAACTGCACAAGTCACCTAGTCTCACAGCGGTTACGTTCCAACACATTAAACTACGAAGGTTTCCGACTCAGGCCCAATAGTGAATCAATTGCTACATATGCAACTACACAAGGTCACCTGGTCTAACCCCGATTACGTTACCATGTGTAAACTACGCTGCGTCAACCTAGGCCCACTGTGGTCCGTTGTTACATTCGGTGACCAGCCGAATCATACTGGTGATATTTCATACCCTGGATATAGAGCCGGCCACTCTTGGTGATATTTCGCACCCCGGATATAGAGTCGGCCACTCTTGCCCACGGTAGTTAACCGTTACAGGGCACGGCGTACGGTAGTTAGCCACCCCTAGCTGTTACGGCGTACGGTAGTTAGCCGCCCCTAGCCGTTTCGGCGTACGATAGTTAGCCGCCCCTAGCCGATTTTCACAAAACCTGGAATCACTTTGGAACTCACGTCCCTATACATTTCAGCGTACGGTAATAAGCCGCCACATAGCTGTTTTCACAAATACCTGGAACATTTACATACATGCACACATACCACACTTATTTGGTTTACGACAAATCATATCGTTTACAATTTCAAGTATACAGTTTATGTAAATATGGATTACGGTCACCTCAATAATACAGTTGAAATAACAAAAACGGTTTTCCAATCAAATAAGAGATGATACTCGAAATCCCCAATTTTCCCGAAAACTATAACCCAAAAATCCCGTGTTTTTATCCGATAGATTTCCTCAAATAAGTAGTCAAAACATACATACGATCGTAGCCTACAGGCTTACTGATCCCGATTTCAAAAAATGAACTGATATAAACAGAATCCCCTTACCTCAACCCGAAACCAAACGACAAACTCTACGGCCCTCAAAACTACGAACCGAGATTCCGAAATCTACAAACCACAATACTAAATATGCTTATAATCCATACTACTACACATATACCGAATCAGAAATGAAAACCGAGCCTTACCTCGATTTTGTCCCGGAACTTGAAAATCTCCGAAACGAGATTCCGATCCACAGAAGTTGTAATCGTGGTAACCTCGGATTTCCGATCCTATCAACGACCGGCGAGGAAATCTAGAGAGAGAGAGAGAGAGAGAGTAGAGAGAGAGAAGAGAAACTTAATGAAGAAGAAAAGTAATTTTCCTTTTATGCCACCTTTGACCCGCCCGGTTTTCGTCGACGAAAAGTGCCTTCGTCGACAAAAAGTTAAGAATTTCGTCGCGGATGTCGGCAGCCTCGTCGACGAAGTTTGATATTCAAAATTTTCCAGACTTCTCGACTTCTCTTCGTCGACGAACCTCTGAATTTCGTCGACGAAAAGTCTACTGCCTTCGTCGATGAAAACTGGCTTCATTGACGAAATCTGCAGAAATCCATTTTATATTTTTTCGGGTTCTTACATTAATAATTATAGATAGAAAAGAAAAGAAAACATAATTTTTAACTGATACTAGTCAACAAAAAAACATCTAAAATATAAAAAAATAGGAGAAAAAACAAAAAAAGCCAGACTGTCAAGCTAGCTCATTAACATTACTGTCAACATTTAAGCCATTATATTTGGTTCATCAATGCCACTAGTGATTTCATTAGACACATCATTAAAATCAGCATCGGCATCATTGTTATTATCATCAAATTCATTGGTATATTAAAAAGTTCTTTTATTTTTTTTCATCAATTTAAATAATATAAACCTGAAAAAATTGTCTAGTAATAGCTCTATACTATGAAAATTACATGTAGCTTATATGATAGATACCTCATGTAACAAAGAGATAAGTGTTCAAAGCATTTCTAAATCAAACATAGTTTTTAAGTAATTATATATAGAAAGAAAAGAAAAATGTAATTTTTTTTAACTCAAACTAGTCAACAACAACAAAAAAAAAAAAAACATCTAAAATATAAAAAAATAGTTGGGAAAAAAACGAAGGCCAGACTATCAAGCTAGCTCATTAACGTTACTGTCAACATTTTAGCATGGGTAATGTTTTGAAATATTATATCTCTATATCTGCTTTATGTTTTTCAGTTTTTGGTAATATTTTCTCAGATTAAGTTCTTTCTTAAAGCTCCAAGAGCTTTTATAAATTTGGAATGTGAGCTATGCACCCACTCATGCATGTTAAACTCATTCTATATATTTAAAATTGCCAGAAGCATGCTCTACGCATTCAGCGTAGCCTAAAATTTTTTGTATTCAGAATATCTAAAAAGAATAATTAATTAAATAAGCATATTTAACAGCTTATTGCTGTCAAAATGAAAAAAAATCTAGCTTAGTGATAGAGCTCAATTAGGCCTTGTGTGTAATGATTGATCTCAAGCATGATTGTTGTCGTTTTGATCTGTAAAAGCTATGCTACTCATATCATCTACCTGAATATGCAGAATTAGTAGAATAATCGGTTAAGTAATTGCCTCTGCTTCTGGTGGACAACCAGACTTAAATAATCTCAAAAAGTTGATAGACCTAAGCACAGGTGTTGTTATTTACTTAAATTTATAATTTGGAAATTTTAAAAGTGTAAAAAATAAAAAAAATATTTAATAAAATTTTGTAAAATAATAAGACAGTTTTGCATTTTTTTTCATATGCACAGGGGGCATTGATAAGAAATGTAAAATTTAATGGGTATTGATACTTATCTCTTTGCACTACATTCCAAAAAAACATGATACTCTTTCAAAGGGGGTGATATGAACAAATCATTTTTTTCTGCAATGCCAGCATTGTTTTTTTCCGGAGATTTACTTGGGCTTGGTTCAACTTTCTTGGTTATGCCTGAAGTCATCTTGCTCTTCCATGGCTGTAACTCCAGAGGGAGTGTATGAACACTCTTAAGGGTTAGGAATTCAGACCCACTTTGGGTTTTTTGAAGCATTTGGATAGAAAGGGACAGGAGGGATTTCAAAGGAAAAGAAATGTATGTGCAGAAGATTGAAGAACACACTTATTCACACTTCATTTTTTGGAGTTCCGGAATTCTTACCCCAGACCTCAGTTCTTGGATATAATTTTTTTAATGACTGTTTTCTATAATTTTCTTTGGTTAAACTTGAATTGGCATTCTCATAGTGCCTTTTGAATCATTTCATATTTCAGAATTTTTTTTTTCAAATATATAAAGAATCTGTTTGCACTTTGCAAGCATGTGCCCTTTTCTTTCCAAAACTAAATGCTTACATATCAAAATAAAAATGAATATTTGGTGGATTTATGTGGCTTCTCGCACATGCATATCTACTTTTTTCAAAAAAGCAGAAATTTCATAAATTACAAGTAGGAACGATTGATTTTGGAGATTCATGGATCCATTCTTATGAAAACATAATGAATTACAGGTTCTTTTCTTTCCAAAAAGGGTTGACAAAATCAAAATAGTCATGAATGATTAACGAATGTGGCCGTTTATCTTTCAGAAAATTTCAGATTAAAATATTCTTAAATATAAAGTGAGTTCATGGAGTAAAGAAGAGACGTAGGAGACTGCCACTTAGGAAAGAGAAAGATAATTCTTAATAAGTGCATAAGAAATGAGTTCTGGAGCTTTTTAACTTGGTCGGAAGACTTCTGCTGTTCCCTTCAGTTATTGTGTGAAAAGTGGTGGAACCAGGTCCATTTTAGGGGATGTGCAAGTTGTGTGTTTGCTAGAAAATTAAGGAGGCTTAAATGAGACATCCAAGAATGGAATCAAGACCGTTTTCGGGGATGTTGAGTCTGAAGAAAGAATTGCAGCCTAATGCGATCTCTATTCTTGATCTCAAAGGAAGAAGATGAGGGGCTGCCCAGAGAAGATTATAATACAAGAAACTGAAATAAAAATGGACCTTCATTTAGGCAGGAGGAAATGTGCTGAGGCAGAAAGCTAGAGCCTCCTGGTTGAAAGGAGGCAGGAACACAATTTCTTCACGGAATGACTAACATACATAAGAGATACCACTTCCTTGATAAAGTGGAAATTCATTGGTAGATTTTTAACGAGGAAGCATAAATTAAGAACATCTTTTGCAATTTTTATGAAAACCTTTACGTAGACCTGAATGTTAAAAGACCTATTTTTAGAGGCAATGGTCTTCAATGAAGTTAATACAGAGCTTTGTAGAGTCCTTTCTGTGATGCAGAGGTTTTGGTCATCCTTAAAAATTGTAATGGGGTCAAATCCCCTGGCCTGGATGGTTTGATTGTGGTTTTTGGAAAACAAACTGGGATGTGTTTAAATGAAAAATGATGAAGGTACTCGATGATTTTTATAATCTGGGTGAAGTTTAGACAGCCTCAACAAAACTTTTGTTGCTTTGATTTCTAAAAGGTGTACGATATCAAAGACTTCCGGCCAACAGATTTTGTTGGGAGCGTATACAAGCTCATCCCCAAGGTGTTAGCCTCTACTTAAAAAAGGTGAGAGGTGATGTAGTTGGACCATATCAGAATTCTTTTGTGGAGGGGTAGCAAATTATAGGTGCCACCTTAGTGGTAAATGAGGTGGTTGGTTCTTACATCAACAGGGAAGGAAGTGGGTGACCTGCAAACTCCTTATGGAAAAGGCTTTGAATCTCTGTTTGTGGAGACCTTTATGTTTTTATGTCATGGATAGAATGGGTTATTGAGAACAGTGGCATATATGGATTAAAAAGATATCTCATTCCCTCAAGCTTTTCAATTATCATCAATGTTTCCTCCATTGAGTTCTTTAAATCCTCCAATCACCTTGGAGAAGGGAATCCGCTGTCCTCTTTTGTTTGTCTTGGTCATGGAGAACCTCAGCAGAATGTTGACCTATGTTCCTGATTTTGGCCTTGTTGATAACTTTAAAGTTGGACAAAAAGGCAATAAGGAGAAAATCTCTAACCTTTATATTCTACTCTTAAGATCTAAAATTGAGGGATTTCTCTTTGTTTGGAATATGTGATACCTTGGGAATAATTTAGGGTTGTTTTGTTGAGTTATTTTGTGGGTTTTATTTTGATATTTAATCGTTTTGGGGTTATTTCATAATTTTGATAGTTCTATATTTATGATTTTTTATTGCCTATAAATATTGGCATATGATCTAAGAATAATTAGCTTTTGGTGATTAATTGAGTTTTGTGTTTCTTGCTCTCATGACTGTCGCTTTCCCTCTCTCCATCATGTTTGATTCTCGCATTTTTCTCATGTCTCTTCTTCCTTATTGTTTCTTCTTCTCCTTGTTTTCTCTTTCTATTCTTTTATCTCAGTTTTTCTCACTTCTCTGCTGTTTTCTTTTGTCTAATCCTTTAACTTTTCTATCTATTCTCTTTCTCTGTAGCCATTGGGGGTGTAATTGGTTCACTGTGGTTTAGCTTGAGGCTAAATCAAAAACTGAACCAAAAAATCAGTTTATCAAAATAAAAAACTGACATTGAACTGAAAGCATCAGTTTCTCTGATTCACAGTTTTTTGGTTATCTGGTTTGGTCCTGCTTTTGAACAGGAAATTGATAAGGTCTATAATTACTGAAGGTGGTAAAATATTTTTTAATTTCAGCTGAGCCCTTTAGCATGGCTTAGAAAGAGGAATGCAGGTAGGTACGCAAAAGCAAGCAGGCATAAGATGAAGAATTATAATTTAATTTTAATGAAGCCCATTGAGGCAAGCAGGCCCGCAGGCTGGGACAAAGAGGAGACACCTGGGGCAATAGCTTTTATAAGCAATTTGGGGCTGACGTTTTCTTGTGTTTTTTCAATGTGAGATGACTTCTCCCAATCAATCAAGCATGCAGTCTGTAGCTCGCACTGACTCTCCCCCACTTTAACTCTCAATTCCCATTTCCCACATTAGAAGATGGACGTCTTCCTAGGCCTCCCTTCTTTCTATATAAGCCCCCTTCCCCTACGTGTTCAATTGACCAACACGTCATTTGTCCATGAAGCAATAGGTAATTTAAAGACTTAAATAAAACATTGTCTAATGACATTATGCCGGTGAATTACCAGGGGTGCGTCAATGGGCGGGCGGCTTTCACCCCCTGGCTTTGATGCTGCACCATAGTGTCCAAAGCGGCACGATGGTGGCTGTCCCTGGGTTATTAAAAAATATATATATTTATATATATATATATATATAAAAGTTATTAATTAATAAGAATATATATATATATATTTTTTTCAGTTTGGTTTTATGAAAAAACTGAAACTGAATCCTCGAAAACCTATTTTACAAATATTTAGAAACTGTGACTGAAACCAAAAACCAAAAGACCAAACTATAGTTTAATATGGTTCGGTTTTGGTGCAGTTTTCGGTATTTAAGTAAATTTTGTACACCCCTAGTAGCTGTCCTACATCAATTGGTGCAAGAGCCGGCCGTGAGTCCCTCTTTTGCTACTATAGTAGACATTATTCCAACCCATCTCCATCCCATATGTCACAAGCCGAACACCTCACACCGTGTGAAGGGTCATTTGGCACTAGTTGTAGCACACCAGCTTAACTAGTTAGCCGAAAATAAACTGCGGGATCACCACATGAACAAGTTCACAACAATACAAATTATGTAGAAGCAATAAGTAAGCATGAGTCAAGTGGTAAACTGTAAAGCAACGCATCATGTGTTTAACGAAGGAGGCAAGTAGGCTAAATATGTTTATAATTGCTAGTGAGTTAAAAAATGATTAATGAACGCACACCCCTAATGAGCTTTATAGGCTAATCTCATAGCAAACATCAATACTATCATGGAGTCGATACTCTCCCCTTCTAACTAAGGCATTACTTTGCCCAAAGATTGAAACCTAAACTAGTATTTACACGATGGTTTGCCACCCAATGTGCACATGGCCAACATCCTCATGACTCAATGCTAAGTACTCTTCATCTTTGTCCATAAATAGTTGCATGTCTTTTGCTGACATCAAGATGATTTATTATTCATCTTTGAGGCCCTTTTACTTCACTAATAACTCATGTTGTTGTTGCCTTGATGACATGTACTCTTCAAGAATTTCTTTAACTTCCAATTTATTGGGTTGCGAGGTCCTCAGTGGTGCACTGGTTCATTGTATTGGGATTAAGCTTTTAGTGTCGGCGATGAATGGCTTGAGGTTCATCCAAGTTGATTCAACTTGTAAGAGGCCTTTTCGGCCTTGGCCTAGATAGGATTGTTGCAAAGTAGTCTTGTTTCTCGATATTCTTGATTGCATAGTGACTTAATCTGTTATGGATGGAGCTTAATAAGATTGAGTCTCCTCACATTGAGCTGCAACATTCGTCTACCAAGGTGCTCACTTCATTCGCTTGGAATTTTCTCTAGGTATGTTTGGGCAATCTTTGCATTCTATCTCCATTCTTTGGTGAAGATGTATGCTCTTGAACTCTTTCCTACATCCATTGGTTAGGCTTGTTGATTATTGGTCTTTTTGGCTGTTGAAATAGAACTGAGATACATCGAGTAGTTGCACCTAATTCTTTTTATTGGCAGTGAGGAAATGACGCAAGTACTCCCTTAGTAGCTAAATCTCTACCATCGAAATGCGGATGATAGCTTGAGGAGATGTTAACCTGTGAACCGATGATTATGAAAAGTTATGAATAGAAGTTCTGGTATATGTCTTTGGGAACACCATAATACTTTGAAGAACAATTTTGCTATCTTTTCTGTTGAGTGGTACATTAGCTTCAAAAACTTGTCTATAACTACAAGTATATGCCCCATTTCTGGACTTTGGTAGGTTGTTTATGAATTCAAGTGACACACTCTCTCATGGTCTCATTAGCACTTGAAAAGGCTCCAACACCCATGCGTGTTCATTCCATTTTGTCTGGTTGGCACTGAGAAAGGTTTAGGTATGCTCAATCACCTTATTTTGCATTTGTCACTAATATTACCTTTGCTTCAACAATGCCAAAGTCTAGTGCCATCCTAGGTGTCTTGCCCATATGATGTCATGACCTTCTTGCAACTTTTTCTTCCTTAGGTCACTTGCTCGAGAAACAATAGGCAGTTACTATGCATCGACAGTAAACCATTTTTTGACCACAATAGGCGTGCTTTGCACTTTTCTACCAACTTCATGAGGTTTTGAATGGATCTTTGACAAGGTTCTCCTTAATGCACTTTGCATTGTTGTGGTATTGCTATCAAGTGTGTTAGGGTCGCAAGCTTGACTTTATTGCACAACACATATGTGACTTGGTTCAATTGGCCTGCCTTGTGCTTGAAGAAGTCAAACTTTGCTAGGAATTCTTGCCAAGGAGAGATAAGGCTGTGAAGAAATGGGTAATAAAGGTTGTCTTCATCACAAACTTAGAGATCCAAGTAGGCTACCACACTTAAAGACAATGGATCATTACAAACATCTCCTTCTCACGAGTTGTGTGCTTTTGTTCAACTTCACTAAGATTATGATTCATATGCAATACCTCTTCTATTAAGACTCCACAAGGGCATAATCGGTTGCATCTGTCTATACTTTGAAGGGCTTCATGTGTGTGAAAGAGTAAGTATCAGATAGTCCAGATCCTTCATTATGGCTTCCTTCAACTTGTCAAAGACTTCCTGGAAAGCTTGCGTTCAATTCCATCCATGACCTTTTTTTAACAATTTAGTTATTAAGACATTCCTCCTTGAGTACCCTCAATGAATTTTTGGTAATAGTAGGCTAGTTAGAGAAAGGAATGTAGCTCCTTGACTGTTGTTGGGACCTTCCAATCTTGAAAAACTCTATTCTCTATATTGATCTGAATATGACCTTGTTCAATCACATGACCTAGCAACTTAATACTCTTTTGAGCGGAAGAGCATTTCTTCTTCTTCACATATAGGCCATTTTCCTTTAGCCTATTGAACCTATCGAACTTGTTGAACACATTCCCTATATGCTCCTGATGCAAGTAAAACTATAGATAACAATGTTGCCAAGGTATATCATGACAAGCTTGTTGAGGTAGTCGTGAAAACACTTGATCCATCAAATTTGGCGCAGACATCACTAGAAATTCATAAGCCTTATACCATGTCAAACAAGTAGTCTTCAACTCACTAGCTCGTGCTGTCGTAGACAAGTCAAGTATGATAAAGTACTTGGTATGACTTAGTTGATAAATCAACAATTATTGGAATGGGATGCTTGTTGTGCACAGTAATTCTGTTAAGCATGTGGTAGTCCACACACGTCTGTATGCTCTCATCATGTTTCCTCTGAAACAATACCAGTACTCTGAACAGTACTTTGGAAGGTCATACTTAACTCTCTTCCTATAACTCATCAAGTTGTTTTTGTTATTCTGTTAATTCTTGAAGCGCCATCAGTAATGGCCCCTTGGTAACAACTTGGTCTTATGCTTTACACTTCGTTGTTGGGGCAAGTTATTTGATAGATTGTTTGACATTACAACTTGAGAATCCTTCAATAACATCTTGGATGGCAGTGCACACCAGCTTTTGTCTTATGTCTTCATCCACCACCAATGAAGTGAGATATGTTGGTTCACACCTTCTCAATCTCTTGTCCGATTGCATTGTAGAGAGGAACTTCTCATCGTATCCTTTCTTCATCGTAGCTTGAACCATGCAAGGGTGATCACCAATTAAGCAAAGGGAACCACTCAACTTCAGTGGAACCACCATAGTCTCTTAATTCTACTCCAAATATTACTTGAAAATTGTCCATTTTTGCATGTCTTGCCTGCTGACCATGCTTCATAGCTACTCCTATTGTAGATTGGGTTGTGGAGTTAACCGTTTCTGTATCCTTAGTCCTTATCCAGCTTCAAGTTGAGTCTCTGCTCCTCACATTGTGAGACAAAATTGTGAGTAGCCTTCATATCCACAATAGCATGGGTGCTCTTCCTATTGATCCATTGATCCTCAAACATTAACTTTTAGGTTGGGAAATTGTGGGTTCTTTCATCTGCCTATCCAACATGTTGAGTAATTGCATTGCACCCATCGTCGGTGTCTGCTGCTACTCTTCCTCATCCAGTCCTTGTGACCCCTCCAAAATGGATGCTTGCAAGGGCATTGAGAAATGACTCGTGAGGGCAAATATTGGCAGTATACATATTAACATTAGCTTCTAGTCAATGAGCATATATTAACAGAGTCCAGTGTTTTTTTTTTAGTGTTTTAGTGCTTGTTTTCGTAATTTAGTCCAATGCATCTGCAGGATCAGATATGTCTCAACTTATATGTGGACATTGCCGTACATATCTAATGTATGCTCGAGGGGCAACAAGTGTCAGATGCTCTTGCTGTCACACGGTGAACCTTACACCAGGTATGGTATTTGCCTTTTTGTTTGCATATTGCGAGACTATTAGTCCCTGTATTATGCCATGAGCAAGTCGTGATTTGCAACGTACACTTTATCCTATCTGCTGTATATTTAAGTTAGCAAAGTGAAGAATCATGTGTGCTGACTGTACTGCACGATGAAATAGTTTGTTGCGGGGATCCCTTTTGCCAACAAGCATTATTTCCAAATTTTCCCTTTTTTGGTTGAACTGTATCTGAACATCATGACGTATTTTCTTCATTAAAGAAAGAAAGTGGACAAATGACTAATGTGGTAGTACTGAAAACTTACCAAAAAACCAAAATAAGTTCCAAAACTGAACGGAATTTATGTTTAGTTATTTCTCTTATTCTTTTCTTTTCTCTTATTAATATTATTTTTTTTTTAATCTTTTGGTATTGGTTTTGCTTGCTGACTTTAAAAATTTCGATCTTTTAAATGCCTATTTTGATGGCTATATTCTGAGCTTGAACAAGAAGTATTCTTTACCATGGCCATGCATGCGTAGGATTCTTTTTTAGTTACTTTTATTGTTTAAAATTTAAGGGTGAAACGGGCAATTACCAATCTGTCTATTGGCCAATAAAGCTCTTTATCCGCTTTGTTTTTCATAAATAAACCTTAGTTTATTTCTTTATTATCAGCATCTTTATTTAATCTTAGAAAGAGTTGTGCTTTCTCAAAGCAAATATTAAAACTCTGCCTTAGGTGCCACTGCAAAAGTTTTTAGGAATATAGATGCAGCCTATATCTGAATTTTCTTTGTTTTTTATTGGTTCCATATTTATGCACTAGGACGAGAATTAATACAGCAAATACTTCGTTATCTTTCTTGAAATCTCTACATGCACCTTCACAGGCATATTGTCATCTCTCTAGTATCACTACTTTGTTGGGTTGCAAATTGCATCACAATATGGTTAAGTTATTCGTACTTTTTTTGTATTCTATTGTTTTGACTAGCTTGTTGCTCCTTTTTTCCTGGTTATTCCTGAAAAGCACCCAACCAGTTTGCTCACATTAACTGTGGGAGCTGCCGGACAACACTTGTGTATCCATATGGAGCTCCATCAGTAAAATGTGCAGTGTGTCACTACATTACGAATGTTGGTGTAAGTATACTTAACTTTGCTTAATCTCTTAATTGAGGGAATTATATTTTAATATTAATTTGATTCTAATATAGTCCAGAATTTTTAAACACCTTACATTTTGCTTTTGAAAATCTTTTACTCACTGCATTGGGAGACCTTGGCTCCTGATTTTATGAATTTCTCTTCTTTGTCCACACTTTGGAAAATTGAGGAGATTTCTCTGTGATTGTCTAATCATGGCATTCATCTCTTTCATCCATTGTATACGTTATGCATTCACATATCAAAGTTTAGCTTGTAATTGCTGATACATGCATTGCAATATATAATGGGTGAACATAACTCTTGGTTTACTTGAGCTGCAGCTTGAATTGGACAACAGATTTATATGACTGGTGTCTTGTGATGATGTTGCTTTATGCTCTCAACATGTTTGATAGTCTTATGATCTATTTATTTAAATGATTGAGTGAGAATATGAACCTCCAGTTTAGATTGATCTTGGCTGGACACAGGAATGCTTCTAGATTTTGGTAAATCTGGATTCGATAATGCACGTGTATCATTGTGCGGAGGGATTTCTTTTTGATGATATAGATATAGTTTCCTCTAATCTCCTGCGAGAAGAATGGTTAGGAAGCTTTTTGTTTCCATAAAGGGTCTTTTGTGGAATTTGAGCAATTAGAATGTTGGCTGGAGCTCTATATCTTGACCAATCAAGATGATAAATTAACACAATGGTCGCCAAAGACTGCTAAAATGTTTAGGTTGTTAATCAATCGGATACTGTTGGTGTCACGGCTATCTGAATCTTGGCAATACAGATAATTGTGGGGCATGTGATCCAGTCTCCTACTCTTCTAAGTCTATGATTGCGTATGAATGGATTTTAGAGTTTTGTATCCACTTCAACTTGAGTTCTAAAACATATTTCTAGGCTTGACTGTAGACTGGCCATACTGTATTCTTCTTTTTTTATTTATTTTTATTTATTTATTAGTTTTTATTTGCAAAGGAAAAGGACTGTCAAAGCGAGTCCTATGAACTTGAATATTGGTCACAAGTGTCACCAAATGTTACTGTGATTGGTAATTTGTTTGTTTGTTTGGTTGGCTTTCTTGTTATTTTTGTTTTTTGGTGTTATTATAGGGAACTTAATGTGTTAGATCTCAATTAAAGTGTCAAGTTCAATACTAGTTCATGGATAGAGCAAAAGCTAAAACAACATTGCTTGGAGTTTATGGTGCAGCCTTCATTACCATAAACTCCATTATAATTTCTTCTTCTATGAAAAGGTTTTATAATGGAGTTGGTGTGGCCTAAACCCTTGCATGTGGAAGGTACTCCCAACTATCTTCAAAGATCTGCGTCACTAAAAAGCCTGTCAGAGCTTCTCCAAGCTGTTTGCTTTTGTATGATTGTGATGCAACAGTACTTGCTATACAATTGTTTTCTTGATATAGTTCGTATATACATTCATTCATGCATTATTAATAGTCAAATACCTCGACTTGTGCTGATTTGAGAAGGGGGAATGGGGGGCTTGAGCTGGGGTGAATTTTGCTCATGTGCCTGTATTTTATTTCTATTTTTTTTAGTCAACCCTCTTATGCTTAACATTTACATCAAGGAAAATAAAAGTAGTAGTTTTTTTTGGGTATGAGAAAATTCATTGAGGGACAAAATTTGAGAAATGAAAACTAGAGGATTAAGTATCTTCCGTCAACAAAGTGATAAATACATAAGAAAGAAAGAACAAACAGAAACAACATTGAGGCGACAATGCCTGCCAATCTTGCTGAAGAAGAAGAAGAAGAATCCCATCCTAAGAATAAAGTTAAAGGCCTTCGTCTAAACTTGCATTCATTCCATTCCAATCAAATGCCCCTAAAGGCAACAAAGATAGCATCTTCCATAAACAATTAGCGTCTTTACTCCCACCAAACCCTTTGAAAAAAGTAAGTAAAAAAACATCTATGGGATCCTTACAAACCTAGACCTAGATTTGTTAGTGGATGAAAGAGCAGAGGAGAGAGAACTGTAGGCCATAGGAGAGAGTCATAGCTCCCTCTCTAGACCTGACATATATAATTAAAATATGCTCTTATGATATGAATAGCCCCAGACAATAAAAACATACTCTAAATATATTTACTGCCACATTAACACTCTCTCTCAAGTCAACATTGTTAGATATCTGTCAGATCTTTGTTTCACGTCAAGTATGGAGTGTGGGTTGAGAGACCTTCATCTGGAGACAGCTTTGTTTTCTTGCTTAGTAGGAGGGGAGCTAGTCATTTGGATAGATTTGTTTTCTATTTGTGAGTAGGAGGATGAATTTCCTAATCTTACGCAAGAGGTGCTGTCTAGACCTTTTTTCAATCTTTTTTCCTATCTTGTTAGAGTCTAGCAATGTTTAGTTGGGTCTAATCCTGGTTGTTTTGATAAATTGTGTATAGATCACCATTCCTTTCATTCCTGGTTAGAGAGCCTTAGACAGAGCCTTCTCTAAAGTTAGGAGGGTTTTAGGTTTATGTAAAAAACCTAAAGAGTTTGAAAGAGGGGTTGAAAAAGTGGAATAGAAAAGTCGTTTGGTGATTTCAGGGTCCAGAATGCTAATATTCTCAGGGGATAATGATATATTATTAGATAGGCAAGAGGAAGTAGGGAAGTGGTCAGATGATCAGGCTGTGAAGTATGTTTCTTTATAGTTGAGCTTGAGGATATGTTGCTTAAAGAAGTGTAGAGCTGGAGGGGGAAAACTAAATTTAAATGTGTGAGGGATATCAATTACTAGTCAATATTTTCCTAGATTGGCTGGTGGTAACATGGGACAGGACCTCGTTAGAGAATTGGAATCTATGGAAGTGGAGGTAATTAAAGGTGCTAGGTTGATTGAGGAGGAGGTTACTGAGTTCTTTTTCACTGAGATTCATTCATGGAAGAGTTTTTCTGTGATGGGGTTATTTGGAAAAATCTTAATTATACTTTTATCATTTTTTCATCTTGTTCTCCTTTTTTCTTTTTCTTCTTTTTGTAGTACCATTCTTCGCCTTCCCTAATGAATTTCTTAGTTTATAAAATTTTTTTTAGTCCCTAAGAAGAGTTAATAAGGTGTTGGATTTTCTTCCTATCAGCTTAGTAAGCGTTATTTAATAGATTATTACTGAGGTTCTTGCACATAGGCTGAGTTCAGTGTTAAGTGATACTATTTCTCAGTCTGGTTGCAGGTTGACAGATTTTATAGTAGCTAGTAAGATGGTGGAGGATGTTTGTTGTGGGAAAAGGGGAGGGGATTATTTTTAAGTTTGATTAAAAAGGCATGCCATCAGGCTAGTTGGAAATTTCTACCAAAGGGGTTTGGTGAGAGGTAGCGATTGTGGATGGGGGTGTGTCTACAATGCATCTTTCAGTGATTATTAATGGGAACCTAAGTCTTGGATTAGGTATTTGAGGGGTGTGAGGCAAAGGGATCTGCTGTCTGTTCGTATTTGTTGTTGTGGTGGATGCTTTGAGTAGATTGATGGATAGGACAGCGTGTAGGGGGTTGTGAGGGGTATTGGGGTGGCAGTTAATGGATGGTTGTCTCATTTACAGTTTGGTGATAATAATGTCAAGACAAAGAGTCTGTTAAAATACCATAGATCTTTAGGCTTTTGGGATTTTGTTGTGACTTAGGTGGCTAGGTGTTTGGATGGGTGGAAAGGTGCTTTATCCTCTTCAGTTGGTCATATCACCCTAATTCATGCATGTTTCTCTAGTATCCCTTTGTTTCTATTTATCTTTGTTTAGAATCCTTGTTGGGGGTGGCTAAGAAGATGAGAACGTTTTCAAGGATTTTCTTTGGTTGGTGGGAGGAGAGGAGAGGGATCATTTGGTTAGTTGGGAGGTGGTTTGTAGGTGTGAAGAGGGGTGGATTGAGTCTTGGAAAGTTAGTGTCTGAAAACATGGCTCTTTTGGGTAAATGATTTGGGGGTTTCCCTTAGAGGTGAGCTCCTTATGCCAGAGTTATCTCAGAAGTAAATTTGGCATGCAGAATGGCTGGGATGCTAGTTTGGGTACTAGATGTTCATATGAGAGCCCTTGGAGACTCTTCACAAGTTACCATTTATTCATATCTTGCTCTATAAACATAATTTGGGTGAGGGGTCTCATTTCGTTTTTTGGAGGATATCCGATCAGGGTATTCTGCCTTATCTATTATGTTTCCTCATATTCATCATCTTTTCCTGCGTCATAATGCTGTTATTTCTTCCTTTTTGATTTCTAGTTGTAATATTCATGCATGGGATTTTCATATTTGAAGAAATCTTAATGATAGGAAGGTTCTAGCTCTCTTCTTTGCCTTCTCTGGTTTAAGATTGTCAACTTTAAAACAGGAGGGGGATGTTCAGGTTTGGGGTTTGGATTATTCAAGTTATTTCACTTGTAAACCTGATGCAGAACAGAAAAGAGGAATTGAGCAATGATGTAGAAAAGCAATCAGAATTTCTGCCAATAAATTGGAAGTGAAACCTAGGAAACGAGAGGGGGAAGAGGAGGAAGGAGATACAATGAGGGAGTGACATCTTCACTTTCAATTCAAATTCATCAAAAAGTAACTTCCACATGGCTTTTACACTCTATTTATAAGAAAGCCCAATTTACAAGTAATTGCACATAAAGCCTTAAAGATGCAATGGGGAGGTCACATGTTCACTTTCAATTCAAATTCATCAAGAAACTAACTTCCACATGGATTTTATTCTCTATTTATAAGAAAGCTCCATTTACAAGAAATTGCACATAAACCCTTAAAGATGCATGATATTACAATAGAATTCCTAAATAGTCATGTAGATACTACAAAACAACCCCCAAATACACATAAGCCCTTTACAAATAAGCTAAACACATTTGGGTTTAAGAAACAACAATTGGTTGGTGGCTTTTAATAGAATTAATGCCAACAATCTGTTGCAGAGTAGGTCTTCCAAGTTCCAAGGCATTATCCCCAGTTTGGAGACTTCTTCTCATCTATCCTACACTATTCTTTTACTTGGGGCTTATTGAGCATGTTATTTGGCATGTCTGGAGAAGATTGGCTTGTCTGGAGATTTTGGAAGATCATTTGGGTATCTCTTTTAGAGGTTTTAGGAGTAAGGAGTTGAGTTGTTTTTGGAATTTTGTGGTGTTTGCTGTTCAGTGGGGGATATGATTCGAACAGAATGTGCGTATTTTTACTGGAAAGGGGTTTAATGTTTCTTTACTGTGGGACTAGATGCAGCATATGGTCTTGGTTGTTCTTTCTCTTTTTTTAGTTTTTTCTGTATTGTTGAAGGATTTTTTATCCTTCCAACTGTACACTCTTTCTTCATCTAATAACATCTTTCTCTTTTAATATATAAAATAATAATATCATTTCAATCATATGTATTATCCCCTTCCCCAGTGTGGTGGCATGCTTTGCCGTAAAGTATTATTCATTTAGGCACAATGCTTGCATGCATGGCATCTGAAAATCTGAGAAGATTTCTGAGTTGTCAAATTAGGGCACTCTTGCTTGTGTATGTTGCCTTTGTTGTGCAGTTAGTTATACTCACACTGGATTATTTTCTATTTTTAATTTGATAGCCCATTGTTAGATACTGCAATTGGAAATGGTTCTATTATGTAGTTCTTATTTTTGATATTCACGAAGTACAAAAAAAAGGAATGAATCATCACTAAAACTGATTTAATTGGTTCCCTGGCAATTGTAATCACCGCAGTGGACATTTCAGTTGAAAGAGCAAATAAACAAGTTAAAAGCTCTGGCAAGGTTATTTCTCATAAGATGGGGAATTGAGAGAGGTTGTTCAGTGACATAAAATATTTGATTTTATATTTCTGAATATAATCACTAGATGTGTAGCTGAACCCAGTTCAACAAGGTAAAATTTCCTTAAGCAATCACGACTCTGGCTCATGTGATCAATGCACTTCTCACTCTCCCCCTTACTCTTGTCAATTTGGCTCGAGGATATATATGTAATTATTTGGGTCTTCCTTGCATGTGAGCAAGTGTCTAGGGTAATTTTGCTCACTATAATCGTAGCCATATTATTATTGTTGTCATCACTGCTGCTGCTGCTGCTGTTATTGCTATTATTTATTCTTTTAAAAGTAAGCTAATCCTTGTGAGTTATTTGGGTGCATTTTGTGCGTCACTAAGCCTTACTGAATTCCATTTGAATCCAAATTAGGTGTGGAATTCATCATACATTTTGTTATGAAAGGTCTCATTCAAATTTCTTTCTCCTCTCTCTCACACACTCTCTCTCTCTCTCTTCTCTTCTTAATCTTCTTTATTATCTTCTCTACTACTATAATCTTTATTAAATCAAGCAGTCAGTATCTGCTCTATTCATTTCTTTCACCTATGAATATCTTCAAACATTTAAACCTTATTACCTTAATGTATTTTTCCTGCATTGTGGCTGAGTCATTGAGTGTTCTTAGAAGTATTCCTCCAAACTATCAAAAATTTTTCTCTTCTCCTAGGTTTATTCATGGACTTGACCATGAGTTGGTTTTCACTTTTCAATGAGTATTTCTATTTGCTTCTTGTGCACTCAGATGGAAAAATTCAATTTCTACATTAACAAAACTAATTGGTTAGTCATATTTATTCTTCAGTCAAATTTTTGAGTCCACTTTTCATGTCTTTGATGTTTGAAGAAGAAGAATTGGTGTCAAGGGCTTAGGGGTGTGATCTTAGCATTACAATCCTTAAAAATTGTTGAATCCATTGCTGTCAAAATGATGGATTTGAATCATGAAATGGAATCTAAATTTTGTGAGTTATGAATAGAGAATCAAATTGAATCATAAGATTCAGCACAAACTCTAAAAATCTGCTGAGCAACGTACACGTGTGTGCATGCACACATTCTTTCTCTCTCTCTCTCTCTCTCTCTCTCTCGCACACACACTCTCTCTCTCTCACACACACTCACACAGAGATAGAAAACATACCTCAAAAATAAAATTATTGATGAAAATAAAATGATGATGTTCCCTAATACACATAAGCACACATCTATCATCTATGCATGCATAGAAACCATATGATCAAAAAAGTGATTGTAGCTCATCTTTGAAATGTCATGTCATTAAAATGTCTCCATATTGAAAGACTTCTAGCTTGAAAATAAATTATTCCTGAGGAGACTCATCAAATATAGAATGTGCTTGTTACACTCTTTAGAAAAAGTTTGGTCTGTTTGGTATCATTTTTGTCCATTTCCTTTTTTTTTTTTGTTGCATTACAGTGAAGAAACCGGTGGTTACGCCTTCATCTACGTTGCTAGTTTTCTATTTCTTTGTCATTTTGCTCTATTGGTGCAATACTTTAATATTCAAATTTCATTTTGTGGATTAAAACATTCTATACACAACTATTGATAAAAAAAAATAAAAATTAAAATGATTGAATGAAAAAAATGTTCATAGAACTTTTCAAATTTTTAAAAAAAAAAAAAAAAAAAAAGACATCAAAATATATTTTACCTTTTTCAATTGTTATGTACAATAAGATTGTTCTTAGCACTAAAAAGTGAGTTTAAAAATACAGTAACTAACAGATTTATGATTGCTTTCTATTTTTTAATTATTATTTGATTTAAGTACAAAAATGAACATGCATTCAATTGGGTTTTTCATTTGCTTTAGTTTTAGAAATATTAACCAAATATGTTGCTCATTTTTTAATTTTTTAATTGCTGTTTCTAGTTTTGAGGTTTTCATATTTGATTTTTGTTCCCATAAGTTCTTTAAAGAGAAGAAAAGAATTTTGTCATCATAAAAAAAAGAGAATTACATTCATTTGCATAATTTTTGATAGTGATCCCAAACAGCTTCTAAATGTAGAAGGATTTTGTTTATTTGATTCTACTTTATAGAGCTCCTTGGAAAAGGTTTTAAGGCTTTTTTGCATGAAAAAATAGTGATTTTTTTTTTGTTGGATTTTTAAATAGTTTGGGTTTGATTGGTGACTAGTTAGGTTTGTTGGGTTGGTTTAGATAACAACAAAAAAACCAAGCCTTAGTCCCACTAAGTGGGGTCGAATATATGAATTATTTTCCGCCAATTTATACGATCATGTACCATTTCTTTTGATAGATTCAAGGATATTAAATCTTTACTCACTATCTCCTCCCAAGTTATTTTAGGTCTGCCCCTACCCCTTCTACTGCCCCCCACAGTAACTAAGTCACTTTTCCTCACAGGTGCACTATAAGGCCTACGTTGCAAGTGTTCATACTATCTGAGTCGTCCCTCCCTTATCTTATCTTCTATAGGAGCTACACTTAACTTACCACGAATATGTTTATTCCTTAATTTATATTTCAGTGTTATACCACTCATCCATCTAAGCATTCTCATCTTGGTAACTTTTACTTTTTGGATATTATGTTTCTTCGTCACCCAACATTCCGATCCATATAGCATAGCTGGTCTTATAGCTGTCCTATAAAACTTCCCTTTCAATTTTAAGGGCATTCTACGATCACATAGCACACTTGAAGCACTTCTCCATTTTGCCCAATCTGCTTTAATTCTATGTATTACATCATCTTCAATTTCTCATTCAGCTTGCATAATAGATTCAAAGTATCGAAATCTACAAGTGCTATTTATTTCTTCATCATCAAGTTTAACTTTGTCTCCAATATTCCCCTAATCATTACTAAAATTACATTTCATATATTCTGTTTTATTTCTAGTTGTCCTAAAGTCTCTAGATTCCAAAGCTTCTCCCCATAATTTTAACGCAGCCTCTACTTTGTCCATAGTTTCGTCAATTAATACAATATCATTTGCAAACAACATACACCATGGAACCTCCTTTTGAATACTCTTAGTCAATTGGTCCATCACTAAAGCAAAAAGATAAGGACTCAAAGCAGATCCTTGATGTATACCTATGGTAATTGGAAATTCTCTAGTTTCTCCATCTATAGTCCTTACACTAGTCATTACTCCATCATACATATCCTTATTGATATCGGTATACCTACGACATACACCCTTTTTTTCTTAAATCCCACCATAGAACTTCCCTAGGTATCCTATTATTTGCATTCTCATGGTCAATAAATATCATATGCAAGTCCCTCTTCTTTTCCCTAAACTTTTCCATTAATTTTTTTAAAAGATAAATAGCTTCTGTGGTAGATCTTTCAGGCATAAAACCAAATTGATTTTCTGAGATCTTTGTTTCTAACCTTAATCTTTGTTCAACTACCCTTTCCCATAGTTTCATCGTATGACTCATAAGTTTAATTCTACGATAGTTATTACAATTTTGAATATCTCCTTTACTTTTTGTATATAGGTATTAAAGTGCTTTTCCTCCATTCATCTACCATTTTCTTAGTTTTTACAATTGTATTAAATAAATTAGTTAACCATATAATTCCGTTATCACCCAAGCATTTCCAAACTTCAATTGGGATGTTATCTGGTCCCATAGCTTTCCCATTTTTCATCTTTTTTAGTGTAAACTTAATTTTGTTAACTCTAATTTTGCGAATAAATCTTATATTTTTAGTCTTTTCCTCACTTGGCAATTCTAAGTTTAAGCCTTCTATTTGGTTTTTGTTAAACAACTTACTAAAGTAACTTCGCCATCTTTCTTTAATATCTTTGTCCTTAACCAAGACAATATCATCCTCACTTTTTATGCATTTTACATTTCCTAAGTTTTTACTCTTCCTTTCTCTAGCTTTAGCAATTTTAAATATATCTCTTTCCCCTTCTTTTGTACCTAATCTATCATACAAACTATTAAATGATCTATATTTAGCTTCACTAACGGCCCTTTTTGCATCTTTTCTTACCTCCTTATATTTTTCAAAGTTATCTCTGTTTCTACATTTTTGCCATGTTTTATACCAAATTCTTTTTGTCTTTATGATTTTTTGTACATCTTTATCTCACCACCAACTCTCTTTGCTATTCGAGAATCGTCCCCTTGATTCACCTAAAATATCTTTTACTATCTTTTTAATAGAGCTCGCTAATCTATTCCAAAGAGTATTTGTATCTATCCCATCCTCTAAGGTCCAATCCCCATCTTTGATCATTTTATCTATAAATTTTATTATATTTTCTCCTTTTAGGTTCCACCATCTAGTTCTCTCCTACACTGGTTTATTTTATCATTTTTCTTCCATTTTTTAATATATATATATATATATATATATATATATATATATATATCTAACACTAAGACTCTATGTTGTGTGGTTAGGCTTTCACCTAGAATAACTTTACAATCCTTGCATGATAAACGATCTACCCTTCTAGTTAAAAAAAAATCTATTTGACTTATATTTTGTCATTTTTAAAGGTTATTAAGTGTTCTTTCTTCTTAAAGCAAGTATTCATTATACTAAAATCATATGACATAGCAAAGTCTAAGATCATCTCCCCAGACTCATTTTTGTTTCCATATCCATATCCTCTATGTATTATTTCATAATTTTTATTATCTCTTTCAACGTGTCCATTCAGATCTCCTCCTATAAATATTTTCTCAGTCCTTGGTATGCCTTGTATAATAATACTTTCCATATCTTCCCAAAATTGTCTCTTAAGATTTTCTGCTAAGCCAACTTGGGTTGGTTTAAATGTGCATGTTTATCAATTCACTAATTGTAAGATTCAGCAATCTTGAGATTCATTGTCAATTTGTGCATATTTCTATTTGCCTACTACATTCAAATCAAATTCCACAATTTGACAACTATGGTTGAATCATTAAGCAAAACCAAAGCAACAGTTTTGTTAACTATATGTTCCAGAAATTAATTTGTACTTTTGAGTACTTGGGGAAGAAAAGTACATTGATTTTTCATTTTTGATGTCCTTGTTCAGAGTTGTTGTGCAGTGTTTGCCTCTAGAGATGCATGATTGGGAAAGATCATGCAAAGTTTGGAGAGTGTAGAGCAGGGATCTTGAATAAGGGTAGGCGAGGTAGAGAAGTGTACACGTAATGGGAGAGAAGTAGAGTGGGGCCAAGAAAAAGATTGAGCAATCCTTGGGAGCTCAAGTAATGGAGTAAGATAATGCAAAGTGGGTGACAAGGAGTAAGTATGGGTGATGGAAGAATTAATATGGTGGGGAATGAGGTAAGGGTGAGATGGCTTCCTTGTTCTAGATAGAGAACATGGGTAAAGATCGAGGACAGTTACCCACCCATGGATGACAAAGCAGGGGTATTTATGGTGGTGGTGGGATGACCATACATAATAGGGTATGCTTGTTTCATTGCATAGCTCAGGACACAATTGGATATTCTTTCTTAGCTTGCGTTGAGAACAAGAGAATGAAGAATAGGATTAGACTAGGACATGAAACTTATCCTTTTTATGTGGGATAGAGCTGGCCGGTCCCTGCCCTGCCTCCCCCAACCAGCTAACTTCCACACTTCCATGATAGGCATCTCCTGCACACATACACATATAAAAGGAAAAGGGAAAAATTTCCCATCATGCATTTGCAATCTTTTCATGGAATAGCAGAGAGTCGTTGCAGCTAACTCAAGAGGGTTTTTTCTTCTCCAATCAATTCCTCCATCGTTAGCCAACGTATGTTCATCTTCAACAGTTTGGAAACTTCTCCAGCTAGGCAACTCTGTGATTTTGTCCAGATTAGTTCTTTGAAGGCCCAACTGATATATGTCTGATATTTCAGCAACAGAATGCAATGGATGCAGAGGCCTCTTGCAGTATCTTGTGTTTAATTATTGGAAAAGATGATGAGAATAGAGTTCTCCCTCTATATTTTGGGTAATTTAAACTGCATTCAATTATTAATAATTAGTGGAAGAAGACTGATGATTGAATGTTTGAAGAAGTTGAATTGAATCCTCTGTAGCATTGTGATCAAATATTCATTTTTGTTCCAAATCTTGGGATCTTTGAAGAAAAGCTTGTACTGATCTGCAACGTTAATTTTACAACCATTAATTTTTATTTTAACTATGGATAAACTCATATCATACAAAACATTTTGTTTGGCATTTGTTTCAACAAGTTTGATATGAAGACAAATTTGAAAATTTGCAGCAAGTTTATTTTAGTCTTTTGAATGATTAGCATGTACTACTGTTTTAATAGGTGTTAACGAGGCTTGCCTAAGGTGCACTTCAGGGTGAGGTGAATGAAAAATTCCACAAGGCATAGTTATAAATCCAGAAATCAAAGCGTTTGCCATTTGGTATTAGGCGCCCCTCAAGATTAAAAATGCGCATTTTTACACATAAAAGGTGTATGCTTTATGGGAAGAGGGGGCATGGATTTATTTTAATAAAAAACGTAATATCACTTGTGAGCTGCTTCAGATTTTTGACAACACTTCAGATCTTTGACCAGCTTCAGTTCATCTCCAGGTCCTCATACTCCAGCAGGCTCTGCCTTCTTAGTTGACCCTTTAACGACCTTGTTCAGATCTATGACACTTCTTCTTAGGCGATCTCTTCCCATGTCAAGAACCTGCTCGTGATCTTCTTCAAATCTTTACACACTGGTGGTCTCTCCCTTTAGCAACCTACCTCTCATTTTGGTGAGCCGCAATGACTGAAGGATGATCTTCTCTCATAGAGAGAGGTGGAGATGAGGCTTTGCTTTCCCTTAAGAATCAAGCATTCAAGAGTCTGGTCTGGTAAGAAATGTAAGGGATCTATATTTTTGTATTTTTGATGACACGAGACCTTTTTTAACCAAGAAAGACAGCCCTAGGAGAGTACAAATACCCATTGGATGAGCGCATGGCGGTGGCCTTTAATGCATGGGCAAGGAGCGATGGGTTCTAAAATTAAATATCGATGATCCAAAGGGGTCACCAAATGGTCTATGTGCTCGATGCACAATTTTAAGACCCTTGTTTCCATTCCAGCATAGTGTTCGTGTTATAATGTGCATGCTCTGAAGAGATCTGTGTGTAAAATATAATTCATCCAAGGTATAGGATAGAGCTCTGGAGTACTTAGAGCCTAAGAGGCTTTTGTTAGCTAATGCCCAAGGGACACTGGTTAAGGTGTTGCTTCAGGGAACATGTTGCATTTCATTAATTGGTTTGATCATGAATGCCCATGATTCCTAATTTTAATTATGAAGAATGTTTCTTAGTACTCTTATGTTAAAACGACTGTTCAGGGTGTGTAAGGGATTTCCAAGTTGTGCCCACGTCTCATTTACAAGTAACATAAAAATAACATAGACCTGCACAAACATCTAATATCAAAATTTCATTTATGTTGTAACCTTCTTTTCTCCAGTACTGTCTACAGACGACTCCAACATTACTATTTTACATGTAGAAGGGAAGCTAGGTCAGTAGTCACAAATCAACAAAACCAAACACATCGCAATATATCTACACATCTGAAGTGTTATAGTGCTAATACATTTTTTTCGTGACTTTTTTTTGGCATCCTCTGCCACTGATTTCTTATGTTTTAGCTGGTGATTGGGTTAAGGTACTAATATTGCTATGGCATTGTTTAAATGCAGGTGGGTAATGCGAGGGTCTCAATCCCTGTGCATAGACCTAATGGGACAGCTATATCTGCATCAATGCCTTCAACTTCAACAGTATGTTTTGAATTTTCTTTTTTTCTCTTTTGCATAGTTTTTACACAAACTTAACTTTTTCTGGGACTGCCATTTGTATCTGCTACAGAGCCAAACTGTTGTTGTGGAGAATCCTATGTCGGTTGATGAAAGTGGTAAATTGGTAAGTCTTTCTGACCATGTTCTTCCTTTTTGGGTTATCAAACAATTTCATACTTCAAGCTATACAAATAAATGTCCTTACATGACTCTGGCTTCACAGGTAAGCAATGTTGTTGTTGGGGTTACAACAGACAAAAAATGATCTAATATTATAATGAAGCCTTGTTAGCTGGTCCCTGCTTTGATTTACGATGAAGGAATCGCGGTGTTATTTGGGCAAGGTGGAGTTCAAATATTATTCTAAATCAGCTGGAAAGATTATGTGGAGATGTATATTAATATGGTGACGGTTCAAGTTCTCATTTTGAATCACATAATGTGTTTTTAGAGGGAGTTAATGTGTGATTTGTATTGAGGTGGAAAATGTGTTTCCTCCTGGCATGTCTTGTATACCAAAATTGAACCATTGTTTGTCGAAATGGTATGTCTTTTGCCCATAACATTCTTTTGTTGACAGCGGACAATAAATTTGTAAATTCTCCAATATTTTATGTTGTGATCTTTAAGGGACAACACTGGGTTTGTCAGCCGAAGTGCAGCAACACCTGTTGTGTTGTAATGTAAATATGTTGGAGAAATTGAGTCTTACACTTTGGTTTTGGGTAGTTGCATGTTTGGTGGCTAAGTTGATATATACTAAACATGAGAGCTACCACTTGATCCTACCTAATGTTTGGTACGGTGAAATGGAACGAAATGCAAGTGAAATAAAGTGAAAAATTATATGAAAGTATGAAGATTAATTTTGTTTCTTTCCATTCTATTCTTGCATATTATTAAAACACACTCAGTCGACAGAAGGTAATCCAAAACTTGATGACAACATTCAATCCTGAGCACCCTATCCCCTGAAAACCAAATGAGCTGGAATCCAGGAGAACATGTGCATGTTGAGAAAAGTTTGAAATAGGAGCATGTAGCCGAAAAAATTGCTACTATAGACATGAAGAAATTATCTAAACTGTTACAAAGGGGAAAATGAAAGAAATGTCTTTCCTAAATAAGATTAGGGTGAAATTGTTGCCTATTATGAACCCTATAGACCACCTTAAGACATTTTGTGCGTCACACATTAGGTCTGGATGCATTTTCTCATTCCATTAGTTCCATACTTAGTTCATGGGTCATTTTTTTGAAATCAGTGCATGAGGAAGAGATCCCTCATGTACTATTTTATTGCTCACCTTATTGAATGTTAAATGACATAATGTGTCACGCATTTGCAATAACCCTTAAAAAAATTGTTTTGGATTTGGTAATTGAGGCTTGAGCTTGGATGCATTTCCTCATTCCATTAGTTCCCTATTTAGTTCCTGGGTCATTTTTTTAGAAATCATGAGGAAGAGATCCCTTAATCAAATTCTTAGAGACACCGTTTGCCTTGGTGTATTCCTGGGAGGGGGGGGGGGTGAATTGGGTATTTAAAGTTTATAGCATAGGTCTATTAATTTTAACAACAGTATTACTCAACCTAGGGTCTGTCTATGCAATTATAAACCCAATCATTCGTAATATTAAAATACAAACATTCATGTGCTGGAATTTGAAATGCGGAAATTAAAAGCACGCACAAGAAATATTATCGGGGTTCGGTCAACTGTGTTTACGTCCTTGCCTCTAACTCATAAGTTCGAGGATTCCACTAATGCTTACTTAACGGGTGAAGCGGCACCGATTATAACAAGATCAATTAGCACAGGGTTGACCTCAACTTTTACAAATTCTTCTTGCGGGGCAGAGAAGACCTTAACAATCTTTACGGGCTAGATTACCGTCCCCTCGGGCCACGCCTAGAATACAACCGAATTACAATACAAACTGTATACAATATAATATTTCTCCGATAAGCAGATATGTATCAATATAGATCAATCAAATGCACATTAACTATATAGGTAAATGTAAGCCCAGTGATGTGAATATATGTGCAAATAACACTCAACAAGGTATGATCACAATAATGTTCAAGAGTGTTCTAAATAAGTTGTATTCTTGAAACAAGTTATATCAAATCTCAATAATGAATCAAAGTTTCAAAGATGCTGCAACAATCTTTAAATTAACTCAAAAATATTTTCTTCAATGAAATATGCTCAAGAGTTGTTTGAAAGAATAATATAGCTTGTTAAAAATATTTTACACCATAAAATCAAGTTATATGAATATTTGCAATGACAATGTAAAGATCCTTAAGCTAATGAGTTTTTCCCAACATTAGATTTATTAAATAAAAATCTATGGGAAAACTTTTTCTTGACTCCCCAAAAACAATGATAATTAATCAAGAAAAACAATGGGAGTATAAACAACCTCTAATAAACACTAGCCCACTCAATAAGCTCTTACAATGCTAATATGTATCAAGGGAATAAGTATTTGAGAGTATTTTGGACAATATGAGTTTTTGAAAAGAGAGGATTTTCCATTAATGATTTTTTTTTGTTAATCCCCTCTTAATTTTGCAAATGAACCCCTATATATAGAGAATGACAAAATTATAACCGTTGGGGGACACACATGGCATTTTTAAATTTGTTAAAAATGTTTAGCAAAATTAACCCTGTTTAACTATTTTTAATTTCAGTAAAAATTAATTTAATCCGCATGATTTGGGTGCTTGACTCAAGGTTCGGTTGCCCAAAAAGACTCAACCAAAAATGTACTTTTTCAAAGTTCGGGTGCCCGAGTCTGGGATCGGTTGGCTAAACAAAAGATAGAATGTTTCTGTCCGTAGCTTGGGTGCCTGAAGCTAAGT
Organism: Malania oleifera; assembly: GCF_029873635.1. Lineage (NCBI taxonomy): Eukaryota > Viridiplantae > Streptophyta > Magnoliopsida > Santalales > Ximeniaceae > Malania > Malania oleifera. The sequence goes on from NC_080423.1 coordinate 52,209,509, forward strand.
TCGGTAGCCTGAACTTGCCAATTCGGTTGCCCAAGGCATACTTGAACGTAATGTTTAGGCGCCTGGGTGGTGAAAAGGTGTTAGGTCAAGGATTTGGTCGCCCGTGGATGATGCGGTCAAATATGTTCGGTCGCCCGAATCCAAGTCAACATGTTGACTTGTCCACGGTTCGAGCGCCTAAGGCATTTTGAACGCCACAAGTTTGGTCGCTTGACCTTTCTCAAGATTTTCAATTAATTCCTTTGATTATGCAAGTGATATAAGGACTATTTGTGCTTTTGTGTAGGAACCTAGGGTCTTTCTAGGGTCTATGAGGACACCGAAAAAATTCGGCGTCGGTCAAAGGTCGATTGAAAGGTGTCCTAAGGTCATTTGGTCCCTATGGTCAAACTACGATCTTGTTGAGCTTACATTTACTTACATGCATGACATGTAGAGATTATTACAGTCCTTATATCCTAATTACTATTATAAACCCATATTACATAAAATGAATTACAACATGAAACCAATCTTCAGGGTCTTCATGTTTTGCTTTCATGTGCCATTACTTGATCTGTTAAAATGAACCTGCACATACACTTGAAAGCCATCAAATACCTGAGTATTTGTCATTATCAAAACTGGGTGTGACCTATAAGGTCAACATTCTCTCCCTTTTTGATGATGACAAATACATCGCGCAAAAAAATGGGTATAACCTTAGAAGGCTTCCCTTAACAATATGCACAATATATATATCAATGCAAATAAATTTTCATTTAAGTTCAATTCAACCCAATTTTTGCCCTCTCTTATGCATCTCCCCCTTTTGGCAACAAAAAAAAGGGTCATGAAACTAATAACCTTAGGCATTGGGTATATAACATTAGTACACAAGAGAAGTTTGGGAATTTTAAAAATTTCGGCAGCATGCTGTTTGAAAATAAGACATTTTTCAAAAATTCTTGTATAAAAAGGACTTGTTTTGAGTTTTAAGATCGATCTAACGGTTTATCCACAACTACTCAACTCAAATAGTTCCAGTATGATGAAGATATAAAAAATAAATAAAATTATTATCATGCAATAGATATGAGAATTGTGCATTGCAAAACATAACCAATTTCATAAAGTTCAAGCCAACAAAAGATACCAATTGTTATATTGATTGTTAGACTTTGAAATTATTAGAAAACTCCCCCCTTTTTAAGATAGCATTTTGGGTATGAACAGTTTTATAACCAAAGAATATGTCATTTAAGCACATAAGCAAGAAAACAAGATATGTCGCATGTAAAATCATTTTCCTGCCAAAAACAAAAATATGTAATATAAATAGATAAATATATATCTCCCTTATGATTTTAAACAAATGCATAAGAGCAGTGCTTGCTTAAAAAAAAACTTTAATTCGAAGATCAAGCAAGCAAATTTTTCTGGTCATCATTTAAACACAAAACAACTTTATAACCAGAAAAATTTCAACCATATGTAACTTAAAGATAGACAATTTAAAGTGTAAGATCATATGGTAAACTTTGAAATAGTTTGTGGCAAAACCATATATTTCTGCTTTAGGATTTTCAATGAGATTAATACATTTAAGCACATGCCACAATACAACTTAAAGCACATCTAAACTTAAAAATGGGCGAGCACAACAAGATTGTGATTTTTGCTTAAGGTCCCCCCCCCCCCTATGAATTTGAATACTAGCTTAGATAAAATGAACAACTTATACTATTTAAAGATTTAATTCATTAAGCATGCCAAGCAGTATAAGCAATCAATCCAAATTTTTAAAATTAACTATACTAAGTATTTGTCAATTACATATTATCTCTTGATTAGTATAGTTGTCCCTATAGATCATAGATGCATTAGAGAGCATATATTGAGGCGTGCAATAGTGTTCATAACCCAAGAATATTCCATATCAAATCATAAGCCTTTAAGCATTGGATATAATTTTTAGGATATTCTCAAGAACCTCGATATTTAGTAGACGAAAGTGATGCATATGGATTATTTATGCGCTTCCTATAGGGATGAATCTGAGCCTTTCTAAACGGTTGATGATTATGCTAGGATGAATTTTAATTATCTATTTGGTTTCACTCATCCTTTCAAAAATGTTTTAGTATTAATTTTATCATAATCATCTTTAGCACAAGGTTTTATTTTAGAAAAATTCCCGTCAAAATTTTGGCTACATGCCATCTGTAAATCGGACATTTTCCCATAAAACTTGTACCTAATAGGTTCAATTAAGTAATTTATAATTAAGTTTAAGGCACATGAGAACCTATATCCACTACCAGCATGCAATTCTCATCAATTGCATCCGCTATGCAGGAGGCATTCTAGACTACGCATGCAATCGGGTAGAAAGCAACAATTCATAAAATATAATCTGTTGACCGGTTGAATGTCTAGAGGGGGGGGGGGGTGAATAGGCTTTCTTCATGGATGTGCTAACTTTCTACAACTAAAAAAATCTTACCAAGAGCAAGTGTATAAAGTTGCAGTGTAAAGATGCAGGAAATCACAATAATAATAAATGAGATATGAGAGAAGAGAAGCTGAACACAAAGATATTTACGTGGTTCGGCACCCTGCCTACGTCCACGCCTTGACACCAACTCAAGGATTCCCAAAATCCACTATAATCCTCCTTCCGGCGGAGAAGCCAATACACAGCAGCTTACAAAGAGCTTTCAACAAGGTGCTCACTTAGAGACACCCAATAATAGCTCACAAAGAGCCTTTCTTTACAAGAAGTGGATGAGAAATAAATGTAAACTTGAATACTCCCTTTGAGCTAATTACAAAAATAAAATCCTTACTCAATGTCCTCTTGTCAATGGAGTAGAAGCAAGAATAAGAGCAGCAAGAAGAGGGCAAGTGAGTGTATGAGCAAACCCTAGAAATAACAATACCAATGAATGATCTTCTTACAATATCAACTTTCTTAGATCAGGAATAAATGTTATTTACTCCTATTTAAACACCAAATGGGCGAGAGGAATACTGGAGAGCTATTGGGCATTTATGAATATGAGACAAGGGTCAAATTAGCCGTTCTGCAGCAATTAATGTTTGCTGCTGCCCGACGTTCATTGACGAAGTTCGCCGTTGGGCATTTATGAATATGAGACAAGAGTCAAACTAGCTATTTTGCAGCAATTAATGTTTGCTGCTACCTGACCTTCGTCAACGAAGCTTGAACTTCGTTGACGAGCTCTTTAGTAAATTCGTTGATGAAGCCCTGTGTTCATCAACGAGTTGTTGGTTCTGAATTCAGGTACCTCTCGGTATATTTTTTTCGACGAGAACCCTGTGTTCATTGACTAGTTATTCCGTACATTCGTCGACGACGCCCTGTGTTCGTTGACGAGTTATGGCTCTGAATTCAGATGGCTCTCGATATATTTTCATCGATAAGAACCCTGTGTTCATCGATGAAGTTTGTGTTACACTTGTCGACGAAGCCCTGTGTTCATCGAAGAGTTCCTTCTTCTTATGATTTGTTCTTTTAAGTACAAAGAAGGTCCTTGTCCGTTTGGGGGTTCTTTCACACTTTTTAATAACTTTATTTTGTTGTGTGTGTGTGATACGCCCATTTCTTGCTCTTAGTTTTGAGTTTTACTCTATATACAAGATATTTACAAGATGGTCTCTCTCTCATTCTCACATTCATCCTTCAGATGACTTTGTATATTGTGTATCGTCCATGAATGCGTTGAGAGGCTTGTGCTTTTGGTCATGGTATGAGTTGCTTTGATTGTTTGTTGGTTTAGATGCCATTCTGTATAACTGAAACATGACTTAGAGAGAAACGTTAGTAGCCTTAAGAACTGCTAATGGGTTGTTGTCATCAAAATACGGTAGGAATGAAAGACCCTTAACAACTTGGTCTAACATAATCTATCCATCATAGAATATAAATGGTAGAGAGTAGAGGATAGATATGAGTTTAGTGCAATGCTGTAATTCATAAAGGCATATGGGCATGGGTATTATAAGATAATGAGAGCATTTAATTTTTATAGTCAAGAAAGAGTAATGCTCCCCCTGAGTTATGCTCACAACCAAATCATGCCTTTTCTATTTTTCAAATTCTTTAGCCAAACATTTTAATATTTTTAGTGATTATATCTTGGCAGTAGATGCATAGGCTTTAAAGGACCCAAGGTGTCACAATAAATATTCCTTCAATGAATAAAGCCTATAACTGCCTCTTTTCTTACGATTTACAACACGTGAGAGGCCTAAGTTCAAATGGCTTGTCTTTCTCATCGTTCATGCATAGGTTTCTCAATTATTGCATTTTCATATATGTTGAAACCAATAGCAATCATATTAGCCATTTAACTTAATTGTCAAAGCTGATGTTCTAAAGGATTACATTTAATGTTTGAGAGCTTATGAAAGGAATTTTGGATTAATACTCTTGAAAAATTAAAATTTATGTTATGTTCAAAGAGTATTCATTATGAATGGACATGATTTGAGATATTTGCATAGAAGAGGATATGTCCAAACAATTTAGATAAAGAACAACTAGAAGAGCATGAATTTTGGAACACTGCTCTTTGGTGATTAGAAAGTATCCTTTAGGTATGATGATACAGAGGAGTAAGGATACAAACCATGGAATAGGATGAAAACTTTACCGAATGTGATTGTGGTTGGTAAAGATTCCCTGTGGAGGATACGATGAACCAAAATTAGAAGATTTATAATTTAAGCTCAAAGGGCTTTTTTTTTTTTTTTTTTATTTAACAGTGAAACTTGAATCCCCTAGTAGATGCCTCTAGTTTTGATCAAGAGAAAAGATGTCTTTTAGTAAGCACCAAAAATATTTGGAATTTATGATCAATAGTTCTTCAAGCCTAGAATGATGACTAACCATTTTATTAGGCATTTAAGGCTTTCAAGATGAGTTTAGGACAAGATGTTTAAATAGAAGAATTTATTTCCTAAAACTCAAACTTGTGTAATGGACAGAGTATGCTTAACTTTAGATATTCATATTTAAGCGTGAGTTAAGCAATTTGAATTATTTACCACACAAATAATACTTTGTCCATTTGGAAGTGGATTTCATTCAATTATGCTAAAGCCAATGTTTTCATATTTTATCCAATCATCATGATATTTATTCACTAAGTGATTAGATTGGATATTTTTCATGACTTTTCGAATTGGCTAAAATTTCAAAGAATTTTAAGTGCGCACCGCTTCCCGAGCCTATAGTCATCACCCCCTAAACCTAATCCTAAGATCTAAGGAAGAATTAACTAATTTGATAATTTTAATTTAAATCCATTTTTCCTTAGGTCCTACGGAGTTTGCTTTGCGGACTATCCATTTCATTTCTTTTCCTAAGCCTCAGGCACTTCTGGATGGACAAGTGGATAGAGTGTGCCATTTAATTTTATGACAAAAGCAAGTTTTAAATTTTCGTGACGAGCCATGCTTACTAATCTTGTGTTTGCGAGATGAGGCATGAAAATTTGTATGGGATTTATCAAATGATTTTGAACCCTTTTTGAAATATTTTTCTTTTTAAGTCCTGAGGGTTTATCATCTTTAATTTCTTCCTCCTGGCATATTATTTTCAATATTTTCTTCATGCTTTTCTTCTCTAAGGTGGCATGATAATATTTTAATTCCTCTAATTGTCTAGCCAACCTTTTGTTTTGAATTTTTAGAAATGTTTTATGGTAAGACATTCCAACTAGAGACTTATGAATTTTAAATGAATCATTTTCTAGTTTTTTGTTCAATGGCATGCTTTCATAATAAAACTCATAGCATGATTCAATACAAGATTTTCATTTATTTCATGATTTTGGGGATTACCTTTGCACTCATTGCTGTAGTATCCATACTTGTGGCAGTTGTAGTACTTAACGTTTCTCTTATCTATGTTCGGACGGTTCTAGTATCCCCCTCCTTTTCCTTGTCCTCTGTCTCGTGGGACATAGTTTGTTGATTGCGTCCTTCTCTAGTGGGACCTCTTCCGCCTCTGCCATCTCCTTTGGAATCAAAATTTCCATAATTTCTTCCACGAGATCCTCGGCCTCGTCCATTTCCTTGCTGTGACGTCCTCTCTTTGTCGTATCTATCTGTAGTGAGGGACAACTTTTTTTGGAGGGCTTGCTCTAGTGCTTTATCATCACTCCTTTCGTTGACTTTTTGCTCATGGGCTTGGAGTGAGCCCACAAGTTCTTCTACGGATATGGTTTCTAAATCTTTTGTTTCTTCCATGGTCACCTATATAATCATATTTTGGATCCAGAGATCGAAAAATTTTCTCACAAATTCTCCCGTCATTGAGAGTCTCTCCATTTCTTCTCAATTGATTTGATACTACCATAACTCGTGTATAATAGTCAGCAATAGATTCAATAGATTTCATTTTAAAAGATTCGAAATCACCTCACAATGTTTGAAGACGAATCTTCTTTACTTTGTCTACACCTTTGTGTGTTCGCTAGAGAGAGTTCCAAACTTCTTTGGATGTCTTGGCGGAGGCGATGATTTCAAATGTGGCTTCATCAAGGTCTTGGTAGATTATGGACTTCGCCTTGCAATCCTTTTTTCGATCGGCTTGCAAGTTCGTTCTTTGAGCATCGAACATAGCTGAATCGACTAGTTGTCATAATTTTCCAGGGTCAACTTTGAAATGACCGCTTGGGCAGCACCATTCGCCATTAAATTTAATATATAAAAACAGAGAGATGGGTTTGGCAAATCTGATGCCACCAATGTGTTCAAAAGGTCGAAAAACCTTAGGAATCGGTTTTAGGTTGCAAAGAATCGGTCAAAAAATCACTGAACTGGCCAAAAAATTCTAGACCAGTTTTTTTTTAATTAAAAAAAAATGGTTTGACTTAACGGGCAAAAGATGGCGTTAGTTGTTACCGTTTGAGCCATGTGGTGGCTTCTCAGCATGCCGCGTGTCGGCAACTGGACGCGAGTCGGAAGGCGGGTCGGATTGTGCTTGCAAGGCTGGAGCCGGGTTGCTGGGTTGGGTAGTTGGACGCGGGTTGCTGAGCTAGGTCTCGGATCGGGTAGCCGAGTTAGATCTCACCAGCCGGGCGAGGAAGAAGCTTGTGGGGAGCGTGGAGTGCGTGAAGTCGGCGGTTGGAATCCTCGTCAGCGCGTGCAGTACATGGGGAGGATGCTGACTTCACTAGATTCGCATGTGAGCGTGTGTGGAGTCTTCTAGAGTTCATTTGAGATGCAATTTTCACCGTTGGAATCGTCTCGATGCGAATTTCACAATGGTAGGCTCAATTTTGGATTTTGAGCAATTTCAAATCTGGGAGAAAATTGAATTTCGACTCTGTTCGACTCTATTTGACGAATTCTGGCATACTTGGACGCTCTGATACCACTGATGGGTGGAGGGGACACTCAATCACTAGTTGTGACTGAGACTCAGTGAGTATTTGCACTCAACTGAAAAAAAAATTAATTCAATATGAAAATAAATACAGAGGGTTCAAAAACAACTCTCTCTCTCTCTCTCTCTCTCGCTCACTAGTTATTCACCCTCTCAACACACATACTACATTGCACACACACACATATCTATTTATAACTGATTCTAAATCAAAATAATCAATGATTGTGGCTGGTTGGTGAGGTTGGTGGCCGCCGATTAACAAAAGTGGCTAGTCGGCAGCTGTCGTCCACTGTCAAGTTTACTCTTCAACATGAAGCACCTATACTACGCATGAAAAGTCGAACACACACACACACACACACACACCCTATTAATTAAAGGAACACAGGTTAATTCACAATTAGCATTCTTTGCTCTTTTTTTTTTTTTTAAATACCCTCGTGTATATATATATAGTTTTAAAATTTCGCTTAATGGATAATCATATAAATATAAAACTTTCTCACGATTACAATAGTTACCCGTGATTACAAATTATAATTATCCAGAACTCTCCTTAATTTTTTAACACACGCTACAATTACTATTCATGCCGATTATTATCACAAACCGAGAAGCACATGCAATGTGTGCGCGCTGGTTATTAGTATGTGGTATATGTGTTGAATATAGTTTAAACAAGGAGAGCAGAAGGCTAGAATTTCCCCAACCACCAATACCAAGACGTGCCAGTAGTGGCTGGATGGTTATACCAACCACAAACTACATGTAGACTGCAGTAGCTTATTAGACTCAACATTTAATGTTGGTGATCAGTTCTCCATCTCTCTGTCGTCCCTTCGTCTACCACTTCCGTCAAGTCTATAATAACCCACTCTCCTTCCCCAGTATACTGTCACTCACTCTCTTATCTTATTCTCTCTCTCTCTCTCTCTCTCTCTCTCTCTCTCTCTCTCTCTCTCTCTCTCTCTCTCTCTCCCCATGGCTGAAGCAGGTGGAGAAAAGCAAGAGGTTGAGAGGAAAAGATCAGTGGCAGTATTGAAGAATTCGATGGTTCTGATAGTGTTACTGAGGCTGCTTGCATTTTTGGCCACCGCAACCGCAACAGTTGTGATGGCTCTCAATAAAGAAACCAAAACCTTCGTGGTGGCCACTGTAGGAAATTCCCCTATAACAGCCACTATCACCGCCAAGTTTCAAGACACCCCAGCAAATGTGTAAGCTGCTTCAATTCCATGCATGCATGCATGTCATTCTCTTATATATGCTCTGCATTTGAGGATTCTAGGAAATGTGAATTGAGAAGGAGTCATTGACACGCCCATTTGAGGATTTTCAAGAACTTAATTTCAAGAATTAAATTAAATATTCTTTTGCATTAATATTTGTCTTAGATTCTAGAATTTAGACATCCCATTTGAGTTTATGTGGGTTTGAATAATAAAATGAAGTATAATATTGTATCCGGTGTTGTCATTTCACAAATTCAAATCCCATGCATGATCCTCATGCTCTTAAATACAACCCTATCTTATTTTTCGATAATTTGGATCTTCAAGCATGTGATTCTCTAAATCAAATGCTTTGTAAGATCATGTGCATATGTGAAAACTGTTTTTTTTTTTTTTTTTTTTTAAATTTTTAAAATTAAGAGATAAAACATTATTTTTCATCTTAAAAAAAATATTATATAAGAAAACTTGAATGCATGTTAAAATATTTTCTTTTTATTTTTGAAGATAAGGTAATATATTTTTATTTCTTTGAATGAATAGAAATGAGATATGAAACGAGCCTTTTTGTGTTTGAATAGAAAGCTTTCTTAGTTACATACATATAACTTACGGAGAAGCTATATGCTTATGCTCAGGTATTTTGTGATAGCAAATGGTATGGCCAGTTTCCATAACTTGTTGATGTTAGGGGTGCACTTTTACGGGTACAAGCTAGATTATAGAGGAATTCGTTTCGTGGCGATTGCCATTTTAGACATGGTATGTGCTCTAATTTAAATTTTGTTCAATATTAGTAAATTTTTATCCCAAATTGTACTAAATGTAATGTTGCAATTGGAGCTATTGGGGGATATATATATATATATATATATATATATATATATATATATATGTGTGTGTGTGTGTGTGTGTGTGTGTGTGTGTGTGTTTATTTATTTTGTTAGTTGACAGTAGCAAAATATGTACAACAAATACTACTTAATTCTCTCATTCTATCAACTATAAACTAGAAATCTACCTTTTTTGTCAAATTAATAAGCTTATCTTAGCTTGAATTTAGTTACAATATGAAGGGAAAAGTTTAGAAAGTAAGTCTATAAGTCTTACAATCTCGTGAAAGTAATGATCTTTCAAATGAGATTATTTATTGCTTTGTTGGGGAATGAAATGAATCATTTTAGAGGACCTACTAACATCTTTTTATAGAAATCACAATATTGTGAGTGGAGCGTACAAGCTAATTATATCTTGCTTATAGCTCTTTGTTCTATGATAAATTAGAAAACAATTAATACAATCTATGACATCTCCATTCATTTAAGATTAAAAGAAATTTTCGTGAGCATGCTAAAGTAAACTTAGATTCTATCTAAATGAATATGCTGAAGTGTCTAGCAAGACCTTCATGAACTTAAATAAAGCCTCTCCTAGAGAACATTATAGAATAAATAATTTCTTTTAAAAAGGAGCTATTTTGCTAAAAGAAATTCTTTAATAGAGTATACCTTAGTCAAAGCATTAACTACTTGATTGAACTTCTAATTAAATTGATGTTTCACAGTGAAAGAATATGGATGAAGAAACTAAACTCATTGCACATAATTAATTTTTAGCTTGTATTGACCATTAGAGTTCTTTAAATTGAAACTAAAATAAAACAATCATGGATGTTGAACTCCTAATGAACAAAATGAAGCCCCTTAATAATTAGAAGACTAGATTAAGTCACGATGCCCTCAAACTCCTTGTTGGGAGCTTATGATAGTTAACTATATATGGCATTTGTCTCCAAAACAAGATCAAGAAAAGTTAGAAAAATGGGTTATTCTCTAAGGACCTCATGAAGTTGAGCCTTCTAGGGTGATTCCCTCTAGCTGATCTACCATAGTTGAAGGCCTCCAAGTGCCCTTCATTGTGGTTCAAAGGAGCTGAAAGGGATCTTGAAGGAGAAAGGAAAGAAACAAAAGGAAAACCCCATTTCCTATGTCAAATAAAGGAATAGAAAGTGGCCTCCTTGGTCACATAAGTAAAATAAAGCAATTAATCAGGAAAAAATTCTTACAAATGAGTAATATTCAAATAGAAGAAGGACATGAATTAAACTTGCACAAAACACAAATAACTTGAACTTTTAGCGATAAAAACAAAACAAGAAAAGTAGGAAGGACATATATTTTGTCAAAAATGCATGGTGGAAGCAGAATAATGCTTAAATGACACAAAAAAAAAAAATGAGCAATAATAGAAGTCAAAGAGAGAAACGTTGTGCACATCAGATGCTCTTGAGAATACACATGAAAGCAAAGTACGAAATGAATAGTTTCTCATCGTTAAATACCTTAAATGAGTGGCAAATTAAATCAAAATCACTGATTAGGAGAAAGATTTTTTTTTTGTTTGCCCTTCACTCACATTCTTGATCTAGGTGTCGAACTACCTTGTTACACATAGAGATGATGCAATGCTTTGAAAAACACGTCACACAAAGAATTTAATTACTTAAGATTTCCATCTATTGACCTAAATATACTCCAGAGGTTTTAAACTTTTAAGATATGTAGAAGCAAGAGATAATACATGAAATATAATTTTATCTATTTTATTAAAAATATTAAAGAAAGTATCAAACACACTATGCTATAGAAAGTTTTAGAGCTAGTAATATGCAAGTTGAATGAGAAATTTATAGAGGACACACCATATGGAGTTGAAGCAACTTTGATTAAAATAAAGTGTTTTAAGTGTATTGTGCAATTGTAGAGTATCATATGTGGTAATCTAGGTATAATGCTTTTGGAAGGTAAGATAAGTTGAGAAGAGAATTTAAGACTATTTAGGCACTTGTAACACCCGCTAGTCAATAGCGTACAAGTGAGGTGAGGCAAGTTTAGTTGTTAATTGCTATAAGAGGGGGAGGGTTAGACCTATATTAAATTGGACTAAAAGAGAATTCTTATAACCAACCCCACATAAAGAGTCTAAAAAGCTTGCTTCTTCTTTGTATATATTTATAATTGGCTCGACCTACACGTATTTGTTCAAAGTATTTTTTCGAAGTCTATGACTACTCAACAATCTTATTTAGTATTTGACCCAATGTAATATTCTTAAACGTCCATAATGTCAGTAGCTACTCGTAATAGTGGATTACTGGAGGACATAGTAGCGAGGTAGGATATGGTTGGCCATAGGGGTTGAGACTCAACTTGATAAAATATATATATATCACTAAAAAACTAGAAAGTCCAAACCATTTCTCATTTTGATTCAATTTTTATTTTAATTGTCCATTTTAAAAATCAATTTTAGTTTCAATTTTAATAGTAAACTAAGCATAAAACAAATTAAAAATTTATTATTCTACCCTCTCGTATTTACTTTTTATAGGAACATTTCAACCGTTAGAGTTGAAACTTTTATGCTAAAAGTTAAATATTTTAATCTTTGAAGGGTTAGGAAAATATGTTGGTGTGTTTTTTATAAAGTAAGTAATAAATAATGTTCTATTAATTAGATTCATTCGGAATGAAACTGTGAATTACTAAATGATGCTTAATTTGCATGAGTCGAAAATATATAGACGACAGTGGCATTGATATCGGGCGGGACAAGTGCGGCAGCCTTCATGGCAGAGGTGGGGAAGAATGGGAATTCACACGCAAGGTGGGACAAGATCTGCGACAAATTCGAAAGCTTCTGCAACCGCGCCAGCGGCGCCCTGCTCGCCTCCTTCATCGGGACTGCTCTGTTGATTACAATCACCGTCATTTCCATCATCACGGTGCATAAGCAAAAGTCCTCCTCAGTCAATTACCTTGCCGTCCCTTGATCCCTCTCGTGTGTGCGCCGCCTTCATAACATAATGTGTATTCTCTCAAGTTTATGTGTGGATTTGCATTAATGCGATTGAACGTTGACTGTTGAGAAAGGGTTTGGCTTGTGTTTTCTTCAGCTTGTAAGGCGCAGCGAGAAGTTTTATTCATCGCGGGTTAAGACTCCATTCACTATACCGATGGAGTTGGTTATTACTGATAAAAAGATTTTCGATCCTCACGATGATTTGTTGACAGAAAACTCGTCGATGTCTTTTAAATGATTCATTGTTTTAATTGCGAGGGAACAAATAATTACCTACGGTTTATGATAAAATAGGGAAGAAAATATTAAATAATTACGAACAATTAATATAGGACTTACCATAGAAATTAGTAATGGTGGAAAGCAAATGATAGTTATGGTTTTTGACGTATTTATTGATGAAATAATGGCGAGGACAGTAGCGTCTAATTCTCAACAATTAAAAACATTGTTAATGCATATTTTTAGTAAGGGAGAACAAAAATTTAAGGCCAATACTGGTGTAATTTTAATAATATTGCATTCGAGGTTTTCTGTGGCACACTTTACTATATTTATTTTTACAATAAACTATTTTCTCTATTAGTAAACAAATAAATGCATAATTTAAATATTAAAAAAAAATATATTCAACACTATAAAAGTCATCATTCATAATGAATGGATTATTTGTCCAGTAATACCTAATTACAAATACAACTCATAATAATTATCATCAATAAATTCGATTTAGCGTAGCAAAATTTGTCTTACTCATATTCCACATTCTCTTTTCGAGCACTAGAGTCAGTTAAATGATTATACTTACAATCATTTGTATAAAGTAAATTGTCCAAAAAAAAAAAAAGAAGTTTAAAAATGCAAGGAATTGAAACATTATTAACTAATGCTCTAGTTGCGAGTTTGAATTTCAAATTTTATATTTGAAATGGTGTGGATTTAGACATAATGCAGTAAAGAATTAGATTAAATTTTATTAAATTAACACAAATTCAAATTCAAGTCTAGAAATACATGCTTTCAAACACTGGTTAATAGTATTTAAAATTAGTGATACATGCATATTAGGAAAATCTATGAACATGTGCAGTCTTCCTCTCTAGATACACTCACTCTACTAGGAGTATAATCACTTAGAGGTTCTATTATAATTAATCTATTTGCCTCTTATCGTACAAATTCTGTACCATCTAGATATTCTAACTTTGACAAATTCTGAACTTATTTCTTTAAGGCTTTTACTTCTTCAGTATCCATTAAAGTCCAATTCCAAGGATTCTTTATTTAAACATTTCTCTGAATTGGTGCTGCCTTTTCTGCCAAAATTTTAATCAATTTTCTAATGTAATTCAATACTCATAGAAAGCATTGACACTGTCTTCTATCTTTGAATTCATTAGGAAATTCACATAACCTTTTTGCTATATGTGACTAAAGTTCCTCTTCGCTTCCTCGAATTTTTAAACCTAAAAATTCAATCTGAGGTTGCATCCATATGGTTTTCGTTTCTGAAAGAACCATTCCTTCTTTTTTAAACACTTGTGCCACCTGCTTCAAATGTTCTAAGTAGTCCTTAGTATTTTTACTAAATACCAGAATATCATCATCAATGTATACTGTAACAAATCTAGTTATTCCTTCAAAAGCATTATCCATCCTTCTTTGGAAAATTCCTGGGGCATTCTTAAATCTGAATGGCATAACTAGCCACTTAAAAAGCCCAATCGGCATAGTGAAGGCTGTAAGAGCTACTGTTATTTCTTTGACCTTTATCTGCCAATATCCTGATTTGAGATCGAATTTTGAATAAACTGAGGGTTTCTCCCTTCTTATTCTATTTCTAAGAGACTCCTGATTAGGTAAATTATACCCATTATCTCTTGTTTCCTTATTTAGATCTCTATAATCAATTACCATTCTGGCTTTTCCACATACTTGTTCAGCATGATTTGTTACCATAAATGCAGCACTCCTGTGCTCACTTTTACTGTGCTTGATAAGTCCCAAATTTAATAATTCTAAAATTTGTTTCTCAAATTCCCTTATCATTTCATTTGGATAACTAATCCCTTTACTTTTGACAATTGTATTGGGATTTTTGAGTACAATATCAGCTTCTGGCATGACTTTCTACCATAATGCTTACGGATTCTCCAGCCAGTTATCTGAAAGTAGCTTCTTGATTTCTTCAAGTTTACTTTCTTCTTCTCACTGATTTACCTTTAGAATACTTCCTGATACCAGTTCCTTCCAATTATCAAGTTTCTATTGATAATTAGATATTCCTTCCTCGACTATCATATAATTCTTTATAATAGTTGCAGTGACCTAGGGAAATTAAGGTATTTTAATAATAAAAGAGGGAGGAAAATGAGAATTGAAAAAGGGGGTGACAGCAGGCCTCGTCGACGAATGCTTCGAGTTCGTTGACGAAGTGGTTTTTTGGGCTCGACGACGAGGGCGCGTTTTGTTGACGAAAAAAATACTGTGAGGCTATTTTCCCATCTCTGAATTTCGTCGACGAGAAACAAATGTTCGTTGACAAACTTCTTTTGTGACCTCGTCGATGAGGTGATGTGGCTCGTCGACGAAGACCAGAGTATAAATAACTTTAAACTTGGATTTTAGTGCAGAAACTTGCAAACCTCACTTTCTCTCACTACATTTTCGTCCTCCACCCCTTCTCTCTAAGTTTTTGGGCAGGATTCTCGCCGGTTCGACGATCTGAGGCTACCATGGCACTCCTGGAAGAGTTCTCTTCAAATCTACTGGAGTGGATCATTGGTGGGGCTACCTTGAATTCCAACCTAGATTTGGGGTAAGACTTTTTTCATTCAGTATTTGAATTTTCTGTAGTTGTAAAAAATGTAGTAGTTGAAGAAATACTGAATTTATGTTCTGGGAGATGTTTTTTCAGTGTGTTGAACGGGGAACCCTGCGGGTGCAGGACTAGTTGTCGTAGGGGCTTTCCAAAAGTTAAGTAACGGGATAAACTAAGTTAGTTGTTTTTATGAAAATATATGTATAATTTTACAACATTTAATTTCAAGAATATATATATATATATATATATTAGCATTATGTTTGGGAAATTACTGCTGTAATGATGATATGTTTTAAATATGTGTAATACCCATTTTGTGTGACATGAGTAGAATTTATTATGAATTACTGTTTTTTGGGAAAATGTTAAATGATACAAAGTTTTACTATGATATACCGGCATACGAGCCGAGAGTTTTTATATGGTATATCGGCGTACGGGCCGAGGATGTTCTCACATGATTTGTCAGCGTACAGGCCAAGCCTTTTATATGATATGCCAGCGTACGGGCTGAACCTTTTATTTGATATGTGATACGGCGTACGGGTTGTGATTATTAAAATACGAAATGCCGGCGTAAGGGCCGAAGATTTTCATATTATGCTATGAAATGTGATATGATGATATTGATTTGAAAATTATTATTATGGAATAGAAATGTATCATAATTTGAAATATGTTATATGTTATCAGAACCTAGTTGGCTTGGTTTAGCCTTACACGAGCACGGTATCATAGCTATGTGATCATGATCATTATGATGTTAGTGTTACTGCTGTCGTACGAGGTAGCGGGAGGATGGATAGTCGATGTGGTTTATTGAAGTGTTGGCACCCCTGGTGTATAGACCAGGTCTTGTAGACCCATCGTACTTACAGACTTTTGCTTTTGACTTGACAGTGGTCGGCTAGCCATTGTTAAGTCTCGCATTCGGGCCAACAACCCAGTTATGTGGCGGTAAGACATGACACCAGCCAGCTAACCTTCCATGGTTGTTTTTGTATTATTATCATATGAGATGAATTATGTTTATGAAAATACAGTATGTTCTATGAAGATATGATTATATATGTTTTCCCATATATGATACAGACCATTTCACCAAATATGTTTATGTATGGTTTTATGAATAACATGGAAATAGTCATGATACCACACACTGGTATTAGTTTATTTTCCCTTACTAAGAGGTGTCTTACCCCAAATTATATGAACATTTCAGAAGCCCTAGATAGAAGAGCGGATAAAGCTCCGCAACGTTAGAGTACATTAGTCCTACCCCATCTGAAAGGTAAGTCTTTTGCTAGGGTCAGATGGATTTTTGGGTGATGACCCTAGGACTAGTTTTGATTGTTTTGGGATGTATACGATGGATGTAGTAAACTCTGGTATTGTATTGAATGGTAATATGAGGTGTGTAGCTGAAGTGAAATACATATTAGCCGGGAGCTGTTGTGCTCAAACCTTGTATATGAAACAACAATTAAGGGACTTAAAAATACAATACCAAACAATCCCTATAAAGTGTGAAAATACAAGCGCTATAGATATTTCAAAGAATCCAGTATCACATTCAAGAACTAAACATATTAATATACGTCATCATTTTTTAAGAGATAATGTTGATAAGAAAGAAATAGCTCTTGAATTTGTTAACACTCACGATCAATTAGCTAATATATTCATAAAACCATTAGCTGAAGATCAATTTGTATTTATCCAATGGGAATAAGGAATGTTACGTGTAAGAGAGGTTAACTATGAGAGAATTGAATTTTTCTTCAGGGAAGATGACTTCCAGACACCAGGAAGGTGCCTGATAGGCTACTGTCTATCTAGAAAGACAGTGGGCAAATGACTGTCAACTTGGTGACAGACGACTATCTTGCGGTGGTTCATGTTCTTTTAACATAAAAACACTCTTTTTAAAACCTCCAGACCCTTGTCCATTCAACTCCCCTTCTCTAAAGCAACTCCTCTTCATTCTCTTCGAAGTTCCTCCGCTCCAAAACCTCCTCTCAACGTCAATCCATCACAACCCTAATTCCTTCACACCTAGGGTTTCATGAATTTCAGCTTCATCAAAATGCCACGTACCAAAACAGTTGGGAAAAAGGACAAAACATCCTCTTCTTCTTCAAAAGCTGCAAGCAACAAAGAAATAGAGAAATGGTTGGTCTCATCTCATGCAAAAACGTTGTATCAAAATCACATCTCTACAATCGATCTAATGTTTTGTAAGGTATTAGATGTTACTTTCTTAAAAGAAAACTTCCCTGAAATTCTTGAGTTGCTCAAAAATATAGGATGGGATAAGTTCATTCTTCACCAAGTTAAGGGACACTATCCTGACCAGATTAAACTTTTCTACTCATACTTGGTGAAGAAAGATGTTGGATTTGACACTGAAGCATTTGGCCAAAAGATAACACTTACTCCACACTCATTATAGAAAATACTTCGTATCAAACATGTGGATTTTGAGTGCAATCCAATAGAAAAATAGTGGACTATGGAGCAGGGTTTTTCATGACAAGAATTTTTGCCTTTTGTGATGAACGATCAACCCGTTTATTTTGGCAATCCTCCATAATAAAAATAGCTAAATCTGCAAGCAAAAATTCTCCACAAGATCATTGCTTATAATATAATTCCAAGATCAGGATGTTTTGATCACATCTCCTTCTTTGATTGTTTCGTTATGTGGTGCATATTAAAAGGAAAGAAATTGGATTTAGCTGGTCTTGTACTCAAATGGATGGTTGTGAAGCTTGAATTTCCTAGAATTGGGCTTCCATATGGTGGCATTCTTTCCTTTGTATTTGCTCATTTTCAAGTCATCACTCCATCTTCAAAACTGGTGAAGCGAACCCATTACAACCTATTCTCCTCCACTACTTTAAAGAAGATGGGTTACAAAAAGTACACTGAAGGATGGATGTTTAGGGGTAATAGACCAGCACGACCAGCACCAGAAGAAAGGAATCCAGCTCCTCAAGAAGCTGATACGCCTCCTTGGTTTCTCCCTTTTTATCAGCACTATTCTAGGTTCAGTTCTGAAATGAGGGATAATTTTGCTTCTCTTCAAGACAAGATAACAAATATTGATGATAAATATACTTTACTAGATAAACATCTTCAAAACATTGAGCAATGCGTCACACAAAATGACACTGATTCATATAAAGAGAGTAATGAGAATGCTGATGAAGACTCTTAGGCCAAATTGGAAGAAGGCTCACAGTAATCCAAATGAAAAGGAACTACTGAAGATAGTGACATAGCCTTTGATACTTGACTAGAGACTTTTGATGTTTATACTTTTGATATTTTGTATGCTACACATGCTTAATTTCTGGATGTATTAGGACTTTTTGTTGATGTCAAAAGGGGGAGTATATGCGTGAGCAAAGTTTATGAGTCTATGTATGTTTGATGTACTGAGTTTTATGAATTATGAATTTTATGTATGTATATGTATGCATGAATATGCTTCAATGATAAATCTGAAACTTTCACCCTTCTAAAATTATGTCTTAAGGCGATTATTTTAAGTTTATACTTATTGACAGGGGGAGCATTAATTTTATTTTATATCTTTGCTCTTTCTTTGTCATCATCAAAAAGGGGGAGATTGTTGGCCTAGTTAGGCTTACAAATTTTTGGTTTTGATGATAACAAAGTAAAGTTATATAATGTGTTTTCAAGTGATATTATTTCAGGAAAAGATGATTTGCTCAAATTTCACATACCCTAACATGAAAGCTTACAAGGATCAAGGAACAAGAAAAGTCACACATGAATACCAGAGATCCATAATGAAAGCTCGTAAGAGTTTGACAGATTAAAGAGCAACATCAAAAGGACTCAAAGCAAAGAAGTGTCAAATGTGTTTATAGAACAAGCTTTGTAAGTACTTCAAAGTTGATTCAAATATGAATTTTCATTTTGAAGCTCATTAAGGCAAAGACGCACTTATAAATATGAAGTTTTAAAATCTTGGAACATGTTTTTCAAAGTTAAAACAAGTTAAAATTTGAAGGTTAATTCAACAAAAGAGAGAGAAATAAAAAATGACTTGAACAGAGAAACAGTTAGCTGACAGATGACTGTCTGTATAAGGACAAACGACTGACAAGTTAAACAACCTAAAATAAGAAGAATAGAAGCCTTCCAGATGACTATCAACCAGCTGACAGACGACTGCCAGTGTCAAGTGAGACGCCTATATGTGTTTTTCTAGCCGACTGCCATCATTCTGTGTGTTTTGAAAAACTGATTTGTTTAGTTATAGACGACTGCCACCATGAGGACAGCCGATTTCCATCTTTCAATTTGAAAAAAAAAATAGGTATGATATACATGGACAGTTGACTGCCAGTGACTACACGGTCATCTAGCTTGCGACAGATTTTAAAATTTCCAACGGGTATATTTTTGAAATTTAAATTATTTGAAACCCAAACTAATTTACAACTTGGACCCTACTCCAAGTAAACTTGGGGAACAAGCAAAAAGTCTTTGTACATCTATAAATACCCTCAAGGTTTATTAATTTAGACACCAAGAAATCAATTCGGCTATCCTACTCTCTCAAAGCTTATTGAAATTCTGAAAATTTTCTATTGCTCTCATCGCTCATGAAAATCTCTAAAGTCTTGTTGAGTTTCTCACTATGATTGTGCATCGATTGTTGATTCTTTCATCTATTGAAAGATACTTATGGTGATAAATCTTTAGAGCTTCATATTGAATTTTCATATTATGAATTTATTGAAGTACATAGTTTTTCAATTTGTATTAATCAGCTCTTTGAGGAGCAAGTTCTTGTACGCCTTGTTTTATATCTTTGTAATAGATTGATTGACGGTTCGAGTGCTAAATCGTTGGACCAAACAAGGGGATATTGTTTGGAGAAGGTGGGCTCTGGCCTTACCTAAGGAGTGTTGTAATTGGTATTGTTCCACTTGGTAAAGGAACGGTGATAGTGAATCCTTTGGTGATTTTGCCAAGGGCGTGGATGTAGGTTGTGTTGAAGCCGAACCTCGTAAAACCTTGTGTTCTTTTTTCTCTTCCCTATTCTTTATTTTTTTTAGCAAAAGTTACAATATGTGTGGTTGCTTTAAAATTAAAATATTCTGAGTGTTTGGTTGTTAAATAAACCAGAAGGTAATTTGTTTTGGTTTGATCAACATTGATTACGGAAACCGAAAGGGACTATGTTGGTTGATCTTCCTTAACTTATTATACTGAAAGTTTATTTAAAAGTTGAACATTGAGAAGAAGTGTAATTGTGATACATGGCTTATACAAGTTTAGTAAATTTTCATATTGATACAGGACTTATACAAGTTCAGCAAATTTTCATATTGATACAGAACTATTATTACAAGAATTGAGCGGTTGATAATTTTACTTTGATTGTGATTACTCTGAATTAATTTTGATTGTATTTGAGCATTGATTATTGTTATAACACAAAAGGTATTAAAAAGGAGGAATAAAATATTTTTATCCCAATTCACCCCCCTTTTAGGAAAGCTATTCCATTTTCAACAATTTTTGAGCAAGGATATGAACCAATGAGAGGATGGATCTTTACCTGATGTGATCATGGTATGGTAAAGATTTCCTATGGAGGATATAAACCAAAACTAGTGGATGCCTCTAGTTTTGATCAAGAAAAAAAATGTCTTTTAATACGCACTAGAAATATTTAGATTTTATGATCAATAGTGCTTTAAGCCTAGAATGATGACTAAACCTTTTATTAGGCAATTTAGAATTTCAAGATGAGTTTAGGACAAGATTTTTAACTTCATTTCCTTCAACTCAAAACTTACGCAATGGATAGAGTATGCTTAACTTTAGATATTCATATTTAAGCGTGAGTTAAACAATTTGAAATTTAAATACAAGGCAAACATGCCATGTCCATTTGGAAGTAGATTTTTATTCAAGCAGCCAATAATTTCAAATTTCAACTAAGGAATATATGCATTAATTTCAGATTGGTTATTTTTCCCGAATTTCTGAATTGGCTTGATTTTTCAAAATATTTAGTATGTAAGATTTTAAATAGTGGACAAATACTAAGATTTTACATTTTCAGCCCAAACCACTTCCTAAGCCTTTAGTCAACACTACCCCCTATGACTAATCCTAGATGCTAAGGAAGAATTATGTGATCATGTAATTCCTATTTGAGTAAATTCTTCCTTGAGTTTCAAGGGGTTTGCTTTCTTGACAACCCATACCATTTTTCTATCTTTGATTTTTGATGGGTTTGGACTAGGTGGTACTTTGACTCTCTACAATTGTTTGGGTTTCACACCTTTTCTTTTAAATGGGCAATCAAAATTTGTGTGCCCCTTCTTTTTACATAAGATGCTTGTGATGTGAGTGTATGAACTGGAGGAGGCACTAGCATAGTGTTTCGATTCTTTTACAAAGTACCCCATGTATAGGTTCTTTCTTTTCTTATTTTCAATCCCATTATAACTTATACCTTCCTTATCTAAGGTCATCTTTTGTGCACCTAACATTTTATCAAAGTTTTCCTTGCCTCTGGTGAATGTGTAGATGATCTTAGATTGGTCTTCTATTTTCTTCTCTAGATCTTGAATTTTTGAGTTTTTCAATTCTTTGCAAACATTCTGAAGTTTCATAAGTTCTTTAGACATTGTTTGCTTTATTTTCAAGATCAAAGATATGAAGATCCTTTTCATTTTCAATTATAAGTTGGGATCTTATGTCTTTAAGCTCCTTTTGTAGCACAACATTCTTGTTTTCCAAATTCTTGATTTTCAAATCCTTTTCTTTATTAACAAGAATTTGTGATTCAAGTTCTTTCAATGATGCCTCATTCTTTTTTTTTTTCAAAACATTGTAGCGTTCAAGTGTTTTAACAAGAGACTTATGAGTTCTAATATATTCAACTTGCAGTTCCTCATAAGTAGGCATGCTTTCACTATCAGTACTATCATATGATTCAGTATCAGATGCATCATTCAATTCATCACATGAATCATTACCAAATTTATCTACTAAAGTAGAAGGAATAGAGATAACCTCATTATCTATTAAAGCAAAAAAAAATTGGATACCTCCCTCAAGTTCAGTGGAGCTCGAGTCGCAAGGAGAGATGGCCTCCTTTTGCGTGGATGCACCATATCTCCTCTCAAGTTCATCCCAGATCTCCTTAGCATTACTACAGGCCATAACCTCACATAAAACATTAGAATCTAAAGCATGCAATAAGGTATTCTTGGCATCTAAATTTACCTATACTAAGTTCCTATCATGGTCATTCATTTCACACTCATATTTAGGAACATCAGTACACCCAATAGATTTCATAGGCACACAATCACCCTAATCAATGACTTTCCAAAATTTCCAATTCAAGGCTTTCACATACACAGTTGTTCTGAATTTCCATACAACATAGTTATTACCACGAAATACAGGTGGCTCTGTGATCAATCTTCCCTCGCATGAAGGGGATGTACTAACACGAGCCATCATGATCTTTTACTAAATGACGTCTAAGTCTAAGTTACGAGGCTCTGATACCAATTGTTAGCTTTGGTGCAACCCCAAGAGGGGGGTGAATTGGGTATTTAAAATTTATCACCTAGGTTAACTGGTTTTATCAATAGTGTAATACATCTTAGGGTCAGTCTACACAATATACAAATAAACATACATGTGCATTAAAGGTAAAGTGCGGAAATGTAAAGAATACGCATGATATGTTATTGGGGTTCAGCCAACTGTGCCTACATCCCTGCCTTGGCCACACCAGCATAAGGATTACCACTATAATGCTTACTTAAATGGATGGAGCGGCACCTATACAGACTAGGTCAATTCAAGGGGCTAACCTCAACCAACATGCCTTAATAGGATGGCACACCTAGCTTTCCTAATTGGGTTTAGGCCAATCCGGGACTATTCCACAGGGCTAGTCTCCCTCTTCAGGCCTACTCCTGGAATACAACTAATGTGTATAAAATGTATACACAGAAATATGCTTCTAGACAGACAGATATGTGCACCAACACAGCTCAATCAATATGGCAAACATGAATGATATGAAAATATGCTCAGTGCTCTAATGTGTGCTGAATACTCAATCAAGTATGATAATCAGTCCAGATCTAGAGTGTATATTCAAGCAAGATTTGAAACACAGTATGTGAATAACAAAAAATCAGACCAGGGTTTCAAATATGCTAAGCAAGTTAAATAAAATAAACTCAATAGGATATTTCAATATACAAAGCACAATGGAGTTGTTTGAAAGACTAGCTTTTTGAAAAGGATTTTTGCACACCAAAATCTAGGTTTAGGTATCTTGCAATGACAATGCAAGAACCACAACCCTCAAAGTCTTTCCACACTAGATTTATCAAATGAAATCGGTGGAAAAACTTTAATGTTAAACTCTCAAAGAAAATCAATCAAGCAATAATACAAATGAGAGTTCTAGTTAAAGAGATTGAGCACAATAGCCTTAGAGATACTCACAATACTTTAAAAGATCAAGAATGAGGAGTATGTGAGTGTTTGGAAGTAGTATTGACAGTAAAATGATTTTTGGATTTGAGAGAATTTTGGCCTTAATGATCTTCTAATTATTCCAAATGAGGGGGTATTTATAGACTTCCCCAAAAATATAACTGTAAGGATATATGTGAAATAATTAGAAAAGTTTTAATGTTATTTAATTAAATTAACCCCATTTTAAAAAGTTAATCACGGTAAAATTTAAGGAGCAACCCGAGAGCACCGATCAACTAGGGCAAGTTCGGTCGACCCAAGTTCTAGAGGTTTGGTCGACCAAAAGTAAAATGAATTGTGAGTTTGATCGATCAGACTTGTAAATCCGAAGCCTTTTTGTAAGATTCGGTCGACCGGGACTAAAATGAACTAACTCGTTCGGTCGACCGAACTTGCAAGTCCAAGGGCGATTTTTCCTTCTTGTGAGGTTCGGTCGACTGAGGATATTTGAACTACCTTGGTCGATCGACCAGACCGTTGAGTTCCCACACGTGGGAACTCGGTCGACCAGAGCATTGTAATGCAATTTGGGCTCGGTCAATCAGGTGGTCAAAATGTTGAGTCCTAGGGAGTTTCGTCGACCGGGGTCAATGAACTATGTAAGTTCGGTCAACCGGGCTATGATCAACTTGTTGACTTAGCACCGATTTGGTCGACCGAGTGATATTGAACTGGAAGCTTCGGTCGATCGAACATGTATGTTTTGTGCATTTTAGTTTCATTTTAAGCATTCAATCACTCATTTCAAATGATCATTCATATACGTGCAAGAGTGAGTGTCCTAGGGTCATTTTAGACCTTTTTGAGTGCACCGAAAAAATTTGGTGTCGGTTGACCTATTCCCTAAGGTCTTTCTATGGTCTGTGTAGGTACCTAAAGTCCAACTAGGGTCGATTTGAGCATACCTACCTACCATGCATGATGCAAATTATTACAAGCCATAGGAGTGTACAATGCATAATTAATTTACATCCCAAAATGAAAAAATGAAATAATGAATACAAATACATAGCACAATTCTTCATTCTTTGGCATGAACACTGCACGCCATCATGGCATGTCTTTTAGTTTGAAAGCACGCACAAGGTGAACCTACATACAAGTCTTAGTACAACCATCAGTACCAAGAGTGTTTGTCATAATCAAAACTGGGTGTGACCAATCAGGTCAATAGGATATATATATATTAATTCAAAAAGGGGGAAATATTTAAAAAGGAAGAATTCTTTTAAGCAAAATGAAAATTATTTTTGAAAGAGGGACTGCCATTTTTAAGCTAAGACTTCTTTTAAAACAATTAAATATTTTTTCTTACCTTAACCCTTTTACGGATGCCAAAAGGGTGAGAGGGAGAGCAAAATGATAATATTTCTGAGCTATATATTGCATGCCACATGTATGTGCTTTATTGTCAAAAGTAAAATGTATATTGTTTGAGATGTCTTCTTTTTTAAATATGCTTGATCTATATTGTTTATTTTCAAATTATGCATATTCTTAGGGGGAGCTTTTTCAGGCTGAACCCCATTTTTCTTTGGTGTGTTTTTCATCCTCAAAAAGGGAGAGATTGTTGACTTTTTGAGTCCGATCCCTATTTTGATGCTGACAAGGTACGGATCTAATGTGTGTATCGAGTTCTTAAAAAAGTTTATATCTTATATCATACAAATGAAAGTGAAGTGGAAGCTAGAAAGGACTCAAAATAGACATAATCCTTGCAGATTCCTTGAAGAGTTAAGAGCAAAAGAAGAAGAAGAAGAAGAATAAGAAGGCATAATCTGTTCCTTTTGTAAATGCATTTTGTTTTCAATCTTTGGTTTTGTAATAATGGTCTGTAATATTTGCATCTTATGCATGATATATATTTATGCTAAAAGTGGACATAGAGTGTCCAATAGGAACACGACCCTTAGACTTGAATGCCATATGCTTTTTCACCATGGTTGAAATAGCACAGAGACCAAATAGTACATAAATACCATTTTTTAGTGGACTCAAGTGACCGAACTCTTGGCATTATAAATGACTCGGTCGACCAAATAGGTTAAAAGTCAACATGTTGACTTAGTCTCAACCGACGGAACATGGTATGAACACGTTGTCCATGGTTGTCCGAACCTTATATTTGACCTCCTCCACCTTACTCAACCACCTAAATTAATAGTTCAAATTAACCTCGATTGAGTGAGTTCAAGACTCAGCAAACCAAACCACACACCGGGCGACCGAAGCCATGTAGCTTTAGAAAATCGTTTGGCTCAACCGACCGGTTATGTCCACAGTTGACCAAACTGGAAAATTGCTTGTAAGCTATTATGAGTGTTCGGGCGACCAACCTTATGCATCGGGTGACCGAACATCTCGTGTTGGCAAAATTTTACCATGGATAAGAAGGGTTAATTTTAATTAGACCCTATTAATCTTTCTCCAAAAGACCTCCATGTCCCCAATGGTTATATTTTTTGCAAAAATCTATATATACCTCTTCATTTGCTAAGATTAGCAAGCAATTAGAATATTTTGATTAGAAAAAACCCTTTGAAATTTTTATACTGCTATTGCTTATATTTTTTCAATCTTTTAAAACATACTACTGATTCTCCTTACTTACTCTTTTGAAAAATCATTTTGAGGAGAATCATTGTTTATACTCCTTGCTTGCAAATTAATTGCAACTAGAGAATGAGTTTGATTTCTTATTGATTGTGCATGTTTTCATACATCCATTTTTTAAGCTTACACTCTCATTGCATTTGCTTGCTTGATATTATTTTATTTAGAGTAAGCAAGAGTTTTCCCTTGTGATTTAATTCATAAATTTCTTTTGGGAAAACTTTCTTGAGTAAGTGAGTCTTTGCATACTTATTGCAAGATTCAAGAGCTTGCCTTGTGATTTTAGTAAAATATTTTTGACAAGTAAGAAATCCAAATATCTCTTGTTCTTGATATTTGAAAATCTTTTTTGAGATATTTTCTTGTGTGTGTAAGATCTTTAAGACTACATTGTAATTGACATATTCATCTTGACTCAAAGATCCCTACTTTAACGCTCTCACATAATGATTGCCTTATTTTCATTACATTGAGAGCAGGCTTATAAACTTCATTGACCTTATAAATTCCTATCATACTAAAGTGCAATTAATTGTATTAGTACATATCTACTTAGTGTAAGAAGCATTTGTATTGTACACAAATATTTGATTATCTGTTGTATTCCTAACGGGTGGTCGGAAGAGAGAGACTAGCCCTGTGAATAGTCCCGAATTGCTTATATTCAGTTGGGAGAGCACCGAACTGTTTCGGACCAGTTAGGAGAACTAGGTGTACCAGCTTGTAAGGTGTTGTAAACGATGTCGCTCCACCCATAAGCAGTCAACTAGTGGAATCCTCGTACTTGTAAGCTTGAGGTGGGGATGTAGGCTGTACTGGCCGAACCCCGATATCATATCGTGTGTTCCTTTATTTTTCACAGTTTTAATTTTTGTACATGTATGTTATCATTTGTTGTCTTGATTATTTTACATACATACTTTGAATGATTAAGAAATACTGAGTCGACTATGACTATTTTATTTATCTGCTCAGTTTATTGTGTTAGGTAATTGGCATATCTTTTGAAAGACCCTAGGTTGTGATATAATTCTTGTGGATTTGAACTTAACCTAGGAAAATTTTTAAAATTCCAATTCACCCCCCTCTTGGGAATAATCCAAAGTCAACACCAATATTCATGAGCCAGAAACAGATGTTAGTTTTGAAAATGCAAGTCGGGAAGTGGAAGTAGAGGAAGACAAAACAATGTTCCTCACCCTATGAATTCAAATGCTATGAAGAAGTGTTTTAAAAATCTCAAATGAATTCAGCAAAATATCTATGTTGTTACGAGAATTTCATGTTAGTTCATTTCTCTTGTTTTGATCAAATGCAATATGGCCATCCTTGGTGAACCAGATTTCCCAAAAAAAAAACAACCAAACATTGATTTATCATTTGTTAACCAAGTTGAGCTTGAATGTTAAACCAATTTTTTTAAAAAAGACAGTTTACTAGAAATTTAACCTGGGTTTGGGTCTCCTGGTGTTTGATAAGTCATTTGAGGCAATGAATTACCCGAAGAATGGAAAAACCTTTTTTTACTACCCAAAAATCAAAGAAAAATCTCTTGCTAGCCATTTTGAGCCTAAAATATTCAATTCTTGATTAACTCCTCAAAAGATCACACCCCATACTGGAGCAGTTTTGAAACAATCAGTCTTAAGCAAAGTTCTAGATGAAAATAATGCTAACAGCTCCTCATAAAAAGGAAAAGCAAAAGTACAGAAAAAAAAAGAAAAAGAAAAGGAAAGAATGATGACAAGAAAGAGACGCGCTTCATATGTGATCTTTGTCCAATGACTACCCTTCAAAATTTTAACAAAATTTGAGCCTTATTATACCCTTTTCTTCTTTGACCGATAACCTAGCCTACATTACTGTTCAAATCAAATTCCTGACCAGATTGGTACATATTGTTGTCTCAAATGAATTTTCAACCTCAATGTCAAGTCTAATATATGTAATGACCTGATGATGAGAAAGGTACGTAGGAAGTTTGTTCAAAGGACAAGTTCGGTCAATATTTTGCAAAATGCCTCACCACAAACTGGGACAAAAAATGTTATTATGGGATGGGATTTTTGAGTCATAGTTTCCCTTTTCTTCTGAAAACCTAT
This sequence comes from Malania oleifera, assembly GCF_029873635.1. NCBI lineage: Eukaryota > Viridiplantae > Streptophyta > Magnoliopsida > Santalales > Ximeniaceae > Malania > Malania oleifera. Next base: position 52,238,108 of record NC_080423.1, read on the forward strand.
ATCTCTATGCATGTCCTAAGTCTGAAAGACCATTTTGAGATCAAAACATGGGTTGAACTTGACTAAACTAGGGGCAACAGTTAAACAAGAGATTTCCAGTGGTTCCATAGTAGAACCAAACAGAAGAAAAGAAGTGCCCCTCGATAAAACTATGGTAGTCAATGAAAAGAGAAATTCAGCCATTCAGTCTGATAAATTAACATCATTGTTAGCTTTTGAATAATGGTATAAAATTTTTCTTTTGAAATAGCATGTGAACATGGTAAAGCATCCATTTTGTGCATATGACCTTTGGGTTTAGAAAATTGATGTCCTAAATGCATGATCATTCATAAAAAAAAAATAAAAAATAAAAAATAAACCCACCCTTCATCCTTCAAAAGCTCCAAAAGATGATTGGATAGTCAAAGAGGTATCTCGCAAGGCTCACCGATATACTTTTCTATAAAGAAGGCCCTTATTAAGAAATTGCAAGATGGATAGGATCAGTCATAGAAGAAGTTAACTGGGGTAGATTTCATGTTGAGTTTCAGGAGATCCAATTCAGGGACATTCATATCGATTTGGAATTCGAAAACATGGCCAAGATCAGAGATTGGGTTTCTAATTACAAGCGCTTTGGAAAAAGAAAGTCCATGCATCATCATACATTTCATGCATTGCATAAAAAAAATAAAATAAAAATGCATACACATCATATTAAGCAACATGTACGCTTCCATGCATTCTAGCATCACAAATAGCAACATTCATACACCATATAGCATCATTCACTCATATTTGTTTTGTTAGGTTTTTGTACATTTCTTTGCATCCTTGTCCAAGCAATCCTTGACTTGCTATTCCTAAAATTGGGGAAATTGGCCTTCAGCTCCCAATCGTGTTGTTTACTTTGAAACTAGGGCAGTAGCCCTCAAGTCCAAGTTGGGTTCTTTACTTTGAAACTGGGATAGTGGCCCCCAGGTCCCATTTGTGTGGTCTACTTTGAAACTAGGGCAACTAAACCAATACCAAATTGGTCCATTGACTCTAAAACTAGGGCAACTGACTGAGATCCAAATTGAGTCATCTACAATCTTCCAGAGGCTCTCGAGATCCTACACCAGGTACAAGTCATCCTCAAGACACTCTACTACTCAAGATTCTACACCTTAGCTATCTCATCCCAATTCATAGTTTTCGCAATACTTTCCCTCAAATTTAAAAAAGTAGTCATTTTCCAAGACTCTTGGGATCCTACATTCAAGTAGTCCTTTCCCAAACGCTCTCAGGATTCTACACTTGAGTAGTCATCTTCTAGAGACTTTTGGGATTCTACACTTAAGTAGTTCTCTTCCTGACTCTCGGGATCCTACACCCGAGTTGTCATATGGTTCTCAGAATTTTACACTTGAGTAACCTTACTCCTAACTCTTAAGATCCTACACTCGAGCAGTCATATGGCTTTTAGGATCCTACACCTGAATAGTCATCTTCCAAACTCTTGGGATCCTACACCCGAGTTGTTATCTAGTACTCAGGATTCTACCCTTTAGTAGCCCTCTACCTAACTCTTGGGATCCTACACTCAAGCAGTCATATGGCTTTTAGGATCCTACACCTGAATAGTCATCTTCATGGCTTTCAAGATTCTACACTTGAGTAGCCCTTTTCTAACTCTTGGGATCCTACACCCGAGTTGTCATCTGTCTTTCGGGATCCTACACTCGAATAGTCATCATCTTGGCTTTTGAGATCCTACACTCGAGCACTCATCCAGCTCTTAGTGTCCTACACCTGAGTAGTCATCTCCCTAGCTCTCGGGATCCTACACTCGAGCAGTCATCTAGCTTTCTGGATCCTACACTCAAATAGTCACCATCAAGACTCTTGGGATCCCTCACTCAAGTAGTCATCTTCCTGGCTCTCGGGATCCTACACTCAAGTAGTCACCTAGCTTTTGGGATCCTACACTCGAATAGTCATCTTTAAGACTCTTGGGATCCAACACTCATGTAGTCCTCTTCTTGGCTCTCGGGATCCTACACTCGAGCAGTCACCTGAATTTCAGGATCCTACACTCGAATAGTCATCTTCCTAGCTCTCGGGATCCTACACTCGAGTAGTCATCTGGCTTTTGGGACCCTACATCTTTCTAGCTCTTGGGATCCTACACTCGAGTAGTCATCTGGCTTTTGGGATCCTACACTGGAATAGTTATCTTTAAGACTCTTGGGATGCTACACTCAAGTAGTCCTCTTCTTGGCTCTCGAAATCCTACATTCAAGCAGTCACGTGACTTTCAGGATCCTACACTCAAATAGTCATCTTTTTGGCTCTCAGGATTCAGCACTTAAGTAGTTATCTTCTTGGATCTCGAGATCCTACACTCAAGTAGTCATCTGAATATTGAAATCCTACACTAGAATAGTCATATTTCTGGCTCCCACGATTCTACACTTGAGTAATCATCCTCTTGGCTCTTGAGATCCTACACTCAAGCAGTCATCTGGATTTTGGGATCCTACGCTCGAATAGTCATCTTTCTGGCTCTCGAAATTCTACACTTGAGTGGTCATCTTCTTAGCTCTCGGGATCCTACACTTGAGCAGTCATCTGGATTTTAGGATCCGACACTCGAATAGTTGTCTTTCTAGCTCTCAGGATTCTGCACTTGAGTAGTCATCTTCCTGGCTCTTGAGAACCTACACTTGAGCAGTCATTTGACTTTCGAGATTCTACACTCGAATATTCATATTTGGCTCTCAGGATTCCACACTTGAGTAGTCATCTTCTTGTCTCTTAGTATCCTACACTCGAGCAGTCATTTGGCTTTCAGAATCCTATGCTCGAATAGTCATCGTTTTGGCTCTCAAGATTCTACACTTGAGTAGTCATCTTCCTAACTATTGGGATCCTACACTCGAGCAGTCATTTGGATTTTTGGATCCTACACTCGAATAGTCATCTTTCTGGCTCTCAAGATTCTATACTTGAGTAATTCTCGTCCTAACTTTCGGGATCCTACACTCGAATAGTCATTTTTTTGGCTTTCATGATTCTACACTTGAGCAGTCATCTTCCTGGCTCTCGGGGTCCTACACTCAAGCAGTCACTTGGCTTTCAGGGTCCTACACTCAAACATTCATCTTTCTAGCTCTTAGGATTCTACACTTAAGTAGTCATCTTCTTGACTCTCGGGATCCTACACTCGAGCAATCATTTGGTTTTCATGATCGTACACTCAAGTAGTCATCTTCATGGCTTTCGAGATCGTACACCCAAGCATTCATCTGGATTTTGTGATCCTACACTCAAGTAGTCCTCTTCTAAAGGCTCTTAGGATCCTTCACTCGAGTAGTCATCTTCCCAAGGCTCTTGGGATCCTTCCCAAGTAGCCGTCTTCTAGCTCTCGGGATTCTACACATGAATAGTCAAATTCTCGAGATCCTACACCTGTGCATTCATCTTCAAATCAATAGTCATCTAGCTCTTGGAATCCTACACTCGAGCAATTATCTGGCTTTTGGGATCCTACACTCGAATAGTCATATTTCTTGCTTCCAGGATTCTACACTTGAGAAGTCATTTTTAGACTCTCAAGATCCTACACTCGAGTAGCGATCTAGCTTTCAAGATCCTACACTCGAACATTCATCTTTCTGGCTCTTAGTATTCTACACTTGAGTAGTCATCTCCATGGCTCTCAGGATCCTACACTAAAGGAGTCATCTGGCTTTTGGGATCCTACACTCAAATAGTCATCTTCTTGGCTTTCAAGATTCTACACCCGAGTAGTCAAATGCTCAGGATCCTACACCCGAACATTCATGTTCAAATCAACAATCATCTAGCTCTTAGGATCCTAAACCCATGCATTCATCTTTGATTCATCAATAATCTAGCTCTCGAGATCCTAGACCCGAGTAGTCGTCTTCCAAAGCCTCTCAAGATTTGGCACTTGAATGGTCATCCCTAGCAGAGTAGCTATTTTTCCAAAGACTCAGGGTCCTACACCTAAGTAGTCATTTTCCATAGGCTCTCGGGATCTTACACCCAGTACAAGTTACCCCCATTGGTACTATCACTCAAGTTATCACACCAACGCAAGTCATCTTTAACCCTTCACGGGTCCGTCCAAGTCAACCCTTTGCTAGACATTTTTGTCTCTTTTGTTATATTTGGCCCAATCCAAAATTTGCGTCTTTTATCTTTATAGATTTTTTTTTGAAAGATAACTTTTCTTCATCTTAAACAACAAACTTATAAAGAGGGACGGCTGTAGACACCCCATTTTTTCCGGGCTAAATATGACAAATGTTGTTGTTGTTGTTGTTGTTGTTATTATTATTATTATTATTATTATTATTATTATTATTATTATTATTATTATTATTATTATTATTATTGTTGTTGTTGTTGTTGTTGTTGTTGTTAGCTTTGGTGCAATCCCAAGAGGGGGGGTGAATTGGGTATTTAAAAATTATCGCTTAGGTTGATCGATTGAACAACATAATTACACAACCTAGGGTCTATCTATGCAATCAATAAAAAAACACACACGTGCAGTAAAGTAAAGTGTGGAAAAAATAAACGATACATGTGATATGTTATCGAGGTTCAGCCAAAGTGCCTACGTCCCCGCCTTGGCTACACTAGCACAAGGATTCCATTATGGCTCATTTAAACGGGTGGAGTGGCACCTAATACAACACGCCTTACCAAGGTGGCACACCTAGCTTTCCTAACCGGGTCTAAGCCAGTCTGAGGCTATTCCATAGGGCTAGTCTCCCTCTTTAGGGCCACGCTTGGAATACAACAAATGATGTGAAATTTTTGTACATGAAAATGGGCTTCTTCACAAGTAGATATGTACACCAATATAGCTCAAGCAATAACACAAGCAAGTATGATATGTAAATATGCTCAGTGCTCTAATGTGTGCTAAACACTCAGTCAAGTATTGATCAAGAGTGTATATCAAAATAATATTTGAAACAAAATTTTTTAATGTTACAATATCAAATTAGGGTTTCAAACATGCTAGCTAAGTGATTCATAATCTCAATGTTCTAAGCACAATGCAAGTTTGAATGCAAGCTTTTAAAAATGATTTTTTCACACAAAAATATAGGCTTAGGTACCTTGCAATGGCAATGCAAGAACCACAAACCACTAAGTCTTCCCACACAAGATTTATCAAATGAAATCTGTGGAAGAACTTAATGCTACACTCTCAAATAAAATCAATCAAATAATATAGCAAATAAGAGTTTGAGCTAGTGAGATTAAACACAAGCACTTTAAAAATACTCACAACACTTGAAAGATCAAGAAGAATGAAGTGTACAATTGTTTGGGAGTAGTATAGGCTGAAAAGGGATTTTTGATTTTAAGAGAATTTTGACCTTAATCAATTTTCTAATGCTTGCTAATTATTGTAAATGAACATGTATACATAGGCAAGGGCTGATTTATAACCGTTGGGGACCCAATGGGAATTATTAGAAATTTTTAATGAAAGATTAGAAAAATTAACCCAGTTTACCCCATTTTAACTCGATTAAAATTAATTCAACCCAAGAGTTTCGGGTGCCCGGTCCAAGATTTGGGTGTCTGAACAAACTCAATGCAAAATAGGTATTTTTGAGGTTCGGTTTCTTGAAATATGCTTCGGTTAGCCGAACAGAGGCGATTCCCCAAAAAGACTGCAATTCGGGTGCTTAGAGAACAATTTGGTTAACCGAACTCACAATTTTGGTCGACCGAGGCCAAAATGAACACAAAGGTTCGAGCGCCCGATTTGGTGAAAAGTACTCTAACACTGTAGTGAGCTAGAGAAATTATAGTATTTAAATAATGAAGAGGGAGAATACCTATCATGCATGATGCAAATTATTACAAGCGATAGGAGTGTACAGTCCATAATAATATTACATCCCAGAATGAAGAAGATGAATAGAAAATACAAATTACAATACAAATTTCTTCATTCTTCTGCTTGATCATGGCACACCATCTTGATATGTCTTTCAGTTCGAGTACACGCGTAAGGTAAACCTGCATGCAAGACTTAGTACAACCATCAGTACCAAGAATATTTGTCATACTGGGTGTGACCTATCAAGTCAACTATTATTATTATTATTATTATTATTATTATTATTATTATTATTATTATTATTATTACATCAAAATATATATAAAAAAGAGAAATACAAAAAAAATATAAAAAAGATGAATATGTATTATGTATGTATGTATATATATATAACCAAAAAAAAAAAAAAAACCCAATGGCTTACCAACAAGGCATCAAAGCCAGCAGGAATACCGCACCAAGCTTCCTATAAATGGCCTCACTTGCACTCTCAGACGGGCATTCAATCACTCGCACACCATTCAACTCTCTCTCTCTCTCTATCTCTCTCTCTCTCTATCTCACTCACACCTGCATCACCACCAACGCCAACAACCATTCATGGCTTTCTCCGCTCCCTGCTCTCTACACTCCACCTTCCACTCTCTCCATTCTCTTCCCTCTCACTCTCACTTTCACCCTTTTTCTCTCCTCACACACACGACCTTGTGGAGACCTCGACTACTCACCTCCATCTCCCTCACGTCCATTCACCTCTTCACTCTCTTTACTTCCCAAAGCACGACTGTGAGCACACCACTCCACCCTCATTCACGGCCTCAAGGTTTTCTTGCTTCAGCCATCGTCACATCCTATCATATAGCTTGCATCGTGGTATCCTCATGCACTTCAAATCTCATATCTCGCCACAAGTCCTCCTTCTCTTCCTTTTCTACGTCACTATCTTCGGCATCCCCATCTCCGACGAACCACCACACCCAATGTTTCTTTTCCTTCACTTGGCTTGCCCAACGCCACGACACAAGCCTCACTCCACCACCATTTGGTTATCCCTCTTTGCACCGTCAGTTGGAGTTCCTATTTCTTCATGGCAGTGATTGTTGCGGACTCCAAACTCCCTCCCTACACTGATTCAGCACCTTTTTCGATAAGCACGACACCGATTTCAATCCCTTGTAATGTTGGCACTGTCTCTGCAACCCTAGTATCATCTCTGCAACTCAGGCATATCACCAACCCTTTTGCTCTCACCGATCTCTCTCTCTCTCTCTCTCCTTGAAATATTTTGTTTCCATGCCCATACCAGGAGATTGATGAGATTTAAATTCTACTTCTCCTAAGTGTTACATGACAACCTCTCCTTCCTCCCCATATCAGCAGGAGGATGCGAATGGTTTTGCTTCATTGTGCTTTCGTTTCTCTCTTTAAGTCTTTACGTTTCTATAATGGCTGTGTTTTAGTGCTTCACCATGCTTGTCACTTGATTTTCTCTTCCTAGTTTTTACTTCCTTTTTTTGGGGTTATATTTTTTTTTAGTCAATTCATAGTGTTTCCCAAATTTGTTTTTTTTTTTTTTTTCAAGATTTGCAAGATACTAAATTTAAAACTATTCAAGATCATTGAAACCCAATGTTTGTTCTTTGTTATGAATTTTTAGTCATGGGCTAATTTGTTCTATTGGTGGCACTATTTCCCTGAACAGTGGTTGGAGCGTAGATGGTGGCACTGTTGATGTGCAGTATTTTGATTTTTAAAAATTGAATTTCAAATTGTCTTGATGTTTCCACTATTGGTCTTTGACTGAATGTAATTGTGGAATTTGGTTCCTACTTCTGGAGTGGGTGATTTTATTGTTTTGATTTTGCAGCTATTGGTTTGCACATCACTCATAGATTTGGAGATGGCTCTCGGGGCCAACCCATTTGAATTTCAATGCTTGGTGTCACGAGCTAAGCTTGTTTAGGGCATTATGCTTGCTTGTGACCACTTATCTTGTGTTCTTGGGATGGGTTTCCATCATGTAAATACTAGTGTAGGGTTATTTTCTACTGGTAGTGTCTTTGTATGCCAAATAAGGCAGTAAGACTCCTCGATCACTTTGATGTTTCATAGTGCCAGGATGATAATTACATAAAAACCTCTTTAGAGGAGGGTGAGTGTTCATCGGTCATTATAAAACTCACTAATTTTTGTCAACGTGTTTAGCCTTCTTGCCTCCCTCGCTAAGCACACAATGTCAACGGAGCTATTGTTAATGAATGACGTTTGCTTCAATGTTTACTGCTTGCTTGCCACGACTTTCATGAATTGATTACTGTTTCCACTGCTATTTGAATGAATGCTAATGAAAGTGTTTTGTGGATGAATGTTGGTAAACAATAGGTTGGCTAGTTAAGCAAGAGTGCTTTAGCTAGCGCCGCACGACCTTTCACAAGGGTGTGAAAGTAGCCGGACCATGACACTTGGTATTAGAGCCCAATCTTGAGTTGCTACGTGAATTCGATTGCCTTTGTTGTTGGATTTGGAAAGCTTTGGTAAGTAACCATGGCACCAAACAATGCTAATAGGATCGGCATGCCGGAAGCACAGGTTGTGGCAACAACCAACATTGTGGCTACGGAGATGGCCCAGATGAGAGAACTTGATGATGAAGTGAGGGGATCACAAAAACATCAAGTAGGTTTGATAGGCGACAAGTTAGAGGACTTTCACCATACAGTTGAAACTTTGCAGTCGCAGATGGCCGATCTGGATGCAAAGGTAAATCTTATGGTTCTTTCTATGAGGAGCTCCAACACTCCGGGAGTTAGCAAGACCAAGGTACCTGAACCTAGGATGTATGGGGGTGCCTGGGATGCCAAGGAGTTAGAGAACTTCTTGTTTGATGTGGAGCAGTACTTTCGCATTGTGAGGATGACCTCATAACATGTAAAGGTGAATATTGCGATCATGTACTTGGTTGGTGATGCCAAACTATGGTGGCGTACCAAGTATAGAGAAATTGAAAATGGAAGTTGTGTAATCGATAGTTAGGTAGACTTGAAAAGATAGCTCAAGGGCCAATTATTTCCTGAAAATGTTGAGTATAATTCAAGGAGAAAACTAAGAGATCTCAAGCATACGGGGTTGATAAGGGAATATGTGAAACAATTTTTTGCTTTAATGTTGGATATTCGAGATATGTCGGAGAAGGAGAAGTTGTTCTATTTTGTAGAGGGGATGAAACCACGGGCATGAACTGAACTTCATAGGCAAAGGGTTCAAGACTTGTAAATTGCACAAGCTACTGCAGAATGCTTGACTAACTACGATGGTGATGATACCGATTCATCCAAATGGTTTGGAAAAGAGGGAAACAGTGGAAAGTCTTTCAAGAAAGGCAAACCCAAGAGTGGGGGAGCCGAATCTAAATTATCAACCTTGAAGGAAGCTTCGTCGTCTCAAAGGTTCAACACACCCAATGGAAAGGGGAAGAGTAAAATTTCATGTCACTTGTGTGGTGGATCTCACAGAGTGAGTGAATGTCAACACAAGAGATTACTCAATGCCTTATAAGGTTCTAATTTGCGAAAAAGGGTTGGAAAGCGAGGAGGAAGAGGATCATGCCTCGAGGGTGGGTTTAGTGCGGCTGGTGAGCACATTGGAAAAGTGGGCTTAAACATCGAAAGTTACATGATCAAAAGGGTTAATGTTTGTGGACTTGAGGATAAATGGGAAAAGTACCCGCGCTATGGTGGATACGGGGCTACTCATAATTTTGTTTCACAGCTGGAAGCATGGAGACTCAACTTATCCTTAGAGAAGGATACAAGACACATGGAAGCAGTTAACTCTGTAGCCCAGTCTACTCTGGGAGTAGCCAAGCAAGTGGCTGTAAAGCTTGGACAGTGGGAAGGTCATGCAAATTTCACAGCAGTGCCATGTCGGATTGCACCTCGAGAGACAATAGAGTTCGGAAAACAACTTGATGAATTGGAAGCGGGATGCGTTCGCCCTTCTAAAACACCATTGGGAGCATCAGTGTTGTTTTAGAGGAAACATGAAGAGCATTTATGAAAGGTGTTCGATAGGCTGAAGGGAAACAGTCTGTATGTGAAGAAAGAGAAGTGCTCTTTTGTTCAGCAGAGCAACAAATTCCTTGGTCATGTGTTTGAACAAGGTTGTATCCGGAGGGGTATGGAGAAGGTAAGGATGATTCAAGAATGGAAGATCCCCACGACAGTGAAGGAGTTGCATTCCTTTCTTAGCCTAACTATATTTTGCAGGAAATTCGTTGAGGGGTATTCGCGGAGAATGACTCCAATGACAGGACTACTGGTGAGGTATTGTTGGCCGCACACACGGGATGATGTGGTTGATTATACAAAAATTTGTCTCACTTGCCAACAAGACAAGGGGGAGTGGAAGACGTATGGTACTTTCATGGCTGCACCAAAGTACTGTTCAGCAGAGGAGACGACCTAATTGTTCCCCGTGACTATTGAGAGATATTGGGGTGTTCCCCAAGTTATTATATGTGACCGAGACTTAATGTTCACTGACAACTTCTTGATAGTATTTTTCAGGATATTCAGGTCATATATTGACATCTCTTCGAGTCCTCACCGACAGACATATAGACATATGAAGAGATTCATAGAGTTGCTAGATGAGTACTTGCGCCATTTTGTCAACGACAACCAGAAGAATGACGTGCAACTACTTGATGTGGCTCCGTTATGTGGCAATGCCCGAAGGAGCTCAACAACCCACGAGAGCACTTTTGAGTTTGTTACAGGCCAGCTGCCTCTGTTGTAACGCCCCGAACCCGTAGGTGGGTCCCAGGTGTGAATTTGAGTAACCTAACCTGTCTCTGTATCAATTTAAACGTACATGATACAATACAAATAGAGGGTCTGACCCCGTGGGGTGAACGAATGCCCACATACATACATACAAACAACTATACTCATCCATAATACGTAGCGGAATACGGTCTTTTATACATAAACAGTATCATACCAGAGTCTATACAAGTTAGGATATACATCCCCATAATACAAAACATACCCCAGGTGTCTACAAAACTATCTCGACAACCTGGATACCAAAACTCGTACCTAATAGGTACTAGCAGTAGCTACGACACCCTTGCTCCCAGATGCTAGGAAGCTACTTACAGCTACCTGAAGGACCTAAAAACATTGCACGTACATTCGGGGTGAGACACCTCTTAGTAAGGAAGAAAGCAGGTTATATCAGTGTGTGGCATACCAGTGTTATTTTACATACTTCATAACACTATAAAAGATACGATACAATTCAAAACATTTCCATATAGTTTCATACAGTTCCAGTATTTTCACAAAAATCATTCCAGTACATATGATACCCAAAACATACGGTAAGTGTCGTCACACTAGTTCGCAACTACACAAGGTCACCTAGACTCACAGCGATTACATTGCTACATACGCAATTACGCTGCGACGACTGAGGCCCACAGTGATTACATTGCTCCATACGCAACTACACAAGGTCACCTAGTCTCACATCGATTACATTGCTACATGCGCAACTACGATGCAACGACTTAGGCCCATAGTGATTACATTGCTGCATACGCAGTTACACAAGGTCACCTAGTCTCACATTGATTACATTGCTACATACGCAACTACGATGTGACGACTCAGGCCCACAGTGATTACATTGCTACATACGGTGTAGAACACACCCTTCGGTGACCAGCCGGAACATACTGGTGATATTTCATACCCCGAATATAGAGCCGGCTACTCTCGCCCATGGTAGTTAACCGATACATGGCTGTTTTACAAATCCCTCGAATCATTTTGGAACTCACGTTCCTATACATTTCAGCATACGATATTAAGCCGACACATAGCTATTTTACAAATACCTGGAACAAATACATACAACCATACATACCACACTTATTTGGTTTACGGAAAATCATATCATTTACAAATTCAAGTATACAGTTTATGCAAATATGGATTACGTTCACCTCAATAATACAGTTTCAACGTAACTAACCATTTTCCAAACCAAGTAGAGATGATACCCGAAATCCCCAATTTTCCCGAAAACTGTAACCTGAAAATCCTGCATTTTTACCCAATAGATTTCCCCAAATAAGTTGCCAAAACATACATATGATGGTAGCCTACAAGCTTACTAATCCTGATTTCGAAAATAAACTGATATAAACAGAATCCTTTTACCTTAACCTGAATTCCAGCTACGAACTCTACGATCCCCAAAACTATGAACCAAGGCTCCAAAAACTACAAACCATAGTACAATACATGCTTACAATCTGTACTACTACACATATACTGAATTAGAAACGAAAAATGAGCCTTACCTCGATTTCAGCCCAAAACCAGAAATCGCTCGAAACGAGATTCCGATCTGCTAGAAACATAGAGAATCCTTCACTGATCCTTGCAGTAACATTGGATTTACAAACCGAGCAACGATCGACAAAGAAAACTAGAGAGAGAGAGAGAGTGTTGGCAGAGTTCTAGAGAGAGAGAGAGAGTTTAGGGAAACTTAGTCCCAAAGCAACCCAAAATCTCATTTATAGCACCTTTGACCTGAGTGGGTTCGTCGACGAATTGGGGTCCTTGTAGACGAATTCTTCACTAATCTCGTCGACGAGCCAGATATTTCAATTTTCCTGAACCTCTCGGCATTTACTCATCGACGAGCTTCTGAATTTCATCGATGAGAAGCCTTCAGCCTTCGTCAACGAATTATGGCCTCGTCGACGAAGTCTGTGAAATTCCATTTTTACCCCTCTTTTACATAATTAACCCCTATATCATGGTTTGGGTTCTTACAACCTCCCCTTCTTACAAAAATTTGATCCTTAAAATTTGCAATCTCTCGTTACACACATTCATACTACTACATACATACATACTCTAAGGTGAAACGGCGGCCATTCATATGCAGCCCCTCTACGATACATACATGCTCTATAGAAAATGGAGGCCATTTATACGCAACCCCATCACGATACATATATACATACTCTAGAGAATACGGTGACCATTTATATGCAGCCCCATCACAATACATACAAACATACTCTAGAGAATATGGCGGCCATTTATACGTAGCCCCATTACGATACATACATACATACTCTAGAGAATACGACGGCCATTTATACGCAGCCCCATTACGATACATACATACATTCCCTCACTTATGGCAGAGGAATACCGTGGTCACATACATACACGGTCTCGGGAGCTTACAATGCAACATGACTCTCCTAGAGACTAACAACCAAATACAATACGATAACAGAGGATTACATGCATACATACATACTCATACCACCCTGCTATCCAATTAGTACTCAGAACAACTACGGATACTTTCGGCGTATTTCCATTTCTAGTTCCCAAAAAGTTTCCTCAACCTCGTGGTTTTGCCACAATACCTTCACCAACGGTATTTCTTTGGTACGAAACTTTTGAACTTTACGGTCAAGAACCTGAATAGGTATTTCCTCATACGCTAAAGTATCCTCGATTTCCAACTCATCATAACTGATGACATAAGATGGATCCAACACGTACCTTCTCAGCATGGTTATGTGAAACACATCATGGACCCTCAAGAGTGCTGGGGGTAGTGCAACTCTGTAGGCTACCAGACCCACTCGCTCAATAACCTCGAATGGCCCGATATACCTCGGGCTCAACTTGCCCTTCCTTCCAAATCTCATTACTCCCTTCATTGGAGCGATTCTAAGGAATACTTTTCCCCCTACCTCGAACTCCAACTCACGGCGGCAAACATCCGCGTAACTCTTCTGCCAACTTTGAGCTGATCTAATCCTCTCCCGGAGCAAACCTACCTTCTCAGATGCCTGCTGCACGAGTTCAGGTCCTAAGACTTGACGTTCACCGACCTCATCCCAATACAAAGGAGATCGACACCTCCGATCATACAAAGCCTTGAATGGTACCATCCCTATACTAGCCTGGAAGCTATTGTTACAGGCAAACTCCACTAGTGGTAGAAAATGAATGCAACTACCACCGAAGAAGTCCAATACACAAGCCCATAACATATCCTCTAAGGTCTATATTGTCCTCTCCGATTGCCCATCAGTCTGGGGGTGGAATGCTGTACTGAAAGTAAGCTTCGTCCCCAATGCTTCCTGCAAGCTCTTCTAAAATTGAGAAGTAAACCTCGGGTCTCGATCTGAAACAATGGACACTAGTACGCCATGCATTCTCACTATCTCATGCACATATAGGTTCGCTAGTCTACTCAAAGGGCAGCTAACCTTCGTCGGTACAAAGTGAGCAGATTTCGTCAACCTATCCACAATAACCCAAATAGAGTTCTTCCCGTGAAGCACTGTTGGTAATCCGCTAACAAAGTCCATGGAAATGTGCTCCCATTTCCACACCGGAATAGGAAAAGGCTGCAGCGGCCCTGCCAGCCTTTGATGTTCAGCTTTCACCTGCTGACACATCAGAAACTGCTCCATAAACCGGACAATATCCCTCTTTATACCACTTCACCAAAAGGACTTGCGCAAATCTCGATACATTTTCGTACTACCCGAATGTACCTTATACAAAGAATGATGCGCTTCCTATAGAATCGTCCTTCTAATCTCATTGTCATTTGGAACACACAGTCTGGTCCCAAACCTTAACACACCTTGGTTAGAGATGTTAAAATCCACAGCCAAACCCTGTTGCACTTTCTTCACAATCTCAGCTAACTTCGCATCATTAGCCTGTGCGGCTTTAATACGCTCGAACAAGGTCGGTTGGACCACCAAGCTAGCAATGAAAGCGTGATGATCACCAAACACCAATTCCATGCCAAGGCTTTCTAGATCCCGCCTGACATGATGTTGAGCTACAACTGTAGATACTGCTGTATGTTCTGACTTCCGACTCAACGCATCTGTTACCATATTAGCTTTTCCCGAGTGATAACTGATCATGCAATCGTAATCCTTAATCAACTCTAGCCATTGCCTCTACCTTATATTTAGCTCCTTCTGCGTGAAAAAGTACCTAAGACTTTTGTGGTCAGTGAAAATCTCACACTGAACACCATACGGGTAGTGTCGCTAGATCTTCAAGGCGCAAACAATAGCAGCTAACTCTAGGTCATGCGTAGGGTAATTCTTCTCATACTCCTTAAGTTGCCGAGAAGCATAAGCTACCACCTTACCCTGTTGCATAAGCACACATCCCAAACCCTTCAAAGACACGTCACTATAAATCATAAAACCCCTATCCTCCGAAGGAATGGTCAATATTGGAGCAGTAACCAGCTGGTGCTTCAACTCGAGAAAGCACTGCTCGCAATCACTAGTCCAATCAAACTTTACTCCTTTCTTAGTCAATCATGTTAGAGGTCTATAAAATTTAGAAAATCCCTCCACGAACCGACGATAGTAACCCGCCAGTCCCAGAAAACTCCGAACCTCCTGCACACTCTTCGGTCTCGCCCAATCGACCACAACTTTAATCTTGCTAGGATCAATGGACATACCGCCCTTAGAAACCACATGGCCTAAGAATGCGACCTGATTCAACCAGAACTCACACTTCTTCAGCTTAGCATACAACTTCTTCTCCCGCAGAATCTGTAACACCAACCTCAAATGTTCCACGTGCTCTTCCATATTCCTTGACTATACTAGAATGTCATCAATAAATACCACTATGAATCGATCTAGGTACTCATGGAAAACCCTATTCATCATATCCATGAACACCGCTGGAGCATTCGTCAACCCAAATGGCATGACCAATAACTCATAGTGGCCATATCTGGTTTGGAAAGCCATCTTCACTACATCCTCCACTCTAACCCTCACCTGTTGATATCCTGACCGCAAGTTGATCTTTGAAAAGACCCGTGTGCCCTGTAACTGGTCAAAAAGATCATCTATACTAGGCAAAGGGTAACGATTCTTCACCGTCACTTTATTGATCTCACGGTAGTCAATGCACATACGCATCGACCCATCCTTCTTCTTCACAAATAATACTGGAGCTCCCTAGGGTGAACACTCAGTCCAATGAAACCCCTGTCCAGTAATTCCTGCAACTGCTCCTTCCACTCCCGAAGTTCTGTTGGAGCCATCTGGTACAGAGCTTTAGAGATCGGTGCCTTACCTGGCAGCAACTCTATCACAAACTCCACCCCACGACCTCGAGGTAAACTAGGTAAATCATCTGGGAACACATCTGAGAATTCGCTAACTACCCGAATGTCCTCTAGCCCCAACTCATTCCGCGTCAGTTCTCGCATAGAAGCTAGGTACCCCTGACTTCCATCCAAAAGTAGCCTCCTCGCCTGTAGTAACGACATAATCTGTGGCGCTAAACGCACACACGATCCTATGAATTTGTACTCTCATTCCTCAGGAGGTCTGAAAACTACCGCCTTCCTACAACAGTCAATCACCACATAGCTGGAGAACAACCAATCCATTCCTAGTATGATGTCGAAACCCGACATGTCGTATACTACAAGATTTTTCGGTAACAGTCTCTCCTAAATCACAACTGGGTGGCTTCCTAACATCTTACTACAAATCGTTACACTCCCGATCGGCGTAGTCAGAGACAACATCTCATTCATCACACAGGTTTTCGCCTTACACAACTTCACAAAACTAGCAGATATGAACGAATGGGTTGCCCCTGAATCAAATAAAACAACAGCTCTATTCGAAAGCAATAACATATACTTGTCACCACATTCCCAGCGTGTTCCACATCTGCTAGAGTAAGTGAATATACCCTCGCCGGAGCCGTGGTCGCCTGGTGGTTCCCCTGAGGCATCTGATTACTCCCACGATTTTGACCCTGCGTAGGCATAATCCTCCTCTGCTCCTGATAGCTCTTGGCCATGTGGCCCGACTTGCCACAGTTATAGAGGACACCCCATAATGGCTGACATTCGCCATCGTGCCATTTACGACACTTGGAGCACGGTGCGGAGGATAGATCCCCCTGATAACTCGGCCGCTCGGTGTTCCTCCGATAACCAGAGCTGTAGTTGTTCTTCTTCTTCCATTGACCCTACTAAGGACCACTCTGAGGACCGGAAGATACTAGCCTCTTCCCCTAATCCTGTACTACCTCATCTCCCCGAAGGTCGGTCTCAACTATGGAGGCTTTATCCACCAGAATAGAGAACTCACGGATCTACAGCATCCCTACAAGGCGGCAGATATCTTTCCTCAGACCCCTCTAGAACCTTTGAGACTTCTCACGCTCATTCAGAACCAAGTATGGCGCAAATAAAGACAACTCAATAAATCTGGCAGCATACTTTTGCACTGTCAACGTTCCTTGTGTCAAGCTCGAAAATTCATCGGCCTTCACAGCCTGAGTGGAGACCAAAAAGTATCTCTCGAAAAACACCTCCTTGAAGTGGCCCCGTGTTGTACTAGATGGACCAGCTCTTTGCCTCTCCAGCAGGCTCACCGCCGTCCACC
Organism: Malania oleifera; assembly: GCF_029873635.1. Classification (NCBI taxonomy): domain Eukaryota; kingdom Viridiplantae; phylum Streptophyta; class Magnoliopsida; order Santalales; family Ximeniaceae; genus Malania; species Malania oleifera. The sequence goes on from NC_080423.1 coordinate 52,255,474, forward strand.
ATCACCCTGCCTCCCCAGTTAGCTAGAAGGTAGCGTACAAGACCTTCTGCTTCTCAGTGCAATGGAGGACTTCCAAAATCCTCTCGGTCTTCTCGACCCAGTCCTCTACCACTATCGGATCAAGTCCTCTTGTAAATGTTGAAGGGTGCATGCATGTGAACCTCTCGATGGTGCACCCCGCATCAGTAGGAGAGCTCTCGCATCTTCTAACACTCCGCCTAATCTCTCGGATCACCTATCTTGCCAAACCACGAGACATAGAAGGAGACTCATCACTTGTCGTCTCATCGGAGCCACTCTCAAAATTATTATCCTTGGGCTCCATTTTGAAAACAAAATAGGAATCGGTTAGAATTCCTACATCGTACGTAGTTAACACAATCATATACCTAATCTTGTCAACTATTACTCTCTTAGGTCTGAGCCTGTCCCGTCACACCAACACGAAAGTCGTCAATGGTCTGCCCTACCTTTACTGGAATCGTCATCCCAGGAAAAACACGGAATATCGCCAACAAATCCCAATCTAGCAACAGAACAACCCTCGACCAACACTACCCATTTCCTACATCCTATACTCTAGTATGTACATATCAATACTCCAAACCAAGCCTACAAGACCTAACAACCTAGTTTGCTCTGATACCAAGCTATCACGCCCCGAACCCGCAGGTGGGTCCCAAGTGTGAATTTGAATAACCTAACCTGTCTCTGTATCAATTTAAACGTACATGATACAATACAAATAGAGGGTCCGACCCTGTGGGGTGAACGAATGCCCACATACATTCATACAAATAGCCATACTCATCCATAATACGCAGCGAAATAAGGTCTTTTATACATAAACAATATCATACCAGACTCTATACAAGCTAGGATATACATCCCCATAATACAAAACATACCCCACGTGTCTACAAAACTATCCCGACAACCTGGATACCAAAACTCGTACCTAATAGGTACTAGCAGTAGCTACGAAACCCTTGCTCCCAGATGCTAGGATGCTACTTATGACTATCTGAAGGACCTAAAAAACATTGTACGTACATTCGGGGTGAGACACCTCTTAGTAAGGAAGAAAATAGGTTATATCAGTGTGTGGCATACCAGTGTTATTTTACATAATTCATAACACTATAAAAGATACGATACAGTTTGAAACATTTCCATACAGTTTCATACAGTTCTAGTATTTTCACAAAAACCATTCCAGTACATACGATACCCAAAATATACGGTCAGTGTCGTCACATTAGTTCGCAACTACACAAGGTCACCTCGTATCACAGCGATTACATTGCTACATACGCAACTACGCTGCGACGACCGAGGCCCACAGTGAATACATTGTTCCATACGCAACTACACAAGGTCACCTAGTCTCACATCGATATTATTGCTACATACGCAACTACAATGCGACGACTCAGGCCCACAGTGATTACATTGCTACATACGGTGTAGAACACACCCTTCGGTGACCAGCTGAAACATACTGGTGATATTTCACACCTCAGATATAGAGCTGGCTACTCTAGCCCACGGTAGTTAACCGATACATGGCTGTTTTACAAATCTCTGGAATCAATTTGGAACTCATGTTCCTATACATTTCAGCGTACAGTAATAAGTCGCCACATAGTTGTTTTACAAATACCTGGAACAAATACATACAACCATACATACCACACTTATTTGGTTTACGACAAATCATATCGTTTAAAAATTCAAGTATAAAGTTTATGCAAATATGGTTTATGGTCACCTCAATAATACAGTTTCAACGTAACTAACCATTTTCCAAACCAAGTAGAGATAATACCCAAAATCCCTAATTTTCCCGAAAATTGTAACCCAAAAATCCCGCATTTTTACCCGATAGATTTCCCCAAATAAGTTTCCAAAACATACATACGATCGTAGCCTACAAGCTTACCGATCCTAATTTCAAAAATAAACTAATATAAACAGAATCCCCTTACCTTAACTCGAATTCCAGCTACGAACTCTACGGTCCCCAAAACTACAAACCAAGCCTCCAAACCTACAAACCACAGTACAATACATGCTTACAATCCGTACTACTACACATATACTGAATCAGAAACGAAAATCGAGCCTTACCTCGATTTTAGCCCGAAACCCGAAATCGCTCGAAACGAGATTCTGATCCACTAGAGACGTAAAGAATCCTTCACTAACCCTCGAAGTAACATTGGATTTACAAATTGGGCAATGATTGGAAAAGAAAACTAGAGAGAGAGAGAGTGTAGGGAGAGTTCTAGAGAAAGAGAGAGAGAGAGAGAGAGAGAGAGAGAGAGAGAGAGAGAGAGAGAGAGAGAGAGAGAGAGAGTTTAGGTAAACTTAATCCCAAAGTAACCCAAAATCTCATTTATAGCACCTTTGAACTAAGTGGATTCGTCGAGGAATTGGGGTCCTCATCGACGAATTCTGCACTAGACTCGTCGATGAGTCGGTGACCTCGTCAACGAGCCAGATATTTCAATTTTCCTGAACTTCTCGGCATTCACTTGTCGACGAGATTCTGAATTTCGTCAATGAGAAGCCTTCAGCCTTCGTCAATGAATTAGGGCCTCGTTGATGAAGTATGTGAAATTCCATTTTTACCCCTCTTTTACATAATTAACCCCTATATCATGGTTCTGGTTCTTACATCTGTTATCTCACACAGTGGGTGAGCCATATAGAAAAAAGAGTCCTAGGGTGTACATATTCACCAGAGAATGGAGACAGAATGCAGAGTTTACCCGAGCATTTCAGGAGAAAGCTTCTAAGCATATGAAGAAGTGGGTAGATCAGGGGAGAAAACCGCAGTTTCATGTCAGCTGCCTGAAGCCATTCAATGCCAACACCAATGACCTAAGCAGTAGTTAGTCCAACAGAGCAGAGTTGAAGATAGTGCAACCTGACAGACATGAAGTTGAAGAGATCCTTGCAGACATAAAGTTCATATCCTCAACAAAGAAATAACTATAGTTCCTAGTGGAGTGGAAATGCATTGATAATAAAGAAATCAGCTGGATTTCTATGGAAGATATGCAACCAATCGTGGACAAAGTTCAAGTGTACCTACCGCCAAAGTCTACGAGGACGTCGACCACATAAGTGTGGGAAAATGTCATGAGCTAAGCTTGTTCAGGGCATTATGCTTGGCTGTGACCACTCATCTTATGTGCTTGGGATGGGTTTCCATCATGTAAACACTAGTGTAGGGTTGTTTTCTACTAGTAGTGTCTTTGTATGCCAAATAAGGCTGTATGACTCCTTAGTCACTTTGATGTTTCCTAGTGCCAGGATGATAATTACATAAAAACCTCTTTATGGGAGGGTGAGTGTTCATCAGTCATTACAAAACTCACTAGCTTTTGTCAACGTGTTTAGCCTACTTACCTCCCTTGCTAAGCACACAATGTCAATGGAGGTGTTGTTAATGAATTACATTTGCTTCAATGTTTACTGCTTGCTTGCCACGACTTTCAAGAATTGATTACTGTTTCCGATGCTATTTGAATGAATGCTAATGAAAGTGTTTCTTGGATGAATGTTGGTAAATAATAGGCTGGCTAGTTAAGCAAGAGTGCTTTAGCTAGCACCGCACGACCCTTCACAAGGGTGTGAAAATGGTCGAACCGTGACACTTGGCTTTGTGTTTTGACTGGCAGTGCAGTTATCATATTTTCCAACCCCACTTTGCAATTTAAAAATATAAATTTGGTTATGGAGATGGTGTCGGTTCATGAAGTTCAATTTGAGTTGAGTGCAGATAGGCACTACAGTAAAGAGTATTTGCTTGATTTCCATGTTGCCTCCAGTTTATTGAAGCTAATGTGATGGCAATAGTTGGGTTTGATGTAGCCATGTTGATCATGATTAATTTGATCGTGTTGCTGTTCTGAGTGGCTATTAAGTTGGAATCTGTGTTAACGCACATTGTTAGCACACACTGTTGCACTCATTGTTAACCCACATTTACACACTCTATTAACACACGTTTACACACCGTTAACACATAGCCGCGAACACTTTCGTGGCTAGCCTGGTAAACCAGTTTCAAACTAGTTTTCATATTTTCTTTATTTATTTATTTTTGAATTTTATTATTTATTTAAAAATCTAGGAAAATGTGGAAAAATCACCAAAAAATTCAAAAAAATCAAAGAAAAATAAGAAATTTTTTTTTGAGGTCTAGAAATTGTTTTTGCAAAATTTTCATCCCAAACAAGTTCAAAAACCTCCCACAATTTTGAAAAAAAAAAATGTCCTTTAATACTTAGAATATATCATAAGATTTCCAAAATTTGAGAGTTTATTTTTGTTAAGTATTTTCTCAATTTTTCATTCCTTATGATCTCAAAAAAAGAAAAAAAAAAGAAAAAAAAATAGCATGATCTTTTTAAGCTTCACATGTCCTAGTTATGAGGGAATGTGTATATTATGTAAATATTTGCGTGGTTTAGTATTTTGCATGTGTATGTGCATTTTTTGCAATTTTTTAGAAGGAGTAATTTAAAAGGCTACTAAATTTAATTTGAGGGATAATTTTCAATTAATTAAGTACTGTTCGAAGAACAAACATGCAGAGGTTGCAAATACCTCCCCCTTATGTAACTGAACTCGTGATCCTTACTTTGGTATATGCAGACCAATTCTACCCTTAATTGGATAGTAATTACGTGTTCTAACCACACTCCAAAAGGTTAGTGGCGATTCCATCATCCATTTTTCATGAAAATTAAAACCATTTTTTCATTCGCCCACCCCGGGGAAAAATCGCTCCGCGGAAACGTCGTGACACAGGGCTGAGCCATAACCAATTCTCTTTTTGAGGTGGAGACACCTCAGCTTAATTACTTGGATGAGCTAAACTGTGCACACTTTACACGATGGTGCAAATCCTAACTGTTGACTTTATAAGTCATATCCCGTTTTGATCATGACAAATACAAGGTATGCCACTTATGCACCTAGTACTTGAAAAGGTAGTTCTCTTAGATGGCATGAAGTAGAGGTACTATCAAAAGCCATGAGGAGCCAAAATATTACTTTTGGCATGGCTTCATGACGAGCAAAGAATGAAGACATATTCATTTCTATTCTAAATGCATTTAACTTTTGGTTTTGTAATAATGCATTCATGCATTATGGGAATGTCAGCTAAATGAAGACCTTAGATTGACCGGTAAGTTCCCAAATATGTCATGAAAAATCCCCTAAGCTAAAATGCCTTACTCATACAAATAGGGATAAACTTATAAGGTCAAAATATAAGGCATGTCTTATTTCTTCAAAGGCCTCGGTTGACCGAACTATCAGCGTCATAAATGCCTTAGTCGACCAACCCTAATAGCTGGGCTAAATATGAAACCTCAGCCTACAAACCCTAAAATGAACATATCATTCTCGGTCGACCGACCATTAGCTTTCACCATTTCAGCATACTCAGCCGACCAACCAAATGACCTAAGAATAGTCTTGGTCGACCGAACCTACAAAGGTTTAGAAATCACCCATGGCTCAGCTGACCGGCCTTTTTATCAGTCAACTGAACCACTCAGGTTCGCATGGTTTTATGCACGGTCAACCGATAGACCCATTGGTTAGTCAACCGACCACTTTGGGTTGCCAGAATTTTTATGTGCTAAACACACTTATTTTTTTATTAAACATTTCTAAAAATTACCGACCGTGTCCCTGACGGTCATAATCCTTGGGGAGTCTATATATACCCAATTCATAAGTTGGATTAGCATCAAGATTAGAAAATATTTTCTCTCAAATTTCATTGTACTATTTCTTGCTCTTTCACTCACATTCAAGCATATATTTCCAAATCTCTTTCACATATTTTTGTTTCCATATTCATTTAAGAAAGAGAGCATAAAACTCACCTTCTTCATTTGCATATTTATTGCAACTTGAAGCTAGGTTAAGAGTTCATTATTGTGAGCATTTCAAGTTTTAATCCAAAGTTTGAACTCTCTCATTTTTGTGTTGTTAAATATTATTTCTTTTGAGAGTTAGCTTGAATTCTTCCCATTGTATTTTACTCATAAATATTTATTAGGAAAAACTCTATATTTTCTTGTGAAGCTCAACATTCTCTTTGCAAGATTCAAAGGCTTGCATTTTGATATTAATAAACTTGTTTTTGCAAGCTTAAACCCTAGTATCTACTGTGCTTGATATTTGAGAAATACTGTTGAGATATTTGCTTAGGGTTTCAAAGACTCATTGATAACACATATTGTTAAGATATTATCTTGAAATCAAAGATCTGACTCTCACACATTTATATACACATATTTATGAGGATTGACATATTATTTACCAAAATCTCATTGAGCTTAAACTCCTATCATTTGTGAGTGTATTTGTGCTTATTGGTGTACATCATCTGCTTATTTTAGAAGCTTGTTATTTGTACTTATAATCTTTGAATATTGTTGTATTACAAATGTGTGGTTAGAAGAGGATTGCATTGGCCTATAACGTGCATTGGATAGACTTAGGCCCTGTTAATAAAGTACTAGACTAGTTTAGACCTGGTTAGGAGAACCAGGAGCACCTTTCTAAGGTGTGGTTGTATAGGTTTGGCTCAGCCCTATGAATGTGAGTTGGGGTTTTCCTTGCCCAGTAAGGAGAGGGTGTTGTAATCGGTGACGCTCCATCCATTAAGAAAGCGTTAGTGAATATTCTTGCTCTTGAGCTTAAGGCAGGGATGTAAGCACTGTTGGCCAAACCTTGATAACATTTCCTGTGTCCCTCTTTCCCTTACTTTCCTTACATTCCAGTATTTGCATGTTCATATTAACTTGTTAATATTATTGCTTGATCTTTTCACTTGTGTTTGATTGGGAAATACTAGAACTGTCACAGTTATGTAGATTGCTTAAGCTTTCACATAACTAGTGTGTTATTAATTAATTAGATTGACCCTAGGTTGAGTAATATTGTTGGTATCTGATTTAACCTAGGAAGATTTTAAAAAAAAATCTGATTCACCCCCCCTCTTGGGACTACAATATTCCTATCAATTGGTATCAGAGCCAAGTTGCAATACGCTTAACCGCATTTGCATAAAGATTGCAATGGCTTAATTTGGTGTATCTCAGTTTTGTGAGGGTTGTTCCTTATTTATTCCTCCATTGTTCCATGGTATATAAACCCCCTGAAAACAATGAATGGCAATCTTTATTCAATCTATTGATTGGGAGGCTTGGAAAGTAATTGAACAAGGGGACTTTGTCCTAATGAAATTTAATCAAAATGTTGGGTGCCCTAAATCCTTAGATGAAATGAATGAGCACGAGTTAAATTTAATGCAAACTAACTCAAGTGCTATTAACATGCTATATTGTGCTTTAGATAAAAATATTTTTGACAAAATTATAGCATGTCAAAGTGCAAAGGACATCTAGGACACACTTGATAGAATATATGGAGTGATCGAGATAAAGGAGTTCACTACTACGGTTACATCAAGCTCAAACAGTGAAGAAGGTGAAAATTGATGCTTAGTTGCTTTGATTGAAGAAGAGGTACACTCCTCACCTCATATATCTGCTACAAATTCATATATTGATTCATTTGCTATTTCCTATAATAAATCTGTTAGTGAATTATGCTCTGAATCTGATAGTGATTGCATGCCATATTATAAGGAATTACAAAAGGGATATATTAAGGCTCATAAGATCATAATAAAGATTTCTAAAAGGAAAATATCTTTAAAAAACAAAAATGAATTGCTCGCAAAACAACTTGTTGATTTGAAAGAATCTTTTGCTATTTTAGAGAAGGAAATTTGTTGGCCTCACAAGGCTTAGAATCTTGTTTTGATGATAACAAAACAAGGGAATTTAACATGTTCTGGTTAAAGTGACGATGTTTTAGGAAACAAGCATATAAGTTCAAGATCAAGGTGATCACAAGCCTTCATTGAAAGTCTACATTCCAAAGAAGTGATCAGATGAAAGCTTAATTGTTCTAAGATAAACAAAATTGATACAAGGTTATAGAATATTTAAGCTCAAGGACAAGATGGACTCAAAGAAA